>NC_137333.1:55559673-56197173 GCF_965287045.1 Carcharhinus amblyrhynchos
TAGGGGGCTGGGAACACAGCCTTGTGGGGCACCGGTGTTGAGGATGATCATGGAGGACGTGTTGTTGCCTTTCCTCACTGATTGTGGTCGCTTGTTCATTCAATATCATCTGTCATGTGAATATGACAACATGAAAGATCTTATTCAAGCTGATTGGTAGTGGTGAAGATTTTTCAATGTGCATTGCAATATTATGGAATCCAATGTGTGCTAGATTTTGTGATGCTGAGAGGTTTTCATCCTGTGTGTCTTGGAGAATCTGGGAGGTGGTCAGTTAAAGTTGCCTGGGTTACCACAAGAAATTTATCCACACCTGCCATGTCTAATTGTCACAAGCATCCGAGCAGATTGTCCAAAGCTGGCAGGTCCTAATTCACATCTCTTAATTACGATGCAGTGATATCATTGTTTCCTGCATGGGCTGCGCAACATTTGATTTTAATGAGAAGTGCCATGGAGGAGCTGCAGATAGAAGCCTGTGGTACTGCCTACGCCAGTGAACTGATATGTGTCGGTGTAGCATGACTAGAAACAGCTCGATGTGAACACATTTCTCCCCTTTAACATTGGCCTAAGTAGAAGAGCTGTGATGGCACTGTGACCTGACAGATGGGTGGTCACTGAACTGAAGAGGTCCTCCAGTTCCTTTCAGCACTTTTCTATTGAGTGGCCAAAAGGTGTGTGACTGATCCATAAGTGTAGGCTTCCAATTCTCATCCCCTCCCACACTTTTCTGACTGAGACTCCTGGACCTGCCTTCCCCCCACTTCAATGCTGACATGATGGGAGCTGACAGCTGCATCCTGCCAACTTCAACTGCTGGAATGTTGACACGTCCTGGGGTTTAAAAACATCAAAGCCCCATAGGGCTTGGCAGGCAAGAAACCAACTTGAGGAAGCAAAATACTATGGATGCTGGAACCTGAAACTAACTGGAACCTCGATCGCGCAATGCAATGCATCACTATTTGCATTACCGTTGGATTGGCTGGGGTTTGAAGTTATTCCATTTGACTATATTGTTCATCAATTCAATGCAAGAATTTTAAAATGGCTTAGATTTGGCAGTGAAAATGACAGTGAGGCTGTCCAGCACTCACTTTCGTTCAAGCATAAAATCAGATCACATCACTGGAAACTACACGCTCAAGCATGGAAATCAAAAAGTTACTTTCCTTGTTGCCCTAATCCAACAGAATCTTTTCAAAAACATGAAGGGGGCGATCTTCCCGGCCCATTGTGCTGCTCAAGGAGGCTGGGAGAATCAAGACATCAGCGGAGGCCATATAGCATGCTCCCCACTGGACGCCACGGCTTCTGTGTGTCTCAAACAGGATTTCTGGAGTCGTCAGCTCTGCGCCGGAAATTGGCGTGGAGCTGTTTTAAATATTAAAATCTGCATGTAAATGTCATTAGCGAAGCCCAGAAGCCTGGGAGGACATTGCCCAGAGACATCCAGGACGCCAGCGATCAGGGATGGGGAGAATGGAGGGGCAGCGGTGCAGGATAGCTGTGCTGGCCAGTGATCGGGAGGCCAGCAGTGTGGGGCTAATGCACATGCGCTTATCTCCTTTATGACAGATTGGCACATGTGCAATGGCCCGTACAGCACTATGCTGCTGGCCTCTCCAGCGGGTATAGGTCCTGCCCACTGATTTTCAGTGTGAATCTCTCTGAGGTGCTTTGCAGTATGCTGACGTGGGAGACTCATTTTAAAAATCCCACAAAAAAAAAGCGGGAGTTATTCCAGTTTTTACGCAAATTAAATTTTTTTAATATGGGATATGCAGATTACCAGCATGGCGAGTATTTGCTGCTGTCCCCTAATTACCCTTGAACTGAATGGCTTTCTGGGCCATTTCAGAGTCAACACATGACTGTGGTTCTGGAGTCACATGCAGGCAAGAATAGGTAAAGCTGCCAGATTTCCTTGCCTGAAGGGCTCGAGTGACCTGAATGGGTTTTACGACGATTAATGCTAGTTTCATTGTCAGCATTATTGGGAGCATTTTTCGATTCCAGACTTTATTAATTAAACTTAACTTCCACCAGCTGCAGTGGGATTTAAATGGAAACTTCTAAAGAAAATTAGTATATCAGTGACATTACCATGATGCCACTGTCTCCCCCCAGCTCTGTAAGAATGGTATTTCACTCAGATTCAACACTGAAAAGCATGGTTTAACACCAACTTGTTTACTTTGTGACATATATACATTAAATTTTCCATAAAACGTTAGAGCTTGCTTATTCCAGTTAAACTAAATTTTAAATAGCTCGATAAGTTTTATCTATTGCCGAATGACCTCTCTGACACTGAGAATTTAGTTTTACAAGTGTCAAGTCTCATTCCTTCAGATTTTAATCATCATTAAATATTCACACGTTTGATTTCTGTTTAACTTTTCCTCTTTCATCCTCTTTATTTCATTTGCTGTAACTGATTTGATTTTGCATTAATTATCATTTTCACTTTCTGGTTCAGGCTCTGTGCTGCTCATCAAGAATTGTTAAATCTGATTGGTTGATCAGATACACTCTTGCTTTCTCCTTTCCTGCAGATCCCAGAACCTATGTGGGTACTGCACTGAAACAAATTTCTAATTACAGGAAGTTCTAATTCAAAATCTCATAGAATGTCTGTGGAAAAATGAAGTTTGATGAGTGGCTGATTTCATTCATTCATTGCTAACTGCAAAATCTGATCCCATTATATCAAACTCAGTAAAGTCAGTATTATTGAATGGTTTCTAAAAAAGATTAGGAATTACCATAGATATTTGGTTAGAGACAAGATTAGTGCTTTCTGATTTCAAAAAAATGTACCCTTGGGTAAAGTTTATAATTGAGAATGAACCCTTGGTCAGTAATATGTTAAAGTCTATTTATTAGTGTCACATGTAGGCTTACATTAACACTGCAGTGAAGTTGCTGTGAAAATCCTCGAGTCATCACACACAAGTGCCTGTTCAGATACATTGAGGGAGAATTTAGCATGGCTAAATCACCTAAACAGCATGTCTTTCAGACTGTGGGAGGAAACCAGAAACCCAAAGGAAACCCACGCAGACACGGGGAGAATGTGCAGACTCTGCACAGATAGTGATCCAAGTCAGGAGTCAAACCCTAGTGCTGTGAGGCAGCAAGCTAACCTCTGTGCCACCATGCAGCCATATTTAAGAAATATCAAAATATATTAATTATCAGCAATCATTAAGAAATGTAAAAGAATAAAGAACAAGTTATAGTGTATATCAACATGAAGGATGAAATATTTCATAATTTTGTGATAGAGTCTTGATATAAGATGTGAAATAAAATATGTTCTGATCTATCCCAACAATTTACGGAGCATTTCAGTTACACCAATATGATGTCTTTGTATCTCATACCAGCTATCCTTGTTCATAAGCTTCATTAATATGTCCTGACGCTGCGTACATTTCTACAATCTGTTTTAGAGTGATTTTGCTGGTAATTATTAATGACTAATAAATAAGTGACAATATACTGTAACAATAGTACAACAGAGCACAAAATAAATAAGACTAAGTCCTCAGTTTGATTTGGCTTTGGAATATTAAAATATCAAAATTCACTCCATTTTTTTAAAGCATAATGTTTTTTGTAAAGTTTATTTATTAGTGTCACAAATGGGGTTACATTAACACTGCAATGAAGTTACTGTGAAAATTCCCAGGTCGCCACACTCCTATGCCTGTTCAGATACACTGAGGGTGAATTTAGCACGGCCAACTCCCCCAACTAGCATGTCTTTCAGATTGTGGGAGGAAACCGAAGCACCCAGACGTGATTCACGCAGTTATGGGTAGAATGTGGAGACTTCACACAGACAGTGACCCAAGCCAGGAATCAAACTCGGGTTCCTGGTGCTATTTGGGGTGGTTTCATTTGATTTATTTGATTTATTATTGTCATATTAGTATACAGTGAATAGTTTTGTTTCTTGCCTGCTATCCAGGCAAAGCACACCGTACATAAAGAAGGAAAGGTGAGGGTGCAGAATGTAGTGTTACAGTCATTGCTAGGGTGTAGAGAAAGATTAACTTAATATAAGGTAGGTGCATTCAGAAGTCTGATAGCAGCAGGGAAGAAGCTGTTCTTGAATCAGTTGTTACCTGACCTCAAACTTTTGCATCTTTTTGCCAAAGGGGGAAGGTGGAAGGAAGTATGTATGTCAGCGATGCGTGGGGCCCTTAATTATGTTGGCTGCTTTTCTGAGGTAGACAGAGTCAATGGATGGCAGGCTATTTTGCATGATGGACTGGGCTTCGTTCATGACCCTTTGTAGTTTCTTGCAGTCTAGAACAGAGCAAGAGCCATACCAAAATGTGATACAACCAGAAAGAATGCTTTCTATGATGCATCTGTAAAAGTTGGTGAGAGGCATAGCTGACATACCAAATTTCCTTAGCCTTCTGATAAAGTTGAGGCATTGATGGGCTTTCTTAGCATAGCATCAGCATGGAGGGACGAGGTCAGGTTGTTGGTGATTTGGACACCCAGATATTTGAAGCTCTCGTCCATTTTCACTTGATGTAGACAGGCATATCCTGCACTACGCTTCTTGATGTTGACTATCTCCTTTATAGTCAACTGCATTCCACGAGGCATCCAGAATATGCAGTTTTAGTGTTGGTATACTTGTGAAAAACAATATCATGCTGCACAGTAACTTTTACTTATCTTGAAAATCATGGCAGTATTTCAGTAATTAAAGTCTATCAATTATTCATGTCCTTCTTCTATTTTGTATGCCAGCGACTGTTTTTCCATGACCTTGAATTTCTAATTATTTCACCAATTTTAAGGTCTATACAAATTCATTTTACATTAATCACAATTATAATTCAGGTGACATCTCCTTTAATCCTTTTAATGCTTGCCCAGATTAACTTTGCTTATATTTGACACATTATTAAAATTGAAACTGCCACCATAATACACAGCCAAAGTTGTGTAAAGAAAGTTCATTGAGCTGCGGAGCATTAATTGAGAGCAATTTTTTTTTTTTGCAAATTCAATGCGCTGCATATGTATTCTGGAATTGTTACTGAAAGTTTTTATTCAACATTCTCTTTAGGATAAATGTATTTGGAAATCTTATAGATAGATTGTAAAATGATGGATAAGCCACATTGAAATATGTCAATGGATCACTTCCTTTGGAATAAATTGCTATCTTTTGGCTTTTGTGCAGGAATTTCCTTGGGTTTTGTGCCACTGTTGTAAATTCTAAATGAGCTATTGTAAATTCTAAATGCACTACTGTGAACCAGACTGAGCATCGTGAGATGCAGGGATTGAACAGAGACCCTGTTAATTTTTTTGACTGTATAATGTCCTGCCCAAGCCAAAACCTAATAGATAATATTAACTAAATAAACTGTATTCAGTGCAAACTGCAATTGTAAACTTGGCTATTTCTCCTCAAGGTCAAAGCAACAAAAATGCTTCTCCTGTACTATCACTCAATATAAAGTTGTTGCTTGAAACAGTCACTCACTTTTACAAGGTAAAATGCTACAGCATAGTCCGTTATTGGTTTTGTACTGCTGACAGTCTAAAACTGATTGCCTATTATTTGTAACATAGCCAACATGTAGCCAAAATTAATTTGAAGATAAAACCACAACAACACACATTAAAAATTGTGTCTCAAAATATTAGATGTTCATCCATTTGATGGTTACATAAGTTCATTGTATGATTTATGATTTCTGCAATTTAATGTTTTGCATAGACATTATAGCTCAGAATGACACTAATGTGTTTATATTCAACAGGCCTTAACCTACTAACCACACACAACCCCCAAAACCAAAAGTTGATGAATGGGAGTCACCAATACATATTAATGCCTTTGGAACACCAGCCTATTTTCTTTTTTGACCCTGTGGCAAAATGGACCTACGTTTTCTGAAGTTTAGAGGAATAGATAATATAAGATTTCAGATGGCTTGAGTGGGTTAATGCAGAAAGGCATTTTCCCTTGGATAAAGAGACGAGAATCATAGAATCCCTACAGCACAGAAGGAGGCCATTTGGCCCATCGAGTCTGCACTGACAACAATCCCATGCAGGCCCTATCCCTGTAAACCCACATGTTTACTCTGCTAATTCTCCCCTGAAACCAGGGCCAATTTAACATGACCAAACAACCTAACCCACACATCTTTGAACTGCGGGAGGAATCTGGAACACTCAGAGAAAACCCAAGGAATCAGGGAGCGTAGAATTGGGATGAGGAAACATTCCTTCAGTCAAAGATTTGTGAATCTTAGGAATTCGCCATTGCAAAGGGCAATGGATACTGAATCTTTGAGTATGTACAATCCTGAAATCGTTAAATATTTAGGTAAAGAAAATAAAGTGTTATAACAGGGCAGGAAAATGGGGTTTAGATCAGAGATTAGTATGATTTTATTGAAAGGTAGAGCAGGCTCGAGTGGCTGAATGATCTACTCCTTCTGAAATTTCTTACGTTCTTATGTTTTTAACTTACAAAAACTCAGTTTAACTATGTGTTTGCTTTGGCTTTTTCCACAGTCATTGCAATGAACAAGATATCGGTCCTTAATTCTCTCTCCCTAACATTTTATGAACAAGTTTTGACTGTAAATCTCTCAGTTTTATTTCAACAAAACAATGATCTGTGAGTGACACTTTGAGATGCTAACTCAGTACTGTTCACTTCTTTCAAATGGGTTAATAGACTTCAGATAAACATCTATCTGTAAATACCTTGTATTATTTCAAGTTCTTTTTCTCAATCTACAAAATCTTTTTCTGAAACCTTCTCCAGTTTTTTCCCTCTGTTCTTTGCTCTTTGATCCAATCACTCAGGACTTTCTAAACAAACCCCTCCCCTCAGTGAGTGTGATGCACTGTGTTTGAGTGATGTGCCTGTATTGGTTCAAGTGTGTGCAAGCTGTGACATGTGGGTGTGTGGTAATCAACGGAGCTAAGTGTTTGTGGGTGACGCAAAGTGATGTATGTGAGATTTGAATTGTGATAGGTAAGTGAAGGTGATTGGTGACTGAAGCACTGTGTGAGATTAATATTTGTGAGGTACTTTCACAGACCTTGACTGCATTAAACATCTTCCTGCACCAGAGCCAGGTCCTCAGGGATACAGCATGACAGCAGCCTTCTGTTTAACTCCTTCTCATTTTCTATGGGGCTTAATGCCCGATGGGTAAAGGATCTCTTTCCTGTTTATCTCTGGCACTGAGGCCTTCAGTGCTGCATCAGAGAACCTTAGAGCACACTCTTTTCCTTGTTATAACATTTTTAATCTTCTTACTGATCAGTCTTCCTAAAGTGCCTGCTGCAACCAGAATGCCCCTTAAGAGATACAGGCTGGCTCTATGTGGTTGAGCCTTGCTTTAAGTGGTGCTCGTCTGGCATGAACCTGAGTACCTTGTTGATGTGTGCAGCTACTCTGCAATGTATTTAGTAGTAAGTTGCATTCTACCATAATATAATTAGGAGACAGCATGAAGTTTGCAAGCAGCGTGCATCAGAATAATCGAGTTTCATCAAGCATCGTGATCCCAGTGCCAATTTTGGGGCCTTATCCAATTTCCCTCCCTATATACCCAGAAATTAGGCCTTATTTTATGAACATATGAAGCTTTAGTGCATTTATCTCAAATTCTTCAATTCTTCATGAAGCAGATACAGTAGCCCTACATTTTAAATGTCTTTACTGACGTTTGCAGAGAGCAATTTCAAGCAGATGTTTTAAGCTTTTGCATGTTCAATTCCACAGTGTAATTTTTGGGCTGTTATCTACTGCATCTAAAATGATTTTCAATTGCTGGTAGTTTAACAAGCTCTAAATAAAGACCTAGATTGCAATAAACGCTTTTTAAATTTTAGCTGATTTCCAGACGTTAGTGGGCAGAGACTTGTGAAGGTCACAGCGGTCTTGCCTTTCCCAATGCTGGGTTTCTTGATCAGACCCTGTGTGCCTTTGAATGAAGACCCCAGACCCCCACTCGCAGGAAGCTGTCGCGGGACTTCTTGTCATATTCCCTGCATAGTTGCAGGAATTTTACCACATCGCCTGTCTGAGGCTTAATATCCCGCTCAAGGCCGACGGAGAATGCCATTTAGCGAGCCTTGTCCACCCCGATTCTGCGGCGGGCGAGGTGGTAAAATTTCGTCCAATAAGTCTCCCACCTGTTGCTGGGTTAGTATCAGTGGTGGCAGGATGGGGCCCTTAAGTGGGCATTAATCAGCCATGTAAAAGCTTCAAATTACTATGGGGTAGGAAGGCATCCTCTGTCCTACCCACCATGCACTTAAGTGACGTGGAGACAGGAAGGTGGCATGTTCGCCACTCATCACCTTCTTGCCTCAAGAGAAGGGGCTAGGTTTCAATGTATGTACAATTAGGTGGTTTATAAATTGTGTTTCATAACCTAACCTTCACTGTTCTGATTAAGTAAAAAATTTATTAACATGGTGAAAGCTTTACAGAGCTTACATCAAATCAGAATTAAGACACTTGAGTGATTGCATTGATTTTGAGGTAAACTTACAGATTCCATTAAATCTGTTAGAATTTACTATACTGCTTGTTTTATTCATGCTGATTCTGTGCAGTTTGGTTTTGAAATTTGCTTTGAATATTCTATCGTCTTGAGTATCTCTGCATTTGCATTTAATGTGACTTTAATATACGAAGAAAATTAATAACATTGGCAAATTGAAACTAATCAAAGAGCTTGCAACCTATATGTTATTGGAAAACAGCAGAAATCTTTAACTTCTGCCCTTTGGTTCCCAGTAGGCTGGTTATGAAACCTGTTGTCAAGTCAAAATACAATAAACCAGTGCCCTAAAGATGGATGTGGAACATGGGTACTTCAAAACTAGTCAAAACCAAGCTTTCCTTCTGATATGGACTTTAGTAACTTAGGTTTCATTTAAAAAAAATTCTGACCTGCTTTCAAACAAAAGGTGATGCACTCTTCATATGATTTGCATGAGACCAGAGTCCTGCTGAAGAAAATTATGTTTGGTTTCATCTGCAGTGTAATGAAACTTGAGAAATGGTTCCTGTAGCAGAAAATCATTTTGTAGTTTACATTAAATTACTTTCTACTTCATCTTAGTTCTACCATGCTGTGCAATATTCCCTGGTCCGCGGCAAGTTTAAGCTAATTGCTCCCAGGCCGCTTCCAATTCCATTTTATAAGTAAATCATAGGATCCCTATAGTGCAGAAGGAGGTCATTCAGCCCATCAAGTCTGCACTGACTCTCTGATAGAGTATCTTACCCAGGCACTCTTCCCCACTCTATCCCCATAACCCCACACGTTTAACATGGCTAATACATCTAACCTACACATCTTGGGAGTGTGGGACCAAACTGGAGGACCCAGGAGAAACCCATGCAGACATAGGCAGAACATGAAAACTTGCACACAGACAGTTACCCCAAGGTCAGAATTAAACTGAGATCATGGCACTGTGAGGCAGCAGAACCACCGTGCTGAGGCCAAAATGCTGCTTCATTCAAGACAGAAATTATACTTTTGGTGGAATTCTATCAAGCTCCAGTCAACAGGTTCAATGGCAGGAGGGGGTAGAAGAATTCGGCACGCTGGCCAAAACTTGATTTGACACTGGCATGAATTTCCAGTTGGATCTTCCACTGGTGCCTTCTATGGCAGATCAGAAAGTCCACTGGACATTGGCGTGGAACTCGTTTGCATTTCACTAATGAGATGCAGATAAAGGCCTGAGCACCAACGTCCAATTCACTACATTGTCAGTGGGAAAACACATGAAACAATGTGGCGTGCAGATGTCGGGACTCACCTGAAGAATGCCTGGGGCTGCCTCTGGGGTTCAGGATGGAGGCGGCTGGCAACTCCAGCAGTAGATGAGGGGGGGGAAGCATCTGAAGGTGGACCTTCCAGATTTGGTTTCCTGAGGAGCACCATATCTTCCAGCCATAGAGTGTTCATGGAGTTTCATCTTCTCCCTCAGGAAGTCCATCTTCCGGTCTCAGAGTGCTCCTGCTGATCTATCTTCATTTTCAGGAGGTCCACCTTTTCTCTTCAATAGTGGGTCAGTGATGTTTAGCGCCTATTCAATATGGTGCCCGGGGTAGATAGTGGACTATATGCCATCAGCTCTGTTCCACCACAGAATACATATTCTCCCGATATCTGTGTGGCTTTCCTCTGGTTTCCTTCCACAGTCCAAACATGTGCAACTGCAGAATGGCACAAGAATTCTTCATAATGCCTCCTTTTTTCAGGAAAGCAAAAGCAAGTGTTAAACAAGAAATCATATCAATATTTCCCACAAGAGCATTGGCTCTAGGTTGTCAAAACCATCAGATTTAAAGGTTTTTGGTATCTAAGCACCTAAATCAAACTGATTGACTAAATGCAAAAGTCTTGTTAAAACTGCTGCTTGGCCTTTCAATACAAAATGTTTCATTTTAGATGTTTCATTTTGGGCACTCTATATGTACTTGTATTTTGTTAACTTTTTAAGCACAGAAACAGCACCACCACCTTTGAAAGGGGCCATGCAATGCCTTTTCCCGAGCATTTTACGAACACCAAACTCCAGTCAATCTGCACAACTTTGCAATACCTGCAACCTCTTTGGTAGTACCCTACCAGCAGTAGCACAGTTAAGCAGAAGGCCAAACACCAACATCTCAGATAAGTAGGAACAGGCACCAGATACAATCAGTCATTAAGAAATGCATACAATAGAGATCTCGAGTCTAAACCATGGCTTCTCTCAATCATTTTGTTTCATTGTTGTCAAATTTGAGGCATTCCTGTTGACATACAAGTTAATGTATTTTATTGAAACTACAAAGACAAAATATAATTTCCTTCTACAAAATGGAGAGTAATTTGTACAAAAACATTCTCTTTACACAATTATAAGTGATACTTTCGCCCTTAAGTAAACTTTCAACAGTGTAAATAAAATTTTCCTGTGATCATTTTTTTCAAATGCACACAGTCCAGGGTGTTCAGAGATTCTGTTGAGTTCCTCTCAAAATACATTTTTTTTTTTTTTTTGCTGCTCTTTTTTATGTTGTTCCATTTATTTCTCCCCACTGACCATATTGGCTGTTGCGCTAAGACTGTGAATCTTCCCATTCATTAAACTGACCAGTGCAAGTTTTGACATGGAGCAAAACATTCCATTTTTGACGTGACTATGCAACTGCAGAATGGCACAAGAATTCTTCATAATGCCTCCTTTTTTTTTAGGAAAGCAAAAGCAAGTGTTATACAAGAAAAAATACTAAGTTGCCTTTTTCATTTAAATTCCACTTTTTTTTACGTGTAGAGTCAAAGAATCCCTACAATACAGAAGGAGGCCATTTGGCCCTTCAAGCCTGCATCCGCAACAAATCCACCCAGGCTCTATCCCCATAACCTCACGGTATTTATCCTGCTAATCCCACTGACACTAAGGGTCAATTTATCATGGCCAATCCACCTAATCTGCACATGTTTAGACCGTGGAAGATAAAGAAGAGGGCAATGGGACAAAAAAAAGAGAGCATCTGCCACAGCTCACAGCTCAAAGCACCATCTAGATAGCAAAGGTATCAAAGAAGAGAGAAGTTCCAGACAGAAGAATCAACACAGAAGGCTCAGAATATTCCAGAAGTCACAAAACCTGGTTGTAATTTAGGGAGTGATTAAAATTCTATTTTTTTGTTAATGAGTGGGAATTGTATTATTTGAATAGCATTCCATTAGAATCTTGTTTTATTTGTGAATAGTTAATAGAAGGGATTTATTCTGTTTGTTAATAGTTTAGTTAATTTGTTCACAGGTAAACAAATTGTTATGTGTTGATTTTAGAGAGAGTAACAGGGAGTTGCTGAAGTGTAGGTCACACTTTTTATGGATTATAAGGCGGGGTAGTCTTCTTTGGGTGTTATGATGTTTGTTCTCAGAACAGGGATCAATCTCTGTTTTATATCAAAGAGGATGATGCTGTCAAACTAACACTGCTGAATTGCTGTAGTGTCTCTGTAGATCAAATATGTTGGTAGTAAATGCACTCATATAACTAAGTGATAAATATTCCATCACAATTTGGATATAGATCATGCAAATTATGGATAGGCTTTCAGGGATACGCCGTTTCAAACTGCCCCTATTTACCCTGACTGTTTCTTTCTGGTCTGTTAATCATATTTCCTTCCAATGTAACCACATCTCATATGCCAAATATCCAATTTTTAAAAATGTTTCTTGTAAGAAAATTTATCAAACATTTATTTATGAATTTAGAAATTAAAATCTACAGACTACATTGGCCGTATTTACTTCATCTGCCATCACTTCTTCAAGAGATGCCTCTTGAAGCAATCTACATTTGATAAATGTAAATAGAGTATTCCTAGCACTCCTTGATTAACTTGGACATTTCTAAACTCTCATAAGTTTTATCTAATCTACAATTCTTTATCCATAAATATTTTAAGTCCTTGATCATGTTTCATTGTGGAATTACTTATCTATTTATGAATGTGAAATGTATATCCTCTTTCCCTAAAGTCTGTGGGCACAATCATACCAGCTCGTCAAAAGTGGAAACCAGATGTGAGGATCATACTGGCCTCAGAGGCCTGTGTAGCAGCTGGGTGGTCAGGGCCATGGCTAGACAGTGCCCAGGCACTGGCCCTTAGCAGTGCCAACCTGGAAGTGCCAAACTTGACAGTGTCATCCTGAATTTGACACCACCAGGGGGCAGGGCCTGAAGGCGGCAAGGCCTAAAGGTGACCCGGTAGCAGGGATTTGCTCACATGGTGGTGGGGGGGGGGGTGATATTTCCAATGAGGGGGCACAGTCTTTAATATTAAACTTGAGGCCTCTGAGGAGCCAGACTTATTGGCACCTTAATGTCCTGGCCCCCTCAATGAAGATGCAAAACATGCCCCTCCCATTGTAAACTGATGATAAAGCCATGGGAGGATTGTGCCACCTGAGCTCAGTGGGAATTGCACCAGGTTTACTGCCTGAGAAGACACTAAATTTTTGGAAAATTGTACCCACTATCTCTGCTCCTTTCCACAGATGTTGCCTGACCTGATGAGTAGTCCCAGCATTTTCTATTTTTATTTCAGCAGGAAGCAGGTTTGTAAACATAGTACAATCTTGATTTACAATTCTGTTAGTGGAGAAGGGATTGAAATATTGCTCAAAACTTCTGTTTGGACAGCATTTGTGACATTGTGGCATTTCTGACATCTCTTGCAGCTGTTTAAACAGAATTGACTATTTTCTGCTGCATTTGTGTGTAATTCACAGCTTTGATGCTGGGTTCCAAATATAATTGTTTCAAACTCCACCCCCTCCCAGCCTCCCTCCCTTGATTCCAACAACCATTAGACTCGACTTTGAGAGATTCTCTTTTTTGTTCGTTATCTTACGCTACTGTTCAGCTACCCATTGTATCACATCTGATGATTTTACCTCCAGAAAATCTCCCATTGTTTGCTGAAAATACATTACAGAGAAGGCAAAGCTCATCTTCCAGCTATACATTATTAAAATTCATTATTAAACTGTCTATTTTATTATAATTGCACAATCGGGTCAAACAGTCTCATTGTTGAACTTAAGTTGCTTATGATGCAGATTATTTTTCCTACATTAATCATATTCTGGGTTCCTCATTTTGTATCTTTTAATTCTGTCCAATTCAGAAACTTTACTCATCTGTATTCCTCCGATTTGAGTCTAAAATGTATATGCATACATTTTTACATATGTAAATAAGAATAGCTTGATGACCAATGATATTATGAACCAGGAATTCATGATTGCTGAATTCCTTGACTGCTAAGCAATGTCTATTTTTTCAACTTAATGTGCCTGTATGAATTGGAAATAGTTAACATAATTAACATGTTCTCGCTAATGATAATATAATTGCAGCCTTTAATTTTGATAAGGATGGGAATTAACAATGCTTTAGTTATAGAAGTCTCTGTTTTCTAATTAACCTAATGCACATATTCAAATTAGTCTATGATATGATAATTTATTATCTCTGATGGCCTGATGTTTGCACTTTCCATATTACATTTAAAAAGCCAGTACAGGTTACCATGAAGAAGTGTTTTGAAGAAAGCAATGGGGAAGAATTTGCATTTATGTTGTGTATATCATGAACTCTGGATGTCCTGAAGCATTTCACGGCCAATTAAGTAGTTTTTACAGGAGTAATGTTTATGCAAATGATATAATGCTTTCCTTTACATGACTATGTTTTTGCCGAGGCCAGGTGTGGGATGTTACATTTAATTATTTCAAGTCGAAGATTTGAGAATAGGTTCGATATTCAGGCTTGGGAAATGTTGGTGGTGGGGTTAAGTTTTAAGGAAACAGGATTGTTTGCAGACAATAAGGAATGTTTGTTTTATATTCATTTGTGGAACATGGGCATCACTAGTTGACCAGCATTTATTGCCCCATCCCTAGTTGCCCTTGGAGGGTAGTTCAGAGCCAACCACATTACCGTGACTATGGAGTCACATGTAGACCAGACCATGTAAAGACAGCGGATTTCCTTCCCTAAATGTCATTAGTGAAATGGTTGGGTTTTTCTTATAATTGACAATGGCTTCGTGGTCATCAGTAGATTCTTAATTCCAGTTAGTTTTAAATTCAAATTCCACCACCTGCTGTGGTGGGATTCGAACCCAGGTCCCCAGAACATTAGCTGAGTTTCTGGATTAATAGTCTAGTGATAATAACTAGGCTATCACCTCCCTAGTATGGAAAGGAACAAGCTGGAGAGATGAGAGAACATGGGTTTCTTAGTTTGAGTCCAAGATTATTTTGAGAAGCAGGTCTTGCTACATAACTTTGCATGTTTTTGAAGAAAACCATTTTTATTTCAGCAGGCAGCAGATTTGTAAACGCAGTACAATCTTGATTTACAATTCTATTAGTGGATAAAGGATTGAAATATTGCTCAAAACTTCTGTTTGGACAGCATTTGTGACATTGTGGCATTTCTGACATCTGTTGCAGCTGTTGAAACAGAATTGACTATTTTCTGCTGCATTTGTGTGTAATTCACAGCTTTGATGCTGGATTCCAAATATAATTGTTTCAAATTCTACCCCACCCCCAGCCTCCCAGCCTCCGCCCCCACCCCTTTATTCCAGCAACCACTAGATCACATTCTTGGGATAATGTGATCAATTTAAATGAAGCTTCATAATATTTTAAACAACACTTATCCACATTTCCCCAGTCAGGCTGAGGGGTACTATAATGTGTGTGAAGGCTTTCCTTCTCTTTGTAACATGATTGAATAGAATTTATGTGGTGTTATGTGATTTAGGGTAAAATGCTGAAAGAAGTTAGATAATAACAAACTAGAATGGAGGAAAAAACTGTGCCAACAAGAGAGAACAAAGCTCATACTTAAACTAAAGTTTAAAATGTAAAGAACAGCCACAAGACATTTATGATTATAAAATTTGCCTGGATTTCATATTTAGTGCCAAATGTAGCAGAAATCAAAGCAATGGCAATCAAACAATTAATAGTCATAAATATCTCAATTGATAAATGTTTTACACCACAATTAGAGGAAATATGAAATAATGCAAGTCATTGGTGAGGTACAAACTCAAATTGCAATCATAATCCGCATTTAAAATGCCACATAATGTAAACAATACAGACTATTTCACTTATAAAAGATACAGAAGTTGACTGCCATTGTATCCAAACCTCCACCTCCAGACATTTCAGTATCATTTTATTTCTTTCTCGAGATATGGGTGTCTCTAGCTAGACAATACACATCTCTTTAAACTGTGATCAGTGCTCCTTCCACTCACATTATCAGCCACTTCAGGTCTTGAACAGCAGGTTAGGTGTAAGGATTCGCATTCTAATCAGTAATCTCTAAACTGTCTGTGCTTTATATGCCCTGTCTGAGGCCAGAACTCTCCATTCACCTGACGAAGGGGCTAACCCCGAAAGCTTGTGAGTATATTATCAAATAACCAGGTTGGACTAAAACCTGGTGTTGTCAGACTTTTCACTGTGTTTACGCCAGTCCAATGCCGGCATACCCACATCATGTCTCTAGCTAGGCCAGCATTTATTGGCCATCCCTAATTGTCCTTGCTATCCCTTTTAATTAGGTAATGCTGCAAACCATTTGAGCGCACACTGTATTTGATCTCAAAGAAATTTTCTTTTTAAAATGATCTTCACTTCATGTCATTGCCATTTAGCAAATTTATTTGGTATTGGTCTAATTTAAATAAGTAAATCTTCTGACAACATTATTGTCCTATGACCAAAATGTTGCATTATTCAACTCTAATCCTCTTGAAAAAAGATCAAGATTTGTTGCCTCCAGTTTGATGTAGTTTACTTTACCTGACATTTTTTATACAGACATGAAATGCACTTTGGATCAGATTCAATCCAGAAATATTGAGAGCACAGAATTCTTTCATCTTGTGAAACTTCACCTATTTTGAAAATTAGTAGAAGACAATTCATTTTACATAAGAACATAAGAAATAGGAGCAGGAGTAGGCCATCTAGCCCTTCGAGCCTGCCCCGCCATTCAATAAGATCATGGCTGATCTGTCGTGGCTCAGTTCCACATTCCCGCCCTCTCCCCATAACCCTTAATCCCCTCGCTTATCAAAAACCCATCAACCCGCGTCTTAAAAATATTTAGCGAGGCAGCCTCCACCACTTCAACAGGCAGAGAATTCCAGAGATTCACCACCCTTTGAGCGAAGAAGTTCCTCCTCAACTCCGTTCTAAACCGCCCCCCCTTTATCTTGAGGCTGTGCCCCCTAGTCCTACTGTCCTTTCTGAGTGGGAAGAGTCTCTCCGCCTCTTTTAGATATTCAGCAGGGATGTTTATTGTGAACATGTTTATAATCTTCCTGTGAGGAGTAAACTTGTATTATACCAGCATGCACTTTTAATATTGTGCGTTAACAATTTAAGGATTTTTTTTAGCAATTTTATCTCATCCTAGTGACCATTTTGGATAATTGGAACAAAGTAAACTACATTTCATAATGATCACGTTTCTGTGACATCACTGACCATTCCCTTAAATTGCCCCAAAATCAGATTAAGAGTAATTTTCAGATCAGAAGACCACTGTGTTATGTTTTCTAAGAAACGGGAAACTTTGGTGGTCTTCCCCCCCAGACTACATGTTAGTGCAATGCAAGAGTATTTCTTAGTACTAAATGTCAGAGTTGCAATCTGTAAGAACACTCTTGTTTCCAAGTTTTTGATTTGATTTGATTTATTATTGTCACATGTGTTAACATGTGTTGAAAAGTATTGTTTCTTGTGCGCTGTACAGACAAAACATACCTTTCATAGAGAAGAAAACGAGAGAGTGCAGAATGTAGTGTACAGTTATAGCTAGGGTGTAGAGAAAGATCAACTTAATGCAAGGTAAGTCCATCCAAAAGTCTGACAGCAGCAGGGAAGAAACTGCTTTTGAGTTGATTGGTACATGACCTCAGATTTTGTGTCTTTTCCCCAAAGGAAGAAGATGGAAGAGAGAATGTCCAGGGTGCATGGGGTCCTTAATTATACTGGCTGCTTTGCCGAGGCAGCGGGAAGTGTAGACAGGGTCACTGGATGGGAGGCTGGTTTGCGTCATGGATTGGGCTACATTCACGATCTTTTGTAGTTTCTTGTGGTCTTAGGCAGAGCAGGAGCCGTTACCAAGCTGTGATACAGCCAGAAAGAATGCTTTCTATGGTGCATCTGTAAAAGTTGGTGGAAGTCATAGCTGACATGCCATATTTCCTTAGTCTTCTGAGAAAGTAGAGGTGTCGGTGGACTTTCTTAACTATAATGTTGGCATGGGGGGACCAGGACACATTGTTGGTGATCTGGACACCTAAAAACTTGAAGCTCCCGACCCTTTCTACTTCATCCCCATTGATGTAGACAGGGGTACATTCTCCCTTTATGCTTCCTGAAGTTGATGACAATCTCCTTTGTTTTGTTGACATTGAGGGAGAGATTATTGTCGCCACACCAATTCACCAGATTCTCTATCTCATTCCTGCACTCGTCACTGTTTGAGACCTGATCCATTATGGTGGTGTCATCGGCAAACTTGAAAATTGAGCTGGAGGGGAATTTGGCTACACAGTCATAAGTGTATAAGGAGCATAGTAGGGGGCTGAGAACTCAGCCTTGTGGGGCACCGGTGTTGAGGATGATCGTGGAGGGGATGTTGTTGCCTATCCTTACTTCCTGGTCTGTGAGTTAAGAAGTTCAGGATCCAGTCGCAGAGGGAGGTGCCAAGGCCCAGCCACGGAGTTTGGACATAGTTTCGTGGGAATAATAGTATTGAAGGCTGAGCTGTAGTCAATAAGTAGGACCCTGACATAGGTATCCTTGTTGTCTAGGTGTTCCAGGGTTGGGTGCAGGGCCAGGGAAATGGATCTGCTGTGGACCTGTTGCAGTGATAGGCAAACTGTAGTGAATCCAGGTAGTCTGGGAGGCTGGAATTGATTCATGCCATGACTAGCCTTTCAAAGCACTTCATAATGATGGATGTCAGAGGTACTGGTTGATAGTCGTTAATGACGCTGCTTGGTTTTTCTTAGATACCGGGATGATGGTCGCCTTCTTGAAGCAGATAGGGACCTCAGATTGTTGTAAAGGGAGGTTGAAGATGTCTGTGAATATCTCTGCCACTGATCTGCACAGGATCTGAGTGCATGTCCGGATACCCCATCTGGGCCAGTTGCTTTCCATGGGTTGACCTTCAAGAAAGCTGCTCTGACATCTGCAATGGTGACCCCAGATATAGGTTCATCCAGGGCTTCCAGGGTGGAAGGTATGGTCTCGCTGACCTCTTGCTCAAAACAGGCATAGAATGCAATGAGCTCATCAGCTCATCAGCGAGGGGTGCATTGGAGCTGGTGATTTACATGCCTTCATCTTGTAGCTTGTTATGTCTTGCAGACCTTGCCATAGTCGGCGGGGATCGGTGTGGCTAGTCTGGAACTCTTTTGGCATCTTTGATGGATCTCCTTAGATCATATCTGGCTTTCTTGTATAGGTCAGTGTCACCTGACTTGAGCGCCTCAGACCTAGATTTCAGCAAGCAGTGGATATCCCTGTTCATCCATGATTTCAGGTTGGGGAACACAGGATTTGCCTCTCTGGCACACAGTCTTTTACACACTTACTAATGAAGTCAGTTATTGTAGTGGCGTACTCATTCAGGCTGGTCGCAGAGTTTTTAAATACTGACCAATCACTGACTCCAAGAAGCCCCATAAGAGATCATCCAATTCCTCAGACCAACATTGCATGACTCTCTTTGATGGATTTTCCTGCTTCAGTTTTTGCTTGTAGGCCGGGAGCAGGAGCACAGCCTTGTGGTTGTAGGCACATATTTCCCTTCTGAGACCTGAGCACTTATTCTAGGATGGCAAAAGTGGCAAGCACTTTTGGATGTGCTGAGCTGTTAAACCAATTCATTATCTTCCCCGTTGTATGAACATAAAAGATTGAAGAAAGATTCTGGAAACCAAGGAATTTATCCAATGTGTTGGCCAGCATTTGACTCACAACAATCCCCATAACAGATGTATGAGTCATTTGTCTAATTGCTGTTTGACAGCCATGATTTTGACATTACAACACTTCAAAAGTCCCTCAATGACTGTAAAGCACATTAGGATGCCCTGAGATTGTGAAAGGCACTTCTTAATGCAGATACGTGATTCCACATTTATGTAGGTAAGGCCTTCATGTGCAGTTGTTTATAATGGATAAGATTGAATGCTCTGGGAGATAACAATTAACTTATTCAGCTCAGAACTATCATTGCACATTTGCTTCTATTTTGTGCCAATAATTGTACTCACAACTCATAAAAACACAAAGGACATTAATATCACCTGTGAGCAATAGAAATTTTATTTTTTCTCAGAAACAAAATGGATGGATGAGATTCTCTTGAATAGTTTCACTGAGTTGTTCACTTCTGGGAAATAAAATGGTTTCAGCAGGGAAAGAGCTGAAATTTATCAACAGCGGCTGTTAATGCTTGAGGCCACATATAGACAATAAATATGGCTACTGTGAACTAGTCAAGAAGCAAGGGGTAGAATTTTCACAAAAAATGGCAAACTGTCATGTTCACTCAAAAAACAAGTATGTGGCCCTTCCAGTGGATCTCCCTTCAGGTCCCCCTCCCTTGGAAGTGCCAACCTGGCAATGCCAAGGCACAGCCCTGCCATGTCACTGACCACCCGGGGCTGCAATGGCCTCTGAGCCTCCTCCCCCTCTGCTGGCATTGTCATCATGTCTGGACTCCATTTGTGGAAATCAGTAGTTATTCCTGTCAGCATTAAGTCACGCCAGGATGGGAACATATGACCCAGAAGATTTGGCTTGTTTAACATGTCATTAATGAGCCTGGATGCAATCATCTAGGCTCACTTGTCTTAGTCCACTTGCTGGTTGAGTTCCTCGCCGGCGAGGATCACAGATGGTCCCCACCAACAGAGACCAGACATGATGGCCTTGCAGCTGAGACCGGAGATCATTGAAGCCTCCTGTGTGGATGGGGGCAATGCCAGCCTGTCACCCTGGCTGCGCCATCTGGGCACCCTGGCAGTGCCCATTGGATATCCAGGGCCTGCCAGCCTCATACCCCAGCAGTGGAGGGATTTAAAGGGACTTTGAATAAGCATTTGATGGATAAGGGAATATAGTTCCTATGGTAGATTTAAATCACAAAATATAGGAGGTTGACACTGCCAACGAAGGGGGAGGGGTCTGAAGGAGACCACCTGGGAGAGCATGTACATAGGTAAAGATTGGTTGGGCCTAATACTGTTTTTCTATTCCTAAAATCCTTTGTAATCCAATGTTGCCCTAAGAGGGTGTGGGATCTGGGAGGTGCAGAGTCTGATGGTGGGGGAGCTGAGTAGGGGAAGGCAGAGGCAGAGGAGGTGCAAGGGGGCAGGAGAAGAAGGAACTCTGCAGCGGGGAGGGGGGAGACAAGTCAGCTGGGTTAGTGATCAGGGGGGTGGGAGCTGCGATTGCAGGGGGGTCAATCAGCCGACATGGCAATCAGCTGGGCCGGCAGTCAGGATGGAGGGGGTGGGTGGGGAGGGGCAATGTCCATAGGGGTGTGGGATATCAGGAGGTGGGGGGGGGGGGCAGTGATAAATCTCCCAGTATACAGTGTACACAGTATACTATATACAGGGATATCTGTTCCTCCCTCCACCCACCCCCACCCACAGTGTGTACACAGTATGTACACAGTATATTGGCAGATCGGGGCGCTTGTGCAGTAGTGACCCTGGAGCTCAGCAGCTGGCTCCTCCCGTGAATTGAGTTGACACCCACCCTACTTGCAAGTTTCACATTACAGCCTCTGTATTGCACCGAGTGCTGTGAATTCACGCAACTTAGCTCACTGAAAAAACCATCAACAAAGCCTACCGTTTTCTCACTCATTCTATATTGAACATTTGTTGTATTTAAATCCATGGGAATCCAGTTCATGCTCTCGCTGGGTATGAATCTAATTACCCCTGCTGGAAGGGCTCAGTAAGAGTGCAAACTGTTTTGGGCCTGGTGCAAATCTTGTTCCAGGCCTCTCCCTGAATTTTCCCAACATAACGGGATTTGCACCGGGCTGGAGAATCACCTTAAAGAGGAAAGCATCATCGTAGTCAGAGGTAAGTTTTGAGGAGTAATTTCAAGATGCAAAAAGAAGACAATGGAGGAAGAAAATGCTAATATCCAGCCCCATGGTGGCTGATGGTTGCTCATATTTGGCGTGAGAGTGGGAGAGTTAAGGCTATATAGTAGAGCTTGGGGAAAGAAGTACCTCTGTATTGTTATGCTCAACAATTCATTTTTTTAAAATCTTTTCATCCAACTTTTTGCTGCCACTCGACAATTTGTCATCTTTAGCACGCTGCTACTGCTGTTGGCAGTCAAGGTCATTAAGATTTTAATTTGGTGACTTGCATTTTTGAATGTATTTGCCTTTTGTATATGTGACAGGGTTTTAAACTATGTTCAGTTTATTCAGTCAGAGTGAATACATTTATTATTCATATATTTGCTGTATCAGACAATAACATACAATGGCAAAACCTGTGGAATGCACTATCACAGTGAGTGGTTGAAGCCAATGTACAGATGCGTTTAAAGGGAATTTAAACAAGCATTTAATGGAGATGAGAATATAGTTACTATGGTAGATTTAAATCAGAGAATATAGGAGGAGATTTGAGTGGAGCATAAGCATTGATAAAGACTGGTTGGGCTGAATATTATTTTTCTATTCCTAAGATCCTTTGTAAGCCTATGTAGTCCTTTGCCAGGCAGCCTCTTGTTACTGTCAAAGAGCATGGAGGAGTCCCGACTCTAACTTGGTAGAGGGGACAGTACAGAGCGTGCTTTCTCCACTGTCTCTGCTTTATATCCCCCTTGTCCTTCAAACCCAGAGACATTCCCAGTGCTGCCTCCAGAGCAGTTGTAGTCTTTGTATGAACAGGTCACCATTGCAGTTCCATCCCAACACACTGCCCATGAAGTTAGAGTCATTGGGTGGGATTTTCTAGCCATAAAACCAGGAAGTCACACCTGGGGTCAACAGACCTTTGTATGATCTGCCCTCCTGCTCACTACAATTCCTGTGGCAGGCAGGTTGGGAAAATAGAGTCATAGAACATAGAACATAGAACACTACAGCACAAACAGGCCCTTCGGCCCACAAGTTGCGCCGATCACATCATCACCTACCAACCTACAGACCTATTTATAACCCTCAATCTCATTAAACCCCATATACTCATCCAGAAGTCTTTTAAAAGACCCCAGCGAGTTCGCCTCCACCACCACTGATGGCAGCCGATTCCATTCACTCACCACCCTCTGAGTGAAAAACTTACCCCTAACATCACTTCTGAACCTCCCTCCCCGCACCTTAAATCTGTGTCCTCTCGTAGTGACCATTTCAAACCGGGGAAATAGCCTCTGAGAGTCCACCCTATCTATTCCTCTCAACATTTTGTAAACTTCTATCAGGTCGCCTCTCAACCTTCGTCTCTCCAGGGAAAAGAGTCCCAGCTCCCTCAACCTAACTTCATAAGGCATGCCTCCCAGTCCAGGCAACATCCTTGTAAATCTCCTCTGCACCCTTTCAATAGCTTCTACATCTTTCCTATAGTGAGGCGACCAGAACTGCGCACAATACTCCAAATGAGGCCTGACAAGGGTCTTATAAAGTTCCAGCATTACCTCCCGACTCCTAAACTCAATCCCTCGATTAATGAAGGCCAGTACACCATACGCCTTCTTGACCACCTCCTCCACCTGCGAGGCCGATTTAAGAGTCCTGTGGACCCGGACCCCAAGATCCTTCTGCTCCTCAACACTACTCAGACTTCTGCCCTTGATAGTGTACTCGTTCATCCCGTTGGTTCTGCCAAAATGGACGACTACACATTTATCCGCGTTGAAGTCCATCTGCCACTTCTCTGCCCAGTCCTGCATCCTATCTATGTCCTGCTGCAACTTTTGCCATCCTTCCAGATCATCCACAACACCACCGACCTTCGTGTCATCAGCGAACTTACTTACCCATCCCTCCACTTCCTCATCCAGGTCATTTATGAAAATGACAAACAACAAGGGTCCTAGAACAGATCCTTGAGGCACTCCGCTGGTGACTGACCTCCATTCAGAAAAAGCCCCATCCACAACCACTCTCTGCCTTCTGCAGGCAAGCCAGTTCTGGATCCACAAGGCCAAAGGCCCTTGGATCCCATGCCCTCTCACCTTCTCAAGAAGTCTTGCATGGGGGACCTTATCAAACGAGATGTACAGCATGGAAATAGGCCCTTTGGCCCAATTCATCCAACACTCCCTGACAAATCCAGGAACTCATCACAGCACCTCCAAAACCACTCCAGGGTAATTCCAGACACTTACAATTGAAAATGTTGAAAAAAAAATCTTTCCCACAATTTGAGTGTTGGCACTTCAAATAGCGCTACTGCAGGGTCCATCACACTAGAACTTTGAAGAATGGTGAATGGATATGTCAAAGACAAAAACCCAAAATGCTGGAAAATTCCTGCAGGTTTCACAGCATCTGTGGAGAGAGAATAGAGCTAATGGTTTGAGTCTGAATGACCCTTCTTCAGAGCATCAAGAAGCAGCTAGATACAGCACTTGGGGTGAACAGGATCCTAGGTTATGGAAGAAAGCAGGATTAGGCTATTGAGTTGGATAATCAGCCATGATCGTGATGAATGGCGCAGCAGGCTTGAAGGGCCAAATGGCCTCCTCCTGCTCCTATCTTCTATGTTTCTATCCGCAGATTCCAGCATTCACAGTATTTTGCCTTTAGAATATGTCCAAGAATCTGAGTAGTAGAAGTTTTGAATTTTGATGTTAGATCAGCCTTTTGGCTGGTGATTTCAGGATAGTGCGGTTTTAAAGCCTTCTGATGAATTGAGGGGGAACACCATTTGCACTATTCTGTTTCTATAATGCCATGTTCAGGGCATAAAGTGGCCATCAACAAAACACACCCTGGAAGCACCCGTCATCCTCTGTTACACCGCTCAAGCTGGTGTTAAGCAACTAAATATCCAGCCACTTGTATCAAATTTACAGGAAAATCTACCTGTATTCCACTTTGTTGATTCAAAGTCCCAAAATAACTAAGCTGTTATGGCATTATGTATTAGATTTGGTACATTTGAGAATGTAATAAGAATTACTATGTTAACCTTTCACCATGATCTCATTATGAACATTATCATATTTTCCTGCAATAGCTGTGGGTGGTGTTGTGATAGATGTTTTCAGTGGTAACGAGGTCTAATTGTTGGATATACTGGACCCAGTATTTACATGGAGGTGGGGAATAGGCAGATTGGAACTGTTGCAGCTGGAATTGTTGAAATACCAGGTTCCCAGAGGGTGTGCTAAATCTATTTGCAGGACCTGATTTCAATTTTTTGTTTCTTCATTTCCTGACTGCAGTCAGCCAGGTTGAGAGACTGGCAGACTATCAGGTAGAACAGCCTATGGTGCTAGGCTGCAGCTGGGGATCGGAATAGAGTAGGATGGGGTTGCACTGGGGGGAATATTGGTGAACTGAAAGTGGGTGCTGGGAGAGATTGTTCTAGGGAGGAAGATGCCTCGAAATCATAGAATCCCTATAGTGGAGAAGGAGGACATTCAGCCCATCGAGTCTGCACTGACTCTCTGACAGAGTATTTTATCCAGACCCAACCCTTGCCTGTAGCTCTCACACATTTATCCCACTAATCCCCTAAACCTACGTGTCTTTAGACAGTAATGGGCAATTCAGCATGGCCAATCCTCCTAACCTGCACATCTTTAGTGTGCGGGCGGAAACCGGAGCACCTGAAGAGAACCCACAGACACATGTGCAAACTCCACATTGAGGCTGGAATTGAACGCGGGTCCCTGGTGCTGTGAGCAGCAGTACTAACCACTGTGCCATCGTGTCATGGGAAGAGGGCTATTATGAGGATCCAATCACAGAGAGATTCACAGAGGGTGGAAGGGGGATCCAAGGAGAAACAATTCTTTCCCTTCTGATCCACAAGCAGTGCTGGAAAGACTCTTAACTGCTGGACCTGGCCATTCTCACCTTCCTTTAACTCGTGGGTTTTTGAAACATGCAGTCTAAAGGGCTGGACCTTTATACGTACCTGGCAGCTGGTGGCATAAAAATGGGGAAGTGGAATCAGGACCTGATTTTTGCCATTTATTGGGTACAAAAATAATTAAGGGATGGGGAACATTGTCAGAAGATAGGGTCAATGTAGAATGACATCAGTGATTTTATTGAACATTGGAGCAGACTCGAAAGGTGAAATGGTCTGCTACTTCTAAAATTTCATTTGTATCAGAAAAGAATATTTTATATTTCTTTAACTGGCTACTGTCAGAGACATTCTGTCCAGAGCTTCCTGTAATTTTAGACTCAAATCAGCCAATTCTCACTATTCATAATTCTCTGAAACTTAGGCTGCAGTTTTCCCAAAATCATAATGGCGAGAAGAACAGAATGATCAGTGCCAGTCTGGCACTTGTTTTGGGAGAGTGGTGAGTTCCATGTCTGTTCTGGGAGGGGTGGGGTCTAACACATCAGTGAACCCAGCTGCAAGGTGATCAGGTGTTGTTTTGAGAGACCACCCTTCGCCACAGACATTAGGACCCCTCCATCAGTGGTATGTTTCTCCAGCCCCTCCCCAACACAGATCGCCGGCATTGGGTCCCTCCCAATAAGTCCCTCTTCATGATCCCCCTGACATGCCTCTCCTTCATGCCCCACCCATTCATGACCCCCCTGCATAACCCATCCTGGTCATAGCCTCCACTCAGGCCCTGCTGGCACACTGGCAGTGCCCAACTGGCATTGCCAGGGTACCAGGTGGATGCTGCCAGCCAGGTGGACACTGCCAGAGTGCTAGATGGGCACTGCGTTGCCATGACCATGACCATCCAGAGGCTTCAATGGCCACTGAACCCCCAGCATAACCATCAAGCTTTGTCTCCACTGGTGGACACCATTAGTGATTTTCGCTGGGCTTGTGCCACGCCCGAGGGTTAGAAGATCCCGGGAGCTGGAAGAATTGGATGCTGAATGGGCTAAGCATATTTAAGTGCTATTTTAAATATGGCAATTGGTTTCGAGCCATAGGCACCAACATTAAGGGACCGGGACAATTGCAAACCATTTAGCGCAGGGCACAAAACCTGTTTTTAGGCCTGCACATAATTTTTCAGGATCGGTACGATCTGTACCAGGCATGGCAAGGCTGGGAAACTGCCTCCTTAAAGTGGATACAACAGCTAATTGTAACTATTTTAATTTGTGAATTTGAGTGGTAAGTCGTAAACCATCGGTCTCAATGTGATTTGAACCATATGATTGAATTACAACCGTCATTTTTTTTTAAAAATTTAGATATTTATTGAAGGAAGTTTATGTCACAATAAGGGCTCAGTACCTTCTATTGATCTCCAACCACAGCCAGGAAAATCAAACTTTGACAGTATTGATAAAGAAGGTCATGAATCACCCTTGCAGCTGCTGAAGCTATTGTGCTGAATCATTACAGTTGTACAACAGTTTTTAAAGCATGACTAGCTTTTCTCTCTCTCTTCCTGCCTCTTTATTTTCCAGAGCCATGAACATTGCATAATAACGCATCAAATGCAGTAGCAATTCTTATTCTACAACTTACATGGGAGGTGATCTTCCCTCACTGGTTTATGTCAGTTAGGTCTTCTGAGATCTCGTTGATGTGATAGTGGATAGAATGCAATTATTTTAGTTTGCATTTGTCTCTGCTGTTTATTGATACTCTTGTGCGAGCCTGGTTTACCAGAAACGAGTCTCATTCTGTTTGTTAAGATCAAAATTTCCAAATAATTAATCGGACTCTCGCTCGTGCCCACAAACTGTGGTGAAAGTAAATGAGTCCCAGATTCGTGTTTCCCGATATACTCTTTTGCAGTAAATCTCTGTGTCATTATGAACTGAATGAATATATATCATTGCACAATGAAGAAAGTTGCTGCCATCAAAAATATATATTAAAACATATAATAGTAATCTGCCAAATCTCATTTCAGTCGATGCACAGTCTCCTCGCTTGAAATGCTGCATTATTTCAAATGGAAATGAATGTTTGATGGGATGTACATTCTCTTTTTCCCACATAAACAGCCTGACATTTAAGAGTGGATTGTATATAAGACTAGGCAAGCAATTGCCATGTAGTATCAGGAAAATAACTTGGTCCAGCCATCTCTTATTCTTATAGCAGCCTGCTGGATCTGCAGCTCATGTGGTGAAAGGGAGATCGAATATCCCAGAAACTTAGTTTGTTGGGAGAGAAAGCCGAGATCTGTTCCTTCAACCTCAAAAATAATGGGCTGAATTTCAGGATCCAAACCAAACCAGTGTAAAAGTTGGGGGCCAGCTGGCCTGAACTTGACTGACTTGTGCAGTTGTCATTCATTAGTCATCAGGCCTTATTTAGCTTGAGGCTGAAACCCCACCCCCATTTGAGAGGAAGCCCCTCCACCAGTATGGGATTCCTAGCCAGCATCTCTCTTGTCCCAGCAGTGCCACTAAGAGTGGTGATCAATGCTGCGACTGCAGTAACTGCCCTGAAGAAAGGAACCAGGGATAAATCTTCCCATGCCACGTGTCATGGGAATTGCTGCAGGGGGGACAGACCATTAAAAAGTCTGTTGACATCAAGTCGGAATTTACAGTGCCTGGGAGCACAGAACTAGAAAATTCTGCCCCAGGGGGCTGAAGCAAATGTGTCTGGGGTCTCACCAGAAAGCCCAGGCTGGCAAGGAGCATGGTGATTATGGTGACTGGAGTGAACAGGAGATGTGAGGGTGGGGGAAGTGGGCTCCGAATGCGAGGTGGTAGAAAACCTTGTGGGGAGACTTCGATGGAACGAGGATGCTGAAACATGAGGCAGCCATCTTGGCCAGCCACGAGGCTGCCAACCATTACTGAGGGGCCTGGGCATGTGTTCATAAAGACAGAACAGGGAGTGGGGACCACATTTGCTCCCTTGTGTTTTATTGGTTCCCATGCAAGTATGTTTAAAATTTAAAGTGCCAGTGATGTTTGTGAGAGGCACGTGTGATCATGCGGTGGGGCAGCCTTCCATTAGTGACATACCTGCCATCAACTGACTGCTGCAGCTACAAGCTTCCTGGACAAGCAGGGAGACTTTGTATCACAGCCACAACATGCCTGTCCAACTCCATTGTCATTAACATAATATGTGCTGAGAACTTTTAAATTAAGCTATTAAATTAAGTTTCTCCTAAGAATATTTCGGATTACATCAGATTCACTTTATTCATATGTGCAGCATTGTTATTTGTTGAAACTAGCTTCATTAGAGAGGTAAATGTACTGGCACATCTCATGGTTGGCATACATTAATGGATACAAGGGAATTCTGAGTATTTCTCTTTTGTGGATGAAACAATTTTATAATACTTTGCTCACTCATTACTGAATGTTTATTTGGCACTGGAGATTGGATTCGAACCCCACCTAGACAGATGGTGCAATTTGAATCCAATGAAATCTGCTATTAAAAGTCCAAAGATGATCATTAAAAAATTTGTTGATCATTGTATAAACTCATCTGGGCACTCATGTTCTTGAGGAAAGGAAATCTGCCATCCTCACCTGGTCTGGCCAACGTGTGACTCCAGATCGACAGCAATGTGGTTGAATCTTAAATATCCTCTGAAATGGCTTATAGTAAGCTACTCAAGTCAAGGACAGTCAACGATGGGCAATAAATGCTGGCCCAGCCAGTGACGTATACATCCCATGAATGAATTAAAAAAACAACCAAAGGATGTGGCTGAACTTGCGGACCTAGTTGTCCCTCCCTTCAAAGAACATAAGAAATAGGAGCAGGAGTAGGCCATTTAGCCCTTGGAGCCTGCCCCGCCATTCAATAAGATCATGGCTGATCTGAAGTGGATCAGTTCCACTTTTCTGCTTTCTCCCCATAATCCTTAATTCTCCTGTCTATCAGAAACCTATCTACCCATGACTTAAATATATTTAGCGAGGTAGCCTCCACCACTTCAACGGGCAGAGAATTCCAGAGACTCACCACCCTTTGAGTGAAGAAGTTCCTCCTCAACTCTGATCTAAACTGCACCCCCCACTTATTTTGAGGCTGTGTCCTCTATTCCTGCTATCCTTTCTAAGCGGGAAGGATCTCTCTACCTCTACACTATCCATCCCCTTCATTATCTTATAGGTCTCTATAAGATCCCCCCCTCAGCCTTCTAAACTCCAACGATTTCAGATCCAGTCTATTTAGTTTCTCTTCATAGGCTAACCCCCTCATCTCCGGTATCAGCCTAGTGAACCTCCTCTGCACTCCCTCCAAGGCCAATATATCCTCCCGCAAGTGTGGTGACGAAAACTGCTCACAGTATTCCAGCTGCGGCCTCACCAGTACCCTATACAGTTTCAGCAAGACCTCCCTACTTTTATACTCTATCCCCCTCACTATAAAGGCCAACATTCCATTCGCCTTCTTGATCACCTGCTGCACCTGCAGACTGGGTTTTTGCGACTCGTGCACAAGGACCCCCAGGTCCCTCTGCACCGTAGCATGCTGCAGCTTTTCGCCTTTTAAATAATAATTCCTCCTACTACTATTTCTGCCAAAGTGGATAACCTCACACTTGCTAACACTTATACTCCATCTGCCAGGTCCTCGCCCACTCTCTCAGCCTATCCAGATCCCGCTGCAGACTTTCCACACCCTCCACGCGATTTGTTTTTCCACTCATCTTTGTGTCATCAGCAAATTTTGTCACCCTACACTCAGCCCCCTCCTCCAGATCATCTATATAAATGGTAAACAGTTGAGGCCCCAACACCGATTCTGTAAAGGACATTGTCTGAGATCATTCTTAACAGGGATAATTAAAATGTTGTAGGTGAACTCAAACTCTGATCAGAATTCTGCCGGCCAACACCCTGAGATGGACACAAATCGGGTCAGTACTAACACCAATATTTAGGCCCCTCATTTTCTTACCATGATTGACTGTGTCCAGCAGACACATTTGTGCCTCCCAACTCCAAACCACACCCCACTGACTGCTCATTCCCCTTTACTGGTGCCAAGTCTGTAGGCAAGCTGCCATTCTTCTGCTCCTGTCCCTGTGCCATGGATTTCAGTAAGGAAGGCTGTTAATGGCAGATGCAACTGCACTATTGTACGCTGTATTCAAGAGAAGGTAAACCATGGAGCATGAGATTCTCACCTGTGACTGAATTTACCATGAAGATGGGATATAATTTGAAAAGATTTTACACTGATGAGTGTTCATGACTTGCAAATGTATTACCTGGGAACCCACCAGGGGACAATGAGGTCCAACACACTCTAAATACCCCGGCGTGTTGATCCAGGTGGCTCAGTTCACTGTAAGTAAATCAAAATTTCAGCTCCTAATTCAGTCACATTTCCCACAATCTGAGGCTTCCTCATATCCCTCTCCATGAGTAGCTTCCACCACCTTAGAAAATTCCAAATGCTGGCAGGAGAAGATATAGTATAGTTTAGCCATTTAAAGGCCTCAATTAACCCATTGGGTGAGGGGGCTACTCAATGCCTCCCCTGCCAGGGTTATTTATCCACAGAGACAGGCAGTGGGAGTTGGTGATGAATATGAGCTGGAATATTACGGCCATTCACACCGATGGGATTTTCCCATCCTGCTGCAATGAATGGAGATTTGGCTGGCCACCAAATTCTCCAACTTCGCTACAGCAGGAGCGTGGCATGAACATTCAGTAAGATCACACCCACGTATCACTGCCCCAGTGCCCAGTTTCACACTTGCTCAGCTGTTATCTTGCCCAAGGGGAGGGGATGGCGGGGTGAAGGTGCTATGTTTTAGAATTAAGCTTAATGTGCATTTAGATTCAGAGTCTGCTAAATCTTGAATGGCATTTACCTACAAAAAGAAAGCAATAAAGTAATGGATATTACCAATGAAAGATTCATGAATCAACTCTTGGAGCAAGGAGAATACATAATTTATTCTGGCAAGGATGCATATTTTTGTGGATTTCACAATAACACGAGCAACTGTTATATTTAATTATGCCTGACTCAGTCTTTCAGCAAACAGTCCTCATTTTTACTTCAGCTAGAGTGGGTTCTGATTGTTAAGTAATTCAGTTCCATAGAGGTATGGAGTGAGAAACCCTGTGAAGTAAAACCCTGTGAAATAATTTCCAGATTGTTTAATTCTCAGATATGATTTAGTACACCTTCTGTCTCTTAGATTAACAGTTAGAAAGAGGAGTGGACCAGTCAGACTTTTGAGCTGGTCCCCTATTCATTGAGATCATGACTGATTGAAACCTCAGTGTGAACCCATAACATTCCCAATCTATAACAATGAAAACACTGAGAAAATGTTTCCTCTGGCAAGATGATCTACAACACAAGGGCCACAGCCTCAAAATAAGGGATGGTAATTTACTCTTGTAATGGAGAGAAATGTCTTCACTCAATGGGTGACTCTTTGGAATGCTCTGTCTGAGAAAGCTATGGATGCTACGTTGTTGCAGTATTCAAGATAGACATTTATGGATTTTTGCATATGAGGAGAATTAAGTTATGGCAATTGTGCAGAAAGGTGGAGTTAAGGTAGAAGATCAGCAATGACCTTGTTGAATGTTTGAGTAGCCCCAAAAAGCCCAATGGTCGACTCCAATTGCTGTTTCTAATGCTCTTGTTTTCTAACTCCATTCACCCACCATAATTCTAAGAGTATGCCCCATTGTTATGGATTTCCAGTCAGAGGAAGCAATTTCTTTCTTATCCTCTGTATCAATATCCTTTTCTCTTTTTAAGGGCTCCTCTTAAATTTAAAAGAAATGTAAATTGACACTCTCTTACAAGCTGGAAATATAAGTCTGCAGGAATATTTTGTCATCTTTTTCCTTGATAATCATGACACTCATTCCTTACATTAATTGACAATGGATACAGCCAACCTTCCCAGCTGCCAAGGACAGAGCCCTAAACTTTCTGCTTGGTTATCCTGGGGTTTATCTTCTAGCCCAATTCCCCTAACATCAGTGAAACAAGCACAAAGATCAGAAATTTAAGTGCAACTTGAATTTGGTGTGACCTGCATATCTACAATCTTTTGTGCTCATTTTATAAGCACAAAAAGAGCCTATTAAAAAGGGCTCCAGCATAAAAAAAGGCACACGGGGAGCACCCTCCCCCACTGGACATGGGGACCCTCCCTCACGGACATTTCCCTCTGCCTCTGGAGGCTACATATACCTGTTCACCCCCTGTAGGTTCCCTTCACCTGTTCACCATTCTTGAAAAATAATTATGAACCATGTCAATGTGACGTCACATTGGGGAAAATTCTAATTGTGGGTACGGCGGGGAAGCGCGCTAATTTATTAAAATATATTGAAATAGAATCTCGCCTGTGATATTCTTGTTTGCTGGGTCTCACAAGATTGTGCGTCCACATCATCATTCGCACTCACTACGAACATGGGTGCGAAATAGCGGCATCCTTCTTTGGGATTGTCCCTACCTGCAGCCAGGGTTCGGGGGAGAATTGATACTTACTCATAAGGACTATAATCTAGTAAACGAGGGAATGTTCCGATAGAAAGAATAGTATTAATAATGGCTCCAACACAAATAAAACAGAATAGAGTGAATTACGAGCCAGGAATTGTGCTTCTGTTTCTACAGGAAGAGGGAAAATAAAAGATATACATTAATTAAAGCAGCAAGAGAGAAAAAAATAAGTGAAACATTGCAGCAGAAAGACAGGTTAGTGTACTTTTTCTAATGTGTTCATTATTCAAACACAAGGAGCAAATTGAATGAATCACAGGCACGTTAATGCAGCATTTGACCAACTTTGGTATTAATCAGCCCTAGAAGAGTTGAAGTCAATGGGATTTGGGGAAAAGTCTTCACTGATTGGAGTTGGACAAAAGAACATGGTTCTGGTTGTTTGAGGTCAATCATTCCAGCCCAGGACACTACTTCAGGAGTTCCTTTAGATAGTGCCCTCGCAGATGGGAAGAATTGTAAACTGCCATCAGCTGGCACGGGAAGGAAGGCCTGACAATCTCCCATTGGGCTACGGGATATTTCAAAAGGCAGATAAAACCATGGTTCAACTTCGCATCAACTGGAGGTGAGCAGCCAATTAATTGGGATAACTGGCCAATTTCCTGCCACCTTATGGGCCCTCCAACATTTTACTTGTGTTAGAATGTCTATGTTGGACGATCACCAGGTACATCAAGTTGCGTCTCAGCTGCTTCCTAGGAGGAGGAATATTCCTTCCCAGAGGATCTGTGTCCCACTGAGACTCTCCAGCTCATCCTCCAGCTTGCCTCATTGTGCGGATGGTCACCTCTACACTTGTACTCCAAGATTGCATTCAGAGTATCACTGGGGAAGGAGTGTTCCCGTGGTGTATGATGACAACTAAACTTCATAAAAAGAAATGTTCAGATAGAGTTGATATAATTAGAGCTCAATTATGGTTAAGTGATTGTTACGGTAATGGTGCTATATTTTGAGCCTCTAATTGGGTGAAGGAAAGGGAAGAAGAATCCTGTGGACTGATCAAGTAGATGAGTAGAGTTATTAAAGCTATTACTCTCTGATATTTTAATTAGCGTATGTTGATTTGAGACAGGGAGAGAGATGGCAGAAAAGAAAATGGAAATCTGAAAATGTGTGAAGAAATCTTTTCTCAAATGGCATGTTTATTTGTCTATTTGGGGAGAGGAATCTCACATGATCATGACCAAAGGAGGGGAAAGCCTAGACCAGAGGACAATCCAGATTATGAGATGAGGAGGAAAACATCCTGATTCTTAAGAAAATAAACAAGGAAAAATTTAGCTGGGCCTCTCTTTCAGCTTGGCTATACTCACTTTTAGAAGTTAATAGAAATGTTGCCCTTCTTTTAAGCCAACACTGACAGTTTCAACTGTACTCTCTTTGAGAGATGTTTTCGCTTCTGTAGCCAATTTGTTCGAGAAGCCTAAAACTCAAAATTATAACCCTCCTTGAAACAGAAACAGACCTGCAATCTACTTACCCTACAATTAACTCAAGTCGACTTTTTATATTGGCATTGTTATGAATGTGGCTAGCGATCAGCATTTCAAAAGGTCTTTCACACAATGTGAGCCTCCCAGTAATGAGATTGCAAAATCCTACTAACTGTCCTGGCTTGGGACAATTCACACCTCGAACCTATGATTATTCCTCACTCTACTTGTATTGTTTGTACCTGTAAATACTTGATTACATGTAAAAACTTGCATTCTAACCATTATCTTGCAATTGAGTCTTTGTCTATATATGCCCCGTTTGTGAACCCAACTCTCCACTCACTGAATGAAGGAGCAGCTCTCCAAAAGCTCATGATACTAAATAAACCTGTTAGACTTTAACCTGGTGTTATGAGACTTTTTACTGTGCCCACCCTAGTCCAATGCCAGCATCTCTGCATCAATAGTGTTTGGGAAGAAGGAAGTCCTGCAAGAAGTTATATCTCTTAATATACTGTGGATTAAAAGGTTTATTTCTACATAAACTATGTGAGTTTAGCTAAATTGGTTGGACAGCTGATTAGTGACACACAACAACGCCAACAGTGCATGTTTAATTACCGAGTCTGCTGAGATAATTCCTGATAGCCTGCATTCTTAACCATGCCCCTCACCTAAGCCTCTCCACCAGCCAGCTGTTCTGGGGGAAAGTAACCTATGGTCATCTGGGACTGTGGTAACTTTACGTTGTGTTATAGTCATTCTTTTGAAGTTTAATAAATGTTTTATTATTTTGTTAAAAGTTAATTGACAGTCCTGCGACACTGTTGATCCACATCTTTAAACAAAAATAGAAAAGTTATGGTTTATTTAGTAGTATCATCAGCTGGGATCATAACAGAGATGCATAGAGGAACTGGAAAGTATATTGGTAGCTAAAAAAGCAAACATAAGACAAAAATAAACGGTACAAAATGTGAGAGACATAGTGTGAAAAATAGTTGAAAAGAAGTGAGAAACTTCTGTGAGAGATTTGCAGAAAGAAAAGACAAACAGATAAATGGTTGGACAGTGGTTAGCACTGCTGCCTCACAGTCCCAAGAACCCAGTTCGATTCCCGGCTTGGGTCACTGTCTGTGTGGAGTTTGCACATTCTTCCTGTATCTGTGTGGGTTTCCTCTGGGTGCTCTGGTTTCCTCTCACAGTCCAAAGATGTGCATGTTAGGTGAACTGGCCGTGCTAAATTCTCCCTCAGTGTATCTGAACAGATGCTGGAGTGTGGCGACTAGGGATTTTCACAGTAACTTAATTGCAGTGTTAATGTAAGCCTACTTGTGATTTGTAAATTAACTTTTAAATAACAAGAGGCAAGTAATTAGAGCTTCATTTAAAATAGAAAGCAGTACTCTTTTTGTCTCTAGGCAACAACTGTACTTTTCCTTGATAAATGGAAACAAAAGCATTAGAATACTCTCTTGGTCACCAATTATTGTAGAAACACAGTTTTTGCCATGACAAAGAAAGAATGCCTTCCAATTTAATTTTCTTTTTATCCATTTCATGAGTTTAGGACAGGCCATAGAGTCATAGAGGTTTACAGCATGGAAACAGGCCCTTTGCCCAACTTGTCCATGCCGCCTTTTTTTTTAAAACCCCAAAGCTAATCCCATTTGCCTGCATTTGGCCCATATCCCACTATACCCATCATACCCATGTAACTATCTAAATGCTTGTTAAAAGACAAAATTGTACCCCCTCTACTACTACCTCTGGCAGCTTGATACAGACACTCACCACCCTCTGTGTGAAAAAAATTGCCCCTCTGCACACTTCTGTATCTCTTCTCTCTCACCTTAAACCTATACCCTCTAGTTTTAGATTTCCCTACCTTTGGGAAAAGATATTGAGTATCTAGTTGATCTGTGCCCCTCATTGTTTTATAGACCTCTATAACATCACCCCTCAGCTCCTCCGCTCCAGAGAGAACAGTCCCAGTCTACCCAGCCTCTCCTTATAACTCAAACCATCGAGTCCCGGTAGCATCCTAGTAAATCTTTCCTGCACTCTTTCTAGTTTAGTAGTATCCTTTCTTTCATAAGGTGACCAGAATTGCACACAATATTCCAAGTGTGGCCTTACCAATGTCTTCTGCGACTTCAATAAGATATTCCAACTCCTGTATTCAATGTTCTGACCGATGAAACCAAGCATGCCGAATGTCTCCTTTCCCACTCTGTCCACCTGTGATTCCACTTTCAAGGAGCTGTGAACATGTACCCCTTTACCTCTTTGTCCTGTAACTCTCCCCAACACCCTACCATTAACTGAGTAAGTCCTGCCCTCATTCAATCTCCCAAAATGTATCACTTCACATTTGTCTAAATTAAACTCCATCTGTTAGATATTGTCTATATGCTCACCATCATTTGTCAGATTTCTGAATTTGTATGATTTTAATTTTTAGTGTGAACACATAAGATTAATATTTTGTCCAAAATTATCAGCAAAAGGTGTACTTGCTTAAACATATCTGAAATTGAAAGACTCTTTGTAGAAGAGAAATCAATATTGTTTGCAGGTTTCTCGAGGACCTTGTATCATTCCCTACTCTTTCGTACATTGCATTTTATAAGTATGTAGCTAGGGAAATAAAAATACTTTTATAATTCCATGTTTTACCTCTGCCATGATACTGATTTAAGAGCGAACATAAAAAAGAATAAAAAGAATGCTGCAGTAAAGATTTGAAAATGATTGATGCCATCCACATTTTATTTTCTTTTGCTTTGTATATCTTTGAGTGCTGGCTGCTTCTGAGTTCATGTTGTGCTGTAATCAGTTCCACTGGACTTAGATTCCCTGCAGTAATCACTGCTTCACAGAATCATTAAATAGTTTATTGTCATTATCAGGCTCAAAGCATCTGAAACAAAGCAAACAAGTACTGATGCACTGCTGTGCAAGTTCTCCAATTATTAGTCATGCATTCAGTATTTTTTTTAAATGTGTCTGTCATCTCCTTGTTAATTTCAGGCTCTGTTTCCATCACAAGATCATGCAAAAATGACAAGACTTGATGAATTTGTTTTTAGCTGATGCCGACTCTATTATTTTTCATTCGTGTTGTAACTGTGAGTATGTTTTGAGATTATATAAATATGGTGACTGATATTTTTCTGATATAGTGTTTAATTTGAAAGCAATTTTATTGTTTGCTGGATCAATTGCTATTTCATATTTGTGTTTAAATCAACCATAGTGTGATATGTCCTGAGACAACTCATTGTGACTTCAAGTTTAAAAGGGTTTATTGCCAACAATATTTATAGATGTGCAAACAAAGGTCTGACAGAACTGTAATACACGTTGACTCTCTTCTCTCTGGCTCCAACTGAGGCTCCTTCCCAACTCAGGATGTGTGCCCTTGCATCGGATTGGCTCAACTTCCCATGCTATCCCTCCATAGAGTCTCCCAATCACGTGGCCCCCAGCTTAAAGGGGTGATACTATCACATTCCTCCCATACCGCCGCCCCCCTCTCCCCCCGCAATCTCCTGAGTTCACCTATGAATGAAGCAAAAGGAACATCATTAAACAGAGGCATATATGGCACAACAACACATCAGCAACATCCAGGAAAAGAATCATCACAAGTTCAGTCGATCCGGAGGGTTCAGGACCCCAGAGGAACGCCTCAGTTCAGCACTAATGTCTTCAGGAAGTGATGAACCTGGGCAGACAGTCTCAAAGGGTAAAGTCACCAATCCGGGGTCAGGATCCTCCGCAGTAGCTACTGTCTCCATGGTGCTGAAAACCGCTGGTTGCTTCGGTTTCACGTTTACAAGAAGGATCCCTGTGAGCAACTGATGAACCAGAGTTGACTTCAGTTGACATCTTTTGATACTCTGTATCAGGCCAGCTCACTTCCTCAAATGGTCCACATGCTTTTTACATGAAAACTTGTACTCCTACAAAGTAGGAGACCAATCCCATTCTAACTGCAATTTTTCCAACCACCTGTGTAGGTCATTCCACAAAGTTCCTTTTGCAGAACCAAATCATCAGCTTGAAAAATTCTATCTTCTTCTCTTGATTTTCTTCCTGGGAAATCTGATAATATTATATCGAACTGTGTCCGTAAGCATTGTCCCATTAGTAACTTGGCTGGCGTGATCCCTGTGGTTGCATTTAGTGTGGTATTGTATGACAGAAACTTCATAGAAGCATAGAATCCCTATAGTGCAGAAGGAGGCCATTTGGTCCTTTGAGTCTGCACCAACACCAATCTCACCCAATTCCTAATCCTGTAACCCCACATGTTTATCCCTCTAACCTGTGCATCCCAGAACACTAAGGGGCAGTTTAGCATGGCCAATCAACCTAACCCACACATCTTTGGATTGTGGGAGGAAACCAGAGCACCCAGAGCAAACCCATGCAGACACAGGGAGATGGTGCAAACTCCACACAGACAGTGACCTAAGCCAGGAATTGAACCCTGGTGCTGATTAATTCTGTGATTAGAAGACCTTCCCACTGCCAATTGAAGCCCTGAAGCGGGCAATTAATGCCTACTTCTGGCCTTGTTCCATATAAGGATAGGATGGGGATAGATCTCTTGTGGGTTGCAGGGGGCTCTTTTTCAAAGGCATCCAATACCTGATTGATTGAGGCACCTGACATCAGAAAGGGGGAGAGAAGTTGGTTGGGAGTCACCCCTTGCTCTTGCAGCTGAAAGCCCTCTCTGCAACTCCAGTCTCACCATCTCACACCTGGGGTCCAGCCACAATTCTCGTGTTGTCACTGTCCTTCAATAGTGCTGCTGGTCTCTAACTGGCAACTTTTGTCAAGCAAGCCTTCTGCTTCCATGTTCTTTTGTTGCATGGATTGCTCACCCCTGGGTGGCTCACTGCTGTCCTGTTAAGAACCTAAGTGGCACTTAATTCATCAGGCCTTCTTTAAAAGAGGCAACATGATACTCCTGTCAGCCCTCCATCCCCATTGCCCCAAGTAGATCACACCTATGGCTCGATGTGCAAGAGCGAAGCTCTTTTCCCCTTGTTAATCTCTGGATTTGCTAGGTACCAGACAATGAATGGGATATTTCACCATGATCGGGAACTCCAGGTGCTGTTTCAGGTGTGTAAGAGACAGATTCACGGCCACAATTCTTTGATTTATGGGTCTGTCCTACTTGTGAGGGAACTGCAATAACTCACTGTCATCAGGATGCTACCCTTTATTTATCGGGCCTCACATTTCCTCCTCAGGTAACTGCTGCATATGGCTGTAATATATTCTCATGTACAAATATTTTGGCCCATGATAGAACATGTTAAATCTGAGTCATTCACAGCAAAAAAATCTTTATAGTTCACCAAAGGTAATATTGCTTTTCATCACCTCAGCTGAGATTAAGATTAATATTTTTTTAAAAGGTGTAAGTATGTCTTTCAAGGTTGTAAGGATGAATGCAAGCAATCCAGTCTTGTACAAACCACCAAGGTTAATATCCATGTTATAATATTATGTGAGATTGAATTGATGTACTGGCATGTTGTTTGATTGCCCTTGGTTATTGGTTAAGGCGTCACAGAACTTTGTTGCATTGAAAACTTACATGTGGTTTCTTCTTTTTTTCTGAATATTAAGCACCTTGACTGGTGTTCCTGACTGAATATTTTCTGTTGCAATGCTTTGTCATTAGTAAATGTGCTAGCTGTGTTAAATAAAATACCTGTTTCAATCAGTCTTATCCACATGCTGGCATTCAGTCTCTGAAACAGATTTCCCTTGCAGTTTTCCCATCCTTCATAAATTTCCACTTGTTGTGTTTCTTATCAAAATTCACACATATGATATGAGAGTAAATGTAGCAATATAGCTAAAATGTTGTTTGACAGGAAGCAACATGTTAGTGTCAGTGCTGACATTAGAGATGAGTTGCAAGTGGTGTACTCCAGCAGGTAGTGTTTGTTCCAATTTATATCTTTCAGCCTGCCTTGAACTGGAGAAGCACAACATCAAGATTTTGAGCTATTAAAAATGAGGGATGAGATGGAGGTGGTGTATTCCAGCAGGCAGTGTTTGCTTCAATATGTATTTTACAGCCTGATCTGGACTTGGGAAGCACAGCATTAAGATTTTCTCACATTAAAAATTAGAGCGGTCGATGAACAACAAGGATGGCAGAAGATTTAATGAAATGGACGGGCAATGCCAGGTACAGTTCAATATTGAAAAGAAATTGAGTTAAATTTTGGAAGTAAAATCAAGAAGTCACGAGGGGCATAAGTTCAAGCTGAGGGACAGGAGATTTAGGGAGGATGTGAGGGAAAAACCTTTTACCCAATGGGTGGTGACAGCCTGAAATATGCTGACTGGGAGGGTGATGGAGGTGGGTTGCCTCACATTCTTTAAAAAATACCTGGATGAACATTTGACATGTCATAACATTCAGGGCTATGGGTGAGATGCTGGCAGGTGGGAGTTCAGGTGTTTTTAATATGTTGGTACTGGCTCGATGGGCTAAAGGATCTCTTCTGTGCTGTCAGATACTATGATTCTCTGATTCTACAAGATGGGAATATGTTCTGAAAGAAAGAAGTTGAAAGGTGTGGGCAAACAAAGACCAAAGGCTTAAGATACAGAATTCTAAGTGCAGGTACAAAAATCTAGCAAAGAAATAGCATTTTAGACTTTATCTCTTAGGATGTGGAATAGAAATTTTTTGATGAATTTGTGCAAAACAATGGTTAAGCTGTCTATAATTTTGGAGGTCCACTATTATGGAGGGCAACAATGCCATGGAGAATGTGTGCTGTAGATTCACCAAAATAATGCTAGAAATGAAAAACTATGGTTAGGAGGACTTGAAACAATTTCCACTGGGATAAAGAAGTCTACAAAAAAACCTAATAGAGATCTTAAACATGGAGGGTGTTAATGGTTTGAGTAAGAAAAGACTACTTGCGCTGAGTTAGGATCATTTGCAAACTAACGCTTCAAACTTATTATTGAGTGAGGGCAAATGTTGGGAGAATTTTCATTGTGCACAGGAACGTGTTATTATGAATCAAAGTAGGAGGCTATCCCACCCATCATATTTGTGTGAGGTACCATTCCAATCAGTCCCATGCCTCTGCGCTTTTCTTATAGCCTGACATACTTCTCCACTTCAACTAGGTGTCCTATTCACTTTGGAAAGTTAATACTGAATCTGCTTTCACCACCTCTTCAGGCAGTGCATACCAAACCAAAGCAGCTTACTGTGTAAAATAGGTTTCTTTTTGTTGCCACTTGTTCTTTTGTGAATTATCTTGAATCTGTGTCCTCTAATTATTGACCCTCTGCAAAACAATTTTTTCCTACTAACTCCATCAAAATTATTTGTGTTTGTGAATATTTCTTCCTCAAACCTTCTCTAGTCTAAAGAAAACAATTCCAATTTCTCTAGTCTAAAGAAAACAATTCCAATTTCTCTAGTCTCTCCATAGAACTGAAGACTATCATCTTTGGTACCATTCTAATCGACCTCCTCTGCATCCTATCTAAGGCTTTGCTCCTGGAGCAGCCCACAAAACAGTCCAGACCTGAAAAGGAACTTACATGACGTCACTTGCATGTGCCAAAAGTCTGCAAACTAACATGACACGTTGGCAGCTAATTTGACATCCTACTTACGAACTCAAATTGCAGCTCCAATTAACTCATCAATGAGCATACATTTAGTTCAATGTGAACGTTATTTAAAGAGCCAGGAACCCACCTTGGAAGTAAAGCAACTTCTGCTATTGCACAGTCTCTGGAAGTACTGTGGAGATTATCTGGAGGTGTTGTGGTGAGATTCTGGAATTAGCTGCATCCTCATAGGGAGAGCAGAGACTTGCCCGCACAATAGATATGGGAGCTGCAGCTTCTGGGTCAGCAGCATGGTGAAGAGATGGAACAAGGGCTGAAATGGGGAAACATTGCGTGACGCCCTCGACCAAGATTCTTCCATGAATCTTGGCAATGACAGGTGGTTGTCTGGCAGGTGGGACGGTATGATAGCACAGTGATTAGCACTGCTGCCTCACAGTGCCTGGGACCAGGGTTTGATTTCCGGCTGAGTCATTGTCTGCGTGGAGTTTGCACATTCTCCCCATATCAGCATGGGTTTCCTCCAGGTGCTCTGGTTTCCCACAGTCCAAAGATGTGCAGGTTAGGTTGATTGGCTCTGCTAAATTGTCCCTTAGTGTCAGGGGGACTGGCTGGGGTAAACGCATGGGGTTATGGGGATAGGGTATGGGTGGTCAGTGCAGTCTTAATGGGCCGAATGACCTCCTTCCGTACTGTAGGATTCTATGATTCTAGGCCAGGTAATGCACAGAGCATCTTGGTATTCATCATCATCCCCTTTATGCTGCTCCCATGAGGTCCTTATCTCAGTCTCCTATGGCAGGATCCATCTGTTACCTCCCCTTCTACTGTGCTGGAGCAAACAAACGAGAGCAGTGAAAGTAAATGTTGATTCCTTGGAAAATGAGACTAGTCTGAGGAGTTAATCGTGGAAAACACACAAAAAGGTGCAATGCTATCAATATTTTGCCTCAGTATTCATGGTGGAGAACACTAGTATCATCCCAGTAGTAACGAGTAATGCAGAGGAAATAGAAAAAGAAGAACTTAGAACAATCCTCATCAATAGAGAAATAGTACTCAACAAATTAGTGGGATTGAATGCAGACAAGTCCCCAGGGCCCACTGACCTATATCCTAGGATATTAAAGAAAGTGGCAGCAGAGATCCATTAGTTATAATACTCCAAAATTCCCTGAATGCAGGAAAGGTTCCAGTAGATTGGAAAATGCTAATGTAATGCCCTTATTCAAAAATAGAGAGAGGCAGAAATTGGAAACTATTGACCATTTGGTCTAATGTCTGTTGGGAAATTGTGAGTATCCATTATTAAGGAAATAATTACAGGAAAGTCAAAATGCAATCTATCAGAATCAGCATTGTTTTATAAAGGGTAAATCATGTTTGACTGATTTGCTAGAGTTCTTTGGAACTGTAACAGGCCAAGTGGATGATGGCGAACCTGTAGATGTAGTATATCTGGACTTTAGGAAGGTGCTTGATAAGGAAAAAATTAATACTCAAGGTAGAATCAATGGGATTAGGGTTAATTTATAAGCTTGGATAGAAGAATGGCTAACTGACAGAAGGCAGAGAGTTCAGGGACAAATGGGTCTTTATCTGATTGGCAAGATGTAATTAGTGGGCTGCCACAGGATTCAGTCCTTGGGCCACAACTATTTACAATCTATATTAATGACTTGGTTACAGGAACAGAAGATACTATAGCCAAATTTTCAGATGACAGTAAAATAAGTGGGAAAGTAAGTTGCAGTGAGGAAATAAGAAATTTACAAATGGATATAGACCAGTTAGTAGACCTAAATGTGACGGATGGCGTTTAATGTGGCTAAGTGTGAGGTTATCCGTTTTGGTTGAAAAGGCAACTGACCTCTAAATGGAGATAAACTTTAGGGTGCTTTGGTGCAGAGGGATCTGGGTGTTCTCATGCATGAGTTGCAGAAAACCCAAAGAAAGCAAATGGAATTTTGGCATTTATAGCTAAAGGAATAGAGTATAAAAGCGAGGAAGTGTTACTGCAACTATACAAGGCATTGGTAAGACAAACCTGGCATATTGTGTACAGTTTTGGTCCCCTTATTTAAAGAAAGATGTAGTGGCATTCGAGACAGTTCAAAGGAGCTCACAAGATTGATTCCAGAAATGAGGGGTTTGTTTTCCGAAGAGAGATTGAGAAGTTTAGGCCTGTAATCTCTGGAGTTTAGAAGAACAAGATAAAATCTAATTGAGGTATACACGACGATAGTAGGTATTGGCAAGGTAGACCTTAAGCAGATGCTTCGTCTTGTGGGGCAACCTAGAACAAGAGGTCATAGTTTTAGGATAAGGGGTAGCAGATTTAAAGCAGAGGTGAGGAGAAACTATTTCACTCTATGAAATTTACTACCCCAGAGTGTGGTGGATGCCGGGATACTGAATAAATTTACGAGGTGTTAAGCAGAGTTTTAATTAGTAATGGGTTGAAGAGTTATGGAGAATTGACTGAGTGTTATGAAGAGGCAGAGGGCAGTAAGATACCATCATTTTCAACATTCTCAGTGAAGCTCTGTGCTACAGATTCCATTGAAGATAGCTTCGTATTTCAGGAAACCATATCCTCTGTGGGGCTTAGTGGTGCAGATGTTCTTGTCTCTGTTGGTTCTGTTCTGCTTCCTCCTGTTATCAACAACCTTGTCATTTGAGAGAGAAGAATGTCAGTCACCGTGTTTACAATTTCTGCAGAAACTGATAACTTTGACAAAAAATTTGAGTTCCCAGTAATCAACTTAAAAGAATCATAAACAAAATTTCAAGTCTTAAGACTTTTATTGTAACAAAGAAAGGAAAGTCACCATCACTGAAGATTACTTAATAGGGAGCTAATACTCTAAAACTTCAGAAAACATATCATTTATCCATCTCTTAACAGGATTAAAAATTCTACACCACAATTATACATTACAGCACACCTTTCACAGAACTGCAGCCTTTTCAGGAAACAGACCAAAGTCAATGGGTTCACTTCAACCTGTATTACCATGTTATAATATCCAGTGACTATCAAAGTTCCTTTCCCTCAGTCTTCTAAGAGTTCCTGAACTACCTTGCAGCAATGAGTCTCACACTTCCCCCAGACTCACCAGGACAATCTTCCACTGACTTTAAATCTCTTCTTCTTCCAATCCGGGAGACAAGCTTTCACTAACATTTTGCTTGGTAGCTAACAGAGAACAGCTTTTCGTAATAGCCCACAACAGCTATTGCTCCCCTATTTCCCTCTACTTCTTTCTCTATCTCCTTTCAAAGTAAGCCTGCAGCAGTAAAAACATCCATCTCTTTATTCTCATTATTAAACCTGGTCGGTGCATTTCAATATCAACTAATCAGGCCTCCAATGCCAGATCCATGAACCAGAGAGGCATCTGTCTACCTGATGTTCTATTTCCCTCATTTAGAATTGCAGCAATGGATATGAATTACAGCCTCTTATAAGTCAATGAAGCGAAAGAATGATAGACTATCTTTAAGTGGAGCAATTTGCATGATGTGAGCTGTGCAAATAACATTTGATCTCCTTTAAGCACTCAGGAGGCTAACAAATTGATCCCTGCTTTGATGAATGCTATAATCATTTAGATGAAGAGGCAACACCAAATTTACAAGGTGCTTCCTCGATAGCAAAGGGCATGGACAATTCATGAAGTTCGCAAAAAATGTCACAAACCGTATCTGGCTCTTTCCTCAACTTTATTTTAAGATATCAGTCATGAGTTCATTGTAAACCATGTGGAAGCCATTCAACCCATCAATTTCATGACAGTTCTCTCTAAGGAATTCTAGGCAGTCCCATTTGCCTGCTTTATTGCTATAGCCTTGCCAGTTTATTTCCCTCAAGTCTCCATTCATTGTCCTTCTAAGTATCAGGTCATTACAACTTGCTTCTTCCATACAATTCCACTTCACCTCTTACCCAAAATCTTAAATCTGTGTCCCAAGTCTTTGCACCATCAACAAATGGGAACAGCTTTTTTTTAACTTATTGAAATTGTCATAATCTTGCATACTTCAAGACTATGACAGGCCCTACCCCATCTATCTACTTACTCTTTACATGCCAGTAGAAAATGCTTGAGTTCCTTTTTTCATTAATTAACATTCGATTCTTATATTCTCTCTTTGCCAGTCTTAATTTTCTTCCAGTTCTCAGCTTACTGTATTTGACAAGATTCTCACTTTGAAGAATTCACCTAACATGCATTATGCTCTCTTCCTCCTTGTATCATCATATTCTCTATCTCACTCATCAGCCAAAGAGCTTTGACTTTGGTTCCTCTGTCTTTTGTCCTTGCTGAAATGCACCTAGTTTGTATCTGAAACATCTCTTCCTTAAAGATCAGCTGTTGTTCCATTACAGTTTGTCCTGTCATTGTTTTCCTTGTATTTTTCATTTACTCTGGCTAGATCCCATCTCATTTCATTGAAGTCAGCCCTCTTCCAATTTACATGTTTCACTTCAGATTGGATCCTGATCTTTGTCATTGCGAATGTAAATGTTTCATATGATGGCTATTCTTCCCAAACGGTCCCCACATCTCTGTGATTTACTCCTCTTTATCTCTCTCATTATCTGGAGGCAATTAGAGAGTATCCCATGCAGTGTGATCACCCCCTTTACCACTGTTCAATTCTAATCAAAAGATTCTTCCTAACTCTTCAAAGACATATTTTGTTTCCGACATTGCATTGTCTTCCTTATCAGTAATGTTGCCCAACCTTGCTTTTCACCTTCCCTACATTTTCTGAAAACTTTGTATCCCTGAATATTAAACACTTAGTTTCACCAGTTTCAAGCCACATTTCGACAACTGCCGCCATATCATATTTCCACATAGTTATTTGGACCTGTTGTCCTTATGCCCCTCCATGTCACCACAAATCCCTCATACTCCATCTGTCCCACCATAGCTGCTATGTTCTGTGTTTCCTCATATCCCATGCTACATTATTCATCACCTATGTCCCTAGAGACCCCATGCATCCAAACCCACCTTCCCCCTCCATTCCCCCATACCCTCATGTCCCCATGTCTCCTTCATGCTTCTTTGTTCCTCCATGTGTCTCTATTTTTCATAGCCATTCACCCATTGCCCACTTTGGACAGACGTCAGGAATGATTAACTATTCCTGGAAATGAACATGAAAAACTTAAACTTCTCACTCTCTATTAGAGCTGTCAACCACTCACACTTCATGCTGAAAGAAAATGCCAAAGCCATTGAAGAAAGGTCAAAACCCCCTCAAGCGGTCACGTGGGTATAAAAACAAATCAACATTTATTCACAAACCGTATGAAAACTGATTATCCTTTAATAACCTTGTAAAGCTTCAATAAAACTGGGTAAACATACTTCAGTTTAGTTAAATGGTTCATAATTTTTTGAAACTCAGCCAAACATTTGTAATACTGTCAGAACAAACCATTACAGCTGTAATCAATGAAGCCCATTGAAACCAAAAAAATGGATGGGTTTCTTTGCTTATTTCAAAGCAAATAGTCTATCAATCAAATAATTCCAGGAACAAGTGGCTGTCTTTTTTTTTGGGGGGGACAGTTCAGGACTGGAGGTTTTGTTGTTTGTGACTCTTCTGATGAGCTAACATCTATGTCTACTGACTGAAGAAGCCCAACTCCATAAAAGTTGCATTGGTGTGGGAGGGAGGGGGGTGAGTTTGAATTGCCCATTCCCAATATGTTGCTGCATACAGACTAACTACCCACACCCTTATCCCAGTCTGGTGAAAATTGCTTGAAGATGGGAATGGGACAGGAATCATGGAATGGGATCCCACTGACTAACATGGCAAAAAGTCAATGCCTTGAACTCTGAAGATAGAAACTCGGATGACCAGGAAGCTTTGGAAAATTATGGCCAAGACTTGTGCAATTCCTCACTTATTTCTTCAAATATTCTGGAATGTACACCTTCAGGTCTTGGAGCAGAGCTAGCCAACCTTTCCCAAGCAATGTACTTCCATCTTAATACTTGATAATTGTTGGGATCCCAGAGGGAAAAGGCTGTCAGAAATGGGAGTAAGAGAGCTGCCAGATCAAGGGAACTGCCACAGGGAAGAGAGATGATGGGGGTAAGTAATAAGAGTTGGGGCTGCAGGAGACTGATTTTTTTTTTTCAGTGATTGTTTAGCAGGCAGAAATTGGATCCTGGAAAAAAAAATGATAATTGGATGTGCCATTTGAACCATGGATTGGAATAAAAGCCTGTGTGCCCATACCAAAGGGCTATGGAGTCACTCCCAAGACTGTTCCAATGGAGTTTCCGCTCCACTGTTATCATTGCAGCATTGGAGCTGGTGACCCTCCTTGTTCGTCTCACAATCTGACTAAGGATCATGACTCATGGTTTGAGAATATCTGTTCAAGAGATTTGTCTATATCAAGATCCAGTAATTTCCCACTCTTACTTTTTTTTTAAAGGTTCTTTTTGATTGCTGATCTTTTGTCATCATTCATAATTGTGCAAATGGTTGCTATAAATAGAAAATTTTGCTGAAGCCTGAAACTGCATGGTATGTTGCCTGTCTGGTGCCAGGGTGAAGGACATCTCTGACCAGCTTGAAAGGATATCAGAGTGAAAGGGGTGGATCCAGTTGTTGTGGTCCACATTGGGACAAACAGCACAGGCAAGACTAGGAAAGAGGGTTTGTTTGGAGATTATCAAGCACTGGGAGCTAAATTAAAGATCAGGTCCTCAAGGGTTATATTCTCTGGATTACTACCTGAGCTATGTGCAAATTGGCACAGGTATGAGAAAGTTACAGGAGTAAACACATGGTTAAAGGAGCGGCGTGAGAAAGAGGGGTTCCATTTCGTGGGGAGGCATTAGCATCAATATTGGAACAGGAGGGATCTGTACTGTTGGGACAGTCTTCACCTGAACCGATCTGCAATTAGTGTTCTAGAGAAAAGCTAAATAGGTGGTCACAAGGTCTTCAAACTGGCAAGTTGGGTGGAAAGGGTAGGATAAAACTACGGGAAGTATAATGGTTAATGGGAATCAAAGCCACAGGTTAGCATGTGGGGAGAAGGTTTCAACTACATGGAAAATTATGAAAAAAGTTAAAAGGAAGGAGAGCGCAGGAGATATTATTAATGGAAGTGTTAGGATTCAAAACAAAGGTATAAAACTATCATAAGGGCACTTTACCTAAATGCTCGTAGTATTCAAAACAAGGTATATGAGTTGACAGCACAAATTATTAGCTTTTATCGTGGCTTTCTGTTGATTTAGTGGCCATTACAGAGACGTGGTTACAGCGGGGTCACGACTAGGAGTTAAATATCCAGAGGTATCAGACTATTCAGCAGGACAGACAGAAAGGTAAAGTAGATGGTGAAGCTCCGATATTTAAGGATGACATCAGGGCAGTAGTGAGAGATGATATAATTTCTATGGAGAAAAAAGGTTGAATCCATTTGGATGGAAGTTAGAAACAGTAAGGAGAAAAAGTCACTAATAGGCATTGTCTATCGGCTGCCAAATAATGAAATCATGATGGGGTGAGCAATAAACAAAGAAATAACTGATACATGTAAACATGGTATGGCAATTATCATGGGGGATTTAAATCTACATGTCAATTGGTCAAACCAGGCCATTCAAGACAACCTTGAGGAGGAGTTCAGAGAATGTATCCGCGATAACTTCTTTAAACAGCATGTAATGAAATATTTGAGGGAGCAAGCTATCCTAGATCTGGTCCTGTGTAATGAGGCAGGAATAATTAATGATCTCACAGTTAGGGATCCTCTTGGAAGGAGCAATCGCACAGTATGGTTGAATTTAAAATAGAGATGGAGCATGAGAAGGTAAAATCCAATACCAGTGTCTTGTGCTTAAACAAAGGAGACTACTATGTGATGAGGGAGGAGTTGGCTAAGGTAGATTGGGAGCAAAAACTTTATGGTGGGACAATTGAACTGTGGAGGACTTTCAGAGCGATTTTTCACTGTGCTCAGCAGTATATACCAGTGATAAGGAAGGACTGTACAAAAAAGGATAATCATCCATGGCTATGTAAGGAAATAAAGGAGGGTATCCAACTGAAAGAAAATGCGTGCAAAGAGGCAAAAATTAGTGGGAAACCAGAGGATTGGGAAATCTTTAAAAGTCAACAGAAAGCCACGAAGAAAGCTATAAGGAAAAATTATGATAGTAAACTAGTTCAGAATAGAAAAACAGATAGCAAATGCTTCTCCAAGCATATAAAATGAAAAGAAGAGGCTAAGGTAACATTGGTCCTTTAGAGAATGAGAAAGGGGATTTGATAACGGGAAATGAGGAAACGGCTGAGACACTGAGCAGGTATTTTCAATCAGTCTTCACAGTGGAAGGCACAAATAACGTGTGAAAAATTGATAACAAGAAGACTATGGAAGGTGAGGACCTGGAAACGATCATTATCACTAAAGAAGTAGTGTTGGACAAGCTAATGGAGCTAAAGGTGGACAAGTCTCCAGGCCTTGGTGGAATGCATGGGCTTATGAAAGGTGGGTCAGGTTTAACTAATTTACTGGAATTCTTTGAGGATATTCTAAGTGTGGTGGACAGTGGGGACTGATGGATGTGGTGTATCTGGATTTCCAGAAGGCATTCAACAGGCTGCTGTATAGAAGGCTGCTGCATAAGATAAGGGTGCATTGTGTTATGCATAATGTATTGACATGGATAGAGGATTGGTTAACTAACAGAAATCAAGGAGTGGGCATAAATAGGTGTTTTTCTGGTTGGCGATCAGTGACCAGTGGTGTGCCTCAGGGATCAGTGTTGGGATCAGAATTGTTTACAATTTACATAGATAATTTGGAGTTGAGAACCAGGTGTAGTGTGTCAAAATTCACAGGTGATTCTCAGATGACCAGTACAGCAAAATGTGCAGAGGATACTGAAAGTCTGCAAAGGGATATAGATAGTTTGAGTGGGCAAAGGTCTGGCAGATGGAGTGCAATTTTGGTAAATGTAAGGTCATCCATTTTGGTAGGAATAACAGCAAAATGCACTTTTTTAATGGTAAAAAATTGCAGCATGCTGCTAAGTAGAGGGACCTGAGTGTGCTTTTGCATGAATCGCAAAAAGTTGGCTTGCAGGTGCAGCAGGTAATTAAGAAGGCAAATGGAATTTTGTCCTTTATTGCTCGAGGGATCAGGTTTAAAACAGTGAGATTATATTGCAGCTGTATAAGATACTAGTGAGGCCACACTTGGAGGAGTCTGTACTGTTTTGGTTTCCTTACTTGAAAAAGGATATAGTGGCACTGTAGGGGGTGCAGAGGAGATTCACTAGGTTGATTCCAGAATTGGGAGGGTTGGCTTATAAGGAGAGACTGAGTATACTGGGGCTATACTCAATGGGACAAGGTTTAAAACAGTGAGGTTATATTGCAGCTGTATAAGGTACTAGTGAGGCCACACTTGGAGGAGTCTGTACTGTTTTGGTTTCCTTACTTGAAAAAGGATATACTGGCACTGTAGGGGGTGCAGAGGAGATTCACTAGGTTGATTCCAGAATTGAGAGGGTTGGCTTATAAGGAGAGACTGAGTATACTGGGGCTATACTCAATGGAATTCAGAAGAATGATGGGAGATCTTATAGAAACATACAAGATTATGAAGAGAATAGATAAGATAGAAGCAGGGAAGTTGTTTCCACTGGTGGGTGAAACTAGAACTCGGGGCATAGCCTCAAAATAAGGGGACCAGATTCAGGACTGAGTTGAGGAGGAACTTCTTCACCTAAAGGGTTGTGAATCTGTGGAATACCCTGTTCAATGAAGCAGTTGGGTGTTTTTAAAGCAAAAATAGATACATTTTTGCACAGTAAAGGAGTTAAGGGTGAGTGGGCAGGTAATTGGAGGTGAGTCCACAAAAAGATCAACCATGATCTTATTGAATGGCGAAGCAGGCTCGAGGGGCCAAATGGCCTACTTCTTTCCTAATTCTTACGTTCTTAAACAAAAATTCAAGGCTACATGACCATCATTTTAACATTTAGAAATTGCACCATGAGTAATTTGACTCTGCTTTTTATTCCCTTTAAACATTTCCCTGCCCTACCTCTGACAGCAGCTTTGAACACATCATCAACAATTATGTATATTTGTTTGAAAATATTTTAACTAGCATAATAAATAAAATAGAACTAGTGAGAATAATATATTTCATTGTTGGGGTAAGAAAGATTTTATATTTTTAAATTACTAAATACTAAGCACCGTTTTAGTGTGATGTGTTCATCAGGAGAATCTTGTTGTGTATGAATTTATACAGTTCCCAGAGTGTGCAGTTTTCCAGAATATATACAAAATGCTGATTATCATGTTCTAGTTTGTTATGGAGTTTTTGTGTAAATACTGGAGCCATGTTCCAATGTGACCATAAGCATTGACTATTAGGTCACCTGAATGTCAGGAATCAAGCAACAGGATTAAGCCACATTTAAGGTTAAATCCCCTTGTGCAGGGCATGACATACAAACGGAGATTTAGGGATTTGCATGTGGTTACTGAGTGAGTGAGTACCTCAAACACAGGGATTTTCATCATTAATATGCTGCCAAATAAGCTAGATTTGTGAATGCTTCTGTTTCCACCTCTGTCAGGGATTCTCAATCATGGTCCTTGCCTGTCATTGAAGTCACCATACGTATAGGGTTGATCAAACTGCTGATAAAGCAGTCTGACTCTGTTTAAAATTCCACTCGGGTGTTGTATATTTTATTTTAGTGTATTACTGAGGGAGTGCTGCATTGTCTGAGGGCCTTTTGGATGAGACCCATCTGTCATACCATGTGGAAAATAAATTATCCCATGAAACTATTTGAAGAAATGGGGTGTTCTATTTATTGTCCTATTTATTCTTCAGCCTACATCACTAAAACAGATATCTGATCATTTTCTCATTGCTGGTTGTGGGAGCTTGCTATGCATAAATTGACTGCAGTATTTGTTCCATTACAATCATAACTACACGTCATAGTAATTCATTGGCTGTAAAGCATTCTGTAATCTTTGAAGATTTGAAAAGCACAATATGAATGGAGGTTCTTTTTAATGAAATTGATGGGATATTTCTGTATTAATGAAATGCAGGTTAAAAAGATGTTCAATATTTTTACAACCAAATTATGGACAATTTTCTTGTGTGGTTCTAACTTCCACATTTTTAAGGAGCTATGAGGGAATGGATAAACAAAACCTTTGTGCATTCTTCATTTCTGTGTTGCCTTTGTCTTCTTAATTCTGTTCTTGGGAGCTGGTTAGCTCAATCGGCCAGATTAATGCCAACAGCAGAGGGTTCAATCTTGATGCAACTGATACCTCCTCACCCTACCTATAGTAAAAATCACAGCACATTCAGTGAATAATCACTGTGTCACCTTCAGGCGAAGAACTGACACAGAAGAAATGTGATCTCTGTGTGCTATGAAGGAGATTCCAAACCAGATACATTGGGAATTTGTAATATAAAGAAACGCAGCATTCCTTTCGGTCTTACTGATAAAAGCAGTCAAGTTTAAAACTAAACCTCTTCAAGTAAATGACATGCAGTTTCAGACAAACACTTCATAGTACAGTAACATGCAGAGGTAAGTTAAGAAAGCTGTAGCTAAACAGTAACTGCTATAAGGTGTTGTTTTATTAGCATTACTTTATATCCAGTTGTCCAAGAGTATTCTAAGTGACAATAGATGTAACATTTTTCTCCGCACAAAATATATCTGCTACCGAGATCAGGAAGCTGAGTATGAAGGTTCAGTTTATACTGAGGTAATAATGAGCTTAGTTTACAGTTATTAATGATTCATTCTGTACCGAGTTAAGGAATTAAAAGAGTGTCTTACTGTTTAGGATGATAACTTGTTTTCGACAGTGCTGCTTGTTCCTTTGCATGATGATCCAACTAGTGCTGGAGGAAGAAGGGGAGTTGCGTAATAAATAACTCAAGGCTTTGAAGGTAGCTTGTGCTGGGAAATTAAATACTTCTATCATCCAAAAGCTCAATGAAATATTATCAGGTCAGCTTGCATCGGTCTAATATAAAGGTGAGCTTCCTTTGCTTTACACCAGAATATTCTTTAACCCCAAAGAAGAAAAAAAATTTTGTGCATCAGCCTAGCATTTTACCTTTCACAGCTGTGATAATTTGTCAGTGAGATTGGGGCAATTGTAATTGATCAGGAATTGCAGGTTAACACCCACAAGGAACAGGGTAAGACTGTTTGCAGCATGAATTCTTAACCCGTGTGACACAAGAATTTAGCATTGCTCTATTAATTAGGCTTTATTATCAACATAATTTAATGCCCTTGTTCCACTGATCACCTTGCACTGTTACAGAATGTGATTTGTGCGCTGTGTTAATTGAAAGCATAGAGTATGACTTTGTCAAATTTTCATTGAACTGGTATCTTGAATAGGGGACAAAAACACAACAATTACCATAACAATCAATGTAGCATTGGTGGAACGATGAATACTGATAGCAAGACACCAAAGCATCCACTCACCACAATATGCTTGCAGATACTAATATTAACATATCTTGGTAAATGCATTTTGGTTGTGCATTTGGCTTTACAAATGTGTGAAACTGAAATAGTTTGAGTAGCAATACAGCTCAATGCGATGTTTTGAAAGTCTGTCATATCACTCCCAACACCATAGATGAGGCATAAGCACTGTTATGTTTCTAAGGTTAATGTACTGGATGGGTGAGATACAATACCTCCCCCTCACCCTTGTGAGTTTAATGCCCACCTCCCTCGCAGATTGGGAAGAGGAGAGAGGGTCTAGCTTATACATCGGGCAAGGGTGGAGAAGTTGCCGCCTTCCTCTCACCCCTGATTATATCCGGGGTAGGAAGGGCCAAAGGGCAGCCTTCATGCCGAGTGGCCAATTGACTTAATTTTGCTACCACTGGTATTCTACCAGCAGGAAGTGGGGGCCATTCCATGTAGGCAGCTGACAAGGTAAACCTTGGTAGTTATCAACAAAAGTGGCCAGGTGGGGAAACCCCTCCTACTGGTAGACAGAGCTCAATGGCTGGTGGCAAGGGGCACGCATGCATGAAGACCCCAGTCTCACCATTAAACCCTTTCTCCCACTTGCCAGGTCACTCTGTCTGCACTAATGACTTCACAGATTCCAACAGTGATCTTAAACTAGGCCTACTGCAGTACTGGAAGAGACACTGCAGTGATGTGCCTGGAACTAAGTATTGGGTCATGCAGTCAGATAAGTGGTAAGGAGAGAGAAGGAGACACCTGGGTATGGGCGTGAGAGTTCGAAGGGATCATGGCATCCTGGGAGATAGACGGTGGGGGTTGAGGGAGATCCCAAGGTCTCCAGGTCTTCATAGGAGGATGCCCACCATTAGAAGAGGCTTTTGGTGGAGGCACCTCCCCCTTTCCAGCCCGAGATGTGGGTTTTTCAATTTTTTTCCCCCCACCCCATCCCTTGATCTGTCATCTGCCCATTCACCAGGGTCGATCCCAAAATTGGCTATTAAAGTGTCCACTTCAAGCCCTTAATTGAGGCAGAGTGGGATCCCCTCCACCATCCTTTGAGGTCCTGCCTACCGCACTGTAAAATTGCTTCCAGGTTGTGACAGACAGGATCACAGAGGGAATCAAGGACGGTGAGGGGAACGAGGATGGTGGGGGAGACATGGACGGTGGGAGGATGTGGGTGGTGGGGTGTGCAGGAGTCAGCCTAAAATTCAGGCTTATGTGTTTGTGACCAATGTTTTAGGATAGACAGATCTTCCAATTGAATTCATCACGGAAAACTCCAGCAGTTAAATTACACCTTAACTTTTATTTTTGAATCCATGCTAAGAATTTCAATTTTTTAAACATATTGCTCATAGTTTTTACAAACATTGTTTTAATGTTCTAACAGTGCAATGTCACCCAGCTTCCACGAATGGGGGAAAATAACTGCAATGGGAACACAACAGAGATTAATACTAGATAGCGTACGTTCTGTTCGTATCTAATTGCAGGTCTGTGGCTGTCACAGAGTTTAACTCTGACACTACCCAGGGATGGTTGCAGAGGACAGCATGTTCATCACAGGGGGGAGAGGGTGAGAAAACCATTGGTACGCTGCATGAAAAAATAGATGCAGAATCAGGTAAATACAATTGTAGTGTGTTCCATTTCTGATGCCTTTTTATCTTTTGGCATTGATCCGACTGAGAACAAGCTCATGCTTTACTTTTCATATTCCTTTATTTTATCTCATAAGTTATTCATGTCTTCTCCTGAGGCAATCATTACATTCACGATAACTGAGTAGAGCATTGATCTCAGTTATATATTTTATCCTGAAATGGAAAGGAAATATTTGTAGAATAACAAATTGTGCATTATAACATTTTAACCTTTGAGTTAATCATGTGCCTAAGTGACAGAAAGATCATAGCAACAATAAAGGAGAGCGTAAGAAATAATACAATTGGTAGAATTAAATGATATGTTTTTGGAAGGACAAATACTCCATTATAAACTATTTCATCCTGGTTTGTATTTTTTTTTTAGCTTTAGGTAAATGTCAGATGTTAATATAATTCATTCAGTTTTGCCAGTAGTCTGACATTGGGCTTTGGCTGCTCATTTACCATCTTTCAAAGCAGCTAATGCAGTTGGAACAGACTATTATCAGTGGTGTACATTGCCCACAATGCATTTAAGAGTATCAATTAAGAAATAAGTAATTCTCAACTCAACACTATAACTGCAATCAAATAGAATGTGCTGTGAAGCATAAGGTAAAATATAAGACCTAGGAGCATAATGAGGCCACTCGGCCCTTCGAGTTTGCTCTGCCATTCAATCATAGCTGATATTTTTCTCATCCCCACTCTCCTGTCTTTTTCCTGATCCCCTTATTAATCAAGATCATATCCATCTCTGACTTAAAGACACTCAATGACTTGACCTCCACAGAATTCTGCAGCAAAAAGTTCCACCGATTCACCACTCTCTAGCTGAAGAAATTCTTCCTCTGTTTTAAAGGATCATCCCTTTAGCCTGAGGTTGTGCCCTCTGGTTCTAGTTTTTCCTAGTAGTGGAAACATCCTCTCCATGTCCACTCTATCCAGGCTCGCAGTATCCTGTAAGTTTTAATAAGATCCCACCTCATCCTTCCAAGCTTCAACGAGTACAGATCCAGAGTCCTCAACTGTTCCTCATACAAGAAGCTCTTCATTCCAGAGATCGTTCTTGTGAGGATTTTAAAGTGGATACTGAAATACAGTTCACATAATAATATAATGCAAATAACCAAATGTAGACAACACATCAGTTGCCTTAAAACTTAATTCAGCATTATTTTATTTAAAGCTCTTTTGTTTTTTCACAGACACTTTCACAAAATATTTCCTGGCAGTCTTGAATTGTGAGGATATCAACTTTTGGCAGCACCATCATCAATGCTAGCACCATTGCCTACGAATTTCTTAATCTTTTTCATCCATTACTTTTGCTTTGAAACATAAATTTTAAAAGATTAAGAATTTGTACATTGTATATGTATGTATACATATGTATCTATATATGTATATTGTGGAGAAGTCCTGCGTCAAACAAACTGTCTCCCAATTCTTTGGAATTACCGAAAAGTAATAGTGCATATTGTTATGACCAGGTGAGGAATGTTTAAAAACGGCTGCTCTCTCTGCCCTCTCCTCCCTTGATTGCAACAGGATATACTTGTCAATTCAGTGAGTACTGAATACAGTGTTTACACAGTATGACCATGAAAGAGCCAATAGACCAGGATTTCTCAAGTCTAACAAAGAAAGAGATTAGCTTCATTGTACTTAAACCAATCTTAATAAAATACACACCAAGTCACATATAAACACACACATGTATATGTATGCACGCTCAGACACTCCAATTTCACACACACATGCACAAATCCAGATTACAGAGTAGCGAAGAATAGGTTGACTAAATCAGAGTTCATAAAGAAAAGTAAAAGGGTCTACAGTCTGTAGTTTGGTAATTCAGCTGGCTTACAGCTAAATTCAATAGTTTTTATTGTTTTGATTTAAAGATATTGATGACTGAGTTGATCTTTTAAGAAATTTCTGTCTGCAGCAGGGTATCCCTGGATGAATAGTCAGCTGTGATATGGAGATGCCAGCATTGGACTGGGGTAAACACAGTAAGAAGTCTCACAACACGAGGTTAAAGTCCAACAGGTTTATTTGGTAGCACAAGCCACTAGCTTTCGGAGCGCTGCTACTTCGTCAGGTGAGTGGGAGTTCTGTTCACAAACAGGGCATATAAAGATACAAACTCAATTTACAAAATAATGATTGGAATGCAAGTCTTTACAGGTAATCAAGTCTTAAAGGTACAGACAATGTGAGTGGAGGGAGCGTTAAGCACAGGTTAAAGAAATGTGCATTGTTTCCAGACAGGACAGTTAGTGGAATTTTGCAAACCCAGGCAAATCGTTATGGAGGTTACAGATAGTGTGACACGAACCCAAGATCCCAGTTGAGACCATCCTCATGTGTGCAGAACTTGGCTATCAGCCTCTGCTCAGCGACTCTGGACTGTCGTGTTTCGTGAAGGCTGCCTTGGAGAACGCTTACCCGAAAATCAGAGGCCGAATGCCTGTGACCACTGAAGTGTTCCCAACAGGAAGAGAACAGTCTTGCCTGGCGATTGTCGAGCGGTGTTCATTCATCCATTGTCGTAGCGTCTGCATGGTTTCCCCAATGTACCATGCCACAGATGCCATCATCTCACATGAGAACATCATCCACTAGGTACACTGTACATACTCTTGCAACTTGGCCAACTTTGTCTACCTGATACGCTGCAGAAAAGGATGCCCCGAGGCACGGTATATTGGGGAGGCCATGCAGATGTTACAACAACAGATGAATGAACACCAGTCAACAATCGCCAGGCAAGAATGTCCTCTTCCTGTTGGGGAACACTTCAGCGGTCACAGGCATTCAGCCTCTGATCTTTGGGTAAACGTTCTCCAAGGCAGCCTTCACGAAACACGACAGTGCAGAGTTGTTGAGCAGAGACTGATGGCCAAGTTCCGCACACGTGAGGATGGCCTCAACCGGGATCTTGGGTTCATGTCACGCTATCTGTAACAACTTGGACTTGCAATATCTCACAAACTGTCCTGTCTGGAGACAATACACATCTCTTTAACCTGTGCTTAACATTCTTTTCACTCACATTGTCAGTACCTTTAAGACTAGATTACCCTGTAAAGACTCACATTCCAATCATTATTTTGTAAATTAAGTTTGTGTCTTTATATGCCCTGTTTGTGAATAGAATTCCCACTCTCCTGACAAAGGGGCAGCGCTCTGAAAGCTTGTGGCTTTTGCTATGAAATAAACCTGTTAGACTTTAACATGGTGTTGTGAGACTTCTTACTGTGAATAGTCAGTTGACAGGTCTTGAAGCTTACCAGCGGTTGGGGAAAAAAGCAAACTTGTGGGATCCTACTTAGGTTTTCTCCCTAAGCTGCTTGTCCTCGGTTTTGTTGACAAAACATGTGTTTAAAACAGAAAAAGGGTTAGCTTGTGACCTTCCTTCTGTAACTGTTAGTAGGATTCAAAAAAAGACATTGTCTCTGGATTCCAAAGGTTACTTGATTAGCTTGATTTAGTCAGGGTCCTATTGTCAAAATAACTAGTCTTCATTGGCCATCTTCAACAGTTGAATACCACAGTTGATTGCCATCGATGCCTTGTAAATTAGACAGGAGCTGTGAGTCCTTCACAATGCCCTGAATTCATTAAGGGTGATTCTCCAGCCCCCTGTGCAGGAACACAAATTGCATTGTGGCCAGAGAATGTCACAAGAGAGAAAATCGTGATTTCGTTGAGGTGAACCCATTTTGAAATTCTCTCCATCCTCTGCTGGTGATGTAAACGAGGGTATGAACCAGACTAGATTATTTAAATCTTCATTTAACTATGCATCTTCAGTGTTAGATGGATTCACCCAACTCCCAGGATTCACCTACCTGACAACACAATGTGAAGCTGGTGGGAATCGTTACTGCTCTCCACAAATGGAGACCCAAAGTGATGGGGTTTCAGAAATCATTGGAGCCCTTTAGTGGTCAGGGACATGGCTGAGAAGTGCCCTGGCAGGCAATGTCAAGGGCTGGGGGAAGTGCTGATAGGGGAGGGGGGCTGAAGGGGCTGGCTTTGGTGACCCATAAGGGGGTTTCATTCACTTGTGGGAGGCCACTGGCAGCGGTGATTCCAGGAGGGCCTGATGCCAGTTGATGGGGGGGTGGGAGTCTTTGCCATGAGTAGGAGATGTCAGGTCTTCTGGAGAAGGGCAAATGTCACAAGTGTCGGCAGTGCCAGTATCATTAGGTCCTGCACATCCCTTTGCTGGTAGGAATCATCCCAAGCTCCAGAAATATACCTAGGTGTGGTTGGATCATGATGCTGACCCACCTGACAGGAATTGTGCAGCTTTTCCCTCCAGGAACATTTCTAAATATTTTGGGAGAATTGCGCCCATTGTCTTTGAGCTTTTGCAGACAGGCTGACTCTGAGGTTAGGAATGATGGGTTGTGTGTTTAAATCACTTGAGTCTGTGTTTTTAAAAGTTCAATTCAGTTTTCCAGCCAGGATTAAAAGTCATTACTTGGCACAAAGCACATCCCTTTGACAATATATAGCAATCAGGCTACTTAGATTGAATTCATGGATGGATAATTAAATGGGCTATGGTACAATTATTTTGTAGTTGAATCCTCACTTCATAAAAATCCTGATCCAATTGTAATCTTGATGTGAAGGTAACATTCATGGATGCAGTGGTTCAGTAATAATGTGATTTATGTGCACTTTGGTTGCAGGTGCATTGTATACTTCCAGATGTTGTCCACTTAGAATCCATTTTTACAATAGGCATTGCAACCTTCTTTCTCAAATGCCAAACGTCAGAACCTCTTTTCCGTAACCTAGATTTTTAAAATCCGCAAAGTCAAATATTTGGCTTCGTGGATCTGTGAGTATAATTTCATGCTCTTAAAAATGTATTTTTTTCTGCTCATATACACACCAGTGCAGCAAGATGTGCACTGTCTCCTGTGTAATATTTTGGAAGTTTTAGGGTGGCACAGTGGTTAGCATTGCTGCCTCACAGTGCCAGGGACCTCGGTTCGATTCATGGCTTGAGTCACTGCCTGTGTGGAGTCAGCACATTCTCCCTGTGTCTGCTTGAGTTTCCTCCAGGTGCTCCAGTTTCCTCCCACAGTCCAAAAGACGTGCTTAGGTGCATTGGCCACACTAAATTCTCCCTCAGCGTAGCCAAACAGGCACCGGAGTGTGGTGACCGGGGACTTTCACAGTAGCTTCATTGCGGTGTTAATGTAAGCCTACTTGTGACACTAATAAATAACTTAAACTTAAAACCGTGTCAACAAGGTACATTGTCCCTGTCAAAGTAATTTTGAAAACCCCAAGTTTTAAATAGTCTATGCTGGACAAATAAATCAAATACAGAATTTATATGTCTGGATCCATTTTTTTACCTCAAAATCACTGATGTACAGTACCAGCATGAAATGTAATTATGCCCTATTATGTAACAGTGTTTTGGTTGAGATGTTGATGGATATCAGCACATTCCCAAGGTCCTGGAGCAGCCAAAGTAGCCAAGGCCAATTTCAGTTGCATCAGATTTGATTAAAAGCAGCAACTATTGTACCTTATCCAACTTATCATTTCAAAATATAGGTAATCAGATTTGATTTTCTTTCCCGGACTTCTTGAAAAATTGTCCCTGCCATTTTAGGCTGACAGAATATATTAGACATAAACTGTTCAGTCGCTGATTACACTTTGAAACTATTGGTGCATTTTTTTTATTGGACATGTTGTAATTTGGTAGCTCAAAGTTAGAAGTTTATGCTTTGCAGGAAACCAATGAATGTTATAAGTTGTATATTCAATGTTTGGCATTTGATTTGATTTATACAAGTGCGCTTCATGACATTTTCTGTAAATTCTAAATAACTTGAGCAACAGTCAGGTGCATTAAAAGCAGTATAATAATTCTATCCTTTTATGTTGAGTGCTGATATGGAATAAATACTGAAAAGATGGGTATTATGAAGCTCTCTTGTCTACAGAAATGACAGAAATCCATTGATGTGAAGTGTTTTATATTACATCTGGTCATGGATTGAGATGACATTCCTGATGACATTGCTCCTTTGAAGGAAAGGGGAAAAATGTAAGATTCAACAGCTATGCCAAGAATCGAGACAGTTAGTGCAGAACTGCAGGCTAACCACAAAAATAAATGAATAATGTTTGTAGACTCTGGCATGACTTTAGTTACAAATTAGACAATGGGTCTTTGGATAATAGGATTCATTTTACACAATAAGTTTAAACTTGTGCAATGGAATCCGTTAGACATTTCCAATGATGATTAACAAGGTCATCTAAAGTTGAGAAGCACAGCTGATCTGGAACATCTTCCCCCCATTAATCGTCAGCGCCATCCCCCAAGTGTGATTCTAAAAGCAGATTTGATTGGTATTTCAAGTAAATCAAGAAAATGGGTGGCATGGTGACACAGTGGTTAGCACTGCTGCCTCACAGCGCCAGGGGCCCAGGTTCAATTCCAGCCTTGGGTCACTGTCTGTGTGGAGTTTGTACTTACTCCTCTGCATGTGTTTCGTCTGGGTGCTCTGTTTTCCTCCCATAGCCCAAAGGTGTGCAGGTTAGGTTGATTGGCCATGTTAAATTGACCCTAGTATCAGCAGGGTAAATGTGTGGGGTTATGGGAATAGGGCCTGGGTGGGGTTGTCGTTGGCCTCCTTCTGTACTGTAGGGATTCTCTGATTTCCAAGTTTTGCCAGTTCTTGAGTCCCCATTGCCATTGCTGCACACAGTGAAAGTGGACTCCATATCCTTCCTATGGCCTTTTGGAATGCTGTTATTATTTTGTAACACATGATATTTTCTGACCACATTCCTAAATTTGCCAACAAAAAACAATCAGGAATTATCCTTCCTCTCCTCCTGGTGCCCTATATTTCTCCTCTTGATGTCCTCCTTCAACATCTATCATTCTCAACTTGTCATCCTTTCTTCTTCTTGAATTTTAGCAGTTGATGTAAAAAATCCATTTGTTATTCTTGCACAACTGTGATCGTGATATCATTTGTAAAAGTCATGACAGCTGTTTAAAATCATGAAAAACATGACATTTATCCTTGCTTTGCTCTATGGTTCAGAGAAACATCAGGTCTACAGGCATGTGAAGAGAAGAAGATTGGTAGCAACAAATGTAAGTCTCTTACAGTCAGAAACAGGTGAATTTACAATGGGAAACAAAGAAATGGCTGACCATCAAATACATACTTTGGTTCTGTTTTCACAAAGAAGGACTCAAATAACGTACCAGAGATATTGGAGAACACAAGGTTTAGTGAGAGGCAGGAACTGAAGGAGAGTAGTATTAATAGAAAAGTAGTGTTGGGAAAATTGATGGGATTGAAGGCTGATAACTTCCCAAGGCCATCTACATACCAGAGGACTTAGGAAAGTGGCCTTAGAAATAATGGATGCATTGATGGTCATCTTCCAAGATTCTGTAGACTCTGGAATAGTTCCTACAGATTGGAGGGTAGTGAATGTAACCCCATTATTTAAAAAAGGAGGTTGATAGAAAATGGGGAATTGTTGACATCCTTAGTGAGGAAAATTCTAGAATCCTTTATCAAAGATTTTATAGCAAAGCACTTGGAATACAATGGTGGGATCAGACAGAGTCTACATGGATTTATGAAAAGGAAGTCATGCTTGATTAATCTCCTCAAATTCTTTGAGGATGTTACCAGTAGAGTTGATGAGGAGAAGCCAGTCGATGTGATTTATTATGTGTAACAAAGTCCTACATAAGTGCACAATTAGAAGGCATGGGATTGGGGTTACTGCATTGAATCATAGAGTCCCTACAGTGCTGAAGGAGGCTATTTGGCCCTTTGAGCCTGTATCAACAACAATCTCACCCAGGTCCTATCCATGTAATCCAATGTATTTATCCTGCTAATCTCCCTAACACTAATGCACAATTTAGCATGGCTGATTAACCTAATGACACATTGTTGGAAAGTGGAAGGAAGCCAGTACACCTGGAACAAACCCACACAGACATTGGGAGAACATGCAAACGCCACACCGTCAGTAACCCAAGGCTGGAATTGAACCCGGGTCCTTGGCATTGTGAGGCAGCAGTGCTAACCACTTTGCTACTATGCTGCCCCATTGAGATGGTGGAGAACTGGTTGGCAAACAGGAAATGAAGAGTGGGATAAACAACACCTTTTGCAAGTGGCTCATGCAGTATCGCAGGGATTGGTGCCGGACCTCAGCTATTCACAATATATATTAATGATTTAGATGAAGGAACTGAATATAATATCAAATTTGCAGGTGACACAAAGCAGGGTGGGAGGATGTGCTGTGAGGAGGATGCAGAGATGCTTCAGTGTGATTTGGAAAATCTAAGTGAGTGGGCAAATGCATGGTAAATGCAATATAACGTGGAGAAATGTGAAGTTATCTGCTCTATAGCAAAAACAGGAAGATAGATTATTATCTGAATGGCTATAGAATGAGAGAGCAAAATGTGCCGCAAGACCTGGGTGTTCTTGTACATCAGTCGCTGAAAGGAAGCATGCAGATACACCATGGACCAGATTCTCTGGTTTCACTGAGGTGATTGGTGATTTGGCTAAGTGCCAAATTGTCCATCCTTACTTGGAGCAGCAGCAGGGAATGAAGGGCCAGTAAGATTGCACCTTTAATGTTTTCAAGAAGGAGTTAGATATAGCTCTTGCCAACACTGAAGAAACAACCTGGAGAATCCTGCTGGCGTGAACGGCCAGAGAATTCCAGCCATGGACCTTGAAAAAAGTAGATCAAAGAATATGTCAAAAAGAGCACCGGGAGACAGCTTCATTTCAGTCTGAAAATCAGCTATCTACTAGTCAGTCCCCCTCACCAGCTTTTTTGCTTCTTCTTGAAGATTAGTCAAGTATCTGTCCAATTGCCTTTGAAAATTCATCTGGAATCTGATTTCACCAACATTCCATATTTAACAACTTTCTGTATGAAAAGAAATCTCCTTTAGTCCTGATGCCAATTATTTTAAATCTATCAGGGGTGATTCTCCCATTCTGACCCGCTAATCTTTTGGTGGATTGGAATGTGAGATGCACGCATACCAATTTGCAGGATTCTCCCACCGCTGGAGAGCAGGAGTGGTCGGGACTGTGCTGGGAACTGGCGGGAAGACCAGATAAGTACTTTGAATGTGATTATCGGGCCCAGGACTGAATTCTCTGAGCCCGATAGCATCTCACTCCAGAGTATTTCACTCCGGAAGTAGCTCCCCACTTTTGGGGAACAAATGGGAGACCCTGCTGGAGTGAAGGGGGGGCAATTGGGACCTCCCCAGGGGGTCAGGCAATAGGGGGTTGTATCCCCTGGGCATGGGCCTGTGTCCTCTGGCACTGCCCAAGAGGTAAATTGCCCATCCCCAGTGAACATGGGACAGTGCCAAGGGGGAGTGGGCTCAATTGTGAGGGTGCTTAGTGGAAGATTGGTTAGAGTGGGGGGCCCACTGCTACTCTGCATGGGGATCAGTCAGGGCTAGAGGGAAGCCAGCGATCGGGTGGACTGCCTACCTCCTCCCAGCAGACCACCCCTCCCCTAGTGAGTGGGGGGAGTGTCTGCTTCCTGGAGGAGAGTTGAGGGGGGATCCTCACTGCTGGGGGGAAGGGGGGCACTGGAGATTGTGGTGCTCCGGGACAGGAGGGGGGGGGGTTTGGGGCAGGCCCAGGAATGCTTGTGCGGGCCACAATCGGGCCGTGGGAGAAGCTGGAGGAACAGCAGTGTGGGGGTCCTGGGCTGGCCACCGATTGAACTGGCCAGCAAACTGCATTCTGATAGTTTGGGGCCACTGCGCATGCGCAGAGGTCTGGAACTATCAGCCTCCGGTGTGAATAGGCCCTGTCCCTGAGCTTTTAATGATATTCGCAATTGTGACCTCTGCATATCACAGAATGTGGGAGATTTGAGTCTGAACTTCCACTGAGAAAACAATCATGATTTATACCATTTTTCCCACCAATTCAACACTTAGAATTTTTTTGCAAGAATCACGCCCATCATCTTTGGTTGCACCAACATTTCTAGAGGAAATCGTTTCTCCTTACTTTCTTGATCAAAACCCTTATAAATTTAAATATCTCCAGTGTCACCTAACTTCTTCTTTTCTCAGGAGAACAATCACAGTTTCTCTAATTTATCCACATAACTGAAGCCTGATCCCTCATGTCATCCTCACAAACCTCTTCTTTTTCCTCTCCAGGGCATTGACATTTTTCCTAAAGTGTTGAGATCTGTGCACAAAACTCCAGCTAAAGCCTAGCCAGTGACCTGTCAAGGTTTAGCATAACTTCCTTGTTTTGGTAATTAATGCCTGTTTAAAAAGCTAGTTATCAAATCGATCTTTTTCAACTGCCTTATCAGCCTGCCATGCCACCTTCAAACATTTGTAAATATAAATCCACAGGTTTCTCTGCTCTTCCATAGCCTCAAAACTGAATCATTTCAATTATAATGTCCCTCCCTGCCTGTTGTTCTTCGCAAAATGAATAATTTCACACTTAACCTTGGGGGGATGGTGGGATCAGGATATTGAATTTGATGATCAGCCATGATCAAAATGAATGGCGGAAGAGGCTCGAAGGGCCGAATGGCCTACTCCTGCTTCTAGTTTCTATGTCCATACGAAACCTACCTCAAATTTTATCTGACATGTATTTCCTCATTTCACCAGGGTGCCTCCCTCCTGAAGTCGGTCCATATTATTCAGTATTTACTACTTCCCCAAATCCAGCTCGTTTATATGCAACAAGAAACACCATGGTCTTAATACAGACCCTAGGGGACCCTATTGTATCCATCCAGTCGGAAAAACTTATCAACACTGGTCCCTCGAATCTACCCATTGACAATTGTTTATCCAAGTTGCCACCATTCCTTTATTTTTTCAAATACTTGTATTTTCCAAATATATCTGGTATGCAGTTGTTTAAGAAATATCTTTTGAAAGTTAATATATACAACATCTACTGCACTAATGCACCCCACGTGTTACTTTTTTAAGAACACAGCCAGGTTAGGAGCTGAATCAGGGATCTCAATAAAGTCCTGTACAATCTCTGTGGGGTAGTAATGAGTTCAATGCCTTAAAAGCCCATCTCCTACTTCTGCTTCTTATCTTTCTCAATCATGATGCTGCAGACGAGGGTTATGTGGTGGAAATTCTTTGATCTTTGGAAGATGATGGGAGGATGTGGGTTCTGAAAATGTTCAATGCCTTCAGACACTTGCAGAACTAGCAAAATAGAAGTCCCTCATCGCAGAGAAGCTGAAAAAGGCCTGAGAAATCCAATGGATGAAGAGTGTGGAGATGACTCTCCCAAGCTTTAACAGACCTCCCAGTTTTGAATTCGGACAGTATTATAAATTACACTGATACTAGGTGATCTAGGTCCCAGATATGCCAAAACTTTTTAGTTTAGGTGGCTGTGACTCAAAATCCTATGTAAATGCAGGAAAGTTCATCGTGATTTTCACGATCGTGAATGGGGAGTGGCGGGCAAGGCAGGGACTGGAACGGGAGGTGAGAGAGGGTGGGGATTTTGCAGAACATTGGTGAAGTATTTACTGGACTGGTGCCAAAGCTCCTGGAAAGATATGACAAAGTGTGAGGAGAGGCACACCTCATTTGGGTTATAATTTCCTTGGGGACTTCTTCACTGGAAAACAGATCCATCAACAGTGATCCACCTTTCAGATGGTGCAAGTTTCCAGGAAATTCCCACATGTTGAATTGAACAGATGCTAATTGTAGTGTTTTCTGACATGTTACACCATCTAACACAATGCACACTTTACATGGCTCACTGCAATAGAAAATTCATAAAATATTGCTCCAACATGCACTCCTTATTGAAATTCCTCGACAACATTTTAAAGGTCTGCTTTGAGTGTTTGTTCAACCAGCTAACATCGAGGAAATGAACATTTTCATTGTACTAGATTAATGCTGCACATTTATAGGTGAGAACATAGTACTAAAACATAATAATAAATGTTGAACTCTGCAGAATTTTTCAAACTTATTTCTACATCACTCTATATATTCCAGGAATTCTATGATCTAAATGGTTTGCAACAGGAAACAATTGGTTTAATGCAAAAGTATACAATGGCCAACTCTAATCTATTCAATACTGAAGAAAAAGGGATCGGAAATAAAAATGCCTAATGGCAGCCTGCGTGCATCTGTAAGAAAAAATACATGTCCTGGTAATAAATAACTTTGAAATTGTCCAAAGAATTGTATTTATTGCATTGTACTCTGGCCATTTTTTAATATAAATAGAATGGAGAATGGAATTTATCACGAACATAGCATAAGGACTTTGGGTAACATACTTCCAAGCATTTTCCCCTGTGGATATTTGGTCTTAAGGTTATTTCAAATGTTGTGAAATTACACTGCCTTAGGCCATGATCTTTCTGCAGATGTTAAAGTAGGTCAATACGTTTTGCACTAAATAGTTGATGGAGCTGCAGTTCTTCAAATATTGGTGTGGTAGGTGGACATGGAAGGAAAAAGTGAGAGTGTGTAGCCTTAAGAGACCTTGCAATTGAAATGAATATTGATCTTAATCAATAAATCCTGCTCATTGGACAAATAATTAGTGATATTTTCACATGTAATGAAGATCACAATTAGTCATCTAGGAAAAAACTGCATTTAAAGTAAATGTACAACATAGAAATCCAATGAATATGTGGAAGAGTGAAATTTACAAACCTTTGAGTGCATTAAATCCATCCCATCCATTTCAGTGAAAATAAATAAGTTCTTGAAGAAACAGGAATATTTATTTTTTGGACTGAATTGTACTTGTTTAGGTTGTGTGCAGTTCTTAATGAAGAAATTTGCAGACACAAAAAATTACAAAATTCAAAATGAGGCAATTTACAGACCACAATCAACATCTGTAGGCCTTTCCAATGATCAGAAACTGAACTGGACTAATCATATAAATACTGTGGCTAGGTCAGACTAGCAATTCTGTGGCAAGTAACTCAACTCCTGACCCTCCAAAGCTTGTTCACCATCTACAAGGCACAAGTCAAGAGTATAGTAGAATACTCTCCAATTGCCTGGATGAGTGCAGCTTTGAGTCAAGCTCACTCAAAAAGCTTGACCTCACCCAGGACGAAGCAGGTTCCTAATTGGCAACACATCCATAAACATTGGGTGGAATCCTCCCAGAAATTAGCAATGTCCTCTTAAATTTTCCAATGCTGGGTCCCTCAGCAGACCCAAAGTGTCTTTAATTGAGGGTCCACTCTCTACCTTCCTGGGACCCCGCAGAAAGCGTGTCACAATTTACTTGTTGTGCTCTCCACATGACAGGTACTCCACCCACCATTGGGTCAATACCAGCAGCAGTTTGATGAGCCTCTTTAGAGAGCATTAATTACCCATTCAAGGCCTTCAACTCACTATGGACTGAAACGCAATCCAATGGCCTTGCCCCCATTGACCTCAGGTAAAGGAGGGAAGGTGGTGGGGTCCCCAGCTGCATCCCTCTTACCTGAATAAATGCCCACACCTCCTCCCCCATCAAATAAAACACAGCGAGAGCACAAGATTCCGTCCTTAGCATTCTCTTTACCACAATGAAGACTCAAAGCTAAATTATTTGTAGGTAATGAACAGGCTGTTAATACCAAAAGAAGAACAGAGGGAGTGGACAATTTGTTACATTGATCATCTTTATTTGCCATTGAATTTGTTCTGGGACTGTACTCCCAGAGATGAGACAGGTTCACACTCACCTAATCCACCATTCACTTGGTACCTGAAAATAGTATTTTATAATGTTTCCTCCAATGGGCATCCAACAAATTGTTTCTCGTTGGATGCATAGTATCCAGAAAGACTTGTATGTCACCCATTTATGGGACACTGTCTGTGTGGAGTTTGCACGTTCTCCCCATGCCTGCATGGGTTTCCTCCGGAGCTCTGGTTTCCTTCAGCAGTCCAAAAGACGTGCTGGTTAAATGCATTGGCCATGCTAAATTGTCCCAGCACGCACCTGAAGAGGTGCTAGAGTGTGGCAATAGGGGATTTTTACAGTAACTTCATTGCAGCATTAATGTAAGCCTACTTGTGATAATAATAAACATAAAACTTAAAAAAAATTAGAAACTTCCCTGTTTCCTTGCAGTAATGTTCCCTTCTTAGAATGCCTCCCTCAAGCCCGCATTTGAAGCAGCTCAAAATAGCACAGGAGCCTTCTATGAAACGTACCTACAGAAAGCTCAGTCTGACAAACTGATTAGAGTTTGCCCACTGCACCCTGCCAGGCTGCTGCTGCAATCTTCAGTCATTGTTCACTTCTTTAGAGTCTGTACTGGTAACTTGCAATGTCTGTTAGTGCAGTACTGGATGTTACATGAAGTCTCCTGCAAATATCACGGGGCCAACAATGAAGTAAATATTTCTGTAGTTTTTTTCTAGCTGTTATTTATATGAAAGAAACTTTGAGATGCTTCTGCATCTGTAAATAATTTATTTTGAAGAAATTGTAACAATAATACACCTAAGCATCTTCATTTATATTCAAATATATTCTGACAGCAGTCTTAGAAAATTCATATTCCATTTATAGATTTGCTATGTGAAATGTAATGACCGAAGGTAATACCTGAAGGCAAATTGCAAGGACGTTCTTTGGAGCAGAATAATATTCAATCACTTTTGACACTGCACAAGTTTTGGAACTGTTTGAATCTAAAATTTAAATCATTGAAACTTTTGTTGGATTATACTCATTGACCAAACAAACCTTGGTGGGTTCCTATTCCCAACATCCCTTGCGAGTATTGAAAATGTTCTTCTGCCTTAATTTTCATGTGACAGTCATCCTCTTTTTAACTCTACTCCTAAATTATAACATAGGATGTAGAACAAGAAGGGAACAAAAAGAAATTGAATGCATCAAGTCTCCGAGTTCTACACAAACTGTAAAACTATCATTGCAGACTGTGCTCCAGTGATGGAGAGGCCAGATGTCTCGCAGATGTTTTCAGTATAAGTAAACAAAGGTATACAAGTAAATGCCAGAATATTGTTCAATATCCTTAAGACTGATTAGTGGACTTTCACAGATGCAGATGTTGGAATCATTGTCCAATTAAGTAAAAAAAAGTAATTAATAATATTGTGCCTTTTACATCTTCCAAAGATCTGAAAGTGTTTTGTAGCTAATTAATTGATTTTGAAGCTTAGTCACTGTTGTTCTCAAGGTGAAATAACAGAACATTTTCACACAATAAGTTCCCATGCATAAAGAATCAAATAACCAATAAATCTGTTTTGTTGGCGTTGGTTAAGCAAATATGTTTGTCTGAGACACTAGGTAGTAAAAACTGAACAGGTTTAATCTCTCATCAGGAAGCTTGTGCTTCCAATAAGACAGCATTCTTTCAGTACAGTAGGGAATTAGCAGCATGGTGCTCCAGTCCTTGAAATGGCTCTTCAACTCAATGACTTCTGACTCAAGTCGACAGTGAACCATTACAATTCCCATAGGGAACTAATGTTTGAAGGAAAGGAATTCCCATTAAGCTGAAAGAAAGAAAAATGATGGACAATATTTCAAGTCTTAAAACTCTTATTGTAACAAACTAACTAAAATCAACATAACTCAAAGATAATTAACCGGTAAAAGATATTTTGAATAAAAAGGTAAATTTCATTCGAAATAATTGAGACAGCAAAAATACCCAGTATTTAAAGGTACTGTCATTACTTTCTGCGTAAATGTGGGACTCTGTGCAATATTAGTCTTTCCAACTCAACCTCTGATATATAGGATTCACCCACTTCCCACTCATCATTTTGATCCTTGTGTTGCGTCCACAGGAAGCTATATTCTACCGTAAGTCCCTGGACACAGTTACTGCTGACAAGACACATGTCTACGAACTCTTTATCACTGCTGATATCTTAATGTCTCAGAAATCCAAGGACTTCCTTCTCTGATCCTCTGAACAGTCCAGTGGGTTGTGAAAACATTGAAACAGCAACAACGGATCTTGTCAAATCTGCAGCCTTGGCCTTTCTTCTCTTCAGCTCTCTCTCTCTGCTCTTTCGAACTTGATAACAGACATAATAGCATAGTTTCAGCTCTATTCTCAGAGCCTGTTTCAACACCAGAATTTGTTTGAAGAATGCCAAACAAAAATGTTCCTTTTGAAAAGAACTTTGCCTGTTTCTTCTTTACATGAATTCACAGCATGTTCTGAATTGTCTGCCACAAAAATAGGCTGAAAGAAACATAACCCCACTGTAATAACATTTCTCTTTACTCCTTGCTTCTTACCTGCTCAACCTTATGTCAATCTCCAGACATATGGGTATTTATTGGAACCTAATGAGGTCATAATCAGGAAACTAATCAATCCTTTTTTATAATTCTCCCCCTGTTCACATGTGCCTTAAAGGGACATTGCAAAAAAAAATCAGATTTCTCCCAAAGCACAGCTTTTCCCAAATCATCATAGTACCAAATCACCCAAAACAACAGTAATAACTTAGTCAACTCCTACTCCAAAAACTCTTTATCAGTAAGATATTTATGTTTTCTATTTGAAGAACCTATTAAATAGAAATGTTTCAGCAATTATAACATGCGATCTAGTAACCCCTTTAACCATTGGCGTAAATCCTGTAATAGCTGCTAACTCTCATGAGCAGCCAGAAACTGAATTTGTACCAGTGAGATCTTAGTTTGAGATCTTCCCTATCTCCCACTGGTGCTGTAATCAGGATCATGCCCAGCAAGGATGTGGACCTTACTTCCATTGAGCTAAATACATTTTAATATAAAATTTGACACCATAACATCCGCTCACAACGTATTCTCCACCCCTGGTGATGTGTCGTCATGCCAGCGCAAATCATTACGGGATTTCAAAACTGAAAACCAGCCATGTTGGCTGTGCCAAGGACATGGATGTACGTGAAAACCCTGAGGTTTGATGGACAAGGGTGGGTGGCTATTTCCCCCTGGCAGTGCCCCCTGGCAAGTGCTAAGAAGGTCTTGCCAAGGGGACACATGGAGGGATAGTGCCAAGGATTCTCTTACATGAGGGCAACCCTCCTCCATGACAGGGGTAGGGTTGTCCTTTTGTATGGTGGGAAGAGAGCAGAGAGCCTTGATGCCTGCAAATGGGGAAAGGGGATAGAGAGGAGTGCCCTACTAAGAACATAAGAAATAGCAGCAGGAGTAGGCCATCTAGCCCTTCGAGCCTGCCCCACCTTTCAATAAGTTCATGGCTGATCTGAAGTGAATCAGTTCCACTTTCCAGCTTTCTCCCCATAACCTTTAATTTCCTTGTCTACCAAAAATCTATCTACCCGTGACTTAAATATATTCAACGAGGTAGCCTCCACCACTTCAATGGGCAGAGAATTCCAGAGATTCACCACCCTTTGAGTGAAGAAGTTCTCCTCAATTCCGTTCTAAACTGCCTCCCCCCTTATTTTGAGGCTGTGCCCTCTAGTCCTGCCATCCTTTCTAAGTGGGAAGAATCTCTCTACCTCTACCCTATCTAGCCCCTTCATTACCTTGTATGTCTCTATAAGATCCCCCCTCAGCCTTCTAAACTCCAACGAATACAGACCCAGTCTATTCAATCTCTCTTCATAAGCTAACCCCCTCATCTCTGGTATCAGCCTGGTGAACCTTCTCTGTACTCCTTCCAAGGCTAATTTTTCCTTTTGCAAATACGGGGACCAAAACTGCACACAGTACTTCAGTTGCGGCCTCACCAGTGCCCTGTACAGTTGCAGCAAGACCTCCCTGCTTTTATATTCTATCCCCCTCGCTATTAAGGCCAACATTCCATTCGCCTTCTTGATCACCTGCTGCACGTGCAGACTGAGTTTTTGCGATTCATGCACAAGGACCTCCAGGTCCCTCTGCACCGTAGCATGCTGCAGTTTTTCACCCTTTAGATAATAATCCCTCCTATTATTATTTCTACCAAAGTGGATAACCTCACATTTGCTAACGTTATACTCCATCTGCCAGGTCCTCACCCACTCACTCAGCCTGTCCAGATCTCTCTGCAGACTTTCCGTGCTCTCCACGCAATTTGCTTTTCCACTCATCATCTTGTCATCAGCAAATTTTGTTACCCTACACTCAGCCCCCTCCTCCAGATCGTCTATGTAAATGGTAAACAATTGAGGCCACAGCACTGATCCCTGTGGCACTCCACTAGTCACCAACTGTCAACCAGAAAAGCACCCATTGATTCCAACTCTCTGCTTCCTGTTAGATAACCAATCCTCAATCCACGCTAACACCTTACCCCCAACTCCATGCACCCTAACCTTCTGCAGCAACCTTTTGTGAGGCACCTTATCGAACACCTTCTGGAAATCTAAAAACACCAAATCTACCGGTTCCCCTCTCTACCGCACTTGTCACATCTTCATAGAAATCCAACAAATTCGTTAAACACGACTTCCCCTTCATGAATCCATGCTGTGTCTGCTTGATCAAACTGTTCTTTTCTAGGTGTCTTGCTATTTCTTCTTTGATGATGGATTCTAGCATTTTTCCAACTACGGACGTTAAGCTAACTGGCCTGTAGTTACCCGCCTTTTGTCTGCTACCTTTTTTAAATAGTGGCGTAATATTAGCTGTTTTCCAATCTTCCAGCACTTCCCCAGAGTCCAGTGAGTTTTGATAAATAATTACTAAGGCATCTGCTATTACTTCTGCCATTTCTTTCAGAACCCTGGGATGCATTCGATCCAGTCCCGGGGACTTGTCTACCTTCAGTCCCGTTAGTTTATCAACCACTAGCTCTTTAGTGACAGTAATTGCATTAAGGACCTCATCTCCTACTATCTTTCTATCTTTAATATTCGGCAAGCTATTTGTATCCTCCTCCGTGAAGACCGACACAAAAAACTTATTTGAAGTCTCAGCCATTTCCTCGTTACCCACCTCTAAATCCCCCCTCTCGTCCTCCAAGGGTCCAACATTCACTCTAGCCAGCCTCTTCTTTATATGTTTGTAAAAACTTTTATAATTGTTTTTATATTTAGAGCTAGTTTAGCTTCATACGCTATCTTTCCTTTCTTTATTGCTTTCTTAGTCATTCTTTGTTGTTTTTTTAAATCTTTCCCAACCTTCTAATTGCCCACTATTTTTAGCCGCTCTGAACGCATCGGCTTTTAATTTAATACTCTCCTTTATTTCCTTCGATAACCACGGCTGATTATTCCTTTTCTTACAGTCCTTCTTTACCATCGGAATATATTTCTGCTGAGTACTGAAAAAGATCTCCTTAAAGATCCTCCACTGTTCCTCAGCTGTCCTCCCAACTAATCTGCACCCCCAATCTACATCAGCTAATTCCACTCTCATCCTGTCATACTCCCCTCTGTTCAAACTAGTTTGGGACCCTACTTTCTCATCCTCTACCTGCATCAGAAATTCAATCATACTATGATCACTCGTCCCAACAGGATCCCTCACAAGAAGATCCCTAATTCTACCTGCCTCGTTACACAGTACCAGATCTAAGATAACTCGCTCCCTCGTAGGTTCTGTTACATACTGTTCAAGGAAGCTATCCCGACAGCATTCCAAGAACTCTTCCTCAAGCCCACCACGTCCGACTTGAGTCAACCAAACAATATGCAGATTAAAATCCCCCATAAATATCGCCGTTCTGTTTCTGCACGCATCAATTATTTGCTTGTTTATAGCCCACCCCACCTCAGAGTTATTATTTGGGGGCCTATAGACCACACCCACCAGCAACTTTCTCCCCTTACTATTCCTTATCTCCACCCACAATGATTCCACGTTTTGTTCTTTGGAGCCTATATCTTCTCTTACTACCACCCTGATGTTATCCTTAATTAACAGAGCTACTCCACCCCCTTTTTCCTCCTGTCTATCCTTCCTAAATGTCTGATACCCCCGGATATTCAGTTCCCAGTCCCGGTTACCCTGCAACCACGTTTCTGACACTAGATCATACCCATTTGTGCTGATTTGCGCCATCAGCTCATTCACTTTGTTCCGAATGCTTCGTGCATTCAGGTGAAGTGTCTTTATACCAGCCTTTATCTGGACCTTATTTGTAGAAACGCAACTAACCTCTATTGTGCTCCCTACTCCTTTTAATTAGTGGAACGTCCTCAACATTAACCTGCACTCCTTTACTTTAGATTTTGTAATTCCCCCACCCCTACACCCTCCCCCCCACTAATTAGCTTAAAACCCTATCTACAGCCCTAGTTATACGATTCGCCAGGACTCTGGTCCCAGCACGATTCAGACAAAGACCATCCCACCTGAATAGGTCCCATCTGCCCCAATACTGGTGTCAGTGCCCCATAAATTCAAACCTATTCCTCCCACACCAATCCTTGAACCACGCATTCACCTCCTTAATCCTATTTATCCTGTGCCAATTCGTGCATGGTTCAGGTAGTAATCCACACATAACCACCTTGTTGGTTCTGCTTTTTAATTTGGTTCCCAGATTATCATACTCCCTCTGCAGATTCTTAGTTCCTATTTTGCCTATGTCGTTGGCACCTACATGAACCACGACGACCAGATTCTCACCCTCCCACTCCAGGTTCCTCTGTAGCCCAGATGAGACAAACCTGGACCCGAGCGCCAGGCAGTCAATACATCCTTCGGGATTTTTTATCCTTGTCACAAAGGACAGTGTCTATACCCCTTACTACACTATCCCCAATTACCACTACATTTCTCTTTACTTCTTCTGCTTCAACCTCTCCCTGCACCGCTATACTGTGGGCAGTTTGCTCATCCACCTTGTAGTCCTTGTTCTTGTCCACACTGGGAGCAAGAATCTCAAACCTGTTGTGCAGATTCAGGGGCTGAGGCTTTTGGGTCTCCCACTTCATCCTCCCCCCACTCCCCTCCTTCCTTCCCCCACTCCCCTCCTTCCCCTCAGCTACTCCCTCTTGTTCCTGATCCTCAGAGTTTGCCAGTTTAGAGGGTGTGACTTTTTCTTGTAACACATTATCCAGGTAACACACCCCTTTCCTGATCTGTCTCAGTGTCTGAGGCTCAGACTTCAGCTCGTCTACTTTGAGCTGGAGCTCTTCAAGCAACCAGCACTTACTGCAAACATGCTCACTGGGAATGACCTTGTGGTCCACCAGATCCCACATAATGCAGAAACAGCACATCACATGTCCCTCTATCTCAATCACCTAGTGTATTCTAGACCCAGTAAAGAGTTTAAACTTACCTTGCCTCACCCTTTCTGCCCAAGCCCTGTGAGCCAAAACCCTTACAGCTCACACTTTGCTCCCTGCTCAATCCGCTGCCCGCTGTCTACTGCAACCCTCCTTTTATACTTTGCACGGTAAAAATCCCTTCCCAGAAGCCCCACGGCCCACTACCTGTTTAACTTTTAAAGCTAGATTTACCGTTTAAAAAGCCCATGAAAAACTTTACAAAGTCAATCGCTTCCCTTCACTCTCTTTAACCTTCTCTCCGCTTGCTCCAATGAACTGATATTGGCATTGTGATGAGGAGGGGTGTGACCCAATATTGGCATTGTGGCTGGGGTTGCCCCAATCGCCGTAGGAGGATATCCTGATCTCAATGGGATATGGGGGGCCTTACATGTAACTTTGAGATTGCGGTGCCTTTTGAAGATGGTGTCCTGACCTCTATGGAGCCAGCCTTGCCAGGCTTCACCTTGCCACAGTGATGGCGCATCACAAGCAGCCAAAGTTTCTGTACACCTGGCACCAGAAAATGTAGAGTGAAAACTTGACTGTGCATTGGGAGAATAGATACCTGTTTTCAGACTGAACCTGACACACTGCCAGATGCTGTGAATTTCCACCCCATAGTCTATCAGTGGATTATGTTCACCTCTGTCTCCTCCAGTGAAAACAATGACAGGCCAGCAAGCATTTTTATTCACTGACAAGGACTAGAACTGTCCTTCTTGCTCCATTCTAAACCATTGTAGTCTTTGTGAAAATTGTCACATAAGATTCATCCAGAATATTTTTCAACATTTTTTCATGGGATTAGGGGTCAAGGGCAAGGCCAACATTTGTAATCAGTTCACTTTGTTTTAGGAATGTGGTTGTAAACACAGACTGAGGTTTTTGGACAAATTTTCCTCATATGAGGGGAGTGACAGTGTAATAATGCCTGATTAATGAATCACTGGGCAGGTAAAAAGCTCCATGGTCGATATTCAATTATTAAATTTCCAACTTTACCAGATAAGATGAAGAGTGCTGCAAAAAGTTCATCTTGCATTTTTCAATGTTCATAACTAAGTGTTTCCCTTAACTTGGTTGTCAATTGTTAAATGGATAACTATCCCAGCATCTTTCTACAGATTTGAAAGTAGCATTTTCTTACTCATTCATGGGCTGTAGACTGTAATAAGTCTTCAGAGGCAGAAGTCTCTTCACCAAAATCCCCTTACTGGAACAGCAGTACACAAAGTGCTATCCATCAGCCAAATACCTCCAGGACTGCCAGAGGAACTAACATTCCCGGTAAAATATAAGGAAAAGATTCCCTGATTGGCCCATCAATTGACTCCTTAATCTGGGAGTTAATATTCCAATAGGCCGATCTCAATGGCCTGATTGAAATCATTACAAGACATTGTTGGAAATGCCATATTTTCCATCCCTAATTGGCCTTCAAAATGTGGCGGTGAGCTGCCTTTTGAACCATTGCAGCTCATGTGATGTAGGTACACCCACAGTGCTGTCAGGAAGGGAGGTCCAGATTTTGATCCAATAAAGGAATGGTGAGATATTTCCAAGCTAAACAGGTGTCGCTAGGAGGGTAAGTTGCAGGTGGTGGTCCTCATTTCTGCTTGTTGCCCTTGTTCTTCTGGGTGGTAGAGGTGCCAGTTTTGAAAGGAACTCCCAAAGAAGCCTTGGCAAGTTGCTCAGTGCTCCTTGTAGGTGGTACATACTGCTGCCACCATGTCTTGGTATTAGGGGAATGGATAGGGTGCTGATCAAGTGAATTGCTTTATTTTGGATGGTGTTGAACTTCTTAAATGTTATTGTAACAGTACAAATCCAATATCCATCACACTCCTGACTTGCGTCTCATAGATCTTGAAAGTGTCTGGAGTCAGGAGGTGAGATACTTGCTGCAGAATTCTCAATCTCTGATCTGCTCTTTTAGTCGCAGTATTTATGTGGCCAGTCCAGTTAAGTTTCTGGTGATTTCCCCAGATGTTGATGGTGGTGGGTTCAATGATGTTTTGCTGCTGAATGTCAAGGGGAGATGATTAGATTTTTTCTGTTGGAGATGGTCTTTGCCTGGAAGTTTTGTTTTGGGAAAATTAGTTGCCACTTATCAATCCCGGATTGAATGTTGTCCAGTTCTTGCTGCATGCAGACATGGACTCCTTCATTATCTGAGGGGTTACAAATGAAACCGGGCACTTCTTTCATTTCTGTGCTTGCGGTCCTGTGCTTGGTTTGTGCATCTGGAGACATACACCATTTCCCAAATGCACACTGATCACATTTGGTACAGTTTAATGTAAATGGGGTAATGAAATGTGAAGATAAAAATTACAGCTGGTATTTTATTCTGATCAAAGTTTCATTTTGTTGCCAAATATATGTTGCTTTTTCTGTAGATTGTCTCCTGGGTCTTTACTTAGTACCATCAAGCAATCTAGCCAAATAAATCTTTGCGAAACTCAAAGCAAAGTGCCTAGGGATACTAAGTGCTTGAAGCTCTTGCTCAGTCCTATTGCAGACAAATGCTTTTAAATGTTTTGTGTTGTGTCAGTAGTGATGGCTTTGTTAAAAAGGAGCCCACATGAGCTTTAAAATTATAAGGCCCATGCTTTGCTGTTGTGTCAAGTAATTGTTGTGTGACTAACTCCGTAATCAGGACATGATCAAAGGCAATTCTTTCCACTTTCACTTGTGTTTATGACCATTATGATGCTGTATATAAAGTTAATTGACTCATGATTCAATGCATTGTGATTCCTTTGTACACAAAAGGAACTCTTGCAATAACGCAATGCCCAAGCACATTTCATTGAGTTTCTCTAGCTAGTTGCATGTTCACCAGAGAAAAGATTTCTTTTTTTTGATCCATTTGTGGGACATGGGTGTTGTTGGCTGGTCATTTATTGCCCATTCTTAGTTATCCTTGAGAAGGTGGTGGTGAGCTACCTTCCTGAATCGCTACAGTCCATGTTCAGCTTGCAGGTGCAGCAGGTGGTCAGGAAGGCGAATGGGATGCTGGCCTTCATAGCGAAGGGGATTGAATATAAAAGTAGGGAGGTCTTGCTGCAGCTGTATAGGGCATTGGTGAGGCCGCAACTGGAGTACTGTGTGCATTTTTGGGCGCCGCACCTGCGCAAAGATATTTTGGCCTTGGAGGGAGTGCAGAGGAGGTTTACTAGGCTGATACCGGAGTTGAGGGGGTTGAGCTATGAGGAGAGGCTGAATAAACTGGGCTTGTACTCGTTAGAGTTTAGAAGAATGAGAGGAGATCTCATTGAGACGTATAAGATGATGAATGGGATGGATAGGATAGAGGTGGAAAGACTCTTCCCGCTCAAAAAAGACAATAGGACTAGGGGGCACAGCCTCAAGATAAAAGGGGGGCGGTTTAGAACGGAGTTGAGGAGGAACTTCTTCACTCAAAGGGTGGTGAATCTCTGGAATTCTCTGCCCGTTGAAGTGGTGGAGGCTGCCTCGCTAAATATTTTTAAGACGCGGGTTGATGGGTTTTTGATAGGAGAGGGGATTAAGGGTTATGGGGAGAGGGCGGGAAAGTGGAACTGAGCAGCGACAGATCAGCCATGATCTTATTGAATGGCGGGGCAGGCTCGAAGGGCTGGATGGCCTACTCCTGCTCCTATTTCTTATGTTCTTATGTTCTTATGTTCTTATGTTCTTATGTTCTGTGGGCTGACCCACAGTGCCATTAGGGAAGGAATTCCAGGATTTTGACCCAGCGACTGTGAAGGAACGGTGATATATTTCCAAGTCACGATGGTGAGTGGTTTGGAGGGTAACTTGCAGGTGGTGGTGTTCCCATTTATCTGCTGTCTTTATCCTTCTAGATGGAAGTGGTTGTGGGTTTGGAAGTTGCTGTCTAAGAATCTTTGGTGAATTGCTGCAGTGCATCTTGTAGACAGTACATACTGCTGCTACTGAGCATTGGTGGTAGAGGGATTGAATGTTAGTAGATGTGATGCCAACCAAGCGGCTGCTTTGTCCTGAATGATGTCAAGCTTCTTGAGTGTTGTTGGAGCTGCACCTATTCAGGCAAGTGGGGAGTATTCCATCACACTCCTGACTTGTCTCTTGGTAATGGTGGATAAGCTCTGGGAAATCAGGAGGTGTGTTGCCGCAGCATTCTGAATTTCTGACCTGCACTTGTAGCCACAGTGTTCATGTGGTGAGTCCAGCTGAGTTTTTGGTCAATGGTAACCCCAAAGATGTTGACAGTGGGGGATTCAATGATGGTAACACCATTGGCTATCAAGTGGCCATGGTTAGAATGTCTCTCATTGGTGATGGTTATTGCCTGGCATTTATGTGGCATGAATGTTACTTGCCACTTATCAACCCACGCTTGGATGTTATCCAGATCTTGTTGCATTTGAGCTTCTGAGGAGCTTGAATGGTGCTGAACATTGTGCAATTATTGGCGAACATCTCCACTTCTGACCTTATGACAGAGTGAAGGTCATTGATGAAGCAGCTGAAGATTGTTGGGCCTAGGACACTATCTCGAGGGACTCCTGCAGAGATGTCCTGGAGCTGAGATGACTGGCCCTCCACAACCACAGCCATCTTCCTATGTACCGGGTATGACTCTAACCAGCGGAGAGTTGCCCCTGGATACCCATTGACTCCATTTTGCTAGGGCTCCTTGATGCCACACTCAGTTGAATGTAGCCTTGATGTCAAGGGCTGTCACTTTCACCTCACCTCTGGAATTCAGCTCTTTTGTCAGTGTTTGAACCAACGCTATAATGAGGTCAGGAGTTGAGTGACCCTGGTGAAACGCAAACTGGGTGTCACTGAGCAGGTTATTGCTGAGCAGGTGCTGCTTCATAGCTCTGTCGATGATCCTTTCCATCACTTTACTGATGATCGAGAGTAGACTGGACAATAATTGACTGGATTGGATTTATTTAGCTTTTTGTGTACAGGACATAACAGGACACATTGTTGGGTAGATGCCATTGCTGTAGCTGTATGGAAGAGTTTGGCTAGGGGAACGGCAAGTTCTGGAGCACAAGTATTCAGTACTATTGCCGGAATGTTATCAGGGCCCATTTGCAATATCCAGTGCCTCCAACCGTTTCTTGATATCATGTGGAGTGAATTGAATTGGCTGGAGACTGGTATCTGAGATGCTGGGGCCCACTGGAGGAGGCCAAGATGGATCATCCACTTGGCACTTCTGGCTGAAGATTGCTGCGAATATTTCAGCCTTATGTTTTACACTGATGTGCTGGGCACCTCCATCATTGAGGATAGGGATATTTGTGGAGTCTCCTTCTCCAGTGAGTTGTTTAATTGTCCACCACCACTCTCAACTGGATGCAGAGCTTAGATCTGAACATTTGGTTGTGGGATCACTTAGCCCTGTCTATCACTCACTGTTTCTGCTATTTGACATGCAAGTTGTCCTGTTTGGTAGCTTCGTCATGTTGACACCTCATTTTTAGGTATGCCTAGTGCTGCTTCTGGCATGCCCTCCTGCACTCTCCATTGAACCGGGGTTGATCCCCTGGCTTGATGGCAACAGTTGATTGCGGGATATGCCAGGCCATGAGGTTGCAGATTGTGCTGAAGGACAATTGCGGTGCTATTGATGGCCCACAGCATCTCATGGATGCCCAGTGTTGAATTGGTAGATTGTAATAGTGCCACACAACATGATGGAGGTTATTCTCAATGTAAAGGCGGGATTTCGTCTCCACAAGGATTGTGCAGTGGTCACTCTTGCCAATACCAGATGGGTTTTTCCGATAATTGACAATGGTTTCATGGTAATCAGTAGAGTCTTAATTCCAGATATCTTTCATTGAGTTCAAATTCCACCATCTATTGTGGCGAAATTTGAACCCAGGTCCCCTAAACTCTGAGATGATCTGATGCTTTGGCAAGTGAGGATTAAGCATCAGTATTTGTAGCCTCTTACATGGGAGTTCATAATGCTGTAGATTCACCTATTTGATTAAGTGTGCTTTATATATATGTGATGTACCCAAGTGCTCAAAAAACATTTTAGATGGCTCTTTGGTGCGATCTTAGGAAAAAATTCTAAGTGCCGGATGAGTGAAAAAGTAGGAGAGAATGATGATTTTTAAGCAAATTACAAATCTCAATCTTATAGCACTTAGCGTAATTAAAAAAAAAACCAGGATGTGATTCGCGCCAGTTTGGGAGGGGTGGGGGGGTGTTTCGACTAGCAAGCAGGTATGCTCAAGTAAGCCCGGATGATAGCGCCTGCGACTCACTGATGATATTTAAGTGATGTAATTAATATTTAAATCAGCTTTGCATCCTTTCTGGAAGCAAAGCCAATTTATTAGCGTGTTTTGCCGACGATCAGGAGAGTCAAGAAACTGGGTACGTTTCTAATTTTCCATTTCTTACCCAATTGTACCACTGTACAATTGTACCAACTGTAGAACAATGGCGGGTGAGATTGTAAGATCATGCCCTATACCACATTTAGAAACATAATGTAATATTTGTCTGATGCAAAAAATATCATGTCAGTTTTAAGGTTGACCTTAATATTATTTTCTGATGAAACGTTCTCTGATGTCATGTGTTTGTATAATAAAGTAATATTTCTAATTGAAGCTCATGGCAAAAATGTACAGTTTATATTTCACTTTAATAATATTTAGGAGCCAATATATTTGTAATGTTTGATATGTGGCTTAAATTCTTGTGAGGTACAACTCTAGATACAACCTAATTAGGAGATCCACACACCCTCAGAACACACTCTAGCTGATTTCTTTCATTGTACTTATAGCTAGTAAAGGTGTCTCCTAAAAGGTCAATGGATGGTTGTTGTGTGGTAAAATGATCAATAGATCGTGCCCCAGTTCTGGATCTCTTTACCATTTTACATGAAATGGATTTGAAGAGGGAGTTACTTTAAATGATGCACTATTAAGTTTAGTACGTTGAATATTGTTGCAGGTAAAAAAGTTAGTGTGACTGACAAAGTGGACAGTGAAGATGATAATAACCTGGCATTGGTACGATTTATTCATTGACTGTAAATTATGAGCTATTAATTCTGTGCAGTAATCAATAAAAACTCACACCCATTGTGGTTTTAAGTTTTTTATAATGTAAACACTGGAAAAACAAAGCAGAATTACTGACACTGCGCGAGACAGCCTGGCATTTGGAAGCAGTCGGCCTTCAATCTGCATGAAGTTATGATAACCATCTGATGCTGGAAAGCTGTGTAACAAAATCTGCTTTAAGTCAAGCATGATGACCTACCAATGAATAGCATGTTCATTATTCTCATATTGTTTGATGACAAATTATACTTATGGAAATAAATGAACCAGATCAAAATTATTATGCTTTAATTTCCCATCATGAACATCTAGAAATGTAATAGTTCATTCTGTTAGGGTCCTAGACCAGAACCTCAAGGTATATGTGAAGCCAGACTAGACATCATAATTTCTCTATTGTGGCATAAATGTGAGGAAATTTACTCCAGGAGTAAATCCCCAACAAGTTAGGGATCTTTTATCAGAACAAGCTTTGTTCATAACACAATTTATATGCAGCTCTAACAAAACGAAGCAGCTTAACTCTTAACAGTTGAATAATCTTTAAATATGAAAAGAAACAACTTTAATTTCTAATTTATCACTATTTCAGTTCCAAGTAAGCAACAATCTTCTCACAGGCTTTAAACACAGTTAGCAATCACAAATATACTTGCTATAATGAGTGCAGACAGCCTTGGAGTTTTCAGAGAGATATAAAGCTTTTAGATGCTGACAAAACTATCCTACCTTCAACTAGAGCAGCCTAACTCTGACTTCTTTCTGCAAAAGCCTATTTTTCTCTCTCTGTTACAGATCCCAGACTGCACATAAACCACACCATTACATGACCCTGCCAATCACTGTAATCTGAAATCCCAGTGGATCTTAAGTGAAAAAATGTCCATTAGTTCTACTTAACATAACAACTTGCAAGACTGGAATGAATAATTATTCTGCTCTCCCAAGATCTGAGCTGTATTCCTACCAGACATCCTGACTACCTGTAGAAAAAGACCTGAACTCTTAAACATTCCCCTGAAACACAAAAAAACACAATATGTATATACATATCATTTACGCACTTTCATCACAATATCAAATTGCATCTCTCCAATTGTGTACTTGTTTTACCTTCAGGTACATTTAAGGGATATATCTGACAAAGACACATACAGTAAGAAATCTGACAACACCAGGTTAAAGTTTAACATGTTTATTTGGCAGCTGTTGGACCTAACCTGGTGTTGTGAGATTTCTTACTGTGGTTACCCCAGTCTAACACCGGCATCTCCACATCAAAGACACATACATCAGGGTGGAGATCATAGTTTGAGGGAGTTATGGCAGGCAATTCAGAGGTAGGGGTAAGGGGGTGTCTTTCAATGCCCCACTTCCAAATGCTTGCATCCTTGATCAAGCACACAGTATCAGACAACAGAGTTTGCTGGGTGATGTCCAGGAGGAAAAGGAAAGCTGTACAACACCTTTTTAATTCCTGAGCTATCTGAATTGGGTTCAGGTAGAATGGAGACAATTCTGCACCTGTATTCACTGTGAGCACAAAATGGCAACATGGGTGTAAAATCTCACAAGAATCGGAAAATGAGATTCTCGCCAACTAGACCTTATTTTCCAGTTTTCCCCACTCCAAGATTCCCATAGAAAACATTTGAATGCATTTTGATAAATTTAAATATTAGTGGGCTTCTCCACTGTATGTACCCCTACATTTAGAGTCCTCCCTCACCAGCGTGAAATTACCTTAATGAGGTTTACAGCAGGTATTTAAAAACATGGTCTTGTGGCGTGCGGTAGCATCCCTACCTCAGCCAGAAGCTCCAGGTTTGGGTCCAACCCCAGGACTTGATGACCAAGGAAAGTGCATTCACAATGCAGCCAAATTGGTGTAAAACTGCAACTCCTTCCAAACACAGCAATGGCTGGTGGTAAGAGTGGGAGGGACTCTTGGTCAGCCTCACTTGATGTGGAGTGATGTCTTTCAAACAATAAGCCCCTGGTGACAGACTAGCGATCTTTTCCTGGAATTGCTAGTTTTGGATACAGACAGAAGTCTGACTTCATGCACCACTTGGTGTGGGAAGGGAATTGAAATGGAATTTAAAAATGTACAGTAGTCAAAGGCAACCAGCTGGGGGAGACAGTCATGCCCTTACATTGTGCCTTGGCGGTGCCATGGGATGCTCTCTGGGAGACTCCATTGGTGACTCCATTGACTCCTTATTTCTAGGGGAAGGGTTTCCCTTCTGTGGGTGTGGGTGGCATGATTTGCCCTGCTGTATATGGGAGGGAGGGTTGCCTTTAAAAATGGTGCTCCAATCTCAGTGGAGCTGGTGTTGCCAGTTCAAAAGCCTTGCCCCTGCAGCTCAAAGACATCAGGGATGCCTACAGTTTTTGTTTACTCTCAGTGCTGCAATATATGGCCAGGATGATGTGTGCCATTTTTCTCACCAGAGGTTTGGGCAAAATTTTCCGATATTTACGACATGTGTCCGCCGGATCATTAATGAACCTATGTGACTTCCTGCTGCCAATGACTGAGAATCCTGCATGAGACAATATCTGAATGATCCAGGCAGCTTCATTTGTCTGACAATAGTATCTGTGCTTTATATGCTCTGTCTGAGGCCAGAACTCTCCATTCACCTGACGAAGAGGGTAACCCCTCGAAAGCTTGTGAGAATATTATCAAATAAATAGGTTGGACTAAAACCTGGTGTTGTCAGACTTTTTACTAATAGTATCACATACCATGCCTGAATCTTTCCTGTATTTATTGAGGCAGAAACAGCTTCCACATGAGCCTGATAATCTGATACAATAATGACCCTTATCCATGAAACACTTGCTATACTTCCAGTCCTAATATTGTCCTTTTGTCCATTTGTTATAGTCACCATGTCACAGATCCAAAGCTGTAGTTAATCAAGCAACATATTGCTTTAACAGCAAGGATGAGCATTTCCAAGTTTGTCCTTTTTGAGTGTGGGGAAGTAAAATAACAAAATAAAATTTAAAATAATCAAAATGGCATGTTTGCTTCAGCTTTTTGTATGCTTCCATCTCACTGGGGCATGGTTCCATTATCTCATCCAATTTACCTTGCTGATGTGTGAACACAGACAGTTTTCACCAAAATCATCCCATAAATGTTCTTTCTGGCATGGATTGTTGGATTACAACTCAAAGTAGGGACCATGGACAATTATCCTCTCCCTACTGCCCGACACTTCCTAATTCCTTTATTGTGTTCTAAATGTGAATAATTTTCATGACTGGGTTAAAGGGTCCCACGCTCATAATTTAAATGATTTCTCAAACATCATTCAGCAGGACAATTTAATGTTGCAGCTGCTGCACGATAATAAAACATATTCAAAACTAATAGAACGTTATCCACTGCTTAACATATCACCATGTTTACCACAGTGAGGGTAGGAGTGTAAGGGTTGCCATGCATATGCGCACACATGAAGTAAAGAAAAACAGAATCACAATTTCTTCATGAATTACAGTTGGACACCACAAAATATTTATTTACTTTAAATCAAGTACAGATCTTCCTTCAGGATCCTTTATAAAACTTGATTAATATCATGCAGTGTTTATTCATATTTTTCATGTTTTCTGAGTCAGAAGAAAAATGAATCTTTATTTGACAGTCATGAGAAGTACAAGAAAATATCCAGACTTCACATCCAATCATCACTGGAATACTGTTCCGATGAAGAAAACTGCAAATGAACTTTTAAGCTACAACAGCAGTTACAGACTGACATTTGAATGAACTTACATTTAAGCTGGGATTTTTGTACTGCCAATAGGGAGTTGTGGGGGTTCTCGGAAAACCAGCACGGAAACCCCTTCCATTCTTTGCAGGAGGCCTGACAGAATCAAGTGGTCTTCAGGCACTTAAGTGATCACTGTCAGGCCTTCCCTGTAATGAAGACCCCACCAGCATCAGTGGTTGGCAGCTCCTCATTTGTTCATTGGGTGTTGTTTGGGAGGCTCGGGAAAGCCCCCGTTTAATCACTGAGCCACCACAATTGTTGTAGTAGGTTCAGGAATGATGAGTGTCAACTGGTTCATTAATGAGCCAAATTGACATCCTGCCAGTGATAACTGGGAATCTCACACCAGCCCTTTCCACCCTTCAACTTAATCAGGGGAGGTTTTGTCACTGGTAGAAGACTGAATCTTTTCCAATTAAGTAGACCAGTCCACCATGTTTCCCACTGTGACAGGTTGTATTAAATCCAGCCCTATAAATCTAAATGAAACACTGTCTGACTAGTTTAGGCAATTTCATTTGTCTAACAGTGGCATCACTGAGTGAAAACCATAAATGAATTATTCCTCTATTTATTGAGGCATATTGGACTTCAAGATTCATATGTTGACTTTTGTAAGGGATGAGGAAAGAATTTGCAGAGATTGTATTTTTCTACAGCTTTCAGCTAATCTGAATAGTTATACTTCTCTGAAGAAGTTGACCAGTTATTTGCTAGTTTTCTGTGTGTGCAATCATTTGAATAACTTTGCACCCTCAGTTCACTATTAACTGGAGTATTTCTGTAATTTTCTCATTCAATTCTATCTTGCGTACTGCAAATTATCTACTTCAAACCATTTTTCCATTTTTACTCCCTATTGTGGAAAATTATATATTGTCATTGTCTATAAGCACAATGTATAAATGGAAAATAGTACGAACATTGTAGAAGGGAATAAAAAAACAAGCATGCCACAACAATGAGATCCAACCGATGTGCTGCAACAATAAAACATTGGATGAATCATTGGGGAATCCAAGAATCCAGGAAACAGCAGCAGTATAACCCCCTTCATAAAAAGTGCAGATTTGCTGCAATAGATGTACACAATGTTAGTGGCAATACATTAGCTTCTCCGCGGTCTAAAGACATTTTGATTTGAGGCCATATATTATTGTGACACTAAGCTCATATAGTACAACTGTAATTGTTTTTGCAATTTTGATGGTCATAACTTGCATTGGAAGAATGCATTCTCAGCAATTTGATTTTAATATTCTGTGCATCCAGCATGACCGAGTATTAAACATTTCAGAAATGTTATGTTGCAAGAACAAAAATATCCCTGAAATATCTCTGTTCTGAGGGAAAGTCAATACATGAAAAATCATTCTGAATTCTGTCGCCTTTGTAACCTGTCTGCAGCAAAAATAAAAAAAATCATAGATTTTAATCAAACCTAAATGCCCGTGACCTTGGATTATAATACAATATCTTAAGAACATAAGAAATAGGAGCAGGAGTAGGCCACCTAGCCCTTCGAGCCTGCTCCGCTATTCAATAAGATCATGGCTGATCTGAAGTGAATCAGTTCCACTTTCCCGCTCTCTCCCCACAATCCTAATTCCCTTGTCTATCAGAAAATTTTGAGGCCAGACTAGTTCAGGTTGTTAATCATACAGTTATTGAGCATGTATTTGTGTTCAGGTGATGGACATTAATTAGAGATTCCTACATATAGGTGCAGATTCAAACTATTGTTCTGCTTGGACACATATATTTAGAACATGAGGGCTGGATTTTCCAGTCACGTGGAGGTGGGATGAGGGGACATAGGCTGGTAAAATAGGGAGGAGCAATGTCGGGTTGGCTTCCAGAGACACTCCCACTTAGGGGGAACATTCCCAAATCTGGCAACAGGGTCAGCCGCATGCTCAGTAGAAGCAGGCAGCCAATTAGGATGGTTGACACCTTAACGAGGAGTGATTTTATCCTTCTCGGGGTCAAAGATTTCAACAGGTGGAGCTTTCCCTCTTATGTGCAGAAGATGCCAGCTCATTAGAAGTGGCCTCCATGAGTCAGATCGAGGTGTGGAGGAGGGAAGGACATTGAAGCACAGGGAGCAATGCCATTATGTTGGCACTGTGTTGATAAAAGGTCACAATCATGGCTACATTTGATCTGATGGAAGGGATTCCTGTCCATCCCAACTCTCCTCATTATCAATTCTGGGGGTCATCAGTGCAGCCCTATTTAGGTGGGTGGCCAGTGATTTCTGATTTGCCTCATCAGTGCTCAGCTCTTCCTTCTGCTGGACCTTCAGTCTTAGAGAACAAAGAACAACCCAGCACGGGAAACAGGCCCTTCGGCCCAACGAGCCCGCGCCGCCGCATCACCCTACACCTATTCTACCCTGCATGTCTACGAATGGAACCCCTAACTTAGCCAGATTCAGGGGAGAATAGTGTCAATTTAGTAAACCAATCAGCCTAAGAGCACATCTTTGGGGTGTGGAAACTGGAGTGCCCGGAGGAAACCCACGCAACCACAGGGAGAATGCGCAAACTCCCACAGACACAGGCCCAAATCCATGTATCTGCACAGCTAGCAGTGCTAGTCACCGAGTTGTTGCGGCGCCCGTCTACCGGTCCAGGATCAAGCACACCAACACGAAGTACTAGGCCACTCCCGCAACTTCCAAGAGCAGCCCACGCACGACCCACCATGTGCATGCCCCTCGTTTGACACGAGGCGGACTACCCATCATTCTGAATCACAGCCTAATGAATCCCAGGAATGCCCAAAGCACAGTTCAATACTTAAGGTGTGTCTCAAAATAACATTCTGTAATCCACAAAGCAAAAAGGCAGGGTCCTTGAAATGACACATGATGAACAGAATTCTGAGGTGGGGGAGAAAAATAATGATGAATCCATATAAATGATACTGGTCACAAGAGTTTTAGTCTTGTGGTGAATGTGACAGTTGCAAACTACTTAAATACTTACAACAGTATGTGAAATAGATTGGTTAAACTATTACCCTGATTTACAAGCGAGTGAGGACGGACGGAAGGTGAAGGAGTAAAAAAAATGATGCTTGTTTTGAGTTAGGCAACACATTGAGGCTACTATGGAGAATTGTAGTTCCATGAAATATTACTGGAGTAAGCTATTTTAGAAATACTGATGTTATTTCTGTCCTGATACTCATGCTGCTAAGTAAACCTTCTCCGAAACGGGCACAAATGTAACTTTATATGGAATATCATGACATGACAAAGCAAGTATTTCTTGGAAAAACGGTAAATCTGCAGTTTACCCAGTCAGGACATTATTATATCTCCAAAACAAAACCTGGTGTTTCTGCTCAGTGTTGGATAAGTATAAATGGGATCAGGTGATAAGCTTAAGAGAGAATTTAAACAAATTGTTTTTAACTTATATAGACAATAACTTGTCAGCGGTTAAAAATCCTACTAAAAGATATAAGTGTGGTTGATGAAGAATGTACAAGGCTAAGAGAAGAGGTTAATAAGTATTGTGAAATCTGTAAGAGGTATTGAAGGACAATGTCAGATCCTATCATAAGGCTTCCATTAGTATGTCAATTTAATTTCTGCTTGCAGATAAAGCTATTGAATATGAACAGAAATATTTTCAACCTATATTTTATTGACTTGCCAACCAGGTTTAGTATTTCTGTCATAAAAAAACAAAGAGATGGATGGGAACTAGACATGGGACACCAGCAAAGTTTCTGACTGACACAAAAGGGGAATTTTCATGGAATGATGAGTTCAGATGGAAACATGAATAGCAACATGAATACAATAGCTGACAACCCTTTCAGTTACATTTTTTGTGAAAGGAATCGTGCTGTGATCAATGAAATGGTGAATAAAATTTTAACTGCTCAGTCTGTAAATTGACAACTGTTCTGGCATGCAAAAATTTTTTTTCAAGGTGTTTGGCGCCTATAGCCTTTATCAGTTCTTTCATGGATAAAAAATTAAATTGCCTTATGTGCAGTGTGATTGTCCCCCTGCCCCAGATCATAATACAATTAGTTCCATTCTTTCAGCATACCTGAATGCTTTGCATGACAGAGTACAGACTTAATCAATACTGATGTTTCGAACATGAGGACAGAATTTTCCCATCCCACTCACCATGGGAATTGTAATGGGTGGGACATGGACCATGCGATCTTCCACTGACTTCAGGAGGGATTTTCCAGTCTTGGGATGAGCGAGGCCAGAAAATCCCACCCTGAGATTTAGAATGTGACCATCTCAGACAGAGTTCATTTAGGGGATTTTGTGTACTTTAAAAGAGAATGTTACAGGGATTGGAAAAGCCCTGGTAAGGAAATAGGCCATGATGATCAAACCACACTTATCAAGCATGACAATCAAACTGCTAAGGTCTATGCTGCATGATTGATCAGAATTAATAACCAAATCTCAGGCTCTGAGCAGCTGGTAGAAATTAAAAGGCAACCTTTACCTCAAATATATGTGTGCATTATGGTGTAGGCCTTGAGGAACAATACAGTGAATTAAGGGCTAGATCGTGGAATGTGTGAACAAGACGCACAATAAAGCTGTTATAGAATAGGCCAATTGCACAGAATGGGTACTCAGGAATGAATGGAAGGAAGCAAGCAACAACTGTAGGATGTACAGGAAAAGCTCCTGACAAATTTAGTTGGTTGAATGCAAAGGATGGTGGCCATCTTCATGATGCATGATACGTTGTGGGGTTTCTTCTGAGCAAGGGGCTCTCTTGCATTAAAATTTACGTTGCATTTCTTGAGGCAAGCAATTCTTGAGGATGTCTTTAAAGTGCTTCTTTTATCCCCCTCTTGCTTGTGTGCTTTCCTTGAGGTGGATGAAGAAGATTTGCTTTAACAGTCAGGACTCTGGCATCCTAAGCATGTGGCTGACTCAGCAAAGTTGCTTTTGGATGATCATGGCCTCTGATGATACTCTTACCTCAGAGGGTAAAGATGCTGATGTTAGTATGTCTGTCCTTCCATCTGATGCAGAGAATCCATCTCAGACAGAGATGATGGTACCTCCCCAGGGCTGTGTGGTGGCATCTGTACATAGTCCAAGTTTCTGAGCCTTATAGAAGAGTTAGGCAGATGACTACCTTGTACATGAGGAGCTTAGTATCAGCATGGATGCTGCGATCATTAAAAACTCTCTTTCCTAGGTGTCCAAAGGCAGACCTCATGTTGGACCTCCATATCAAACTCTATGAAGAAAATGCTACTTATTTTCTATAGCTAACTCTCAATAATCCAAGACAGCTCTTGTTTATCTTCTACACCACTCACTATTGTACATTGTAAACTAATTTCAATATTTTCATATGCATCAGCAGAGAGGAGACAGTACATGATTGATTTTGAGGAAGGATTTGTGTCTGTGTGAAGTCATCTGCAGACCCAGAAAAGGGAATAAACATGCTGGTGTTGATTTATATGGGATTGTTAAACATGCATACCTTGTGCACAGTACAAATACCCATTTTTACTGCCCAGATTATGTACAAAGTGGGAATTGTGCAGCTTGTCTTGTAAAGCTCCTGTGTGCTTTATTGATCAGCAAAAATGTTCAGGATAAAATAGTCAATATGTAATTCATTTTGTGTAGTACATTTATTAAAGCTTTAATATGTGTCGCATTGTTGTTATACATCGCACCCGTCCCAGTGGTTATAATGAACCTCAATGTCTTCTGATGAGCAGATACTAGGAATGAGATGGCACTGACATCTGAACTCAGGCTTAAAAAAAAGGAGAGGAAAAAACAAGTATTGCCCATCAGATTTTGATTTTTTTTTTGCAAATTACTTCTGGTGGGATTGATTGGGTGATATGAATGCCACCAGTGCTTGTGATTAATTCTTGAAGTCTTTTATTTAAAAAAATATATTTGTTCTTCTGTTTGTGGGTAGAAACAAGTGTGAATGAATTTCATTCTACAGAGAAATTGCGAACAAATCAGAGGAATTCCCTCCAACTCTGCTCTCTTTCTTGTAGTTGCATCTTTTTTCATACTGGGAGTCTGTCAATGATTGACTCCAATGCCTTATTGCCTGGGATTCCCTTCCTTTTATCAGCAGTGTGGGTGCATCTACTCTCTGCATTGCTTCAGGAAGGCAGTTCACCAGCACCTTCTTGAGGGCCATTAGAGACAGGCAACAAAGCTAGTGATGTCCACAACCTATGAAAGAATAAAATTCAGTAAAAGTAGTCTATAATTCCCTAATTTAATTGCTGGAACTGCTACTGAGTGAATGAAGTAATGTTAAGCTCCATTTTAGTTTTCATTTATTTGAAGCAATAAATACCTCCGGAAAAAGTTTTCCTGTTTCATACATCTCTCATCTTAGTAAACCTTAGTCTTAGTACAACCTTTTTGTAAATTATAAGAAGCAGTACTTTGAGTTCAGTCAGTCATGCTGGTATTTTGTGTATTATGTATGAAATACTACTACTCACAACATTTTAAAAATACATCCATTTTAGTATACCTTAAATATAAATTTGACTATTTATATTTAGAAAAAGCAATTCAAAATGTAGCATGGATATTTAATTGGTTCAGTTCATTCCCAATAAATAAATTTAACAGCAAATCATGAAAGCAGCACTGTAACAAGTACTAAACACAAATTTAATGAATGGAGCTTTCACTTGAAAGTGGACAATTTGTGAATTTATCTGGCCACATTGAAGGAATACATTTAGCTGCATTATTGTGTGTTTTTTCAATTCTTCCTTCAAATGCTGTTAGGAGATCTTCTCACATTATAATTAAAAGTTTAATGAATTGAGCAAATGGTACGTTCCTACCCCAAGCCTTGAAGCAGGATTTTTGCCAGGAGTTTTGGGAGCCCAGCAGTGAGGCCAAATAGAAGTTCGGAAGCCAGCACTTGTTGCAAGCCAGACTAGGGAGCTACATTCTCTACCAATTGGCCATCTCTTTTGCTCTATTAAAGCCCTCAGGTGTATGATTTTAGACAAAGAATTGAGAGAAGCTAAACAGGCAAGTCCACTGTAATGAAAACCCCTCCAGTAGCAGTGTTTGGGTCATAAAACCCCAACAATGAAGAAGAGATCATTCAGTCCATCGGCTCTGCGCTGACCCCCTAACAGAGTATCTTACCCAGCCCCTCTGCCCTGTCCTATCCCGGTAACACCACACATTTACCATGGCTTATCCATCTAACTTACACATCTAGGGACATTAAGGGTCATTTTAATATGGTCAAACCACATAACCATGAGCACTGCTGCCTCACAGCGCCAGGGACTCGAATTTGATTCCCAGTTTGGATCACTGTGTGGAGTCTGCATGTTCTTCCTGTGTCTGCATGGATTTCCTCTGGGTGCTCCAATTTCCTCTCACAATCCAAAAGATATGCTAGTTTGGTGCATTGACCATGCTTAATTCTGCTTCAGTGTACCTCAATAGGCACCACAGTGAGGCGACTAGGGAATTTTCACAGTAACTTCATTGCAGTATTAACGAAGCCTACTTGTGAACTTAAACTTAACCTGCGCATCTTTGGACTGTGGGCAGAAACCAGAGCACCCGGAGGAAACCCATGTAGACATGGGGAGAACATGCAAACTCCACACAGTCTCCCAAGACTGGAATTGAACCTGGGTCCCTGGAGCTGTGAAGCAGCAGTGCGAACCACTGTGCTACCCTGCTGCCCAAATGCAGCATTTACCACTGGCATTCCTTCTTTGGGGCGTGGAGCCTCGGACTCTGATGGCACAGGATCTGCTGTGTGGAGGTTGTTTCCTCGGAGCTGGTGGCTTCTGTTTGTGGCAGGAGGCATCTTCCGCCAGCAGGAATATTCCAGAAAATTCTCAAAATCATTCCATCTGGGGCTTTAAATTTGCAAATTGGCTGCCCACCTGCGTTCGTTGGGAGCGGGTGCAATGTCCAGGGGAACTTGCCCGACAGCAAGAATGCATTAGGGAGTTTTCCTGAAACAGTTGCTGAACTTTCCCACTCTCTCCACCTTGAAGCCCTGCACCACGCGACCAAAAGAATTTAGCCCTCTGATTCAGATACACTAGTACACATGGTGCAATAATTACAGCTGCCCAGGGTGTGAATATATACAGCTGCAGCTTACTTAGCTCACCCACATTCAGCTGTAACCCTGACCTATTAAGTGGAATGAATCCCCAGTACAAGTGGTACTATCTCAATTCATCATACAAGAACCAATTGAGTGCAAATTTGGTGAACATGAGTGTTGGAAGTTGCACTATAGGATGAAGTGTAGGAAGGGTAGACTGTGGGAGTGTAGGTCTTCTGACTCAAATGGGAGCTTGGAACAAAGTGTAAAGACCTTGGGGGTGACAAAAGGGTTAAAGTCCAAAGAATCCCACTTTCCTAAAAGCAAAATTCTGCGGATGCTGAAAATCTGAACTGAAAACAGGCAATGCTAGGGGCAAAAAAACAAAAGAGAAAATGCTCGGCAGGCCTGGCAGCATCTGTAAGGAGAAAAAAGAACTGATGTTTTGACTCCAGATGACCCTTTGTCAAAGCTGAAAGGCATAGAAAGTGGGAGATATTTATACTGTGGGGTGAGGAAATGAAAGATGAGTCATAGCCATAGAAACCAGGGGAAAAGGCTGTGAATAGCTGTCGACAGAGGGAATAAAGGGTGAGAATGGCCAAATGGCAGAGAAGCTGTAAACTGTGACAGATAGAGATGTTGGGGGTGGGGAGGTGGAGGGTGGTAATGGGACAGAAGTAGATTATAGAAAAGAGGAAGCAAAGGGGAAGAAAAGATAAGGGAAGGGAGATGAAGGAGGGGGAAAGAGTGGCGGGGGGAGGGGAGAAAAATGAAGAAAGACAAGAAATAAAAAGTAGAGAACAGTTTAAAAAAAATTAAATAAAATAGAATGGAAACAAAGGTGGCCGAGATAGGGTAGAGCAAATCATCTGAAGTTGCTGAATTTGATGTTGAGACCGGAAGGCTGTAAAGTGCTTAGCCGGAAGATGAGATGCTGTCCCTCCAGTTTGCGTTGAGCTTAACTGGAACATTGGTAGACAGAGGGGAACCAGTAGATGTCGTGTTTCTAGATTTTCAAAAGGCGTTTGATAAGGTGCCTCACAAAAGGTTGCTTCAGAAGGTTAGGGTGCACGGAGTTGGGGGTAAGGTGTTAGCGTGGATAGGGGACTGGTTGTCTAATAGGAGGCAGCGAGTTGGTATCAATGGGTGCTATTCTGATTGGCGGTTGCTGACTAGTGGAGTGCCGCAGGGATCGGTGCTGGGGCCTCAGCTATTTACCATTTATATAGATGATCTGGATCTGGAGTGTCGGGTGATGAAATTTGATGATGACATGAAGATGAATGGAAAAGCAAATTGCGCGGAGGGTGTGGAGAGTCTGCAGAGGGATCTGGATAGGCTGAGCGAGTGGGCGAGGACCTGGCAGATGGAGTATAATGTTAGCAAGTGTGAGGTTATCCACTTTGGCAGAAATAGTAGTAGGAGGGATTATTATTTTAAAAGCGAAAAGCTACAGCATGCTACAGTGCAGAGGGACCTGGGGGTCCTTGTGCACGAGTCGCAAAAACCCAGTCTGCAGGTGCAGCAGGTGATCAAGAAGGCAAATGGAATGTTGGCCTTTATAGCGAGGGGGTTAGAATATAAAAGTAGGGAGGTCTTGCTGCAACTGTACAGGATACTGATGAGGCCGCAGCTGGAGTACTGTTTGCAGTTTTGGTCGCCGCACTTGCGCAGGGATATTTTGGCCTTGGAGAGAGTGCAGAGGCGGTTCACTAGGCTGATACTGGAGATGAGGGGGTTGGCCTATGAAAAGAGACTAAATAGACTGGGTCTGTACTCTTTGGAGGGGGGATCTTATAGAGACGTATAAGGTAATGAAGGAGATGGATAGGGTAGAGGTAGAGAGGTTCTTCCCGCTTAGAAAGGATAGCAGGACTAGAGGGCACAGCCTCAAGATAAGTGGGGGGGGCAGTTTAGATCGGAGTTGAGGAGCAACTTCTTCACTCAAAGGGTGGTGAATCTCTGGAATTCTCTGCCTGTTGAAGTGGTGGAGGCTACCTCGCTAAATATATTTAAATCACGGGTAGATAGGTTTTTGATAGGCAAGGGAATTAAGGGTTATGGGGAGAGAGCGGGAAAGTGGAACTGAGCCACTTCAGATCAGCCATGATCTTACTGAATGGCGGGGCAGGCTCGAAGGGCTAGATGGCCTACTCCTGCTCCTATTTCTTATGTTCTTATTGCAGCAAACCCAGGACAGACATATGGGCATGGGAGCAGGATCATGTATTAAAATGGCAAGCAACCAGAAGGTCAGTGTCCTGATTGCTCACAGACCAAAGGTGCTCAGCAAAGTGATCACCCAGTCTACGCTTGGTCTCTCTGATATAGAGGAGAGCACATTGGGAGCAACGCATGCAATAGACCAAATTGAAAAAGGTGCAAGTGAAACAATGCTTAACTTGGAATGAACGTTTTGGACCTTGGATGGTGAGCATAGCAGAGGTAAAGGGACAAATGTTACATCTTATGTTTTGTGTGCGGAGACTGGTGGGATGAAATGTCAGAACAAGGAGGACTCTACCCTTGTCCTGGGAGGGAGGGAAGGGAGTGAGGGTCATGATGCGGGAGATGGACTGCACGCTGTTGAGGGCCTGTCGACAACTGCAGATGGGAATTCACAGTTGAGGAAAAAGGAAATGCTGGAAATAGCTGGGCAGGTTTGGCAGCATCTGTGGAGACTGAATTCCATTTTCACGTTTGTTGAAATCTATTTTATGCCGATAGAAAGGACACATTTTGATGAAAAGCATTGTTTTGTTGTGTCACCATACAATGCACAAGATTAATCACTTCAATTTTCACCTGCAAATGCTCATCTTGTAATTGTTAATGCGAAAAGATCCATCGATCATTCAGTAATATATATATATAGATTATAAAAGAGTGTACATTACTTCTCAGAGAAACACTGTCTTCCAGTCACCATTAAAGTAATGGTTTAGCATCACCGTGTTGTGAAACAGCCTTTTCCTCCCACAGAGTAGCATTGAAAATTTGACATTCAGGAAGGCAAGAATAATTGGTCATGCAAAATACAGTGAAACTAACATTAAAAAAAACCAAACAACTGCAATTGCTTGATATTCAAGTGAAAAGCTGGGGCATAATTTTCCAGCTGTTCATGGTGATGGGATTCTCCAGTCCAGCTGCAATGAATGGAGATATGGCTGAGCACCAAATTCTCCGTCCTCGCTTGCAGCAGTAGCGACGCGTGAACAGCCGGAAAATTCCAACCCTGGTGTAGGAACAATGAATTGAATTTCACCCTTCTGTGGTACAAAAGTTTAATCCTGTAAACTTCTCTGATCAATGTTATAAATCAACTGTCCCATTATCTATAGGGGAGGGTGAAAAAATAATTGGCTGATGTAGAAACCAGGAAGCGGTATTCGTGAGGAAAACCAAGGTGCAAAAAGTCAATAGAGTAAGAAATAATAAGTTAGAGTGGATTCAAGGTAAGAGGGAATGTAATGCAGGTTTAATGTGCATGTATTTCAATGCGCAGTGTAGGTTAATTATGATTGGTGACTGCTGGAGTACATGGAAATATGGGACAGACTTTTACTTTTCAAGTCAGGGGCCAGTGATGTGTGTGTGAGTCTGGGTAGCGAAGGTGGCAGGACATCCAGTTCAATTTTACTGGTAGCTGCTCTTAAATAAACTGCTGCTGAGTTTGCGGTCTGTGCAGGACAGTCACCTCCCCCACTAGAGCTGCTGACCCGATCAGAGAGCTGGCAGCTGAGCATAGCTACTGCTCAAGGAAGCAGAAGCCTTGTAGCCTGCAGGATGTCAGCTAAAGAAATTTTTGAAACCTTTTTAAAAAAAATTGATGGATTGGAAACCGCTTGGAACTTATCACTTGGGCCAAATATTTCAATTGCTTCCTGCCTCATAATGACAAGAATCCTGTCAAACGCCAGTATCCCTGTCAGTAAAATCCCAACAAGGAGCTGATCCAGTCTCCCGGGGCCATTGAAATTCTCCCCATGATATTGGTGCTAATGGATTCCAAAAAACTTGGGAAGTAGATATTCCCGAATACATGATGTTTTGGAACGATCAGGAGCAAGGGAAAGAAAGGAGGATGGTTAACAATACTTTTAAAGACAACATTAAAGTGTTGGAGAGAGAATCTGCTAAAGGGATCAAGGACAGAATCTATTTGGTTAGAGCAAGTACATAAGATGAATCATTATATTGCTGGGCGTGTTCTAGATGGTGATCTCCATCTAGTGGAAAAGATACAGAGGAATTCATTACAAGGCAATCGGGTACAGATACAATGCATTCAGAGGAATTTTTTACATCAGTACGTTTCCACTCCAATGGGGAAGGAGGCATTTGCTGGATCAAGTTCTTGGGAATGCAGTGGGTTAAGTGAATCTGATTTCATTAGGGCAACTTTTCAGAGGCAAGTGGTCACAGAGTCGTAAGAGTTAGATTATCTGTGGAAAGGGAGAAGGAGAAATCCAGGATTTTTCAAAAATAGTGGCGGCCCGGGGAATGGAGGATGGGGAAGGGGGAGGGGCACCTTCATTGGGGGAGAGTGGACCTGGCGCAGGTGAATTTGAATCAAAGATTGGCAGGCAAGACTGCAATTGAATAAAGGACCTCCTTCAGAGGAGATGACTTGGATACAGTCAACGTATATTCTCTGGAGGGGAAACAGTGCAACAATCAAATCCAGCACTCTCTGCATGATGAAATAAGGAAGTGTAAGATGAAGCTGAGAAAGAGTTGTATGTGATGGATGTAAGGTGGATAATACGAATGAGACTGAGGCTCAGAGGGAAAGTGTAAATTCAATAAGGTCTGGATTTTCATTAAGAGCAATGACTCTGTAGAACTTTAAATGTGATAGAAGTCCTGTCCTCATTACCAACAAATCTGTCTCTACCAAGGAGGAAGATACTGCCCGAGTCATGGTGAAAAAGGACATATTTAAGGCACTGGATGAGCAAAACATGAATAAGAAGAATGTATTAAACAGAGTATAGATAGAAGGTGTATTTAAAGTTGATAATTTACGAGGACTGGATGAGATGCATCCAAGGATATCGGGTAAGTAAGGATGGAGGCATTAACCATAATTTTCCAATCTTCTTATGTAAAGGCTGGTAGCAGAAAACTGAACATTTGCAAATATTGTACCCTTGTTCAATAAGATGTAAGGATGGGCCCAGCAACTACAGGCCAGTCAGTTTAAACTCGGTGGATATGGGGAGATTGGGAGGGGGGAGGGGGAGCTTTCAGATACAATGGGCTGAATAGCACACTCCCAGATGAGAAAGATGTTCTCTGGAAACATGTTATCAGGCAGGATAACGTCAGGTGTCAGTTTGGGGTAATATGACAGAAGTCTGCTTACGGTACTTAAATTTTAAGTTGGTATTTAGGGTCATTAATGTATCCTATTGACTGCCAGTAACAATGTGCCCTCACTGTCAGATTTACGCCATGTGGGTTCTATTTTATTTTGATTTGTTCAGGTGGGTTTAAAAGCTTCAACTGAGCCTTGAGTCTCACCTCAGCACTTTGGAGGTTTGTGTCTGCCAGGAGTGTTTCAGTAAGTGACAGGGGTTTCCATTTCAAAATAATATGTATTAGAGGCATTTTCTCAGTTGCTGAGTACTCTATTTTATATCCAGGGCTATAAAGTACCCAAGAGAGACTGGTATTGTAGTCTCAGTGGGAGGCACCACCTCTCAGTGAGGAGGAGAAGAATGAGAGAAAGAAGAACAGAGCGGGAGGTCCAGGATATACATGAATGGGCAAGAGTCTGAGGACCATGAGGATGTCACTTATCCTCGATGCAGGCATTGAATGTCAAATGCAGCCCCTTGAGCATTCAGACAGTGAATGATCTGTCTGCAGATGTCAGAGATTCCATGTAAGGGAAGGCTCAGGCTATCAAGAGCCACAGTCTTGTGTTATGGTTCAGTTCAGAAACTCCAACATGTTTTATGGAGCCCATCTGTTTTGCACCTTGAATTTGGCGAGGATAAACATAATATGTTTCACTTCAGATGTGATTCAAATGACCCCATAGGAAGCTTTTATCAAACAAATTTTATTTAAGAATGTAGTTTAACATGTATGGAAAGAAAATTGTATCACTTACAAGCAAAAACAAAATAACCCAGATAATATATAACCCTTTATGAATTTGGGAGCTGTCCCAGTCAAACTAATCCCATAAACAAGACCCTTCAAACAGGTTTAATACAGCATAGACTAATGCTCACGTGATACTGGAATTGAATCCATTAGATAAATCCTGCAGTTACCTTGATAGACTTCGAGTAGTTTGATGTCAGAACAGCTTCCCAGAACCCCAGAGAGCGAATTTGGTCAAGCTGTCAGCAGCAGATTTCCCCCTTCAGACAGGCAAGACCTTGTTTTCAGATAACCAGCAGAATTTCCAAATGAAACACAGAGAAAGAAACACTTCTTTTCAACTTAATATCTTTTCTAAAAACTAAAACCCGCAGCTCAGAACTGAAGATGAAAGAACTCATGTCAGCTGACCTCCAAACCAGTTTTCCTCCTAACAATGCAAGGTCATAAAACTAAAGTCAGGGTCTCAGGTAGTTCCTGAGATAAGCTACTTAAGGAGCAATAAAAGGACATCTGGTTGACAGCTCAACAGCAATGAGAAACTGAAGCTGTGAGAGCTCCAGAGATAATGATTAATTAAAAAAAACTTTCTTAAAGGTACATTAACATCACACATGATCTGCTCATAGGGGAGATCTCCGTCAATTGCATATGGGGGCACCTGATGCCTGTAACTTCAAAGATCACCGTTGTGCTCAATTTCTTTGTGACAGGCTCCTTTCAGGCAACATGGGGAAACCTTAGTGATGTCACATAGCCTGCTTCTTCAGGAGCACAATGACACTGTAGTTGATAGCTATGTCCTTGTTGCACAATGCTACCTTGGAGCTCCAACTCACTTTTCTCCTGCATTCTTGAGCAAACCTGTAGCACACTGGCACACAACTACACATATTGAGACTTCATTCACCCTGGCCACCCTCATGAAGTTACTTAACCATTTCAGGTATTGGGATAATGTTCTTTTGATGAGCCCAACATTGCTGACCTCTGTAGTTAACTCCTCCCAGGTAGCACATGTTGGTCTCAACTTCCTCCTCTTCCTATTGGATGGCATCAACTGCTCATGTCAATCAAACGTGGCATATTAGAGGGCGTGGAGGAAATCCCTGTTGATTCGAGGGGCTGGTTTTGATCCTTTTCCTTTACCTCTCTCCTCATTCCAAATTGAGGACAACTTGGACAAATGTGAATTAATTAAAGAAAATGATATTGTAAGGTCAAATCATTTTTAACAAACTTGAGCGTTTTTTGAAGAGGTAACATATAGTGCTGTACATGGGCTTTCAAAAGGATTTGATAAAGTGTTACACAGCAGATTTGTCAGCAAGTTACAGTCCATGAAATAAAAGGCATTTTGACAGCATGGATAAGAAATTAGCTGAGTGAAAAGAAGTGAACAGTAATAGTGAGTGGTTGTTTTCTGGATTAAAGAAAGCTATACAATGTGATTTCCCCCAGGATCAGTTTTTTCCTGATATAAATGACTGAGGCTTGGGTGTACAGGGTACAATTTCAAAATTTGTGGATGATACAAAAGTTGGAAGTATTGTGAACTATGAGGAGGATAGTGAAAAACTTCAAGAGGACATATATAGGTTGGTGGGATATGTGAACTAGAGAAAGAATGAACCCACTCTGGGCCTTGCTACTTTAACATCACAGTTGTTTGTCTTGGTTCTGCAGAAAACCAGTTGCTTTAGCCCAGAAAGGGTTGGCTAATCACATGACCCACTCTTTCCTATTACCAGTGACCCAAATAGGGTCAGGGCTGATGTATTCCAGTTGTAAGTGTTCCTCTGTCAGGCAGAGTCCCATTGTTCAGATGATTATGTCTAATGGTTTGTTTCCATCCTTGTTGAGTTTTCAGATAACTGCATGTTTTGTAAATGGGGTGGGAGATGTTCCTCATTTAAACCCTTTCGAGGCAATTGTTCCTGCTTGTCTCCTTTTCAATGGTTTTGCAATGTAGAAGATGTAGTGATGCAAATGTGCAGCCATCTTTGACATGTGATCCCAAGCCACTGAAATCACTGACTTTAGTCTTTTTAAAAAATTCAATTAAGGGTTTGATGCTTGTAAATTTAAAAATCATTTTTTATATGAAGCTTGGTTTTACAAGGTATGTAATGATCCAAATGGTTGAATGGGAGTTAAATGTATTCTGTACTCTATTGTTCAATTGACAGAGCTAAGTAGACTGGATGAGGAAACAAGTGCATAAATGAATAGGGCAGGACATTCAATGTCATGCCTCTTGAGAAGTGACGAGAACTATTCCTTTTAAAGTGAAACAACATTAAGGTAATGTTTGACAAACAGTGTGATTTTTCACAAAGTTCAAGCTCTTTATATTGATGTTGTAACAGAGAAAATTTTCTTTCCCTCGAACATTGTTTCCTTGTAAAAGAGGTACCATTTTCTGCCTTATTTCCACATATTACAAGTCTGTTTAAATGTAATTCTTTTGGAGATTCCTAATGCATTACCTTCTAAAATATTTTCATTCTGAGTATTCTAATGTAGTTATTTTTGATAGGCCAGGTTTGGCTGTGAGTGGCAAATGAGCAGATCCATCATTTTAAACTGGCACTTGACCATTTGACTTTCTCTGGGGTTTTGCATGGTAAATTGTTGTCAGTAAGTGTATCTGAACAATGTAAGTTAGAATAGTTAATATCTAATCGGGGATACTTTTTTTGTGTTAAGCAACCAGACTCAAATCTCTAATCTTTAGACAATGGCATGAAATGCACTGAAGTCAATCGCCTTACCTGGGTAAGGCTATGTGGCCACGCCCCTCCAGTCAGGTACTAAAAGCAAAGTAGAATGGGAAAGAGCAATTTCAATTAAAATATAAGAAATAGGAGCAGGAGTAGGCCATCTGGCATCTCAAGCTTGCTCTGCCATTCAGTAAGATCCTGGCTGATTTTTTTCGTGGATTCAGCTCCACTTACCCACCCGCTCACCATAACCCTTAATTCCTTTAGTGTTTAAATATTTATCTGCCCTTGCCTTAAAAACATTCAATGAGGCAGCCTCAATTACTTGACTGGGCAGGGAATTCCACAGAGTCACAACCCATTGAGTGAAGAATCCCTCCTCAAGTCAGTCACAACCCTTTGGGTGAAGAAGCTCCTCTTCAACTCAGTCATGAAGATGCAAAATATAAAAAAAACTTAAACTCCAATAACAATTCAAAGTCGAGGGGAAGAAATTCCATGCGTATGAAAATTCCAGTGTCAGTGAGGTTATTTAGAACCAATGACATAATTAAAAAAGTATGTTGATTGGAAAGAACACGTCCTAACTTTACATTCAATTCATTTCTGTGACATTGGTGCAGGAACTACTTGGAATTCGATATATTTAAATAGGCAATCAGATTGAATGACAGGTTTCCATACCGTTGATGGATGAGTAGTCTTTTATAGAGATGAATCTTCAGAATTTTGTGTCCTAATTGCATCTCTACTCATCAGAAGCTGCTGTCTTGTTTGCAAATAAATAAATGTGTTATTAACCTCATTGTTATTTAATGAAAAAATATTAGCAGTTCATAGTCTTGTACAGGAAGTTGACCTTGCCTTTGAATTGCCAATACAATAAAAAAAAATGCAACCAGATAAAAGCAGAGTAATTGGTCTGCACTGTTCTTTGACTACACTGAGGTAGTCTTTTTTTATCTTCACAAAGTTACAGACACCCATGGCTCAGGTTCAGGCTAAAATCTTCACTCGCCTGCTTCCACACCAGTCCCAACTCAGTCACTGCCGTTCCATGTCCTGGAACTGCTTCAGCCACATGACACATTTGACACACCTAGCATCAACAAATATAGCATCTTGTATTTATCCAGCACCTTTAACATAATGTAACAACTCAAGAAGCTCCAGGAGCACTGCACACCAAAATCTGACACTGACCCACAGAGTGAAATATTAGGTCAGAAGATGAGATGCTTGGTCAAAAAGGCAAGCTTAAGAAGCATCTTAAAGGAGGAAAATGAGGTAGAAAGGTGAAGAGGAGTAGTGAGGCAACTAAAGGCATGATCTCCAGGGATGGACAAACTATGTTTGGAGATATACAAACATCTAGAATTGGAAAAGTGCAGGCATCTCAAAAGGATTAGAGATAAGAAGAGGCTGTGGAAGGATTTGAAAACATGAATGGGAATTCTGAAATCAAGGTGTTGACCGGAAGATGAAAGGTTGAATGAAAATAACTTTTTAATTTATTCATGGGATATGGGTGTTGCCAGCTAGGCCAGCATTTGTTGCCCATTCCTAATTGCCCTCAAATTAGGTGGCCTGCCAGGCCATTTCAGAAGGCATTTAAGAATCAACAACATTACTATGGATCTCAAATCATATGTAGGCCAGACTAAATAAGGTTGACAGATTTCCTTCCTTCAAGGTCATTAGTGAACCAAGTGGATTTTACAACAATCACCAATGGCTTCATGGTAATCATTGGACTATATTAAATTTGGATTCTTATTGCATTCAAATTTCACCATCTGCCATAGTGGGATTTCAACCTGGGTTCGCAGACCATTATTCTGGGTCTCTGGATTACTAATCCAGTGACAATACCACAACATCATCTCCCCGCAGGATGTGGTGCAAATCGAGATATAGGCAGCAGGGTTTTTGCATGACCTTAAGCTTATGAGGGTAGAATATAGGAGACCAGCCAGGTCTGAACTGAATGATTAAGTTTGGTCGTAATATTGACAGAAATGAGGATTTGAACAGCAAATAAGCTGAGACAGCTGTGAAGTTTGCCAATGTTCTGGAGGTGCAAATTTGTGGGCTTCTGGTAACAATGCAAATATGCGATCAGAAGCTCATCTTGAGGTGCAGTTGAGAGCTGGTGTTAAGGTAAATCTAGTCGTCATCTGCACACAAGTGAAAACTAATGCTGTGCTTTTGGATAATGTCATCAAGGGACAAGTTTGAAATGAGAAATAGGATGGGGCCAAGTGTGTTAGAGGGACACGACATGTTAAACTTCAGGTGCTGGAAGAGAAACACTGCAAATAATCCTCTGACTATGCTTTGATAGGTAAGAATGGTACCAGGTGAGCAGGTCAGACCCACCAGCTGGACAAAAGTGGAGAGGCTTTGGAAGAGGATGGCACGGTTAACTGTGCCTTAATTTTTTTCTTTGACCATAGTCATCTGAATCTATGAATCATCACTGTACAGATTGCTGCAGCATCCATTTAATGATAGCGCTTACCATACAGTACAATTATGCAAGGAAACTAATATATTTTTAGTGTTGTCCACACTCAATAAGTTCAAAAATCAAAATTCATAATTGGTTCATGGTCCCAAGCTACAACAATGTTGATTGGGCTGCTAAATTCAATAGGCAGCATGGCTGAAGATTTCTTTGCCCCTATAAAGACTCAGTGCCATTCAATTAGCAACTTTGACATCCATGTATTGAGAAACGTACACCTTTTATTGACTCATGGACATTTCTGCACCCTAATAAACTCTGATATAGCATACTGATAACAAGATAAATTTATCACACTTTGAACAGTTGACATTAAAGATAAAATAGGATGATTAAATGTGCACACTTCTCTTAACTGGTAGATTCCTTAAATAGGCTATGACAGTCCCTAACTGCATCGATGCATATTTGAAATAATCTGGCAATTCTTTCCTCATTCCTCAGCCAGCTATTAAAATTTATAGAATAATACAACAAAGCAAAATGACTAACCTTTCCCAAAAGAGCCTTTAAAAAGCACCACCTCCATTGTCTGTCCTAACATTATGTATTATGACCACATCTGACTCTATACTAATGTCCTTTTTTATTTGACCTGCTAAAACCTCCTTCTGCTCCTTTCAATAAAATATTTATTGTTTCTCGTGTATGTGTTTTTTTTTTGCATTGCACTTATACAAGGCAAACAACAAAGATCAGCAAACTCAACTGGAGACAACTAAAGACCAGTTTTTATGATCGTTATACCACTACCAGAGGCAAGGTTTTTATGACAGACAGGAGCATGACATTTAGCAAAGGTCCCATAAGAAACCATTTTTAACTTGTTTTCCACCAACTAGAAGAACTGTTTCATTGCTTGTCATTTTCCTCACCATTATCAGCAGGTCTGTGTTGTGCAGAAAGCTGCTTTGTAGCAAAATGATTACTTACAAATGACAATGTAAAGACTGTTGGGTCACAGAATTACCTCAGGACATTGCACAGCGATTGTTTCAAAATGTTATAATAGCAGAAATTGAGGGAAAATGAGCATTTAGAAACTCTAAAAGTGCATTAGGGGCCTAACAGTCAAATCTGAGCTCAAATTAGTCCTGATTGTCAGTCCTGGTTTGGGATTCAGTAAGTTCTGATGGTTTGATGTTTGTGCTAGCAAAACCACCATTTTTAAATTTTATTTATTAGTCACAAGTAAGGCTTACATTAACACTGAAATGAAGTTACTTCGAAATTCCCCACATTCGCCACATTCCAGCATTTGTTGCGTCAATACACCTAACCAGCACGTCTTTCAAACTGTGGGAGGAAATTGGAACACTCAGAGGAAACCCACGCAGACATGGGGAGAATGTTCAAATTCCACACAGTGACCCAAGCAGGGAATCAAACCCGGGTCCCTGGCATGATGAGGCAGCAGTGCTAAACACTGTGCCACCATGCAACCCCAATTCAGCAATGAAATATGTAGGATAGGTTGTCAAAATCTCACCTTGAATTGGACGGTCTCTGCCCATGCACAGGCTGTGAAATAGCCATCCATGTACAAATCATTTTAATTTTTATGCTTTTGGGTTTTATGTGCATTCTCTCATTTCCAGGCTGGGAAAGAGCCCTATGCAGAAGATTGCAGCAGCCTTGCACACATGCACAGTAGTAAAATAAGGAAGAAAGTGAAACCGCATGAAAGGAGGTTAAGTGACCTGTAAGAGGAATGTCATTCTACAGAAGGGTTCCAAAGGAGCAGGATACAGAATGTGGATATAGACCAGGTCCCAAGTCAAGAAGTTCCCAAACCGGGAAGTGGAACAGAAAGTGGTCCCAAGAATGTCTAGTCAAGGGACAGGGGCAGGAATCTGAAACAGATTGCTAAATTAATCATAAATCTCCACAGTGCAGAAGGAGGCCACTTGTCTGCACCGACTCCCCAGCAGAACATCTAATGAAGGCCTTATCCCCATAACCCCACATATTTGTCAAACTAATACCCCAACCTACATATTTTGGGACACGATGGAACAATTTGCATTTGTCAATCCAGATGGTTTGCACATCTTTAGATTGTAGAAGGAAGCTGTAGATTCCATAGGAAACCTATGCAGAAATGGGGAGGACATGCAAACTCCACATAGTCATCCAAGTCCCAAAAGTAAGGAGCAGAGGAAAAATTATTAATTCGAGAGACAGATCCATAGGGAGTAGAATTAACTCATAGTGGATCTGAGGGAAGTCAGAAGACCTGAGGAGATGGACTAAGGTTGGTGACATCCTACTACAGGCTTTTGGAGCAGCGTTGGTCTGCTGGGCATGGAAAAGATCTGAGTTTACGTAAAAGGTGAAGTCTGACTGTAAGAGGAGATCCAGGAGAAAGGAACATCAGAAGGAGAGATTGAAACCCTGGAGATAAATCCTTGTTAAAGACGCTGAAGTGAAAGAATCATTTGGGAGAGAATCCCAAGGTTAGTTCTCTGAGTGCGGAGATTTGAAACACTTGGGAGAAAGAGTTACAGTAAGACCAGTTGGCTCACAGTGTGAGAGGTCTTTGAGAGTTGCGGAGTGAGGTTGATGAAAAATTCATAGAGTCTGCATTGGTCACATCTATCACTTTGTTTTGAAGTTTCAACATATTAGTTCACATATACTGCATACTTACCCTGAAACATTGAATATATGATAGGTATTATAAGTTGTTATCTTTATGACTTTGTATGTATCTGTAAAGGCATTGTTGGAGCAAAGGAATAGTGTGATTTGACTTATTTACTGGTATTTGCATTGAATTCTTCCCAACTTTTTTGCCAAGTGCAATATGGTTCATTTTTCTTGCTTCACAAACGTTTTAATCTTTTGATAAAATTTCATCACAGTAACTGCCTGCTCTAAATAAGTAAAAGCTAGGATTTTTCCAACCAGGTTTCACTCTGTAATCTGACTTATCCAGTAGTAACATCAGCTGGAAAAATAACAGTCAGGCTTTGTTGTGGTTTCTATTTACAACAATGACTATACTTCAAAAACAAAACTTAATTGGCTGTCAAGCACTTCAAGACTTCCTTAGGTTGTGAAGGACATTATATAAATGGAAGTCTTTATTTTACACTTCTTTATCTAGGTTAATTGCCATGTTTGCCTGCATAAGCACATCAGTCAGTACACCGCAAAAATAATTTCTTGGACCTGATTTTTATGTTCCAAGGTCTGGTGCGTGACCAAGCCTAACAAATGTAAAATTGTGCAAAATTATGTCAGGTATACATCCTGATGTTATCACCCACATATCCCATATTGAGGTTGACAGGTGCGAATTGGAGCTGTACCCACTGACATATGGCCAATTAAGGCCATTAAGAAGTCTATTGAAGACGATTTTACATTATTTGACCAACTTTTCTTTGTGTGTGCACAAGGTGTGGGCAGCCAGCATGTTTTCATCAACTTGTCGTCCATGAGCTGGATTAAAGGTTCCTGGAGCACAAGCATATTCAGACTATTTACGAGTTTGTTGCTGTGTCGGTGCAAAGCTGAGCCAAATTTCCTCTTAATTTCAAGTCTTTCTCATTACATTTGAATATCTCATCTTCCCTGAAAGATTTGCTTGAGGATAGCAGCACAGTGCACCCTAAGTTGGAAGGCACAAGTCCTTGTGGATATCATCTAATGGGGATAGTGTGCGTAGCAAGTGGAACTTCCTCCAAAGAGGAAGAGAGGGGCAGGAGGGAGAGGAGACCAAGGGTTCACTTGTTGCACCCCAGGGAGAGATCTTTTGAGGGGAGAGACAGAGACTCCACTGGTGAAGGGCCTGCAGGAATCAGCAGTAGATTTTGCTGAAGACGCCATTACCCAATGGCTAGAACCCATTGGCAGTACTCCAGCTACCATCAAATGTCCAAAATCCAACACTGAGGGAGGCTCCTCCTCTCTGGGGAAACAGTGTCAGCAATGTGCCAGATGATTGGCAGACACTCTTTCCTAATAGCTTTCAAGGTCACAGTGCCCTTAACTCTACACCACTTGTTCATTCTAGAGGTCAGTGGAGGATTTGTGTGGTGTGTCCCAATCAGCTGCTCAGTGCTGATGCTATCTTCAGATGCATCCACACATTTAACCGTTATCTGAGAGATGAAATCAGTCAGGTGGAGAGAGCCAGAAGCTTTGCAGTGATTGTTGAGTTCTGCCACATCCAGGGTGTAATAGATTGCACTCATGTTGTTGTTCGTGCATCATCGTTGATAAGGACTACAGCACCATTAGTCATTTTGAAGCTGGATGCAATATGTCCGAAGATGACTGATCAGCCAATTTGGGCACGGAATGTCCTGGCACATATTGGACAGACTTGTGTAGACACTGTAGTTGTTGCGCTGGTGGCTCTGGACTTGCGCAGCTCGCGCTTAAGTTGTGCTTCAGCAATGCACCTTGTTTCGTAAGCTTGATGCCCTTGCGGATGAAGCAGCACCAGGTAGGGTGGTTTTGTGCAAACATTTCCCAGATGCTCGTGTCTATGTCAAGTGACTTCAGGGAGGCTTTGAGTATGTCTTTGTAATGTTTCTTTTACCCTCCATGCGAGCGCCTTCCAGCAGAGAGTTCCACAAAAAGGAACTGTTTGGGTATGCGCTCGTCTGACATACGGATGTCATGACCTGCCCACCGGGTCTGCGCTCTCATCAGCAGTGTGTGGACTGATGGTAGACTTGCTCTAAAGAGAATTTTGGTGTTTGGTTCTTTGTCTTGCCATCTGATGTGGACTATTCTGCGAAGACAAGTCATGTGGAAATGATTGAGCTGTCTTGCATGCCTTCGATACACAGTCCATGTTTCACAGGCATACAGGAGGGTAGTGAGTACCGCGGTGCTGTAGACCTTCAGTTTTGTTGCTGGGCTGATTCCTCGACGTTCCCATACAGTGGAGCGCAGTCTACCAAAAGCAGGACTTGCCTTTGCTATTCTGCAGTGAACTTCTGTATCAATAGTCACTGCTTGGGAGAGGGTGCTGCCAAGATAAGTGAACTGGCCCACTGCCTGTAGTTTCTGCCCTTTGATTGTGATTATGGGTTCTGTGTATGGTGCATGAGGAGCAGGCTGGTGCATGACTTCGGTCTTATTAATGCTGATGGTGAGTCCAAAGTTGTCACAAGCTGTGGAAAATTTGTCCATACTGACTTGCATCTCTGGCTCTGAGCCAGTATACAGGGAGCAGTCATTGGCAAAGAGGAAGTCTCTCAGAACACTCTCCTTCACTTTGGTAATAGCTTGAAGTCTCATCAGGTTGAAAAGCTTCCCATCCACTCTGTACTTGAGGCAACAGTGTCCTGGAAGGCATCATTCAGCATGACAGTAAACCTCATGCTGAACAGTGTGGGTGTGAGCACACAGCCCTGTTTGTTGCCATTGGTGACTGGGAATGCCTCAGAGGATTTTCCGCCAACTAGTACTCTGGCCATCGTGCCATCATGGAACTGGCGTACCATCTGAATGAATTGGGGGGGGGGGGTGCAGTTGAACTTCGACACGATCCTCCACAGGTCTTGTTGGCTTACAGTATCAAAGGCTTTCGCGAGGTCAGCAAAGGTTGCCTTGAGCTCACGAATCTGCTCCTGACACTTCTCCTGAAGTTGGCGTGCAGCAAAAATCATGTCAATAGCCCCATGACCTTTGCAGAAGCCACACTGTGACTCTGGAAGCAGGCCCAGCTCCAGATGAGTGACCAGACAATTTAGCAGGACTCTTGTGAGGGTTTTTCCTGTGATGGAGAGCATTCTTCAGTGGGATTCCTCAGTGGTTGTCGCAAACTTGCCGATTGCCCTTCGTCTTGTAGAGGTGTATGATGGAAACATCTTTAAGTTCCTGAGGAATGAATCCTTGCTTCCAAAAGGACTGGAACAACTCAGTGAGCTTCTCGATAAGTGCAGGACCAGCAGCTTTGTAGATCTCTGCAGGTGTGGCATCTGCCCCTGGGGCTTTGCTACTGGATAGCTGGCTGACAGCTTTTGTGACTTCGGCTACTACCGGTGGATCATCCATGGTGCTGTTGATAGCAACCTGGGGAATCCTGTCTATTGCCTCATCGCTAATGACGGTTGGTTGAGGACGGCTTCAAAGTGTTCAGCCCATCTCTGCAGGATCTGAGCCTTCTCTGTAATGAGAGTTGTACCATCTTTACTCAGGAGGGAGGGATCTCTTGAGAGATTGAGGTCCATAGAGAGTGTTGAGGGCTTCATAGAACTGTTTCAAGTAGTTTCTGTTAGTGTATCCCTGTGTTTCATCTGCCTTGGCACTCAGCCAGGCATCCTGCATTTTACGCAGTTTATTCTGGACTGTCCTGCGAGCACTTGTAAAAGCATTTTTCTTGGCAGCTGAAGATGGGTCGTTCTGACAGGCCCGATGAAGATCGTGCTTTTCAATGAGTTGAGCCTGTATCTCCTCATCATTCTCATAGAACCAATCACGCTGCTTGTGGGTAGAGGGCCTGAGTGTCTTCAGCACAGATGTATGGATAGCATCCCTGAAGCGTTCCGAGTTCTCCTCAGCGCTGCCTGTGAGGTGTAGGTCAGTAAGCTTGATTTCTAAGTCTTCAGCCAGTGCCGAAGCTATGCTGGGGTTCTTTAGCTTGGCCGCATTGATTCTTTTCATAACCCTGCTTCCTTGTGGTCGCCTCTTGGGTCTGATGCGGAGCCTCATTTTGGAGACAGTGAGCCTGTGATCTGTCCAGCAGTCAGCACCACACATGGCCTCAGTTACTCTGACATCCTGCCTGTCTTTCCTCCTGACAATGACATAACCAATAAGATGCCAATGCTTAGGGGAGGGCGGGGGGGTGGGGGGTGCACCCGGGTGGTCTTGTTACAGGTGGGCAGACAGAAGGTTGTGTTTGTGATGAGGAGGTCGTGTGCTGCACAGATCTTCATTAAGAGTAGGCCGTTACTGCTACACTTGCCCACTCCATGCCTCCCAATGACTCTCTGCTAGATTGCAGAGTCACACCCTACTCTTGCATTGAAATTGCCAAGCAAGTTCAGCTTGTTGGTACTGCTCACTGCTGATTGTAGGGCATCTAGTTCTCTGTAGAACTTGTCTTTCATCTCGTCCGGGTTGTTCATTGTGGGGCATAGGCGCTGATCAGGGTGGCTTGACTTCTGTTCTGTAGCTGAAGCTGCGATGTCATAAGCCGGTCGTTCACACCCTTGGGTAGACGATCAAGTTTCCAAACAAGGTGACTCCTGACGGCAAATCCAACTCCAGCATCACGACGCTCATCGCTGCCGCAACCGCTCGAGAAAAAAGTGTATCCACCTTCAATTTCAATCAACTGACCTACCTTGGCAAGAAGAGTTTCACTCAGGGCTGCAATGTCATGAGATGTCAGGGAGGGGCAGTACCTCTGGTGGGGGAACATGTCGCATCCTTTCAGGGTGGTTTGTCCACCCTTTGCCCCACTTGGTACTCAGCTCTCACCTGTATCTCCCCGTATCTGTTTGCATGTGACAGCAGCCATACCCCGGGCAACGGCTTTGACAAGCCAGCTAAACTGGGTGAGGGTAGCCAACGGATCTCAACCCTCGGTGAGATAGGGAGATGTCTATCCCAGCATGTGAAGACAAACTCCGGCGGATTGAGTGGACGAGACCAATGGAAGGTCCAACGGTCAAGAAGGTGGTCTCTGCAAGCATCGTGGAACGTGAAGAGCAGGACAAGATACAGAAGATGTCCTGGTCATCCACTGCGCCTAGTTCCACCTCCAGCCATCTTGACTCTTGTCTTGCCATTGGATCCAGATGCTGATGCTGCACAACTCTCCTTCATTTTAATCCAAATCAAGCGCTAGTTTCCACACCATCATCATCATCATCATCGTCCTGTTCAACCTTTGACGTCCCGTGGCGATGAGTGAGCGACGAAGCAGTGTGGATACACTGGGAGCTGTAGTCACGGACCTGCACGCGGGTGGCTCAGGTCTAATGGTTGTTTTCTGCTGACTGAAGCAGCAGTGGAACTCGGTGTTCACCTGGGCGACTGAACATTCCTCTTCAGGAACGCACTACTCACCTCCGTAGAATGAGGAAGGGGCTAGAAAAGATACCCTAAACATTGCCTGCTTCACTACACCCTGACCAGTTTACCGTGGCTGGCAGGGATCCCATCTTGAGGTCAAACAAACAAAACAAACACAAGGTGACACCGCTCACCATTGGCACTTGGAACGTGCGCACGGTTTTGGGTAACCCTACAGCAGACAGATCAGAGAGAAGAACAGCCTTAGTTGCCAGAGAGCTTTCAAGATACTACATTGATTGCACTCATATAACCATCAAGGCAGATTAGCTGAGAGCCTTTGTGAACGGAAAGGTTTTCCATTCAATCGGTGGAATTTTTCCAGTTTTTCTCTAGCTCTGTGGCTCTCCAGCTGCACAGCTGAGTTTTCAGTCCAGAATTACAAGGCACTCAGAGAAACAAAATGGAGTTTTCACTGTCAGTCTGTTGGGGTGGGGCCTGATAATGCTGGCAAGGCTGGCTTCACTGAGATGAGGCTGCTGTTTTTAATGGGCTTCCCAATCAGCACTGATGTTTAACACTCCCCACCCCTCACCACCCACCACAGAAGTATCAGATTTCTCCAACCCCACCAACCACAGAAGCATTGCCAGCTTTCTCTGCGCTCCCCCCCTCCCCACTCCCCTCCCAACCCCTCATGCCTGCAAGTTACCCCTCAATAGTCTCGGCACTTTCCATCCTCCCTACCACACGTGACAGGAAATGACGACCTCCCCACCATGTAGCCCCTTGGAAATCCTGCCCCAGCACTGCCTCCTGGCACTGCCCTTTGGCACAGGTTGACAATACCAGGTTGCCTACCAGACAATTTTGCAAATCCTCAGCTTGCCGTCCAAGGCGTTGATACTTCTTCATGTCAATGGCACTGTCTCCTTTACAAACATTTCTGTTATGCTCGAGAAGCCCAAAGCTCCAGCAATACACAAGCCTATGCTGCATCTGGCACTGATGGCAACAAACAAGCCAACTCAGCCATTAAAGCAAAAAAGTGTTTCTGTTTTTGTCAATGCATCAACAAAGACAATACAGTATTGCCAAACCTAAGACAAAATTCAAAATAATGAACACAAAGAATGTCATCTGGACATGTCCCTGTTGTGCTCAAGATATTACATTTGTGGGCACTATATCTTGTGGTAACTCCTTCCTCCTTCCACCGATAGTGGCACTGAATGCAGCTTGCTGACTCTGTTACCCTGGTGCATCTGTGGGTGCAAGATCACATATCAGTACATTTAGTCATCACACTGCTAGACAGGCTGGTGAGACAATGAAGGAATGTCCATCGTACAAGCAGCTGTGCAGTGCAGTCTTAGCTTTGTCTGAAACCTGTAGAGTGAACTGGAGTGGAATGGCACTCCAGCTCCAGTGCATCACTCTTGTATCTGCTAAGGATTTCCTGTTGGGAATCCCAAGCCTGTTCTCTGGAGCTCCTCTGCATTTTGGCTTATCATCTCTTTAAATGGAAATCTAGAATTCATCATTGGTGCTCCCTCTTCCTGAAGGTCCATTTCAGCTTGCCCAACCCATAGTGGCATAGTGGACAGTGAAGAAAGTTATCTCTGATTGCAATGGGAACTTGCTCAATTAGGCCAGTGGGCTGAAAAATGGCAGATGGAGTTTAATTTAGACAAATGCGAGGTGATGCATTTTGGTAGATTGAATGAGGGCAGGACTTATTCAGTTAATTGTAGGGCATTGGGAAGAGTTACAGAACAAAGAGATCTAGGGGTACGTGTTCATAGCTCCCTGGAAGTGGAGTCACAGGTGAACAGGATGGTGAAGAAGGCATTCAGCATGCTTGGTTTCATCAGTCAGAACATTGAATACAGGAGTTGGGACGTCTTGTTGAAGTTGTACAAGACGTTGGTAAGGCCACAATTGGAATACTGTGTGCAGTTCTGGTCATCCTATTATAGAAAGGACATTATTAAACTAGAAAGAGTGCAGAAAAGATTTACTAGGATGCTACTGGGACTTGATGGTTTGAGTTATAAGGAGAGGCTGGATAGACTGGGATTTTTTTCTCTGGAGAATTGGAGGCTGAGGGATGACCTTATAGAGGTCTATAAAATAATGAGGGGCATAGATAAGGTAGATAATCAATATCTTTTCCCAAAGACAAGGGAGTCTAAAACTAGAGGGTATAGGTTTAAGGTGAGAGGGGAGGGATGCAAAAGTGTCCTGAGGGGAATTTTTTTACACAAAGGTGGTGAGTGTCTGGAACAAGCTGCCAGCAGTAATAGTAGAGGTGGGTACAATTTTGTTTTTTTAAGAAGCATTTAGACAGTTACATGGATAAGATAGAGATAGAGGGATATGGGCCAAACGTGGGCAATTCAGACTAGCTTAGGTTTAAAAAAAAAAGGTGGCACAGACAAGTTGGGCTGAAAAGCCTGTTTCCATGCTATTAACCTCTGAGTTTAACCACCGCCCCCCAACAACCCCCATATAGCCACTGAATGCGGCATGTTACAGTGGCACGCGTATCTTCCAATGCACTCTGACCAAATGTGCTGACATCCCAGGCTTAGCTGGTGCAGGTTTCAATGCCAGTCAACACAAATACTCTTACACTCCTGAACATCCAGAGGAATGGGCACCTGGACTACACTTCTCCACACAGTTCCGTGCCATCTCTGCACTTAGCATTGCCAATCTCAGGTGATTGAACCTTTGCAGCACTGAAACCACATGCAGTGCATCGCCACATCATGCCCACTTATCTGGGCAGCAACCTCTGACCAGGCCTCCTTGTTTAAATGGGGTAGCTTTGTCTTGCTGTCCTTGGGCATCAATATGTCCCATCTGGCGCTGACTTCCTCCAGCACAACTTACAAGCATCCATCCAAAAAATAGGGGGCAGAGTGCCCACACTGCTCTCCAGGTGATAAGGATATGACCACTGGACCAGATACATGACTCATTTCCTCCTGCCCATGTTTTTAGTCCAGATGGGAGGTGTGTTTTATGCTGGACAGCCCTTAATTGGCCACCTCGTGATATTGCATAGAGAATGCATTTCTGGCTAGGGCTGGGTTCTATATCTGTATCTGGTCATGTTGACTTCACTTGCATGCCAAGTAAAATTCAGGCCTTGGACAATGCCTTTTGTAACATTTCAATGTGATGAGGCTTTATACAAAAGCAAGTATACATTACATGAAAACTGAGCAAGATAATGTCCAGAGATTTCCTTCCTGACATTATGAAAGTCATATATATGGTTCACATTTATACAATCAATAGCTGCTACTATCATGCCCAATTAAATCCTTGTTATCACATAGCCCACTTTGCAGACCCAGAGATATTCTCAATCCTTGGAGAGAATGGGGGTGAAACTGGTCTTGCGTGTAAAATAGGTTAAAGTGTATCAGCAGCTCATTTTAAATCCTACTGGTTTTATCAGGCAGGAAATAAGCTGATTTGCTATTGCCCAGTTTGTGTTCACGGTTGAGTAACTCATATGCTGTGAAGTACAAATTGATATTCACGGTGCAAATAGAGGTCAACGTTGAAATGATCATTTAGAAAAACTAAAGTATTTTAATTAGTCCTGAAAAACCATGACAGGATGTAATACTTTAAATGGGTAAGTGCAGAATCTGTGGGTGCTTTGGCATTTTCTAATATAAAACTCATTAGGCACAGGGATGGCACCTAAAGACTGGAAAATAACTTGTGTTTTGATTTTAATAACAAATTCAAATCTAATCCCGAAAATTGTAGAGAATATTCAATATGACAGTGAAAATGATACTAACCTATTACTAAAGAAGCAACTTGAGAGAAAAGTCAACACATCGAAGCCAATGTTGAAAGTTTACAAAACTCAAATGAATTCTCTCAAAATATATTTCAAATTCAAAATTGTTTTTTAAATTCATTTACAGGATTTGGGTGTTGCTGTCTAGGCCAGCATTTATCTTACATCCCTTATCTCCATTCACTAAAGATCCTTAGGCAGCACCTTACAAACCCACAACCATTCGAACTTGAAGGACAGGGGCAGTAAGTAAATGGGAACACCACCATCAGCAGTGTCCCTCCAAGCCACTCACCATCCTGACTTGCAAATATATCGCTGTTCCTTCGCAGTCACTAGGTCAAAATTCTGGAATTCCCTCCCTAATGGCATTGTGGATCAACCCACAGAACATGGACTGTAGCGATTCAAGAAGGCAGCTCAAGGGCAACTAGGGACGGGTAATAAATGCTGGCCAGCCAGTGACACCCACGTCCCACAAATATATAAAAAGAACTGCTCTTGAGAAGGTGATGGTGAGCTGCCTTCTTGAACCGCTGTAATCCACGTGGAATAGGTACACCCATGATGCTGTTAGGGAGGGGGGTTTGAGAAAATGACATTTTGTGCATTTTATTAACATATAATCCATGACAGATAAGTTTGGCCATAACCAAATTATGCTGGAAACTTCAATTTTATCTGCTGAAAATAATGCAGGTGTTCAAGCATTTGACAAGATCTTTCACATAAGACAAAGCTACAGTGAAAGCTCATTGACAGAAACATTATAACGTGAGGCAAGCTGGCTGTTTGAAAATAACTGTTAACTGTCAAAGATGTTTGTAGCATGATCAAAGGCAATCCTTAAGATTCAGTCATAGAACAGTTGCTGGTTAAAGCTGTTAGAAAAAGTAAAATGCCCTTTTTTGGATATTTTGTGCAGGATGTTTTGAAAAAAAGAGTAAATAAATTTTAGGGGCAGCACACTGCTTATCACTGCTGCCTCACAGAGGCAGGGACCCACGTTCAATTCCAGCCTTGAATGACTGTCTGTGTGCAGTTTGAACATTTTCACCATGTGTGCATGGGTTTCCTCCCAGTGTTCTGGTTTCCTCCCACAGTCCAGACATGTGCAAACTAGGTTGATTAGCCATGATAAATTGTCTCTTTCTGCCCAAAGATGTGTAGGTTAGGGGGATTAACAGGGTAAATGCATGGAGTTACGGGGATAGGGCCTGGGTGAGATTGCAGTTGATGTTATCTCATTAGGTCTAACGGCCTCTTTCTGCACTGTAGTGATTCTATAATTCTATAAATTCAGAAGTCTACGTACATTTTGAAAATGGCAAATGGATTGGTGATTCCGTATAAAAAGAAATATGCAACATTTAGTCGACATGGCAAATACTGCAAACACAATTGTTGAAAAGGTCAAAGAAGGTCAGACAGATATGTTTGGAATAGTCTATACATATGCATTCTGTGTGCAAAGGTTCTGAAAACACAAAGATATCATTCATAACCTCTACGGTACCCTGCAGCCAGTTTAAGAGTTCAGCGGTTTCTCTCAGAAATAATTCTGATGGAAACAAAATCTATAGAGCTGGATAATGAAAATAATGATCAAAACTTTGTGTGGATGTAATGGCATTTGCCAAAATATAAATTAGGAGAATACATGTATTGCAGCAGTGTGGAAAAAATTACCTGCTGTGGCTTATAACTCCAATCAATTTTAATTCAAACTGCATTGATGTGTCTTTAAAAAATAACTGACACAATTAGCATCTTGCATAGTGAAATGGTCTTGTTTTAATGTTTTTACACTATACTGTAGAAATATATCTATACAATGGGGTTCAACAACAACAGCAGCTTGCATTTATGTGATTCCGTATAATAGTTATTCTCTTAGCATTTATAGTTGTTCCATACATAGTGATTCCATATATTCCCTTAGCATAATAAAATACCCCAGCATGATGTGTCTAGGGCGGTGGATAGAGGAGAGCCGGTGGATGTGGTCTGTCTTGATTTTCAGAAGGCGTTTGACAAGGTACCTCACAAGAGATTATTGCAGAAGGTTAGGGGACATGGAGTTGGGGGTAGGGTGTTAGCGTGGATAGAGGATTGGTTGTCAAATAGGAGGCAGAGAGTGGGGGTCAGTGGGTGCTATTCGGATTGGCGGAGGGTGACTAGTGGAGTGCCCCAGGGGTCGGTGCTGGGGCCTCAGCTATTTACCATTTATATGGATGATCTGGAGGAGGGAACCGAGTGTATGGTGTCGAAATTTGCTGATGACACCAAGATTGGTGGAATGGCAAATTGTGCGGAGGGTGTGGAGAGTCTACAGAAGGATCTAGATAGGCTTGGCGAATGGGCCAGGAACTGGCAAATGGAATTTAATGTTGGCAAGTGCGAGGTGGTCCACTTTGGTAGGAATAATGGTAGGAAGGCTTATTACTTACATGGCGAAAAACTGCAGCAGGCGACGGTGCAGAGGGACCTTGGGGTCCTTGTTCATGAGTCGCAAAAACCCAGCTTGCAGGTGCAGCAGGTGGTCAGGAAGGCAAATGGGATGCTGGCCTTCATAGCGAGGGGGATTGAATATAAAAGTAGGGAGGTCTTGCTGCAGCTGTATAGGGCATTGGTGAGGCCGCAGCTGGAGTACTGTGTGCAGTTTTGGGCGCCGTACTTATGCAAGGATATTTTGGCCTTGGAGGGAGTGCAGAGGAGGTTTACTAGGCTGATACCGGAGTTGAGGGGGTTGAGCTATGAGGAGAGGCTGAATAAACTAGGCTTGTACTCGTTAGAGTTTAGAAGAATGAGGGGAGATCTCATTGAGACGTATAAGATGATGAATGGGATGGATAGGATAGAGGTGGAGAGACTCTTCCTGCTCAGAAAGGATAGTAGGACTAGGGGGCACAGCCTCAAGATAAAGGGGGGGCGGTTTAGAACGGAGTTGAGGAGGAACTTCTTCACTCAAAGGGTGGTGAATCTCTGGAATTCTCTGCCCGTTGAAGTGGTGGAGGCTACCTCGCTAAATATTTTTAAGACGCGGGTTAATGGGTTTTTGATAAGAGAGGGGATTAAGGGTTATGGGGAGAGGGCGGGAATGTGGAACTGAGCCACGACAGATCAGCCATGATCTTATTGAATGGCGGGGCAGGCTCGAAGGGCTAGATGGCCTACTCCTGCTCCTATTTCTTATGTTCTTATGCATTTGGAACAAGATTTTTCTACCATTAAGAAGAAAATTGGCCAGATGACCAACTAACCTATCCAGCTTCTTTCTCGTTCTGTCTGGGTAACTTCTTCCATTTCCATTAGTTTGCCTCTGCTCTCTCAACAGCCCTGACTCTGTCATTCCTGAACATTGACTTTGACTACCAACTTCACTGAGACTTGATTGAGACTGTGGTTTTAATTTGGTTAAGCAAGGATCCTGACTCTGTTTGCTGTACTGGTAATTTCTGTGATACTGGTAAACTTTCAGTTTCTTTGTGACTTAGCTTCCTTTCTGATTTTAACTTTGGGCTGTAAGAGGAATTTGGACTATAGGAGGTTTCTCATGCCCTCCTTTTGTCAGATTTCCTCTTTCAAGCAAATGATCTACCAAATACTGATGGAGTCGCTCTCTGGTCTTCATTAGATGGGTGAATTATTCTCTTTACACCAATTCCAATCGTTCATTTCTTCTTAACACTTTCATGATTTCTCAACATGAATGTCTAAACAGAACTTCAAATTCTGTTAAGTTTCATGTTTTGTGTATCTTGATTCATCTTCACTTTCTCTTACTTTGCTGTTGACATTAGGCTTAAGGAAACTAAACTTTGTCTCGGAGTATGTTTAAACACTAACTCTTGTTGTGAGCAACATGTTATAGATTGTGGAGTTATTCTGCAAAAGATAGAGAAATAGACAGGATAGATTAAGAAAGAATGTTCCTGATGGTAGGCGAGTTTCAAACTAAGGGTCATTGTTTGAAGATAAGGTTCTTAACCTTTCAGAACTTAGCTCTAAATCTTTTAGAACTGAGGTGAGAAGAAATTTCTTCACCCAGAGAATGATGAAGCTGTGGAATTCACTACCGCAGAAAGTAGTTGAGGCCAAAATGTTGTGTGATTTCAAGAAGAATTTAGATATAGCTCTTGGGGCTAAAGGGATCAAGAAATATGTGGGGAAGGTGGGACCTGGGTATTGAATTTGATGATTGGCCATGATCATAATGAATCGCAGAGCAGGCTCAAAGGGCCAAATGGCTCCTAGTTTCTCTGTCTCTATGTAGTTGCCTGATCTGTTTTGAAGAAAAACATGAAACTTATTCCTGCCAAGGCTGGAATTTTCTGCTCCTGCTCTATGGTGGGACCTGTCATTGGGTGGGATGGAAAAATTGATGACCCAACAAAATGCCTATTCATTTCCAATGAGAACCTATGGTTGTGCGGCGAGCAGTTACAGTTTGCACACTTCATTATGTAGCACCATTCAATGGTGGGTGACGTGATGATATCGGAGCATGTTTGACTCCATTCTCATTCAGAAATATTTCAAATATTTTTCGCACAAACTATGGACCATTATCTGACACGAACACCTCCAGCAACCCAGAAGCTGTAAACCAACTTCTCAAACTCTTAATAGTTTTGGCACTTGATCATGGACTCAAACATTGATCAATTGGTTGCAACCAGTTGATCAAAACAAGGTAGTTTTTCTCTTCCACTTGAAAGAAATCAATATTCACCATTACAGTTTTCCTCTGTTAGAACTCTCATATTGAGAAACATTTCAGAACTTTTCTTCAGTACCTTAATCCACATTTGGATACCAAATCTGGCTTCATGCTGCTTCCATTATATGGTTTTTGTCAATGTGTTCTTGATGAAGTTCCTCTAACAATCTTTCTCTAAACTTTGGCGGAATGACTTGCAAACCTCACGTGTGAAATCTTCCTGCAATTTCTCATCATTACACACTTCAGGCCAGCCATTCCTGACATAATTGAACACTGACTGAGCACCCTATCCTTGTTAGTTTCTTTACTAATTTCCCTGGCGGACATGGGAGCAGAATTCTCTCATACCCTGGCCGGCAGGTTCAGTGGTGGGCATGGGGGGGAGGGGGTTGCTAAAGAGAATTTAGCAGAAGGCTAAATTGGTGTGAATTTACAGCAGAATCGTCCGTTTGTGATCCCCGTGGCGGATCAGGAATGTTCCTGGAAGCCGGGGTGAAACCTATTTACATCCCAATTCTCTGTGGCACCAGTAGGAAAACACACTGGTCGTGATCACACCTGGATCAAAGTGGTGTGCAAAAATTAGTACTTATATTTCGGATTTTGCTCAGATCACAGACATCTGAGCAGAAGACGATGCCAGAGGAACACATCATGCATTGAACGGTGGGTGTATCCTCTCAAATGGTGCCATCATAAAACAGCTCTCAGAAGGTGGGAGGTCTTCACGCAGCAGCTTTGGCTTTGCTGATTGGGGCGCTGCTCGGAACTTCAGGGTCTTTGCCATGTGCTGGTAAGGATGTAACAAAGGGGTATGTGGGAGTTGCGGGGGTGGGTGTGGAAGGAAGGTTAGGTTTGGGTGGGACAGCAAAGTCTTGTCCCACCCAGGTGAAGCTGGGAGCTGGGGGATGAAGGTGTTGGGGGAGGGTAAAGCTGGGAGTTGGGGAGCCAACTCGCAGTGATGAAGATGTCAGGGCGAAGGAAGAGGTGACAAGGGAGAAGGATGCAAGCGGGAAGGTAGGTGCAATGGGGAGAAAGGAGTTCAGAGGGGAGGTGGAGTATGGGGTGAGGAAGGAGTAAAGGGAGAGGATAAACTCCTAGGTAAATGTGCAAAAGAGGGTTTGTGGAATCAATGATTGCCATTGGGGGAGTGAACTGTTGGTGGGTGTGGAACGGAGGAATTGCGAGTGTGGGAGAGTGAGCTGGCAGCGAGGGTAAGGATCTGTCTGTACTGCAAAGGAGGCAGCAAGAGTGGTTGTGGGGTCCTGGAGGCAGACACAGACCCTGGGGATGGGGAGGAGGAGATCGGAGAGGTCAATACAGATGAAGATGGGGTGTTGAGTGAGGTAGTGAATGTGCACATTTACCCGGACATTGTTGAAGGCAAAAGTTTGGATCTGAAGGCTAACTAAGGAGGTCAAAGTTGATATGGAGGGGAGTAAGATGATAGGGCAAAGGATGTGAGTGATGGGGAAGGGGAAATGAAGGGGGAAGCTGATGGAGTAGGACGCACTCACCATCTTTCCAAAAATGAAAGCAATGGGAGCCACGTGTTAGATGGACAGAGGAGGTACTTCATGGGAGTGGGTGGATGGACATACTGGTCAGCTCAGATGGAGAAACATAGAAACAAGAGCATGTTTCATTCATTTTGATCGTGGCTGATCATCAAATTCAATATCTTGATCCTCCCTTCCCCCAATATCCTTTGATCTCTTTAGCCCCAGAGCTGAAAGAGAAGCTCAGCAAACAGCATTGGAAATGCTCAAGGTAATCAGATGAGTGTGATGGACAGAGGCTCCGTTGTGTGGGGGTGTGCAATAGTAATGAATGGTTGTTATTCCTTCCAACTATCATCCATATCCTCCTTTCACAGGCTCCTTAACATTCACCACTAACATCATCCCTTTCTCCACATACTCTCTAGCATAACAATAGAAGCATAGAATCCTGCAGCATTGCAGGAGGCTATTTGGCCCATCGAATCTGTACTGACCACAATCTCATCCAGGCCCTATTCCTGTAACCCCACAGATTTACCCTGCTAATCCCCTAGGGTCAATTTAGCATAGCTAATCAACCTAACCCACACATCTTTGGACTGTGGGAAGAAACCAGAGCACCTGGAGGAAACCCACACAGACACGGGGAGAAAGTATAAACTCCACATAGACAGTCACCTGAGGCTGGAATTGAACCTGGGTCCCTGGCGCTGTGAGGCAGCAGTGCTAACCACCGTCCCACCATGTTGCCCTTAATTAAGGCTGTTTGCAATTTCAGTTTCCTATTAGGCATTCCATGTCCCCTGGAGAAAAGTCCATTGACTTGCACCTCCAACTATCTACCTCTGTCCCGACTTCAGGCCAGACATTGTTGACATTCTCATGCACTCCAATCTCAATTATTCAAATATTGTTCTGTTTGGACTCCCATGGTCTGCCCTCCATGCACTTCAGCTTATTCTGCTGCCTGTATGCTGTCCCTCACTAAATCCAGACACATCTGGTTAGCTGACATTAGCTTGAAATGTTAACTAGTTACCTGTATGTTAAATCCTTACATAATCTTGGCTTTTCTGATCTCGCCAACCTTCTCTAGATTTACGAATCACCCCTTTCCCAAACTCCATTATCCTGACTTCAGTTTCTTGTGTGTTCGCCCCACCCATCTTTCTCTCAACATTGGTGTTCAGTTGCCTCAGTCCTCTGCTATAAACTCCAATCCCTAACTTTCTTTCATCTCCTTTCTTTCTCTTCTTAAAACCCATTTTTAATCATGTTTGGCCTCCCCTTTGTATTTTTATCTATCATTTCCCCCTATGAATGGGGAATATTCTACACAACCTGCCGTGTGTTTAGCCCATGCGGGGGTGGTCAACATTGGTCGGCAGCAGGATCTTCTGGTCCCACCACTGTTGATGTGGTTTCCCACTGGATGCACGTCTTGCTGCCGGGAAACCCAAAGCATGGGTGCGCTGCCGGTAGGACCAGACGATCTTGCCAGCATGAACGGCTCTAAAATTCCGGTCTATGGTTTTGTGAAATGCCTTGTGATGCTTTTCTTCGCGAAAGGTGCAGTATAAATGTTTTTTGTTCTTATTGTTGTTAATACCTAGTGAGACATGAAGACACTCTTAAAATTCAGGGTTAACAGAAGTAAAATTTATTAATGTTGATATATTCATACCGCTATAGGCACAGCTATTTAAACAAAGGGAAAAATCCATTATATAAGCCACTGGACAACAATTACTCTGTAATTAAGCCATTATGTAGTTGGCACACTCTTTAAAACCAATATTACCAAACAAGATGCAGATATTTGTATCTTAATGGACTGTAAAATAAAGAACATTCCTCCATCCCATTTTAGTGCTGAAAAAATTGAGTAAAGCATTTATTTGTCTGATTAAGGAAATTCTTGGCCTTTGTATTTATATCAAGCTTTATTGTAACAAGTTGTTTTAAAGTAGGCATCAAGATTGAATAAAACAGCCATTAAATATCAATATGAAAAAAGATCTTGCCACATTTTTCATTACACATAGCAAATCCAGAACACTGTGTTATCCTAAGAACGAACATAATAGAAGTAGGACTGGAAGAAAATAAATTTTGCCTTGATTTTATTTTTCCAACATGGGCATGATATCTTAGACTAGCCTTGGATTCGGTATAGTCAGAAAACACAATTATAGCCTCCTGCATCCCTCAGTGTGTTGGTTTAATATCCTATCAGCATTTCTTGCATCCTTACAAAGGATGGATGTCTCATGTATTCTGAAAAAGATGTAATAAAATGTTTGCTGACAACTGAAAGGATTGGATCTGGTGACCTCTCGCTGAAAAATAAAATTGATTTTGCACTGATGCTGTAAAATACTTCGTGGAGCAAAGCCTTGGAGAATTCTTTGCTATATAAGCATTAAGGAACTGCAGTGGATCAGAACTTTTCAGTGACTGTATTTCTGTACTTGCCTTTTCTCTCCTGTATTCTGTTCATTTCTTTTTTTGCAGCCTCTACAAAGTCAATTAGCCCACAGGCGTGGAGCTATACTTCAGTGTAGAGGACAGAAGAATGTGTCATCCTCCCCTGTCAATTCTAAAATCAGTATGGCTCCACATTCACCTAACTGTTATACGTTGTTCTTTTGTACAAAATAGGATTGTGCTGTCCTCCTGAGATGGGAGGCAAAATCTATGCCTTTCAGGGGTGGCCCCACATAATGGTTCAGTTCAACAATGATTGAACTTGCCAATAAAAGTATTGTAATCATTTGAGATGTCAACATCCTTAGCTATCTAAAGCCTATCCCTGTTTGCATTTTACAAGTTACAGTGACTTTTTGTTATTTCATTTCCTCATCCTGGAATAAAAGTTTGATTGAGAATATATCAAAAGATTTCCTGAGATCCATGGAAGTCATTTTCAGTTATTTTGAAGGGAGACTCATATAAAAGCAGAAAATTGTTGGATTCGCTTAGCCAGTCAGGAGGCATCTGTGGAGAGAGAAACAGAGTTAAAGATCAATGATTTTTCATCTGAAATGAACGATTTTGGAGACGAATGGTGAAGTGAAGTTGGCGAGGGGTGCTAGTGGTAGGAAGAATGGGGTGGGTGGTTGGAAGGATAGTAAAAGGAAAGATGAAAGGGGAAGTCATTGATAGAGTGCAGGACTGGAATGATTAAATGACCAAAGGGAAAATGGCAGAATTTGTAGTAATAGTGCAGCAAGTAGAGAAACAAAATGTGTGTCCAGAGCAGAAATGGCAACAGCAAAAAGCAGCATGAGAGAGAAAAATGGAAAATCTGGTAAAGAATTGAATGTCCCATTGCATAGGAATATAATGGAGTAAGAACATAAGAAATAGGAGCAGAAGTAGGCCATCTAGCCCTTCGAGCCTGCCCCGCCATTCAATAAGATCATGGCTGATCTGTCGCTGCTCAGTTCCACTTTCCCGCTTTCTCCCCATAACCCTCAATCCCCTCTCTTATCAAAAACCCATCAACCCGCATCTTAAAAATATTTAGCGAGGCAGCCTCCACCACTTCAACAGGCAGAGAATTCCAGAGATTCACCACCCTTTGAGTGAAGAAGTTCCTCCTCAACTCCGTTCTAAACTGCCCCCCTTTTACCTTGAGGCTGTGCCCCCTAGTCCTACTGTCTTTTTTGAGTGGGAAGAGTCTCTCCACCTCTATCCTATCCATCCCATTCATCATCTTATACGTCTCAATGAGATCTCCCCTCATTCTTCTAAACTCTAATGAGTACAAGCCCAGTTTATTCAGCCTCTCCTCATAGCTCAACCCCCTCAACTCCGGTATCAGCCTAGTAAACCTCCTCTGCACTCCCTCCAAGGCCAAAATATCTTTGCGCAGGTGCAGCGCCCAAAACTGCACACAGTACTCCAGCTGCGGCCTCACCAATGCCCTATACAGCTGCAGCAAGACCTCCCTACTTTTATATTCAATCCCCCTCGCTATGAAGGCCAGCATCCCATTCGCCTTCCTGACCACCTGCTGCACCTGCAAGCTGGGTTTTTGCGACTCATGCACAAGGACCCCGAGGTCCCTCTGCACCATCGCCAGCTGCAGTTTTTCGCCCTGTAAGTAATAGTCCTTCCTACCATTCTTCCTACCAAAGTGGACCATCTCACACTTGCCAACATTAAATTCCATTTGCCATTTCCTGGCCCATTCGCCCAGCCTATCTAGATCCTTCTGCAGACTCTCCACACCCTCCGCACAATTTGCCGTTCCCCCAATCTTGGTGTCATCAGCAAATTTCGACACCCTATACTCGGTTCCCTCCTCCAGATCATCTATATAAATGGTAAATAGCTGAGGCCCCAGCACCGACCCCTGGGGCACTCCACTAGTCACCATCCGCCAATCCGAATAGCACCCGTTGACCCCCACTCTCTGGGTAGGCCCCAAGACTGCCAAATAACCCTCCAGCCAGGTTAGAAGCCAACGGCTCCTCCATTCTCAGTGACTCCATTATATCTATCCTCCATTAACAACACCTCCTGTTGGCACCTCACAGGGTCAGGGACCCGAGTTCAATTCCCGGCTTGGGTCACTGTCTGTGCAGAATCTCTGTGTGAGTGCGTGGGTTTCCTCGGGTGCTCGATTTCTTCCCACAGTCCGAAAGACGTGCTGATTAGGTACATTGAGCATGCTAAATTCTCCCTCAGTTCCCTAGAGTGTGGCGACTAGGGGATTTTCACTGTAACTTCATTGCAGTGTTAATGTAAGCCTACTTGTGACACTATTAAGTAAACTTAGACTTAAACTTCTCTTAACTTTGAGATTAATGTGGGCAGTATTAACCCATTTTATTTTAAATATATAACATGGTTATTTAAGATTTTCTGTTTATTTAGCTGTTCTGTGATTGATATACTTTGCACATTTTTCATGCTGCGACTTTTTCAATTTTTAATTGCTTAGAAACTTGGCAAAAAATATGCTGACAAATTTTTTGGCCAATATTCCAGACTCCTCCATCAACTTCAGGAAAGACCCATCACAGGCTCATGTACAGTGGTATACAGTCGGATGGGAGTGGCTATGGGAGTTCTCAACATTACTCTGGATCCCATGAGGCCTCTTGGCATCAGATCAAACATGGACAAGGAAATTACCTGCTGATTGCCAGCTGTTGTCCTCCCTCAGCTGATCAATCAGCACTCCACCATGTTTAACACCATTTTCAACAAGCAGTGAGGACAGTAGAGGCACTGAATATACTCTGGGAAGGGGATTTCAGTATCCATTGCCAAAAAAGGCTCAATAGCTCTACTGACTCTGTGTTGGGTAAGTTCTAAAGGACATATTTGCCAGACTGGACCTGCAGCAGGTGGTAAGAGAACAAGAGAGGGAAAATAATAGTACTTTGATCTCCCCCTCACCAATCTATCTGGTGCAGATGCATCTGCCCTTGATAAAGTCCCATCTTCACAATGAAGACATACTCCATCACATCATGCTAACTGGGATGCACAACAGATCTGGCTACAGTTCACCCGGGAGTCTGACTTTCTGTGGTAATATGCATGTTGTAGGCTGGGATCTCTCAGGATGACCTCCCTGCTCTACCACCTCTCATTGATTTAAATTGGTAGGATTTGCAGATTGATGTATTCAATTTGCTTGGCTGCATTATGAATGTGCCTTCCTTGACCATCAAGTTGGGACTCAAATCCAGAGGGACACCAGCCACTACAGCATAAGACTTCCTGCAGAGCGTATGTAGCAGTTCAAAACTGGGTACCTACAAGTTATTGTGAACCAACAGCATTAGAATTGTATTCATTGACTACCTGCAACCTTATGGCCCAGCAAATCACTCACTCTACCATTACCATCATGCCAGCAGACTAAGCCTTGCTGAATGAAGAGTGTGGGAGAATATGCCAGGACGAGCACCATGCATTCTTAAAATGAAGTGCCAATGTGGTGAAGACATAGAACAGAGCTATTTGTCCATTTAACAGCAGACACAGCATGCTCTCGACATGGCAAAGTGATCCCAGAATTAACGGACCAGTTCAAAGTTGTGTAGTCTTGTTACAGCTGGTCATGAAAGGCAGTGGACAATTAAACAACAAACGGGTGAAAGAAGGTCCAAAAACATCCACATCCTCAATGATGGGGGAACCCAACATGTTGATGCAAAGACGAGGCTGAAACATAGTTAACCATCTCGATTGTGTCCAGGAGGATTTTCCACAGCTGTATGTGTCCAGTCTAACTAAACAAGTTGCACTATTGAACCTGGTGCTTGGAAATAAAGTGGATTAAGTAGATCAAGTCAGTGGGGGAGTATTTCGGAGACAGTGATCATTATATCGTAAGGTTTAGAATGATGGAAGGAAAGAACAATTGGAAAGCCAAAGTAAGAATAATTAACTGGGGTGAGAGCTGACATGAATTTAATAAGAATGCAGCTTGACTGGATAGACTTAAAGGTTGATGGGATAAAAAACTATAGCTGAAAAATGGGTTACCTTTAAAAAAAGAAATGGTTCAGGGGCAGTCAAGTTATAGTCTCTCAAATGACAATGCTGGACAAATAAATCCAGAGCCACAGATGAAAAAAAAGATAGAAATTAAGACTAAGAAGAAAAAGTGCGCTTATGACAGGTCAGATAGAAAATAAAATTGAAACCAAGAGAAATACAGAAGACTTAGGTGGGACGTGAAAAAGGCACATTAGAGGAGCAAAGCGAGATTGAGAAAAGACTGGCAACCAACATAAAGGGGAGTCCCAAAGTATTCTATAGGCACATAAAAAGAAAACAGGTGGTAAAAGGAGGAGTAGGGACAATTAGGGCCGTAAAAGGGAATTTACATGTGGAGGTAGAGAGCATGGCTGAGGTGTAATATGAACTCTTTGTATCTGTCTTTACCAAGAGAAAGATGCTATCCAGGCCAAAGTGACAGAGGAGGAAACTGTCACTAGAAAGGTTCAAAATGAATAGTCATAAACTAAACAGGCAAGGCGCTGGGACCAGACGAGATGCATCCAACGATATTGAAAGAAGCAAAGGTGGAAATTGCAGGATCACTGGCCATAATCTTCCCTAAGTCAGGGACTGGGGATTTGCAGACACTACATCCTTGTTCAAAAAAGATTGTGGGATAAGCCCAGCAATTACAGAGCTGTCACTTTAACTTTGGACATGGGGAAGCTTCTGGAAACAACTATTTGGGATAGAATTAGTAGTCACATGAAAAAAATGTGTTGATTACAAAGAGTCAGCATGGATTTCTAAAGAGGAAACCATGTTTTATCAACTTGCTCCAGTTTTTTGAAGAGGTAATAGAAAGGGTTGATTCGGGTCATCTGTTGATGTGGTGTACAGGGATTTCAGAAAGGCATTCAATATAATGCCACACAACTGATGTGAGAAACACTATAGTTCATGGAATTAAAGAAACAGCAGCAACATGGATATAAAATTGACTAACAGTAAACAAAGACTAATGGTCAATGGATACTTTTCAGGATGGAGAGTGAATTGTAGTGGAGTTCCCATGATATCAGTATCAGGGATCCTTGCTTTTCCTGATGTGCATTAATTATCTAGATTTTGTTGTGCAGGGGACAATTTCATAGTTTGCGGATGATACAAGTGTGGAGCGTGGCCCTTTAAGGGAGCATTCCCTAAGGTCGGGCTGGACATTATGGACTGCTGAGGTGGGAAACTGAGCCAATTAAATGTAAGGGCGCATATTCACGTTGGGGTGAATCCGCAGTTGGAACTGGGGTGTAGTAGTGTACAGTTGCCTTGTTATTCTATATGACCCTGTACAGATACACAGTTAATTGTTGCATTGGCAGTATAGTCTTTTGTAAGCCTCATTGAGTCATCCTCAATTTACTAAAGAGGACAATGTAGAACTTCAAAAAGACGTAACAAAGTTGCTGGAATGGGCAGATAGGCGACAGATGAAGTTCAATGCAGAGAAATGTGAGGTGATATATTTAGGCAGGAAGAACCTGGACAGACGACATAAAATAAGAGGTACAATTCTTTAAGGGGTGCAGGAGTAGACGGACCTGGGTGTATATGGAAATAGATCATTAAAGGTAGCAGGACAGGTGGAGGGAGGAATTAAAGCATATAGTATCCTGGGCTTTATCCAAGGGGCATAAAGGACAAGAGCAAAGAGATTGTGCTGAACTTACACAAGGCATTAGTTAGTCCTCAGCTGGACGGATGTGAACACATTGGAGAGGGTGCAGAAGTGGTTTAGAAGAATGGTTCCAGGGATGAAAAGCTTCAGTTATGAGGAAAGATTGGAGAGGTTGGGACTGTTCTCCTGGAGAGAAAAAATGCTAAGAGGAGATTTAAAGAAATGATCAAAATCATGAGGGGCCGGACAGAGTAGATAAGGAGAAACTGTTTCCACTTGTAAAAGGTCAAGCATGAGACAGCAAAGATTTAAAGTGATTTGTGAAAGGAGCAAACGTGATGCAAGAAAAATATTTTCATGCAATGGAGTTGACGTGTTATCCCCATGTCTCTGTGGGTTTCTTCTGGATCCTCCGGTTTTCTCCCACACTCCAAAGATGTGTGGGTTAAGTTGACTGGCTAAGTTAAATTGCCCCTTAGTGTTAGGGGAATTAGCAGGGTAAATATGTGGGGTTACAGAGCCTGCGTGTGATTGTTGTCAGTGCAGGTTCAGTGGGCTGAATGGCCTCCTTCTGCACTTCAGGGATTCTATGAATGAATGATTTGAGTGTGGAATGCACTGTCTGGAAGTCTGGTGTAGGCAGGTTCAATTGAGGCATTCAAGAGGGCATAAGATGATTACTTGAACAGAATTAATGTGCAGGGGTATGGGGTAAAGGCTGGGGAATGGCACTAAGTCACGATGCTCATCTGAAGAGATGGTGCAGACACAATAGGCCAAATGGCCTCCTTTTACACTGTAACAATTCTGTGATTCTATGATCTTCAACCAGAAGGGTCGAATGGATGATCAATTTAGGCCTCCTCCTGAGACTTCCCACGTTACAGATGCCAGTCTTTAGCCAATCAGATGCATGCAAGGTGATATCAAGAAATGGCTACAAGCATTGGGTACTGAAAAGGCTATGGATCCTGCCAACATTCCAGCAATAGTACCAAAAAGATGTGTTGTAGAACTAGATATGCCCCTAGCCAAGCTGTTCCAGGACAGCTACAACACAAGCATTTATCTGACAACATGGGACATTGACCAGGTATGACCTGTTCACAAAAAGCTGGACTAATCCAAATGGTAAATGACCGTCCCACATGTCTATTCTCATTAATCAACAAAATTATGGAAGGTACCATCATCAGAGCCATCAAATGGCACTTCCACAGCAATAATTTGCTCACTGATTCTTAGTTTGGATTCTGTCAGGGTCATGGCTTCAGAAGTGAGGTGAAAGTAACTGCCCTTGAAATCAAGTCAGCATGTGACCATTGAGAGTGACACCAGTGAACGTCAGCAAAAACTGAAGTCAGTGGGAATTAATGAGAAAGCTCTCCATTAGTTGGAGTCATATCTAATGCAAAGGAAAGTGCTTATAGTTATTGGAAGCCAATTATCTATGCCCTTGTACACTGCCACAGGAATTCCTCAGGATAGTGCCCGAGGTCCAGTCATTGTCAACTGCTTCATCAATGACCTCCCCTTCAAGATAAGGTTAGAAGTGTGTATGTTTGCTGATGATTACACAGTATTCAGTATCGTGCATGATTCCTCAGACACTGACACAGTCCGTGCCCACATGAAGCACAGCTCAGACTTGGACTAGTAAGTGGCAAGAAACATTTGTACCAAAGAGCAGGGAATTTATTTTGTTTTAATTTTATCCATTTACAGGATGTGAACATTGCTGGCTAAGCCAGCATTTATTGTCCATATCGAGTTGCCTTTGAGAATGGTGGTGGTGGTGAGTTGCCTTTTTAAACCACTGCAAACCTTGAGTTATAAGTATACATACATGCTGTTAAGGAGGGAGTTCCAGGACTTAGACCCGGTAACAATGAAGGAACGGTGATATATTTCCAAGTCAGGATGGTGAGCAACTTGGTGGAAAACCTCCAGGTGGTAGTGTTCTTAGGAATCTGTTGCCCTTGTTGTTCTAATGGTAGCAGTCATGGGTTTGGATGGTGCTGGCCAAGGAGTCTTGGTGAATTCCTGCAGTGCCTCTTGTAGATGGTACACACTGTTGCCAGTGTGGGTCAGTGGTGGAGGGTGTGAATGGCACCACTTCCACAAACAATCAAATTGGCTGCTTTGTCATAGATGTTCTTATGTTTCTCAACTGTTCTCATCCGAGCAAGTGGAGCGTATTCCAGCACATTCCTGACTTGTGCCTTGTAGATGTTTGGACAGACTTTAGATGAACTTTACAATTTCAGAAGGTATAACTTTGAAAGGAGAGAACCCTGAAAGGTGAAGTCCCCCAGAACATTGAAAGACTTTATTGTTGTTAAAGGACTGTTCATTATTATATTATGAGGCCTTTTGTATTGCATTAGTTTGTTGGTTCCCCCCCTTTTTTTTCCCTTTTCTCCCTTGCATTATTGGTGTCAGAAGGTGAGTTATCCATTGCAGGATTCCAAGTACATCTGAATTATAACAAACAAGATGTACATAGGAAACAATGGACTCAAATTCTGAGAACACTAGAATTAGAATGGAGCAGGTGATTTCTCATTGAGACCAGACCGAACAGAACCAGGCATGTATGGCCCCACCCAAGTGGGAGGAGTCAAGAATGATGCAGAGGGATGGTTTGCCTTTTTCACAGTCATAAAGGATATCATTTATGAGTTTGACAAGAACTGTTTCATCTCTGAAGCATGAGGAATAACTGATCGAAAGGATTCAAACAAGTAGTTCCTATGCTGTCATGGTTTCAACACTGGAGATAAATACATAGGTAGACAGGAAAACCTTTCACTTGTTACCTACAAAGTCTAAATCCCTTACATATAGCCATGCATTAAGTCTTCTTAACTGAGTTAAGCTGTCCATTGTTGTTATTATCCTGAGCTAAAGATTGATGTATTACTGCATGAGAGGCGTTGCCTTGTGTTCATCACTCTACTTGCATCTTCTGTTTCTGTACAGTACGTTCTTTGAAAAAAATGTGGAAAGTGGCTTGTAAAATTTTATCCGAGTATAGGAAACTGGTGTTTGTTTCCGGGGGGACAATTCTTAAAACTGGAGGTGAATAAATAAAAGAAACAAAGCAAACCAAAGTGTTTCCTCTGCTTACTTTCAAATTTGCTGGAAGTGCTTAACCAATGTAAAACTGATTCCAGCTGTGAATGGGATTTTTCTTTTGACAAGACTGGTACAGAGAGACACACAAAAAGGTACAAATCATTTTCTTAAGCTTGATTATGAAAAACTAGATGATCTTAGAAAAAGACTAACATAGCACCAGGGGGACAGTCTAACATTCATTTTGCTGACAGTAAATCCACTCCTACCAACCGTTCTAATTTTCTATTAGCAATTCAATTTCCAATCAAAATGTGAATTATGCTAACATACACCTAAAAAATACTCACTCTGAGAATATGAGAAAGCAACAAGTAATGAATTTTATCCATCAACTATATTTAACATAGCTCTCATATTAAGTTAAAAATTAATTAATTCAAATCTCACTTGAGTATGTAATTTAAGCTGATACTTCAGTGTTGGAGGAGTTTGCAGAGTTGGAAGGACCATCATTTGGATGAATTCTCAAACCAAAAAGGCCCATCTCAGGCAGACATTGCAGTATATTGAAAACTGCACTATGCATTTTGTCCATTTAAGGCTACCGTACATATATACCACAGGTAGGAGTCTGGAAGAAAATTAAGAAGAATCCTTTGTTTTAATAACACATGCAGTTCAGGTTCTGAATGCTTCTTATTGAATACCTTATTGTTCCTTCCTAAGAACTCCTCAAAGATCAACAATCCAAGTATAGTATTCAAAGAAGTGCAAAGAAGTGAATTGTCATTGTCAGCATTTAGTAGTCAACTGACAATACTAAAACATGTCACTATTTAATTCAGTTTGTGGGACCTTTCTGAGTGTCTGCCTCATTTACAGATAGAATAGCTGTAACCAACTTCAAAAGTAATCCATTAACAGTGAAGGACTGTGAATGTGAGACTATAGCCAGGATTTTACAGCCTGCCCCTCCTGCTGGGTTATTACAGTCCTGCTGAAGTAAATGGCAATTTAAATGGTGTGTCGCATCAGCCAGGGAGATGTGCCATGGCAAGGCCGTCAAACCCTGGCCTATGTTGATAATCAAAAATTCCATTGGGAGAAGGATGGGAAACAAAATGGAAAGCGAGATTGTAGAAGTGGAAAAATAAGAACATAAAGTAATAAATATGGATGAATAAGCTGAAAAGAAGAAATTGAATAAATGGAGATGGAGTGGAGGTAAAGAGAGTACACGCTCTGAGATGTAGACAACTGGGTACCTTAAATATTAGAATTGTACAACTGATTACCTTCCTTCCTGACAGCCCTGCTACCCTGGTTCCAATGTCACTCAACAGTAACATTTTCAGAGTTGTCATTACTGTCTGCTTCTTTCAATACCAATAAATTTTGTATCAGGAACCTCAATGACCAAAGGCAACCATAGTAGAATTTTAAGACATGAACCAGAGTCACAAGATGGCATTGGATCACAATGGTTTTCCAGTCAGAAGAAATGAATTTAAAAATCTATTGTAGACAATGCATTGATTCCCCATTTAAGTATGCACCTAGCGTGTTAATACCTACTGCAGGTGGATCTGTATTACAAATAAATCTTCCATAAATTCTGCCAATGTGTGTATTTTGATCATTATCTTTTTTACTATCCCACCTCTTTATTTTTGTCATGATGCTACCCTCATTCAGCTATGGACAGGAAGAAGAAGCTCCAAGAAAATAATTTCCTTTGTCAGTGTTACTCTCCTGCTAGGAAATAGAGCTAGTTCAAGCAATTTATAGTTGTACTTTTGGGATTAGAATAAAGGTATCACTTTCAGCTTAATTTTGGTTTGGTATTTGAATGCTAAGGAGTTAAAACCTCAGTTTGCTCCATGTTAAACAAAGTTGCCTGCGTGTCTATAGGTTTTAGTTACACTTTAAGCTTTGCCTACATTGTAATTTAGGATTTGTGACATTAAAGTTAATTTATTAGTGTCACAAATAGGCTTACATTAACACTGCAAAGAAGTTACTGTGAAAATCCCTGAGTTGCCACATTCTAGTGCCTGTTCGGATACATTGAGAGAGAATTTGTCAATGCCAATCTACCTAACTAGCACATGTTTCTTACCATGGAAGGAAACCAGAACAACTGGGAGAAGCCCACGCTGACAGGGGAGAACGTGCAGACTTTGCACAGTCACCCAAGCTGGAAATCAAACCCAGGCCCCTGGTGCTATGAGGTAGCAGTGTTAACCATTGTGCCACATGCCACCCCATAAAAGCTGTTGCAGGCTTTTAAACAAACTAAGCTGTTGCTTAGCAATCACAGGTCCACACTGAAAAGTAGAAGCGACAGAGTTCAGTTGGAACCAGGTCTCTGAGAAGCCAGCATCTCTCACAGAAACTGCAAGATCTGATAGGGCAATGGAGAAAAGGGCACAAAGAAAGCCCCAGAAACTAGAGAACTGTCAAACACCAGGGAATGATGAGGATTCCCAGGAAGACTGAATTCATAGGGCCAAACAATCAGAGTTTGAACAAAGTACTGTTCACTGGAGTTAAGGAGAGGGACAAAGAGAGGCTCCCATTTAAAGAGAGCTGCAAGGGGCAGATTTGGCAAGAAGCCAGATACCTGAAGTCATCTTGAGGTTGATGACACTTAAGTATAGCCAATGAAGCAATGGTGTTCTCGTTTGGCTGAATATCAGAGAGATTGTGTAGAAGGGTGAATGCATGTGGTGATCTAAGGCAGAGGAAAACTGAAAGGAGAGGTTGAAATCCTGGATGTGGATCGTTGGTGAAGGCATCCGAGTGAAATTGTTGTTAGGTAAAGATTCCAAATGTGTTCTTCAAGAACGGAGTTTGGAGATCCTCATGTGGAAGCAGAGATCTGATGAGACCAGTTGGCTCACAGTGTGACAAACATCTGGGAGATTTGATGTGAAATCCACATGAGGTCCATGTTTGAGTGACATCATTTACTTTAAGCGTGTGGTAAGTCTGACGACCTTTCACGTATTGGTTTACATGGACTGTGTACTTAATGAGAACATTAGAATATAAGATATATTCGTCAACTTGTGTCATCCTCATGAATCTGCATATACTTGTAATGATATAGTAGGAGTGAAGGAGTAGTTTATTGTAGTTAATCCCTTCTTGTTTAAAAACATTGTATTCTTTTGTTAAAATTTAAATGGATAGTTCTGCAACTCTGTTCATCCATAACTCTAAACAAAAAATACAAGTTATGGCCTACTGAGTCTGGGTTCCATTCTGGGATTTAACTGCCCAGTAGTAACACCAGCTGGGATTGTAACATTCCTTTATTTAGTTCTCCACTGACCTTTGAATGGCTGTCAAGGATGAAATTTAAATCTAGGTCAGTTTAATCAAATGATAACATTGTACTGTAACTTTGGATCATCCATTTTTGCTGATCTTAATCTACTGTGCACTATCTGTCATGATAAAACATATTTTATATCCACCTTCTCTATGAGGGTTACCAACAAATAATGCATCACAATAATTAATCCTTGCATAATTGTGTTCTGTAGAAGTACATTTTCTTTCAAACTGCAGTTTGCACAGCTGTAGAATTTAAATGAGGAGGACTTTCCACTCTTGTTCTCTGGCGGTGTGCTTTGTGGCAGCAGAAGTGGCATGCCGCTGACTGGTGCCAGGATTTTCCTGCCACTACCATCAACAGACTTCTCCATTGTTCACATTCTCTGCTGGTAGCGAACCCATGATGGGGCTCACCGTCGGCAGGACTGGATCTTGCCAATGGCGGAAATGGCCAGAAAATCCATAGGAAATGTTGAATATTATGCATTGCCCTCTCCAGCATATTAATAGTCAAGTAAGAGAATTACTAGTGGGTTTAAAAAATCAAGCTACGTTTTCAGGAGAGGGAAAAGAATCACTTTTTTAGGATGTTAATGTAAGGAATAAGTCCATTAAGTGTGTATATGCAAATGTGTAAAAGAAACTTTCAATTATTCATGCACTTCATCGAGAATAGGTTGAAATGTATTTCATGTGTGGAACAGTCAGGCAACAATAAAGACCATTTCCTAGCTTAAATGATAAAGAGCTGTTGATATTATTTCCAGCCACTTTCACAGGCCAGTACACATTGTATGAATCCTTGCTGCATCACAGACGAAATGATCTTTATCTTCTATGGTAATTTTATATGTGTTAAAAGGCACTTTTGGCAGTGATAATCTGCCATGCATTTCTGTCAAAATGAAGTTGGGCAGCTGCCAATTTGTTGTTTATTCAACAACAGAAATGGCATGTCCTTGGAAAGTTATTTATAGCAAGCTACGAAAATAGCTATCCATGTATTGGCAGCTAAAGCTATGCTGGGTCAAGGGCAAAGTTATTACTTGTTCCTGGGGCAAACCAATCTCAGTGAGAGTATATGGAGATGGCAGGGGCATGTTTAAATTTTGAAACACAAGATGCTTGTAGTGTTTGACTCTTCAGCAGCATCAGTCATATGTATCAAACTGCAACAAACTGTTTTACAAAGCACACCTATTCCAGTTAAATGTGCTTTTTTAACCTAGTTGTGATTCTCTGCTAAGTAGATTCATCCTCTTACTCGAATGGCTTAGGCCCAAACTATGTTTAATTCTCAAGGTCATAGTTAACATATTTTCATTAAGCTTCGCTCAGTGAAATGCCCATAATAGAAGGAACAAAAAAAACTAACCTTTTTCCTTGCAGACTCTATAAATCTCCTCAGATGTGTCATTATTATGAAGCATAGAAGATAGTTGCAGTAATATCAAAAATCAAGGTCAATTAGGGATCCATTAGGAGAGGTACTAAAATTGATTTGCAACCATATCTCTTCAGCTTGGCAATTTTAAGTGTTAAGGCTGTGGCAAGGAGCTTCATTAGAACACTTCAAAAAAGACATCTACTGATTGCCCTGAAACTTATCAAGAGTTGATTTCTTCTCATAATAAGACTTGGCAAATCCTTCAAATTAATGAGTCAGGATGGAAAGAATTATAACAACAATAAGCAGTGCTCCATATCTTGGATAATGGAGAGCTATTGAATAGTTTATTATTTCCAAGCACTTTCACAGGCCAGTGCACATTGTCTGAATCCTTGCTGCATCACATGCAATTTACAGGCTAAATGATCTTTATCTTTTGTGGTAATTTTAAATGTTAGAAAGGGTGCTTTCAGCAGTAATAATTCACCATGTATTTCTGTCAAAATGAAATTCTTTCTTTGGCTAATAACTTTGAAAAATGTAGTGGAAAATTGATATTGTGAGTAATATCACAAATGCGGTGTACCACAAGTGTAAATTTTGCACAAATTTTTGATTTAAATACACAATAGCAGAACAATATGAATTGGATTAGTAAAGAATAAAGCAGAGATACCTGCTAAAAACGCTTATTACTTCATTTTTAGTCATCACTCTTACCTACAACTCTAGTTTGGCATTGATTTTGTAAATCTATGTTTTTAACCAATTGCATCAAATATCAGAAGTTGCATCAGAAAAATATTTAAAAGAAAGCAACAGATTCAATGGCCTAAGATTTTATTTGGAAGTTCTGCAGCTAGAGCCAAGAGCAGGTGGCAACTCTGTATGGGCGAGCAGTAGAACATGGAGCAGCATATTATTAGCGGTGGCCAACAAAGGCACCATCACCAGGGCTGCCGTCCAAATAAAGACAGCAGCTCACCCATGAAAACTGTTGACCAATTAGAGGGTTGGTGTCTTAGTAACCTCAGAGCAGCACCACAGTTACTGCAATAGCACCACGATCATTGCTGAGACTGCAGCTCCAGAATGAAAACACCTCAATGGTAAGGTATCATTGAAGAGCAGCTACGTATGGTTGGAGAAGCCAGGGCCTGGTGTCAGTGAGAGTGGCATTGATCAAGGTGGTACCATTGTCACAATGGTGACTATTGCCACAGGGAAGCCCCGCTAAGAGCTGTGGAGCGCCCATTAGGGTGCTGACTTGCCTGGAACCCACTAAACTCATCTTGATTTTACCCAATTGTCTCCCCACATGGCGAAGATCCTCCTGAAGTGATTCAATAGTCATCAAGCTTCCCATCACTGGAAATATGGCATGGGGCCTCCAAATCCATCCCCAGTAAGTTGGGAAAATTCAGCCCAATTCTAACAAGGCGGCTTTCATACTATGCGCTGTACGTGATGGCAATGCTGCAGGAGGTCTATTTGTAATCTATTAAATATTGCATTTGGTATGTAAGATATGTTTCATCAGACATTCATAAGCATACATAGTACCAGACACTCCAATCAATGATGATATGAAATGTGTTGTCAAAGTTCAAGTTACCACAATATGTGACACACAAGAGCTGCTATTTTATTGTATATTACCCCTTGAATGTGCACTCTGCCCATTTCTCCACAATAGCTCAAAATGCATTCTCACTTATTTTTCCTAGATTACCTTTTCTTCCCCAGTAAGTAAAATCTCTATTGTTCAAAATAAATGTTTCATGAAAATAAAAGTGTGCAAAATTAAATTAATTAATTGGATTATCTTCATGTGTTTATGAAAAAGTTTTGCTTGAAAGTTGCAGGGCACAATCTTATTGCCCGTTTACCCCATGTTCCTGCTGCAGTGAGATCGGAGAATTTGGCACCCACGTCTTCATTCATTGCAGTGGGATGGGAAAATCCCGCCAGTGTGATTGGTGATAAAACTCTTGCCTCAGTCTGTCCCAAAAGCCTTGGCGTTCATCTTGAAATGTTTCCTAAAGCTATGATGGTGTGAGCTGAATTTGAATTGATGAGTCTGAACATGTGCAATATGCCTTGATCCCCAGGATGCATCAGTACTGCACTCCAGTACTGCCACCATTGTTGCCCCTTCACCCAAACTCCGTTGGAAAGGATCCATGTCAACTTCTCAAGCCCAGTGGAAGGGCAAATGTTATTGGTGTTAATTGATACCCACTCCAAGGGGCCTGACGCGACGATCATGAAGTCAGTGTCTGCAGAGGTGACAATAGATTGATTTGATGAGCCATTTTCTAGATTTGGGAATCCCGAACAAGTGATGGGTGACAATGGGAGTCAACTTTGCAAGGAGTTTGGGAGGACCTTGACCATCAAGGAGTCTTGATGTGGAGATGCCAGCATTGGACTGGGGTAAACACAGTAAGAAGTCTCACAACACCAGGTTAAAGTCCAACCAGTTTATTTGATAGTAAACCTACAAGCTTTCGGAAACACTGTTCCTTCGTCAGGTGTGTGGAAAGTTCTGATCAGAGAAGGGCATATAAAGGCACACACTGTTTACAGACTACTGATTAGAATGCGAGTCTTTACAGCTAACCTGCTATTCAAGTCTTAAAGATGCAGACAATGTGAGTGGAGGTAGCATTAAGCATAGGTTAAAGAGATGTGTATTGTTTCCAGACAGGACAGTAAGTGAGATGTTGCAAGTTTGGAATAGTGGCGTGAGATATTTTTACATTCCCACCCAGGCCCTATCCCTGTTTACCTCACACATTTACTCTGTTAATACACCTGACAATAAGGGACAATTTATCATGGCCAATCAACTTAATCTGTCCATCTTTGGAGTGTGGGAGGAAACCGGAACACCTGAAGGAAACCCATGAACTCATGGGGGGAATGTGCAAACTTCACACAGACACCCAAGGCCAGAATTGAACCCAGGTCCCTGTGTTGTGAGGCAGCAGTGATAACCACTGTGCCACCATGACGCCCCTGAAGTTCTCCAGTGGAGAATCATTTCAAATGGAGTCAGGGAATCCAACCAAGACAAGTGTCCCTGAAGGGGTTGACTCACCCAGGGAGAAGACGATGGCAATATCTACGGAAAACAAAAACCAGTCTGAAGAGGAACGGACAACAAGAGTTTTCAGAAATTCATGAAATGATACCTGAGAAGGCTCTTGAGATGAGGAAATATTTATCTAAGAATCATCATCCCCCAGAAAGACTGATTATGTCAATGTAAACATAGATTGGATGTCTTATTTGGGGTGGGGGCAGAGTTTTATGTTTCCATGTTTACATTTTTCATGTTCTCTTGTATATAGTTTTGACCTTGTGCATATATATATATATTGGATTTAATGCCCACATAATTAAAGAAATATATATATATATATATATATATATGCTATAATGGGAGTTTTGAAATAAGAGGGGAGGATTATTTTGTATGTATTTCCCTTTAAGTGAGTAGGTTAGGTGACCTGGGTTACAAGCTCTATCCAGGATGGAGCTGTTGGATTCAGTTTTGGACTGACTGAGTAGTTCAATCAGCCATTTCTGTTTGAATTACACCAAGTTAGTTCATAGTCTTTTTATAGTCCATTATTAGACCTCAAACATAATAGTTTGTCTTTCAAGTAACACCAAAAGTAAGATTATCTGGTTGTTAAAACATTACTGGTTGGAGGAACCTGCTGTGTGCAAATTGGCTGCTGTGTTTCCTACAGTACAACTGTGGCTATGCTTCACATGGACTTTGATGTTTGGGAAATGCTTTGAGGTGTCCTGAGATTGTGAAAAGTGGATTATAAATGCAAATCTTTCTCTTTCCTTTATCGCTCTTAAGGATCTGCAATTTTATAATTCAATGGAGTTTTGATGTTCTAATCCTGTTAGACTAGACAAATGAGTTTTGTAGACATCATCTGATTCACACAATTAATATTATTTTAAAGTCATGCCTAAATAATAATTAATTGATTTGATGAAACATTGTAACTTATCTTGAACAAAGAAAGACAGTCCATACTAGAAGCCTGAAATGTTCTGGAAGTACCATCAGGTCTGTCAGTATGTTAAGAAGTCTCACAAAACCAGTTTAAAGTCCAAGAGGTTTATTTGAAACCACGAGCTTTCAGAGCATTGCTCCTTCATCTGCTCACTCACCTGATAAAGGAGCCGCACTCTGAAAGCTTGTAATTCCAAATAACCCTGTTGGACCTCAACCTGATGTTGTGAGACTTCTTACTGTACCCATCCCAGTCCAACATCGACATCTTCATATCATGTCAGCATCTTGAAAGCAGGTGGCAGGTTAACATATCTGGTTGCCTATTCCACTGACAGCACTGTTAATTCTACTTTTTTCAATTGTTGACATATTTATTACCAATGCTTTTTTTCCAATGGTGCTTGAATGTTGAAGTGTTGTGTGTGAATGGTCATAGAGTTGGAATGTAACAGAGTGAGCAACAGATTCTGTACAGCATCATGAGATCAATGTTCTGAACCAGTGCATGAAAAAACTCAAGAAAGACAAATCACACTTGTTAATGGGAAGTGAGCCCAGTAAGAGATGAAGCATCTTGGCAGTTCAGGATAATATTAGTTACAGTATAATTATGTTTGAAACAGTCTGAGGACCAGCATCTGGCTCTGCAAATTTTAGGAAAATCAACTTCCAAGGTGTGGTGAGCAAGTTTAAACATATTGCTGAGGAAAATTGCACAATATTTGTTGGAATACCCATACATAATCTTTGTGGAGATGGCCACATCTTCACACTGACAAATGGGATGGAATTCTCCCAGCTGTTCACACCAGCAGGATTCTCCAGTCCTACTGCAGCGAATGGGGATTTGGCTGAGTGCCAAATTCTCTGTCATCTCTGGCAATGGCGGTGGGCATGAACGGCCAGAGAATTCCGGTCTTGATGCCTGACTATTGATTATGCAACAATGCTAAACGGGATATCTTCAGGACAGTGCTACTGAGAGACCTTGTGAACCATCAGCAGCAACACAATTGTATTCAACTACAATCTACATCAACAGGGACAAAGTAGAAATGGTGAAAGCTTCAGGTTTTTAGGTGTTCAAATCACCAACAACCTGTCCTGGTCTCCCCATGCTGACTCTATAGTTAAGAAAGTCCAACAGCACCTTTACTTTCTCAGAGCACTAAGGAAATTCGGCATGTTAGGTGTGACTCTCACCAACTTTTACAGATGCACCACAGAAAGCATTCTTTCTGGTTGTATCACAGCTTGGTATGGCTCCTGCTCTGCGCAAAGAAACTACAAGAGGTCATGAATGTAGTACAATCCATCACGCAAACCAGCCTCCCACCCATTGACTCTGTCTACACTTTCTGCTGTCTTGGCAAAGCAGCCAGCATAATTCTGAACCCCATGCACCCCTGACATTCTCTTTTCCACCTTCTTCCGTTGGGAAAGATACAAAAATCTGAGGTCACGTACTAATTGACTCAAGAACAGCTTCTTCCCTACTGCCATCAGACTTTTGAATAGACATACCTTGCATTAAGTTGATCTTTCTCTACACCCTAGCTGTGACTGTAACACTATATTTTGCATTCTCTCCTTTCCTTCCCTATGAACTGTATGCTTTGCCTGTACAGCGCACAAGAAACAATACTTTTCACTGTATACTAATACACGTGACAATAATAAATCAAATCAAATCTGTAAACTCATGGTCCAGCATCACTCAATCTATCATTCCCAACAAGCCAGGTGACCAAACCTGGTTCAATGAGGAGTGCAGGAGTGCATGCTCAGAGAAACATCAAATATAACTAAAGATGAGATGCTAACCTGGTGATACAATAACATAGGTCTACGTGTGTGCTAAATAGTGGAAGCAATATGTTATAGACTGGACTATAGACAGGATCTCACAATCAACAAAGAAGTGCCAAGTAGCATCTGTGCCTGGCATTAACCATCTCCAACTGGAAAAACTCTCACCATTTCCCACTTGGCATTCAAAGGCATTAGCATCATTGAATTTCTCTAACAACATCCTGAAGGTTACCGTTTACCAGACATTAACTGAGTCTGACATATAAATACTGTGACTATAAGAGCAGGTCAGATATGGAAACTGTCAGTGAGCAACTCATCTCCTGACTCTCTGAACCCATTCAAAATTTACAAGCGAGGAAGTTGAAGGAATACGTTCCATTTCTCCAGATAATTGTGGCTCCAACGCCACTCAAAGTTTAACACCCAACTCCTTCAAGAATATTTTCCAAATCTATCCCTAGGACAAGAGGAGCAGGTGCATAGGATCACTGCCACTGCTCCAAGTCATACACCATGCTAACTTGGAAATATATCACAGTTCCTTCACTGTTGTGCTGGAACTCCCACCCTAGTACTCCCACCCAACATCAAGTAAAAGAGAAAAATGAACTCTGGAAAAATTAACTCCATTAAGTAACAGGATAGTAAATGCATTAGAAAAAGGTCTTGTTTCACTTACAGAAAAGTGTTAAAAGGAGAAAAGAGCAATTGTGACACCAATAAGTTCTCCTATGTTAGAGCATCAAGGAAACTATAAGGATAAAATTATTTAAAAACAAATTGAAGAATCGTGGTTGGGCCAACATTTATTACCCATTCCTAACTGTCCTTGAAGTGATTAGCTTGCTGGGCCATTTCAGAGGACATTTAGAGTCAATCACATTTCTGTGGATCTGGGTGGCATGGTAGCACAATGATCAGCACTGCTGCCTCACAGCTCCAGGGACCTGGGTTCAATTCCCAGCTTGGGTCACTATCTGTGTGGAGTTTGCACGTTCTCCTTGTATTTGTGTGGGTTTCTTCCAGGTACCCCAGTTTCCTCCCACAGTCCAAAGATGTGTGGGCTAGGTTGATTGGCCATGCTAAATTGTCCCATAGTGTCCTGGGATGTGTAGATTAGAGGGATTAGCTGGGTAAATATGTGGTGTGCTGGGGCTAGGATGGGATTGTTGTAGGTGCAGACTCGATGGGCTGAATGACCTCCTTCTGCACTGTTGTGATTGTATGATTCCATGGAGTTGCAAATAGGCCACATCAAAAAGGACAGCAGATTTCCTGCCCAAAGGTATATTAGTGAGCCAGGTAGGTTTTTATAAACTTCGACAGTGGTTTTGTGCTCATCATTAGATTTATAATTCCAGATTTTTCATCAATTAAAATTTCACCATCTGCTGTAGTGAGATTTGAACCCAGGTCACCAGAGCATTACCCCTAGCCCCTGGATTGCTCACTCACCACCAATAATGCAATATCACCACCATCCCGAACTGGGATACTGAAACTTCCTTGCAGCATTTACTGTAGAAGACATCTCATAAACATCCAGGCATCTGCACCAATTTTGCCATTAATTTGATGGAATTTCTAGGCAGGATTAAAGGATAGAAACCAAACACATATTTGGGAACAGATGGTATTGACCAATACTACCAAGAGAAATGAGATTTTTGAAGCATCAACAGCTATCCTGAAATGCAGAGATGAGTAGGAAGAATTACCCCCATAGGGTTAATCCACAATATCTATAAGAGATGAAAAAGACAAGGGACTCCTTAGCTTTGAGATGATTGGAAGGAAATCTTATAGAGGAATCATGGAATCCCTACAATGCAGAAGGAGGCCATTTGGCCCATCAAGTCTGCAGCAACTCACTGACAGAGAGTCTAATCCAGACCCTCACCCCATCCCTATCCCCGTAACCCTGCATAATTACCATGGCTAATCCCCTAAACCTGCACATCTTGGGACACTAAGGGACAATTTAGTATGACTAACACACCAAACCTGCACATCTTTGGACTAAGGGAAGACACCAGAGCACCTATCATATTGACGCAACTTACCAAATGACATAGCAGTGTTAATTGCAGAATACTGTTTCAAACTAAGCCAAAAGGGTATTAATAGTTTATAAGGAAACTATGCAAATAGATTTATTTAAATTTATTCAATTTTATTTTTCCATTAAGAATACATTCTACTTTCATAGAAAAATGATGAGATTATTGAGGATGATGAATGTCATTTTTAAGTTGTTTGAAGCAGTATTGTTATTACGGTGTTACAGGAAAGGAGCAGTTATAAGATTAACAGTGTTCAATTAACTCTGATCTGATTAATATCCTGAACATTTAGCACAATCTTACTGATGGAACAACAGACTTGGAGAAATTACAAAATAAAGGATATTCATCATATTTGGTGGGAAAGCTGATAAACACAAGAGATAAGGTGTTTAAAAAATGAAAATGAATCCTATTATAATTCACTGGGCAATCTTTAATCTGATTATTGTTCGTCAAAGAAAGCCTAATCTTACAAGGTAAAGATACTATGGGATCTGACGTCTCTCTTACTGAGAGTTCTGTTTAAAAAAAAGTCATGAGGCTATTATTACTAAAATTTTAACATTTCCTGTTTCATGACTTACCCTTTTCTACAGTCATATAGACATTATTAAACAAATATTTAAATGAGACTGTTAATGGTAAAGTATGAAAATATCCCAGGAATTAGTTGTGTGAAAACTAGTGCCTAAGTGGTGCTGTGCCAGCAGGACATATCCGTTTGAAACATTGATTTTAACAGATAATTTTGAGTCCAGTGATGATTACAATGATTTAAACATGCCTGCCTAAAACATGCGCGTTTTTCTCTCAGATGCTGAGTGGCACAATGGTTAGCATGGCTACCTCACAATGCTAGGGACCCGGGTTGGATTCCTGGCTTGGGCCATTGTCTGTGTAGAGTTTGCACATTCTCCCCGTGTCTGCATGGGTTTTCTCAGGGTGCTCCAGTTTCCTCCCATAGTCCAAAGGTGTGCTGATTAGGCCATGCTAAATTCTCCCTCAGTGTACCCGAACAGGTGCTGGACTGTAGTGACTAGGGGATTTTCACAGTAACTTCATTGCAGTGTTAATGTTAGCTGACTTGTGACTAATAAATAAATTTTACTTTATTAGAAGTTATTTTTGTGGAGCAGCATATGTGAACTGCTTACATCCACTCCCTGTGAAGGTGTGCACTGCCTGACACACAACAGAACATTTCAAGATGCCCTAAGAACTGAGGGAGTGGGTGCACACATTCTCAAATGCAGAACTGGAGGTCCTGTTTAAGGTGATGCAAAGTATGATGCCAATGCTGTTCTGCCTGGCCTCATTTCCTCCATTTATTTACTGTCATTCTGGAGTGACTTCTGCCCCCAGGGTCCTTGATCCTGGCTAAAATATGTCTAAGTGGCTAAAGGTGTGGTGGGCTTTCTTTGAAACGATGTGACATCAAGTATTTGTCAGCTCCACAGCCAGTGGCTGAGAGCCCTCTCAGCTCCACAAGATTCTGCCCAAAGTTTTTGGGGTAGAAATTAACTGGTGTAAAAACAATGTCCATTTTGGGGACTAACATGCCTTTCCAAAAGAATACATGCAAGATACCTGACCAAGTATTGGGCTGGGTCACTTTTAATGCATTCCTTTTGGTCATGTAGAACAGACCTTTGGTGCATTACATATATAAATGCGATTTCCATTGCCTATTGCAGGTCGTTTCTACTACAAAGGGCACCAAAGAGGGAGCAGGAGTTGCATCTGCTCATCTCAAAATCTTCAGCAGCTGATTTAACCTGAATAGCAGCTGCCACCAGGTGTGTAGTAATATAAGACAAATGTATTTTTTGAAGTTGCTTTGAAGATGTAAAAGCTCCTACCACACAGCAATATGCCAATCAACTCCTTTTCTACCCTTACCACCTTCTGCTCCCATTACCCATTATCACTTCAACCAACTCCCCTGCCCTCAGCCACCCTCTCACAGCAGCATCCCCAACCCGGGGCTGATCTTGGGGAACTGCTGCTAAGGCAGCTGGGTTGATGTTCATCTTTTTGAAATGGGTGAGCTGCTGGCAGAAACTCAATAGGCAGCTTGTCTAATTAATATGAGTGAGGTCCAAGACCAATTTGTGGTCAGGCTTTTCGTGTGCATCACTAATTTCAGGCCTGAAATTAGGTCTAGAATGATTTTCATTCGTATATGTTTTGGTCCTGTTCCATAAAGTGTGTTTGTGAATATAAAACACAGAACAGTGAGTGAATGTAAAACACAGAACAGTGAAGACCAATTTATAAATTATCAGTATAATGTAAATAATCCGTAAGATTATGTCTATTTTTGTAGAGCATAAAGAACTGTGTTATGTTGCCCATTCATGATGCTAACATGAACTTTCTATGAAGGCATAGTATCCATTTCTAATTACAGTCTGAATACAGCAGGAAAATGGATGTATCTAAAGAACAGATCATGGGGGCGATTGTCCCCAAAAAATTTTAAGTGCCGAATTTGCATTAAAACGAGGGTAATTCTTGCTTTTTTTTTAGTGCGATTTTCAAAATGAATCTTCCACGCTCAGAGCACTGCACAGTGCCCTAGCAGGATTCACACTAAAAATCAAGGGATGGGGCTTATTCCCGCTGGAGAGTCTGGCAGCATGTGCTGAGTAGGCCATTGGACATGCACTGATCTGTCAGAGCAGACATCGGTGCATGTGCACTATCCCTGTATCACCAGCCACCTGATTGCTGGCCAGCCCCACAACCTCAATTTGCTGCCACTCCAATCACCCCACTGCACAATCACTGGCCTCTGAACCTCTCCGGGCACGCCCCGACCCCCCGCCACCCTGATGGTCAGCCCCTTCCCTCCCACTGCTCGTGATCTTTTTGTAAAATGGTAGCAGGACTCCCACCACCCCCACCAATTTCTCCCCCATTAGCTCCTGCCCCAGTAGGCGTGCCCCTCTGGCCTGCTCCCTTGGTAATGGCCAATGACCAGTGTGCAGTGCCAAAGTACCCCTTGGGTTTTTCTGGTTTACCCAGGGGACCAAACTGGCACTGCCAGGTTGGCATTGCCCAGGGGACACTCCTTCCTTGCACCTGACCATCTGCCGGGGGGGGCCTCCATCCCCTCCAGCAGGGCCAGCCACCTGTTCCCCATTTGTGCGGAGCAGGGGTAAACCCCAATGCAGTGAATCACTTGTGGCGGTGGTGGTGGTGGTGGGGGCGGGGGTGGCGTGCACGGAGACTTCAGTCCTGGAACTACTAATGGGATTTAAATATGGAAATCAGCTCCATGCCGATTTCCAGCGTGGAGCTGATGATTCCAAAGATCTTGGAGCCGGAGATGCACGGAGGCAGTGGCACAAAACGGAGAACCTGCTAAACGGCCTCTGCTGATGTCTCCCAACCTGTTGTGCTACTCAAGCAGCACAGCAAGCTGGGAGAATCGCCCTCCATATTTCAAACTTCAGTCCATTCGACACTTTCTCCAGCAGTGGTGCTTTGATTAACTGAATATCGAATTCCTACAGCAGTTCACAAAAGCTAATATATGTATGGACCAAATCAAAAAGCACGTATTTCATTGAAACATGGTGTCACTGAATAATAGAGCATGGAAGCAGGATATTGGCTCCATTGTATCAATACTGGTACTTTGGTGGAGCTAAATGTTATATTGCTTTGCAAACTGTCATTATCTAATTAAAATTTGTCTCCTACACGTATAATAATTGTTTGGTAACAATTTGTATTAGTGGTGCTTTTAGAATTTTCCACTGAGAGTTAAAATTTCCCATTGCTATTAAAGTGATTGATTGGCATCAAAAAATGTTTACTGCAGTGTTGTAATGTCTTGATTGAAACATGATTGAATATCTTTTATGACAGATAACAACTATTTGACAAAAGCAGCAGATGGGCCAGCCCTTTGTAAGCATCAGTCCATTTTTAATGTCCTCTTTCACACCTAGTTTACTTTTGCTCGAGAGACAGCATCTATTTTCATCAAACATACCAGCAATTCATCAGCAATTTAATCATGTATTGCCGCAATGCTGCAGCATTTTTAAATCATTAAATTCCCACACCACTCTCCCCCCAGTATAAACATGCTCATCTGTAGCTGCTCAAAACCTTGTGCACTTGAACCTTCTTACATCTGGAGAAGTAGTGTCTGTTCTTCCCTTGTGTCACCCAATGTCACCATGTCAGATGATCATCTCCACAGGATAATCAGGAAGGAACATTCAATTTTCCTCTCAATGGCATGCCTCACGTATCAGTTAGTGGAGAACTGCCAGAATCAATGACGTTTACAGATTGGTGGGTTAGATTGTCAGTCCCTATAGGATAAACTGACAACATAAGCTAAGTGTCTTGACCTGGAATTTCGTAAAGAAGATAAATGACTAACATTATTCTATGAGTTTTATGGTTCTTCAAATAATTCTGTATAATAGGATTTTACTTCATAACTTTTCAAGTTATATATGTTTGGAAGGAAGTTTTTTTTAGTTTTTTTTGAGGTGTGTCTACTTTACTGCAAGATCCATTTGTCAATCAAGTTTTACTTCAGACAACACAAACTTCGAAATTATTTGACTGTGAATGGGTTGGATCTAACATTTATTGATTTAAGTTAATATAGCCTGTGGCTAACAGCATTTAGAGGTATGGGCCTTAATCTTTTGCCCAACAGGCCCTCACACTCAGTGGGCCTGGAAGCAGGTACAAAACAGCCATAGTCGACCTGAAGCATAATATCATACTGGTGAGCCAGTTAACAGTTATCCAATGTGAAACACACTCCATGAAAGGCTGAAAGCTGCTAGGATGGATGAGAAAAGGATGGGTGCTGAGAACAGAGATAGGGGTGTTTCCAATGTGACCCTTCAGGTGACAGCCACTGTGGATCTGTCTCAGGGAGCTGCAGACTTATGAAAAATAAATAAGGATGTTGAGACGAGTGTCTTGGCAGCACAATCACACAGGCCTTAGACCCCAGACACATTTGTTAATTTTATTTGCGCCCTAACCTTTTATCCCGCACTGGCTCGAGATTGCAGCTCAAACGTAAAGGCTGACTGGCCAATTGCCCTGCCTGCCAACCATAATGACAGATCTTTAACAAAGGGTCATCTGGACTCAAAACGTCAGGTCTTTTCCCTCCTTACAGATGCTGCCAGACCTGCTGCGATTTTCCAGCATTTTCACTTTTGGCTTCAGATTCCAGCATCCGCAGTAGTTTGCTTTTAACCACAAAGACAGATGGACAAAGTAAAATCCTGGGCAATTGGTGTTTAATTAATTTTAATTACCTACTTACCTGTCAGCAGGCATGTTTCCGACTTGCTCTAGTGCCTACCGACTAAAATACCACGTGAGGGAGTGATAACATCGGGTCGTGAACCTTCTGGTGTGATTTTATGTGCTTCCGGGTTGGCTGTGCATTCGAATTTTATATGTAAAATTCTGGTCATGTCTATATTGTTTTATTTGATATAATTCAAAATGACTTGATGAAATAATTTGAAGAAGAATCACATAATTAATTTTGACTAGCCCCAGAATAATCATTAGGTATCAAGTGGACAGAGTCCTTCAGTCATTCATTCACCTTCAGAATGTGACTGTCATATCTCAATCCTGATATGGCACTGATTCTAATCAGTGGTTTCTATTATAGGCCTTTAAGCTAAAGGAAACTGCTGATGAAGACCATAAAAATAAATGAGCCTTATCGCTTCTCAGCATCTTTGTGCTCTCCCAGATTTCCTGTGTGAGCCTGAATGGCAGACAATGACTCAGAGATGTGTTTCTGTAAGATAACGAAAAAAATGCACGCACAAAAGGAAACTGTCAGCCATGCATTAATTAGCTGGAGCGTTGACTGCTCTTGATGTGATGTTATTAATTGGTATAATAGGTGTGAAGCGAAGCTGTTGTTCCTCCTTAACCTTACAACCATCATTTTGATTATTGACAGCAGGTCAAAGTCTGTTGTCTCTTTGATATTCTGCTGCCTGTGCTATGTATGTTTGTGTTATCTTGCAAGATATTAAGAGTTGAGGAGAAGTCTTTTCTTGTGGAGATTTTAAATGCAAATTGGAAGTAGGCAGTTGAGAGAATAATAGAAGGGATTTCAGGATACACAATAGGCATGAGTCAGGGAAACCGAGAGTTCTGGAGGGAAAATAATGGCTGGCAGCGACATGAAAGGAATTTTTTATACACATTTGTGGGCTGTGAGCATCATTGGTAAGGTCAGCATTTGTTGCAGATTCATGATTGCCTGAAGAAGATGGTAGTAAGCCAACTTCTTGAATTGCTACAGCCCATGTGAAGTGAGGTACACCCACAGTGTCATTAGAGAATAAAGTCCTGGATTTTAACCCCACGACGTTGGAGAAATGGCAAAGTTCCAAGTCAGGGGGGCATGTGATTTGTGAGTGTTGGTGTTCCCCCATGTCTGCTGCCCTTCCTCTTGGCAATAAAGGTTGTGAATTTGGAAGATGCTGTTGAAGGAACTTTGGTGAGGTGCTGCAAAGCAGCTTGTAGATGGTACACATTGCTGCCACTGTACATCAGTGATGGAGGAAGTGAATGTTTAAGGTGATGAGTGGAGTGCTGGAGCGGCATTTATCCAGGCAAGTGGATCACTCTCCTGACCTGTGTCTTCTTGTTGGCGGCAAGCGGTGAAGAATCATGGTGTGAATTCCCACAGTATTTCTAGCCTCTGCCCTGCTGTTGTGCCACTCTATTTATGTGTTTGGTCCAGTTAAATTTCTGGTCAATAGTAACCCCCAAGAATGTTGATGGTGTGGGATTTAGTGATAGCAATGCCATTGAACATCAAGGGAACATGGTTAGATGTTCTGCTGTTGAAGGTTATCATTGCCTACCATAACCTGCATGCCAAACAGCATAAGCAGCAAGTAATAGACAGATCTAAATGATTCCACAACACATGGATCAGATCTAAGCTCAGCAATCCTATCACATCCTGCCATGAATGACTGTGGATGATCAAACAGCTCACTGGAAGAGGAGGCTCCACAAACTTCCCCATCCTCAATCCCCAACACATCAGTGCAAGAAATAAGGCACTTCCAAGGTACTGCCGACTTCCAATTTGCATTTAAAATCTCCACAAGAAAAGACTTCTCCTCAACTCTTAATATCTTGCAAGATAACACAAACATACATAGCACAGGCAGCAGAATATCAAAGAGACAACAGACTTTGACCTGCTGTCAATAATCAAAATGATGGTTGTAAGGTTAAGGAGGAACAACAGCTTCGCTTCACACCTATTATACCAATTAATAACAACAATCTTCAGCCTTATTCCAGATTCACATTCATTTTTGTAAGCACTTCTTACAATTCCAAGACTATATTCACAATAATACAAGCATATTTCCTTGAGCTCTCTCATGGTCCTCAACTGTAATATTGCTGAAAGGTTAGCGGAAAGCTTATTTACATTAAAGTGACAGCAACAGAATCCTTATGAAATTTGCCCCTATAATGCTCTTGATGTACACTGACCTAATTTCATTTCTATATGTATAATTTGATCAATGATAAGATTTACCCCACTTAAGTATGTACCACTCATTCTTTATTTATGACAACTGGAAAATGCATTCATGATACAATTAGAAGTGCCATATTAAATTATACTCTTAGAGATAGTATTATATACCCAAATTACATGGAATATGAACAAGATAGTCCCCTGTGAGTGGAAGTGCTTAGACTTAATGTCCAACTGTCCAAAACCAGGACTGTGAAGCCCTTGCCATTTTCTGGTGTTGGTGTGAACGTTGTGAATATCAGAGGCTAAAGCTAATTGGCAGTTGGCTGGCTCCCATGCTAAATCAGCCAGTTGATCAGGCCAAGACAAGGGACATTTTTTGTGAAGCCAGAAGAAACGTGCCTCATTACTCCGTAAAAATTCTCCCTGAAATATTTTTCAGCCTTTCCTTAAGGGACTATCAACTAAGGGCCACAGGCATAATTTCAGTTGCCCAAATATCAAAGTTAATCAGCAGTAAGCCTAGGATCAAATGGAGAGCGTTGTTCAGTTGATTTCAGCTTGCTGACATTATCATAAGTCACTAAGTAGCTAAGAGCAGTGGGCGAGAAGAGGATTGGGAAAGGTTTAAATGTCAACAAAGATTGACAAAGAAGTTGATAAAGGAGGGTAGGAGAAGCTATGAAGCTGGGCTAGCACTTAATATAAAAAAGGATAGCAAGAGTTTTTATAAATATATAAAAAGGAAGAGGCTGGCTAGGGTGAACGTTGGTCCTTTAGAGGATGAGAAAGGGGACCTAGTGGTAGGGGATGGGGATATGGCTAAGGTCTTGAATAACTTTTTTGTTTCTGTCTTCACGGAGGAGGACGTGAATAATTTGCCGGGTGTTAGCGATGGAAAGGTGGTAGGACTGGAGGGTCTTAATGACATTACTGTTACTAGAGAGGTGGTGCTCGACAGACTGGAGGGGCTGATTGTGGACAAGTCCCCAGGACCGGATGGAATGCATCCGAGGGTTCTGAAAGAAATGGCGGAGGTGATAGTGGACGCCTTGGTGGTTATTTTCCAGACGTCGCTGGATTCCGGGGAAGTGCCGGAAGATTGGAAAACGGCTAATGTTACGCCGTTGTTTAAGAAGGGTGCCAGGCAAAAGGTGGGGAATTATAGGCCGGTTAGTTTAACGTCTGTGGTAGGTAAAATGTTAGAATCCGTCATTAAGGAGGAAATTGCGAGGCATCTTGAAGGGAATTGCTTGATAGGGCAGACGCAACACAGTTTCATTAAAGGGAAGTCGTGTCTGACAAATTTACTGGAGTTCTATGAGGATGTGTCTAGGGCAGTGGATAGAGGAGAGCCGGTGGATGTGGTCTTTCTGGATTTTCAGAAGGCGTTTGACAAGGTACCTCACAAGAGGTTATTGCAGAAGGTCAGGGGACATGGAGTTGGGGGTAGGGTGTTAGCGTGGATAGAGGATTGGTTGTCAAATAGGAGGCAAAGAGTGGGGGTCAATGGGTGCTATTCGGATTGGCGGTTGGTGACTAGTGGGGTGCCCCAGGGGTCAGTGCTGGGGCCTCAGCTATTTACCATTTATATAGATGATCTGGAGGAGGGAACCGAGTGTATGGTGTCGAAATTTGCTGATGACACCAAGATTGGGGGAAAGGCAAATTGTGCGGAGGGTGTGGAGAGTCTGCAGAAGGATCTAGATAGGCTGGGCGAATGGGCCAGGAAATGGCAAATGGAATTTAATGTTGGCAAGTGTGAGGTGGTCCACTTTGGTAGGAAAAATGGTAGGAAGGACTATTACTTACGAGGCGAAAAACTGCAGCAGGCGACGGTGCAGAGGGACCTCGGGGTCCTTGTGCATGAGTCGCAAAAACCCAGCTTGCAGGTGCAGCAGGTGGTCAGGAAGGCGAATGGGATGCTGGCCTTCATAGCGAGGGGGATTGAATATAAAAGTAGGGAGGTCTTGCTGCAGCTGTATAGGGCATTGGTGAGGCCGCAGCTGGAGTACTGTGTGCAGTTTTGGGTGCCGCACCTGCGCAAGGATATTTTGGCCTTGGAGGGAGTGCAGAGGAGGTTTACTAGGCTGATACCGGAGTTGAGGGGGTTGAGCTATGAGGAGAGGCTGAATAAACTAGGCTTGTACTCGTTAGAGTTTAGAAGAATGAGGGGAGATCTCATTGAGACGTATAAGATGATGAATGGGATGGATAGGATAGAGGTGGAGAGACTCTTCCCGCTCAAAAAAGACAGTAGGACTAGGGGGCACAGCCTCAAGATAAAGGGGGGGCGGTTTAGAACGGAGTTGAGGAGGAACTTCTTCACTCAAAGGGTGGTGAATCTCTGGAATTCTCTGCCCGTTGAAGTGGTGGAGGCTGCCTCGCTAAATATTTTTAAGAAGCGGGTTGATGGGTTCTTGATAAGAGAGGGGATTAAGGGTTATGGGGAGAGGGCGGGAAAGTGGAACTGAGCCACAACAGATCAGCCATGATCTTACTGAATGGCGGGGCAGGCTCGAAGGGCTGGATGGCCTACTCCTGCTCCTATTTCTTATGTTCTTAAGTAATCTTTCTTAACTTTGGGAAGTGGCAGAATAGTGTAACACATGGCCATGGTTTGACCTTTCTTGATCAGAAAATATATCAACATTAAGGAATAAATGAACAGCAATGATGACACAGCATTGACTTTACTATAATTATTAGACATAACTGTCTCAACAGAGCAAAATAGCAAATGGAAAAACTTCTGCACTGAACTATGTGTTCTTAGTTGATCATGTTTTCCCTTTTATCTAACTTTTGTTGTGATTCCTGTGGGACAACTGTAAATCAAAATAACCAAATTTACTGAATAACTCTTAAATGAAGAAATCACCACAAGATTTCAACTCTTGCAACTTTTATTTTAAAATGAAGCGGAACATGATTTAACAGACAAATGATACTTCAAATAAAAATGGGTTTTTTACTTTAAGTAGTTGATGCAGCAAAGATAGATCTTGCACAACCACATAAAAACATTCAACTCGGCTTGCGGAATGTGCTTAAAGTCAAAGGGAGTTATAATCAAAAGAAATATCCATTGGTAGTATGATGATCCTTGACCTGGAAGCAGTAAGGAATATTTGTAAGTTCTTAAAAATATTTGTGAAATCTGTAATTATTTTTAAAAATGTTTGAAACTTGAAAGAACTTGCATCAATCGCAATGGAAACAAATGCAATTTTCTTGGATAAAAATAAATATACTGGCCCTTGTGAGGAGGTGACCCCTGACATGGATGCAGTAGAAACAGGAAGGAAGTTAAGATCAGAAGCCATGTGGTTGGCAAACACAAAGGAGATTTGCAAATAAAGGAGAGCTACAAGCAGAGAAGCTGGAGGATAAAGGTGATCAGTGCACAAATGCGGATAGGAAGAGGACACAGACAGATTCCGAGAAAGGAGCGTAAATAATTCTTTTGAAGAGAAGAAACAAGTCACTCTCAAGGGGAAGTCAACTGTTCAGCTTTATAGTAAAGGAGACAGGAGCGCTCAGAGGTACTAAATAAGCTGGCTGAAAATGGTTAAAACTAGGAAAATGGCATAAATTGTTCAGAGATGCAAGAGTGGTAGGTATTTTCTCAAAATGGCCAAAAGCATGGGCTACTAATGGTTTGTTGGTTGAAAAGGAACTCCAGAAAGCTGCATCAAACACATGGGTATGCAGTCCCAATGGTAATTTGATTTTTATCCATGCAGGGTAGGTCGGGAGTTTTATTTGAGAATAGCTTTTGCCTTTCAGTTTCATGGTGTTGAGATTCAGGTCAGAAACTCTAAGGTGTTGTATGAAGCCTGTCTGAAACAGAAGTTTTGTGTCTTGAATTTGGCTAGGATAAGCATGATAGATTTCACTTCAGGTATGATTCAAATAACCTACTAGGGAGCTTTTGTCAAACAAAGTTTATTTCAGAATATAGTTAACAGGTATAGTCATAAAATTAGCAAGTACTTTTGCTTGTAATTGATAAGAAATGAAACGACCATTGTAATGTGTAACCCTTAACAAATATTTGTAACCCTTAACACATATTTAACGTATTTCAATCAAAACCAAAACCTTCCATAGACAAGACCTTTTAAATAAGTCCAACACAACAAAGACTAATATTCACATGATATTGGAAATTGAGTCCTTTGGTTGAAGTCTGCAGTCCTCTGGATTCACTCAGAATAGTTTGATGACAAAACAGTTTCTCAGAATCCCAGGGAGAGACTCTCTGGTCAAACTACCAACTGCAGAATCTTCACTGCAAGAAGGTAAGGCCATTCTTTCAGATGACCAGCAGAATTTCAAAGCAACAGGCAGAGAGGGAAAACATTTACTTTTAGCTTGTTGCTTCTTCTAAAACTAAACTGTAGCTTAGAACTGAAAATGAAAGAACATCTGTCACCTGAACTGTCACCTAGTTTTTTTTCCCCTCCTAACAGTACAGAGTTATAAAAAATCCCAAAGTAAACCTTAATGACATCAACTAAGGTTGTGAGCTGAGAAAAATACTAAAACTGGGTGAACTGCAGAAATCATGATTTAAAAAAAACTTTCTTAAAGATACACTAACAATGGGTATAATTATCATTAGCAATGCATACTTCTATTTATCCTCTCTTCCTTGACTGCCCTGATGGTGCAGCTTTCAAACATTCTTTCAAATACATATATTTTTAAAGAAATTATAGATTTTCCTTACTATGCTGCTTTCGGGTCAAATGACGCCACGCCACCCATGGATATTTGGTTTGATTATAACTCCCTGCTTTTAAGAATGTGGTTTTGGACACATTCCCCATTTTCAACAAGCAGGCTGAGAATTACTTTGCAGAAACCAACCAACCAGAAAATGAAATAATTGTTTGGAATTACAGAAAAATAACTGCCAATCAAACACCCATTTCAGCAAATCTGACAAGCTGCTGTTACCAGTTGAATTGAAAGCTTTGCCACTGCCCTCTCAGCCACCTGGAAGAGATGAAAGGATTATAATTGCATTATATGTTGCAAATTGAACCAGAGGTTGTTTTCTGTGAGATAATCTGCCCTTTAATTCTGTGTTCACTATGGCAGAAGGTTGTAATTACATATATAATATTCATTATTTTCTCAATTAAAATGAGAATAAAATAGTTTTGATTGCCACTAACAGCATAATCAGATATGTACATTGTAAGAGACAAGCTAGTAAAAATACATCCTCAACTAAATCCTTTTCTACACTTCTGCTGTAAATGCCTTCAAGGCTTTTCTATACAGTCACATGCTGTGATCAGGGACTGCAGTGGTTCAAGATGGCAGCTCGCTATCACCTTTTCAAGGGCAATTGGGGATAGGCAATAAATGTTGGTCTCGCCAGCGACACCCACATTAAAATGATGGGGGCAATCTTGAGCCCACATTTGCCATCCGTGCGAATTCTGATGGAGGCTGAAGATCCGGAAGCTATAGATCTCACCAGGGGTGAACCTGTTTTATGTGAATTTCAAAATACGTTTCCTCTCCCCTCATTAGATATTGACCTGTCCCTCCCCTATATTGACACTGCGCTATTGTGACTTCAACACCTAGACGTGAACCTATTGTGGTGTCTCCCCAGGAACATTTAGGTAAGTATAGCCTCCAGCGCTGAGGGACATGACTAGGAAATAGCCTGGCAGTGCCCCGGCACTGCCCTGGCATGGTTTGTCACCATGCAGTGCCAACCTGTGCTAAGAGGCGAACCCTAGTGGGAACCTTGTGGGGAAAGGGATTCATTTAGATGTGGTGGTGGCTGGGAGCAGACAGAGGAATGCTGGCCATTACTGGGTCAGGAGGAGGGTAGGTGGAGAGGAGCTCCGAACACCTGATGTGGGACTGGGAGGGAGGTTTATACATGTTCTGATTTGGGTGTCTTTAGAAATGGTACTCTGATTACAGTGCAGCCAGGTTTTGCCAGCATGTTGAGGCCCCGCCGTACTGCATGACAGTGTGAAACTTGCCCCCTTGATTTTTTTTTACGCATAGCACCATAAGATCTGCAGAGAAAAAAACAGTACATTTCTAAAAATTCAAAAATTTCTAAAAAATATCAACATGCTCTCATGCTACAATTCCTTTGAGGTCTGACTAGAATGTGGAAAGTTGTGTCACTCCATGTAGCACAATCTAAGGCTATTCGCCATGTGATCTGAATTTTATTGCTAGGCTGACCATCACTGAGCACCATGCAGTGTGGTTATAACGATGCGAAGAACTAATATGCGCTGTGAATAAAAGGTTGATATGCTGTACTTGGATTTGCAGAAGGTATTTGATAAGGTGCCACATCAAATGTTATTGTAGAAATTAAAAGCTCATGATGTTGGTGGTAACATATTGATGTAGATAGAAGAATTGTTAGCTCATAGGAAACAGAGAGCAGGCACAAATGGGTCATTTTCTGACTGGTAAGTTGTAACTGCTGGTGGAACAGGGATCAGTGCTGGGGTCTCAATTTTTTACAAATTATATAAATAACTTGGATGAAGGGACTGAAGGTATGGTTGCTAAAATTGCTGATAACGCAATAGATAGGTAGGAAAGTAAGTTGTGAAGAGGATACAATAAAGCTACAAAGGGACAGAGGTCTGGCAAATGTGTGAAATATAAATATGTGAAATAGCATAATGTGTGAAAATGTGAAATTGCTTATTTTGACAGGAAGAATAAAAAAGAGGCACATTATCTAAATTGCAGGGCTTTGAGATTCAGATCTGGATGTCCTAGTACATGAATAGCAGAAGGTTAGTATGCAAGTAATTAGGAAAACAAATAGTATGTAATGATTTATTGTGAGGAGAATTGAATACAAAAGAAGGGACATTATACTTAAGTTGCACAGGAAATTGCTTCGACCATTTCTTGAGCACTATGTGCAATATTTAATAGGTCTCTCTATTTAAGAAAAGACGTAAATGCATTGGAAGTAGTTCAGAGAGGGTTTACTGGACTAACACCTGGAATGGGAGGATTGTCTTATGTGGAAAAGCTGGATAGACTATGCTTGTATCTGCTGGAGCTTAGAGTAAGAGGTGACTTGATTGAAAAAATATAAGACCCTGAGGGGACTTAACAAGGTGTATATGGAAAGGATGTTTCCTCTTGTAGCACAGCCACTGTTGAAAAATAAGGTAAGGTCCAATTAAGACCGTGATGAAGAGAATTATTTTCTCTTGGACAGTAATGCATCTTTGGAACTTTTCTCCTTAAAAGGCAGAGGAAGCAGAGCCTCTGAACATTTTTCAGACTGAGCTGGATAGATTCTTGATAAGCAAGGGGGTGAAAGGTTATTGGGGATGGGTGGGAATGCGTAGTTGAAGTTAAAATCAGATAAACCATGTTTTATTGAGTGGCGGAACAGACGCAAGAGGTTGAGTGGCCTACTCTTGCTCCTAATTCACATGTATGCATGTTCATATCAAAACTAATCACTCGTGAGGGATTGTGTAAACATACGGTTGTTTTATTTATTTACAATAAACACCTGAGAAATTTATACATAGGTAGAAAGCTTCAGGCCACCAGCAGCAGAGCCGGGTGTGTTTGTTCCACTCAAAGTCAGACATAAAACTAAGCCTGGATCACATGATACACTTCTCTTCTAATGTCATGGTGCTATCCCTTAAAGCCACAGTGCAACAGTTTATTGATAGAAATACATTCACAACGACATTCATTTGTCAGAAATTTTCCTGGGAGTTTTCACAATAACTTAGGAGGAGTCTGATAAGTGGGGTAGAAAGTACATTTGGTAGGCTGGCAGGAAGTACTCCTGGTCTTCTTGGTCCATCAGCAATGCTGTAAAGGCATTTCTAATGGACGACAAACCAGTCCTGGTTTAAATTTTCTCAGTATCACTCTGGTGCTGACCCGCCTGTTTTTGGGGTTAAAATTCCTTCCCCCTCCCCATAGTCCCCACTTGAAGCACTAACTCTGGTAGCACATTCTATAGCCTCACAATCCTGTGTAGGAAAAATTTATAACTCCTTGTTGACTGTATCAAATTCCTTGCATTAAATTTTATGCTTGTTTCCCCTTATTCTAGGTTCCTCAATCATTGGAAACATTCTATTTCTTTCCATACAATCCTATCCCTTCATTACTCTAAAGATGAACCATATCATCTCCTAATAAGAACGTAAGAACATAAGAAATAGGAGCAGGAGTAGGCCATCAAGCCCTTCGAGCCTGCCCCGCCATTCAATAAGATCATGGCTGATCTGAAGTGGCTCAGTTCCACTTCCCTGCTTTCTCCCCCTAACCCTTAATTCCCTTCCCTACCAAAAACCTATCTACCCGCATCTTACATATATCTAGTGAGGTAGCTTCCACCACTTCAACGGGCAGAGAATTCCGGAGATTCACCACCCTTTGAGTGAAGAAGTTCCTTCTCAACTCCGTTCTAAACTGCACCCCCCTTATCTTCAGGCTGCCCCCTCTGGTCCTGTTGTCCTTTCTGAGCGGGAAGAATCTCTCTACCTCTACCCTATCCATCCCCTTCATTATCTTATACGTCTCTATAAGATCCCCCCTCATCCTTCTAAACTCCAACGAGTACAGACCCAGTCTATTTAGTCTCTCTTCATAGTTCAACCCCCTCATCTCCGGTATCAGCCTAGTGAACCTCCTCTACACTCCCTCCAAGGCCAAATCTGTTCAAATGAAAACTATCTCCATTTTTCAGACGGTCTTTCTTATTTGTATTTCCTGAGATCAGGCACCAGAATTCATGATTTTCTTTCTCTATTGTATTAATATTCTCCTTAGCTTGTGGAGTCATACTAGGTGAACAGGACACCGGCTGGAAGCCAGCACAGTCCTGCCATTAGTGTGCAGATTGGGTCTTGATAATGTCACTTGGGCCTGAGTACAATTTTAACCAAAAGCCAGAGGGGAGAGGTCATTGTGACTTTCCTACCAAGCCAAGCTCCTGCCAAACAGAAGTAGGACTAGATGAACTCTAGTCAGTGTCTCCTTGGGTTAACACTGTGAAGCTGGACAGTTTCTTGTTTCCTCAACCTTGACTGTGTAACTCCTATTAAGATTAAAACAGCACTTGCACCTCTGCCTGAATTCTCGACCTACTAGTTCCTCAGCAATATTTTACCCTTTTCTTATTTTTTCCAGCTTCCTTTTGAAGGAATTGTGGATATCTGAAATATATGCATGCTGTCTCTGCAAATTGACTAATTTAAAGGTATTAGTTAATTTCTTCTTGTAGTGAAAAAAACCTTGAATTATTATTTCATTTTTTTTTATAACTGTATTTCACCCTTGTAATTTTCATCTGTGCAGTAGCTGATTTGCGTTATTATATGGTTGCACAAGGTCTAGACTTCAGCTGTATATTGTCTTAGTAATATTAATTGTGCTAGCCAGATTCTTAACAGATATTATAGCTGCAGTGGCATCAGCGTTGAATCCTTATCTTATGTATGTACTTTCCAGTCAGAATGTCTGAATAATGATCAGAAGAACCATGCTGTCTGATTTTCTTTCCTAATCTAGATGTGCTCCTGCAAATGTACCTTTCCAATGGCTACTCAATTGACGTTATAGTCATTCAGGACAATCCAAGTCAAACCTTCCATCCTTTGGTCTGTCTGGCTTAGTGCCTTGTATTTATTGAGCCCCAGAGCAGAAAGGTGTTTATTCCACCTTCCAGTTAGTTTTTTGGTACCTTTGAAAATAGCAATAGCATTCCTTTTGCTATTTTCTTGACGATGAAATATTTTGTGCTACATTGTTTTGGTTCCAGCGCATAGATACCGGTGTGAGATGCAGAGATATGATTGAAAGTTTTAGTCAGTGGTTCATTCAGAATTGGAAATAGAAAAGGGCCATGTTCATGAGCAAAATTAGGTGAAGGTTTGTTCGTTAAAACAGAGAGCCCATGTTTTGCAGAAAAAAATATTTATTAATGCATACGTCAGTTTCATCATTGTACCAACTTGGCATGTTTTGTTGTAGACATTGATAGTAAGAGAAATTAAGGGCTCCATTCTCCCATCATGACCCGCAACTTTTCTGGCGGATCGGGCTGGGAGATGTACATGTTGGCCATTTTACGAGATCCCTGTGAACGTTTACAACATGCACGAATTTCCCAACCGGAGAAAAATGGTGCCGCTGGGCCCGCACAGAAAACCGGCTGATTTGCATGACCTTACATACCTTAGCATGCCATTATCGGGATTGACACAGCAATCTTCGCATCTCCCACATCTTTGGTGTAATGTCACTTTGGCGCGAATCAGAGTAGGTATAAAAAAGCCTGAACCTGGCGTGGCAGCCTTGAACTGGCATGAGGAGGTAAGAGCCGCTAGTGGAGTGCGGGGGATGTTGCAGGTAGGCCCTGGAGATATCTGATGGCCTTCTTCCTGCTGACTTCAGGTGCTGGCCCATGGACCAGTGGTATCTGGGGTGGGGGAGGAGGGGGGGTCTTCTATTTTCTCATAGCTTTCTGGGGGATATTCCGTGAAGGAGTCCTGCTCACTCCTCCCCTCCAGGCCAGTGCTGTAGCTCAGTATGGTAGGCCCCATCAAGGAGTCCTTCAAGGCTACCCTTCCCCTCCAGGGCACTTTGCAGTGCTATTATGTTGCCGTGGGGTGTGGTCAGGGACTTGATTGAGTGCTGGTGTTCTGGGGTGCGGGAGGAGTACGCCATGTGCAGACTAGACCTAACCAGATGAGGCAGCTGCTGCTCCAGGCCAGGGTTCAGACATGGACTATATGGAACCTGCTGTCCTTGGGCACACATCTGGTGCTGATTTGCAGCCTGTCCTTGCCCTGTGACACAGGCCAGCAACACATGCCTGCAACAGATGCTGTAGTTGCATACATAGCAATAGCTCAAGGGTGCACATTGCCCACATCTGCACGCTGATCTGCATAATCTGTGCCAGCATTTGTCATGATGAAAATCTCACACAACCCTAATCGGGTCACGCATGGCACCATGGATTGTATGGGGTTGCCACAAGTGGGGGTACTGGCCCAAATGAGGGATTGTGGTGGCGCTGGGTTTATGCAGCCAATGATAATCTTTCATTCTATGCTCTTTCTAAACCCCACGGTGCAGATGGATCTCGGTTTGCTCGATTTGGAGCAGGCCATGTTGATGGCTGCAGGGGTGGTTGAGGAGGGGGAGGTGGCGACTCAAGAGGTGGTGGGCATGGAGAGATCACCACAGGAGCAGCCACTACCAGTCCTTCAGGCAGGGGGCTGCTGCTGAGGGCCAGGAGATGGGTGATCAGGCTCCCAAGAGGGCACACAGAAGGCAGAGGGTGCCGAGGCCAAGGAAGTACAGGCCCCACAATTCATTTGAGGCCCTCTCATAGGAGATGTGCTGTCACCAGCTGCGCCTCTCCAAGACCATGGTGCGGCACCTATGTGAGGTGCTCACATCATGGCACCTCAGGGAAGAGGCGACCACCCACTTCCTATGGACGTGAAGGTGATGGCTCCCTGAATTTTGATGCCTCTGGATCATTCCAGGTACCCAGTAGCGACTTAGCTGGGATCAGAAAATTGATCAACATTGAAAATAACATTCTTAAAGATTAACAAAGTACCTCAGTTTATTGTCAAGAGTAATTCCAATTCATCCGGTGTCTGGGCTGTCAGTCAATGTGGGTTCTATGTCTTGATTTCTTGGGTGTTTATTTTTCCTTTTTGTTTTGTAAGCTTTTTCCCAGGGTGGAAGAGTCAATTACGAGGGGATATATGTTTAAGGTGTGAGAAGCAAAGTTTAAAGGAGATGAATGAGACAAGTTTTTTACACAGAAGATGGTGGGTGCCGGAAACTCACTGCTGGGGAGATAGTGGAAATAGATACGATAGTGACTTTTAAGGGGCGTCTGGACAGATGCATGAATAGGATGGGAATAGAGAGATATGGTCCCGGAAGGGCAGGGAGTTTTAGTTCAGACAGGCAGTATGGTAGGTGCAAACTTGGAGGGCTGAAAGGCCTCTTCCTATGCTGTAATTTTCTTTGTTCTTTGTTCTTTGTAATAGGATGAGGGTGTGGCTAGCAAGGTCAGCATTTATTGCTGTCCCTAAGGGCATTTGAGAAGGTGATGGTAAACCACTGTCTGAGCCACTGTATTCCATGAGGGGTGGATGCTTCCACAATGCTGTAAGGGAGGGAATTACAGGAATTTTACCGAGTGACAATCGGAATAGTTCATTTATTAACAGTTTTTCTCTTGTTTGGTACTTGAGGTGAATTGCTGCCTTGGTCATTTTAAAACAACTTTAAGAGATGTGCTTTGACTGCCAACAGAGACATTGGTCACAATATTACCAAATATTGTCAGTATTACCAATTTGACCTGGCAGGTTGTACAACTTTGCTCACTCCAGCAGGTCAAAAATTTTATTCCCACTTGTTGGAGCACTAACAAGTCATTGTATCCATACATTCATTGCGATACATGGCACATGTTTTATTTGTGTTTGTGGCATTTGTGTCCTGCCATGTGTTGATCATATGCCAGGTTGGTTGATGATCTATGAAACTGGCCCTACAAATTGTGAGTATGAAACTCATAGTGTTAATAAAATGTGGCTACTTAGCTATAAATGGCTTTGTCTACTTTACAAACATGGACATATGCTAGCAGCAGTGATGATGATTGTTCAAAATAACTTTCATGTTTGATAGACAGATCAGTTGCAATGCATGACTTAAAAATAGTTACTTGTCACCTGTTCAAGGCGGCATAGCTTATTCTCTACTCCCATCTGTAGCTCTTGACAGCCACAATGTAAACACTTCAAAAAAGTGGAAGAGATTCAAGCAAGCCTGGAAAAATTATTTCCTAGTTTGCAATGGAACTGACAAGCAGATGGAAGTGATACAGGTAGCAAAACTTTTACTGGGGAAAACTTACTAGGGAAGGCCCCCAAACCTTTAACAATTACTGGGGAAGAGACATGTGAAGGACAGGTTTGGACTGGTCGAAACTAGAGGCAGAGGTAAGCTGACACTGATGGATTCTCTCTGTACTGTCACGTGTGTAAGAACATCCCTTTTTGAAAAATCCAGGTTCAACAGGAGAGAACAAGAAACTGCTGAAACATATGATTTGTGTAGCACAAAAGTCACTGAAGGCTGTAATTTCCACACTAAATGCCAGAAGAGATACTCGGAGAATGACTTGTGGCTGAGATTACAGACACAAGGGATACTGCTTTGATAAACTATCCTGACCCTTTTGAAGATGGATAAGATTTATTATGTTTCTGATGGCATGGTGATGCAACTCTCAAGTAATTGGGCAGAATTTGACCATGGAACTGACCAGAAGGTGTGCCGGTTGGCAAGCTTTGAGACAATGTCTGATGCTCCCCAAAAACTCAAGAGTGCTGGAACTGCAGGAAGTTCCACAGGAGAGACAAGAGTTCCACAGGAGAGACCAATGCCCTGCATTTGGATTTACCTGGAACAAAAGCAACCATTTTCCCTGAAGTGCAAAAGAATCACCAGCACAGAGATCAGTGTCTGGAAACAAACTATGATAAACCAAGGGCAGAAGAAATCACTGAATTCTCAGCACCAGAGAAATAGTACAGCATTGGAAGAGGCCATTCAGGCCATTGTGTCTGTGCCAGCTCTCCAAATAAATGATTCACCTAATGCACTCATCCTGGCATTTCCTCGTAACCTTGTACATTCATCCTTTTTAGATAATCCAATTCCCTCCTGAATGCTTCAGTTGAAGTTGCAGTGTGAGAAGGTTACTTATGTTTCCATTGCTTCTTTTGCTCATTCCCTTAAATCTGTGTTTATTCATTATCCTTCCAACAGTTGGAACACTTATCTATTCTATCTCAATCATTCTGTCAAACATCCTCTCAATCTTCTCAGCCATAAAATCAGCCATCATCTTACTGAATGACAGTGCAGACTTGAGGAGCTGAATGGCCTACACTTTGTATGTACTCCAAGGAAAACTATTCCAAATCCTCCAATCTATCAACATAACTGAAGTTTCTCATTCTTGGAACCATTCTTGTGAATCTTTTCTGCATGGCGATGACCTGGAGTGTTAAGTTGTTCTACTCCTGCAGGCCATCTGGATATGATCCAGTTTCCCACAGGGATAACATTTTGAATGGAAATAAAACCATTGGCAATGGTAACATCTGAAATTCTGACCCTGAGAGTCTGAATTCAGCTGCCGTAGTCCGGATCTCACCAAAATCTGGTGGACCTCCCCTGCCAGCTCCGAACTCTCTTGTAATTTGCAACTACCTCCCTCTGCCATTCCCATGGATGTCATTTTATTGCCGGTCTCCTTTCACATCAGCTTATTGCTGATGCTCAAAAGACTGGCTGGATTTTCTTCTCCTTCAAGCCTCTGACAAGCATGTCTCTAACTTTGACTTGATAAGTTTTCTTCCCTCCCACATTGAGAAAACAGTTTCTTTACTTTGAGAATGCAATCTGCAACAGTCTCTTGTGACAAATGCTTCCTTTCATACAAGGTTTTTAAGATGTTGAGAGGTATAGATCGGGTGGATTCTCTGAGGCCGTTTCCCAGGGCTGAAATAGTCACTGTGAGAGGACACAGGTTTAAGGTGCTGGGGAGTAGGTACAGAGGAGATGTCAGGGGTAAGTTTTTCACTCAGAGGGTGGTGGGTGAGTGGAATCAGCTGCCGTCGGTGGTGGTGGAGGCAAACTCATTGGGGTCTTTTAAGAGACTTCTGGATGAGTACATGGGATTTAATGGGATTGAGGGTTATAGGTAGGCCTAGTAGGTAGGGATATGATCAGCACAACTTGTGGGCCAAAGGGCCTGTTTGTGCTGTAGTTTTCTATGTTCTGTGTTCTAATAACAGCTAATTCTTTAATAACGTCTTGAGGCTGTTAAACTGAGGACATGTGGACTTACAACAACACCCTTCTCCAACCCCCACTGTGTTAATGATAGGTTGTGGAGGCAGTCAATCAGTAAAATGCTATACTGATGGCATCTACAAATATGTCAATAAACAGCTTTTGAAACTGCAAGCACAGATTTTCTTTCAGCTCACAGGAGGAATGTTTTTGTCAATTTTTAAAGGAATGATCATTGAAATAAATGGCAGCTTGATAGCTCCACACACTTTATCCACCCTTTAGGAGCATCGACATCTACCTTAAGTCTCAAACTGCAGAATAAGGCCCTCACCTGCAGCAAACATTGGGTATGTTTGGACTCAGCCCCAGTTTCAAATAGCCATGTGGAATTTAGATTTCCTTGATGTGTGAGTCACATCCCACTCCCATTCTACTACCTGTGAAATTAGGTTATATCTGAAATAGGAGCTGAACTTTCAGATCCATTTTGGATTGGGAAAATCAGATGCATCGGATTAAAATGTGCATATGGATAAAATTTCTCAAACTTCCTCAGAAGTCAACAGTTAGAATTCAGTCCTTAATTTTGCAAATAAATGTAAAAGAAAATTCCATCCCATCCTTGTTACCGTCTTTCGGTTGTGTCTTGCTCTGAAAAAAGATCATAATGTGTACTCACAGCAGACAACCATTATTGAACAAACTTAATTTACACCTACCCAGCAGAGGTGGCAAATTTAACAAAATGCTTCAATCTTACACCTAGCATCAAAACTGTGAATGCTATGGAGTTGATTTTTGCAACATAAGTTTAAAAATGTTACAACATTTGAATTCCTGTTTCACAACCTATAAATACATCAACAAAAAATCAGCACATTAACCTGCAACTGTTGTGTGCTTAACAATGTAGAGAGCTGAGGCTAAATTTACACAATTCAGCCGGGGATTTGAAGGTGGATGGAATGTAAAGTCCAGCAGGCAGCCTTCCAGTTTCATGCCTGCTCACTCGACCATCTAAAATTATACAGGGAGCATTATATTGAATGGCCCACCCACCCGAGGGCTTATTAAGTGGCCAATTTATGGTCACCTAACAACTGTCAATATTTTGCCCATGGCCTGGGAGACCTATGGCATAGCATTAAATTGCTGCAGAGCAGTCACCAGTAACCTGGGTCTGTTCCATAACAATCTTTTGGTCATAGGGGCTGGGAACACAACAACATCATATAATCCAGTCCATAAATGAAACTGACTGGAAATGTCACACTGATGCAAAAAGGGTAGCTGTCCAAATATGATCGGAGGTCAGTAGCGAGAGCTGTGTCCAGTGTGAGACCTTTGCCAAACCTAACTTTAATTTCATATTCACTCACATTATCATTCTTCACGTTGCACTAATTTGAGAAATAAAACATACATGCAAATTGTTTTTTCCACAATCTTTCTTTGGTTTAAATGATTGTTTCTGCTGTAATTCATTCACTGCTGATAATGCTGTTCAAGGCAAGTCCACAACAGTTCCTGTTTTCATACAGCCATACGAATTAGGAGCAGGAGTATGCCATTCAGAACATCAAATCTGCTCCGCATTCAATGAGGTTATGACTGAACTGGCTGTGACTTCTACTCTACTTTCCATCTACCTCCTATAGCCTGTTAATCAAGAATCTATCTAATCCAGCATTAAAAATATTCAATGACTCTCTGTGTCCACCTCCCTGAGGAAGAGTATTCCATAGACTCATGGCTCTCTGAGAGGTAAAGATTCTTCTCATCTCCATTTTAAGTGGAATGTGAGCTTATTTTAAGCTATGCCACCTAGTTTTAGATTCTCCCACAAGGGGAAATATCCTATTAGCATCCACTCTGTCAAGTCCCCGCAGAATCTTGGGTGGGATTTTACAGCCTCACTCATCCTGAAATCATAAAATCCTACCTGAGGTCAATGGATCTTCCCATTGTCCGCCCCTCACCTACTCCGATTCCTGTGGTGGGCAGGGCAGTAAAACTCTGGCGCTTGTATGTTTCAATAAGATTACCTCTCATTCATCTAAATTCCAATGGATACTAGCCCAACCTTGCCTTTTAAGATAGACCCCTCATTTCAGAAATCGGTCGAGTGATCCTTCTCTAAACTGCTTCTAATGTAGTTATGTTCTTTCTTAAATAAGGGGACCCAAACTGTACACAATGCTTCAAAGATGTGCGGGTTAGGTTGATTGGCCATGCTAAATTGCCCCTTAGTGTCTCGGGATGCGTAGGTTAGAGGGATTAGCAGAGAAAATATGTGGGGTTACGAGGATAGGGCCTGAGTGGGATTGTTGTTGGTGCAGACTCAATGGACTGAATGGCCTCCTTCTGCACTGAAAGGATCCTATGATTCTCTATGTGGTCTCACCATTATCTTCTGCAATTGTAGCAAAACATCCCTCCTTTTATGTCCCATTCCCCTTGTGAAGAGCAATTTCATTTATCCTGCTAACCACTTGCTGCACCTGCATTCTATTTGTGATCCATGCAGCGGGATGCCCGGATTCCCTTCTCTGTCAGAGTTCCTCTCATCTCTTCACAAGTAGATAACATGCTGCATTTTGATTCAATTTATGGAATAATGGAAAATGTGAAATAAACCTCATTGAAAAGTAAATCATTGAAAAATTATAATGCATATTAAAGATTCTTTAAGTCATCTAGAAAAAAAGATACATTGATTTCAACTTACTTAAATCCCACTCATTTACACAGAGTTAAAATTGAACCCCATAATTCTCTGAGCACTGCTCTCCAGAGGAGCCTACAATTTAGAAATGAAAAGAAATTTGAGTTTATTTACATCACCAAGAAATGACTCCATGCATAAACATATCTTTTTGCCTGCATTATAAATATATTCATCTATTTACCTAATCAGCACGAACACCCAATTTAGATTTCGTTCTTATTTATTGTGATGAACGAGATCCAATTATTTGCAAGGTTTTTAGCTTCTTACCGTGCTAATCTTCCACAAGGTGCTGTGGCTGGTTTATGAAATGCAGCAAATACGAAAGGTGCGAAATTGCATCTTATAAAAGAATAATTACAAACAATGCATATTATGAACTGTCATTGTACTCATTCTCATTGATTAATACCAATCAGTCTGAGACAGCTGGAGAAATGATGCTGCTGTTTCCATTTGCAAGAAGGATTCCACTTATTTCTTCCTGTTTGCATATTTATCTCAGAAGGAAAAATCATGCAGAAACATGATTACATTGAAAAGCATTTTCCAGTCTTGAGTACAGCTTTGCCTTCTCTCTTACCCTAGATATGAGTTAATGTGTAAAATAGAATAATAATTAGCACTTGGGTGACTGTGCAGAGTTTGTACATTCTATGTGGGATTCCTCCGGGTGTCAGGATATCACCCCCCACCCCCCGCAACACCCTACCAGTAGTCCAAAAATGTGTGGATTAGGTTGATTGGCCATTTTCAATTGCCCCTGAGTGTCAGGGGGATTAGCAGGATAAATACGTGATTATGGGAATAAGAATTGTTGTCTGCAAAGACTTGATGAGCTGAATGGCCTCTTTCTGAGCTGAATGGATTCTATGATTGCCAGTTTTTATGGAGAATAAAAAAATCACATTGTTATTTGTAGAATATCTTTATGTGAAAGCACTTGCCAGCAATTAAAAAGTTGTTTGTCGGCACTGTAAGGTATTAAGAGGGTGTGGTGTGTCATTGTCAGATAATACAAGACTTTAACAGTGAAATTAAGAATTTTTTTATAGATTATATTTTTCAACATTTAGAAGGACCTACAGTTAATAGCCTGTAGATGATTGTATACTCTCATTTATAACATGTTAAAACCTCGACAAAAGATTCAAATTCATAAGTTGAGTTAAAAATAAATAACTTGAAATATTTTTAAACACAAGTGACCTACAGCAGTTTATGGGAAGTATGGGAAGGATACAGATTCTGATTAGTTGGAAACATTAATATTTCCTCCAAAGTGCAAGAGATAGAAAATATGACAAAGTAGCCAACAAATCAATAATGTTCCTCAGAGGCATTACATCACAAACCAAGGTGGTTTCACCTCTGAGCTTGTTGAGATCAACCAAAAATTAAACCCCGGTGACAGAGGTGACCTTATTGAATCGGATGTGTCCTATACTATTTGAATTTAGTTCTTGAATGCAGAGACCCCTTGCCCTCTCTTACACACATTTCTGCTTTTCTTTAACTCTCACCCTCTCCTCATTCCCATCCCTCTCCTCTTCTCCGTAATAGAACCTGTTTTCACTCTGACTTTAATCTCAGTACTGATGAAACCTTTACCCACAGTTTCTCTAGAATTGATGACCTGTAAAATATGCTCCGAAGACAGGGTGGAAGAGATGCTGCCTCCATTGGAAGTGCCCTGAAAAGTGATTCCAGATGGTGGCAGCTGCTTCTTTGGGTGGCGGGCAATGTGGCAGCAGCCACAAAACCAGTCTCCCGCTGGCATGAAATGGTGGTGGGCATGCGTAATCTCGCACATTATGGCGAGAGTTCGGTGTGAAATGTTTTTACTCCTCATTAAAGGGATGCAGAAGGAAGTCCAACTGGAATTTACACCCCCATCAAATCATCTGTGCTGCTAATGGATTTTCACGTCAGTCCAGAAGGCATCTGGGTCCATATGCCAAGCAAATGTTGGACCTAGCTGCAGGAAGGCCAAGGCCAGCTCATGGAGATTGGCTGGGAAAATAGAGGCCTCTAGTGACCAACCAGACCCTGGAACACCACAGGCAGCAATGGGTGAGTGGAGCATCTGCAACATGGATCGTTAACTTCAAAACCTTCCAGGAGGCAGGTTTTCTTTTTCAATGGTGGATCCGTTGATGTCTGGGCACCTCTTAAACGTAGCACCAGATATAATGGACATGAGCAATCCACCCCACCCTGCTGCACAAAAGCTGGGAAACCCCCCAACTGCATAATTAATTATGCCAGCTTTGAATGATGTAGCATCAATTCTCACCAGCTTCTACAGCAGGAAATTCTCCCCGTTCCACCAGTGCCATTGGACCTAGTCCCAGAAAGGAAAACTCCTCCTGTTTACTCAATGGTTGGGATTCTCGAGCCCTCTGTAGCAAGCCAGCCTCAAGTCCAATGATTTTGGCGGCACCAGTAAATCCTGCCAGTGGGTGGGAGTAGAATATTCGCTGAATGACATTGTACATCTTTTCCCCCCATTGATGAGATACAATGATACAAATGGTAGCATTGTTGCCTTACAGCCGTAGGGACACGGGTTCGATTCTGGCTTTGGGTGACTGTGCAGAGTTTGCATGTTCTATCCATGTCTGCATGGGTTTCCTCCGGGGCTCTGGTTTCCTCCTGCACTCCAAAGATGAGCAGGTTAGGTGAATTGGCCAAGCAAATGTGAGAGGTTACAAGGAAAGGGTGGGGGCTGGGCCTGGGTAAGATGCTCTTTTGGAGAGTCAGTGCAGATTCAATGGGCCGAATGGCCTCCTCCTGCACTGTTGGGACTTCATGGCTCTTCGATGGTTCTATCTTCTATGGTGATAATTGTAGGACGGATGTCAGAGGTAGGTTCTTTACTCAGAGGGTAGTAAGGGCGTGGGATGCCCTGCCCGCAGCAGTTGTGGACTCGCCAACTTTAAGGGAGTTCAGATGGTCAGTGGATAGGCATATGGATAACATTGGAATAGTTTAGGTTAGAGGGTCATTAGATTCGTTCCACTGGTTGGCACAACATCGAGAGCTGAAGGGCATGTACTGCGTTGTCATGTTCTATGTTCTATATTCTATGTTCTATGGATAGCATTCTTGCCCTGATGTTAAAATAATTTCTGGGGATACAAACATGCTTTTTCATTCAATGTCTGAATCAAAAACCCTGAACATCAGTTCTTTCTTCAGTATTAATGTGCACAATGATTCCAAGACTATGAATCAGTGTGCATGAGTTAGTTTAACTGTAATTGATACTGAGAACAAGTGTAAATCTTGTGTGTTAATCGTTAGGAAAGAATCACCTTGTATTGAATTTCTGACCTTTTGGATGGGAATATGTCAGAAATATGAAAGAAACAAATATCACTGATTATGATTTGTTTCCAATTGATGCTTGTGAGGCAGCGAGTGCTGGAGATGGATGAGTTTCCTTTTCAGTGAAAGGAATATTGTTTCTAAGGCTTGTTCTGTAAAGATTGTTGATCTATATGTGTCTGTTTATGAAGGAAAGAGAAGTTCAAACAAAAATTGAAAAACAAAATTAAAATGTGACAAAATTAAAATAAATTACATAAAGAAAAGACTGGGAAATGCAATGGAAAGAATAGATTTTCCTATTAGATTTGGTGCAAACACTCATTAATAAACAGGCTATGGAATAAAATCAGGCCTGACCATTCCTTATCTTTGCTGAGTGTATGTCTAGTTTTCCTCCATGTTTTAAATTTAAAGTTTGTTTATTACTGTCACAAGTAGGCTTACATTAACACTGCAATGAAGTTATTGTGAAAATCCCATAGTCATTGCACTCTGGCATCCGTTCAGGTACACGGAGGGAAAATTTAGTATGGCCAATACACCGAACCAGTAGGTCTTTTGGACTGTAGGAGGAAACCGGAGCACCTGGAGGAAACCCACGGCAGACACAGGGAGAACTTGCAGGCTCTGCACAGACAGTGACCAAGGTCAGGAATCGAAGCCAGGTCCCTGGTTTTCTGAGACCATGTGCTGCACCAAGGTGACCTCTGCATCAAATTCTATAACACCAAACTTTATCTCTTAGCAATGAATACAAAACCGACTGCAATAATATTTGGAATAAAGAAATTTGTTAAAATGATTCTCTTTTGGTATATTCCAACACAAGAGGCAAATTTTATGATCACATCGTGCCTGTTTTGCAGCAGGAAAATGTCATACAATTGGGTGTGATGTGGTTAGCAGAAATGGCTCCCGTTTTCACACCCATTCCAGTTTTACCAAGAAATAAATTTGGCGCGATTGGGACCCTGCCCAAAATGGGCCAAATGTCAGTTTGCATTTTTTTACATTCATCACCATGTAACTAACGAGCTTCACTCCCAATTGGCCCAGCTCAGCTGCCTTAACCACCTCATTCACTGCAGTCGGATCGGTCAGGAAAACACCTCAAGTATAAAAATCGTGTTCAGGCTCTTGAGCAGTGAGGGTGAATGAGGAGACAAGTCTTTGCTTTCAAACTGCATGGTGCTGCTCAGGGGCATTGTTTCGGGTCGGGGATGGCCGGCGAGTGTGTGGGTGTGTGGGTGGGTGGGAGGCTGCTATTGTTCACAGAATCTGACTTCGACCTCTCAGAACGAACCAGGTTCAGGGTGCTGACCTCAGGTCTTAGTGCTGATTCTGGGTCCCAGTGCAGGCAGCAGCAAGCACTGCTGCAGGTGGTGGATGGGCTGGAAACTCTCTGAAGTGACAGTGCTGCAGCCTCAGGACTTATCAAGCAATCACTAGGCATGGGTCCTGAGTTTGTGTTTGTGAGTGGAAGGGAGGAGGGGAGAGATAGGAAGGTATGTTGCCACTGTGGGGCATCAGGGAAGTGTGTGTTTCTGGGGGTCTGTCGGGGGGGAGGGTGAATGGGGAGTGTGTGATGCTAGGGGGCTGTGGGGGGGCATGGGGAGTGTGTGTTTCTGGGGATCTGTGGGGAGGATGGTATAGGGAGTGTGTGATGCTGGGGGGTAGTATGGGGTGTGTGGGTTGCTAGGCAGCTGTGGGGGGGCGGTTATGGGGAGTGTGTGTTGCTGTAGGGGGGAGTGGTATGGGGAGTGTGTGTTGGTAGGGGTCTGTTGGGGGGGGTATGGGGAGTGTACGATTCTGGGGGGATGTGGGAGTAGTATGGGGAATGTGTGTTGTGTTGCGAGGGGGACTGTGAGGACGTATAGAGTATGTGTGTTGCTGGGGAGCTGTGGGAGGTTTGGGAAGTATATGATGCTGGGGGTTCGTGGGGTGTATGGGGTTGTGGAGGGGTATGGGTGTGTTGCTGTTGTGGTGGGGGCGGGGGCGGTGCGGTGGGTGGTGGTATGGGAAGTGTGTGATGCTGGGCTGGAGGTGAGCAGAGTTTTTTAACCTCTCACTGGGCAATGCTCTGCAGCCCCTCAGAAATGAATCTCTGTACCTGGGCCATGTTCTCAGAGGTTACTACCATACTGCACTGTGTCTCAATGCTGTCCTGCTGGGTCTCCTGAAAGCTCTTCAGTCTCTCGTCCATGAACTGCAGAATCGCAAGAAGCCTGTTGAGACCCTCAGCCGTGGCCCTCTGGGACTTCACCATGGCCCGCTGTGACCCAGCCATTTCTTGGAGCCTGCTGCTCATGGTAAGAATCCCCTGCCCCAGGCTTTCCATTGCAGACACCACTCTTGCAGTATTGGCCTGGGAATCATGCAAGACTGGCAATAGCTGGTCCACCTGAAAGCTTTAGGACTCCTCCCAGCAGCCTCACAGTTGGTCCAGTGTTGCTGTCGGTCCCTCCTGCATTCCCTGGGTCTGTTGCTGCATCTCCAGCAGCTGAAGGAGAAGTGATCTCAGAGGCCCAGCGTGTAGCCTGGGGTAGCTGAGTCCTCACCTCCGGCAGACCCCCGCACGCCAGAGGCCTTGGACGTTCCCTCCTCCACCTGATGTACATCAGCAGATGGATTGCACCAGAGAGTGACCCAAATGCTCGTCACTGACTTGACCCACCGATGTGAGAGTCTATGGGATGGTGAGTTGCGAGGTGGAAGATGCCACAAAACTGGTACCGCCCTCGGAGGTCCCTTCAACTGCTTTGAAGAGTCTTCCGAGCTGTCAGGGCAGGCTGGGTGGGAACAGCAATGGGGGTTGCAATGCTAGATGGCCCAGGTGCATTGGGGTCTCTTCCTGCAACATAGGACACAAGGTTAAATGCAAGGGAGGAAGAGGAATCTGAGCTGGATGCAATTTACTTGAGATTTCTCCAACAAGTGGAAGATTGGCAGGTGATCACTTCTATGCTTCAGCCCAACCATGCTGTCAGTAATGGTCTACATTCCCACCTCTTCTGCAAGCTCCAATGCCTGCTCCTCAAAGAGGGTGAAGACCTGGATCTCAAGCACACCACTCCCTGTCTTCACTCTCTTCTGGTGATTATGATTGCTTCCTCTGTGAGGACAGAAGGAGCCATGTAAAATCTGATTGCACAAATCTTGCAAGGTTTCAGAGGGTGGCTTTCAGAGGGCAAGGTTTGTCTTATTCTTGGGGGGAGAAAGAAGGTGCTTAGAGGTCAGGAGCTGGGAGTATGCAGGATGCTGGAGGTGGGGGATCTGGGGGTCATTGAGGGGGAAGATGCTAGATGAGATTAAAAACTCACCATTGCTTCCCGCATGGGATCATTCAGTGTTTTGCGGCACTGCTTCCCAGTTCTCCTGGTCAGTGCCCTGGCACTAACTATGCTGCGATCACCTTCCAGGATGCATTTCCATCCCTTCCACTGAGATGGTGTCCTGCTGGGGGGAGGAGGGTGTCCTGCCTTTCCTCCACTGCCTCCAGCAACCTGGCCATATCAGTATCAGAAAAGCTGGGAGCTGTCTTCCTGGAGGCCATCTTTTCCTGAATTGCCTGACTGTCTGTCCATCCTTGGGGTTTTTAATGGAGCTGCCCCTTGTTAGGGCAGATCAGCTGCAGGCAGTTTGGGTGACTCACATGCCCATTAGAGCATTCCAGCAAGTTTAAAGCAGTTTGCCTTGTTACCATGAGCCAAGTCAGCACTTACAGGTGTGCTGATGGAGGGGGGTGTTCGTGAGTTTTGTGCTTCTATGATGACTGGGGACAGGAGAGGGTCATTGTCAGTCAGTCATTGGGGTCGGGGGTGATGAGGGATATTGTGCCAGGGGGTCTATAGGAGTGTGTGGGGGGACACTCAGGGGGTCAGTAATGTTGGGAGAGGGTATCTGTGGGGAGAGAGGCAGGCTGCATCTGACCCAGGGATGTAGTGTGAGGAAATTGCTTTTTTTTCACTTTTTCTGTGCATGTGCAGATGTGGATCTGATCTGAGCTGCTGGCTGTTTGGTGAATTAAGCCCCACCCACTGCCTTCAGTGGTTATAAACAGCCAAACCCACTTTTTCAAAGACTGAGTGCATAAAATTGGGCATGAACACTCACTTGTGAAACGGATCAGCAACTTTCCCATTTTCACACTAGCTGAACATTTAGAAAAAATCTCATAAAATTCCGCCCAAGACCTCTCATCATAACACATTTGTGGAAAAAAACACCACTTTCACATTCATATCCTCGGATTATTATTAATGTATACAGAATAAATCAAAATACTCTCACCAAGTTAATTTATTATAGATAATTAAAGATGCATGACCACAGCTAAAGTTTCCATTATTGACATGATTATATGTGGGTTAGGTTTTCAGGACTTCATATTTCCAGTGATCACAAATTTGTTTTTGGAGATCATCCAAACAATTCAAGAGCCTCAGAAGTAAAGCCATCATTCAAAGAATTGGAATTGCTCTGCAGAGCAAGTTTCCCTTCAGATCTCCGTATTTAACTAGATGTGCCAGACAGTAATTGAAATCTGATATTAATGTTTCTGAAACATCCACTCTACTAAAAGCCAAATTATATCTCACAATGTCTTGGGTTTTGCTGTATTGTGAGGACTGAAGGGACAACTTTCACCATTGAAAGGACAATTGCCAACAGCCTTTCTTACACAGCTTTGTCAGCAGGGAAATCCAGTCACCTGGTGTATGTTTGAATGTGGTGCCTTCCAGAGGACATTTGAGGAATGTTTGAGAATAACAAGCAGTGGAGCAGCTAGTTAACCAATCAGATTAAAGAATCCTAACTGACTGCAGGATGGGATGTGAAAATAGAAATTACATTTCAATTATTGCACAAGAAGCAAAATTAAAATTGGGATGTATACACGGGACTTAAGGGAATATGCAAACATAAGAAATAGGAGCAGAAGTGCACCCCACGGCTTCTCAAGTCTACTCCACCATTCAACATTTTGATTTGATTGATCATTGTCACATGTATTAGCATACAATGAAAAGTATTGTTTCTTGCACTATACAGACAAAGTATACTGTTCATAGAAAAGGAAACAAGAGAATGCAGAATGTAATGTTACAGTCATAGCTGGGGTGTAGAGCAAGATCAACTTAATACAAGGTAAACCCATTCAAAAGTCTGACAGCAGCAGAGAAGAAGCTATTCTTGAGTTGTTTAGTCTGTGACCCTTGACTTTTGTATCTTTTTTCCACGGAAGAAAGTGGAAGAGAGAATGTCTGCGGTGAATGGGGTCCTTAATTATATTGGCTGCTTTGCCAGTGTGGACGGAGTTAATGGATAGGAGGCTGGTTTGCGTGATGAATTGGGCTACATTCATGACCTTTTGTAGTTCCTTGCGGCCTTGGGCAGAGCAGGAGCCATACCAAGCTGTGATACAACCAGTAAGAATACTTTTTTTGGTGCATCTGTGAAGGTTAGTGAGAATCGTAGCTAACATGCCAAATTTCCTTAGTCTTCTGAGAAAGTACAAGCGTTGGTAGGCTTTCTTAACTAATGGGGGGTACCAGGACAGGTTATTGGTGATCCGAACACCTAAAAATTTGAAGCTCTAGACCCTTTCTACTTCATCCCCATTGATGTAGACAGGGGCATGTTCTCCTCTATGCTTCTTGAAGTCAATGACAATCTTCTTCATTTTGTTGACATTGAGAGAGGGATTATTGTTGCCGCACCAGTTCACCAGATTCTCTACCTCATCTGTCCCACAACGGCAGTGTCGTCAGCAAAGTTGAAAATCGAGTTGGAAGGGAATTTGACCACAGTCATAGGTGTATAAGGAGCCTAATAGGGGGCTGAAAACATAGCCTTGTGGGGCACTGGTGTTGAGGATGGCCGTGGAGGAGGTGCTGTTGCCTGTCCTTACTGATTGTGGTCTGAGTTAGGAAGCTCAGGATCCAGTCGCAGAGGGAGAAGCCGAGCCCCAGGCCATGGAGTTTGGAGATGAGTTTCATGGGAATAATGGTGTTGAAGGCTGAGCGTAGTCAATAAGTAGGACCCTGACATAGGTATCCTTGTTATCCAGGTGTTCCAGGATTGAGTGCAGGGCCAGGGAGATGGTGTCTGCTGTGGACCTGTTGCGGCGATCGGCAAACTAGTGGATCCAGGTAGTCCGGGAGGCTGGAATTGATTCGTGCTGATGACCAGCCTTTTGAAGCAGTTCATAATGATGGGTGTCAGAGCCACCAGCCGATAGTCATTAAGGCATACTGCTTGGTTTTTCTTAGGTACCAGAATGAAGGTCGTCGTTTTGAAGCAGATAGGGACCTCAGATTGTTGTAAAGGGAGGTTGAAGATGTCTGTGAATACCTCTGCCAGCTGATCCATGCAGGATCTGAGTGCACATCCGGGTACCCCATCCAGGCCAGTCACTTTCCTTGGGTTGACCTTCAGGAAAGCTGCTCTGACATCAGCAATGATGACCTCAGATACAGGTTCTTCCAGGGTGGAGGGCATGGTCTTGCTGACCTCTTGTTCAAAACGGGTGAAGTATGCGTTGAGCTCATCAGGGAGGGGCACATTGGAGCCGACAATTTTACATGCCTTCATCTTGGAAGCCTGTTATGCCTTGCAGACCTTGCCATCGTCAGCGGGGGTCAGTGCGGCTAGCCTGGGACTCTAGCTTGGTCCATGATCATGACTGATCTGCCTCAACTTCACTTGCTCCCATATGCCTAAGAGACCAAACATCTGTCAATCTCAGCCTTAAATATATTAAATGATGGAGCATTCTCACTCCCCTGATGTTGACAATTCTGAAGATTTGTAGCCCTTAGAGTGAAGTAACTTCTCCTCATTTTAGCCCTTGTCCTGAAACCATACCTCTGTTTTGTAGGTTCTCCAATCAGAAAAAAATAATCTGTGTTTACCCTGTCAACCACCTTCAGAATCATGTATTTTTCAATGAGATCACCAGAGAATATATTCCAGCTGATCCAGTTGACTCGGCCTCTCATCACAGGAAAACCTCCAGGAACCCTAGCGCATCTTCATTGCACTATCCCTAATACAAGTACAGCCTTCCTTAGATAAGGACACTAAAACGATGCACAGTACTCCAGGTGTGATCTCACTGAAAACCGATTTTACGACCCCTTGATGGTTGTGGTGGGATCAGAAAATACAACGAGCTGTCCAAAAGTCCATAGACTTCTGCGGGATCAGAAAATCCTGCCAGCTGGTGGGGCAGTAAACTTCTGCTCCGTACAACTGTTAGAAGACTTCCTTATTTATGTGCTTCAATCCCTTTGTATTAAAGGCCACATGCCATTTGCCTTCCTAATTGCTTGCTGCATTTGCTTACTGACGTACTGTTGTTTGTGTGAATACACTCAAGTCCCTCTGAACATCAACATTTACAAGTTTCACACCTTTTAAAATAATGTTCAGCTTTTTTGTTCCTACTACTAAAGTGAATAAGTTCACACTTCCTTATGTTATCCTCCAATATTACCTTGTTATCCATTCACTTTATCTGTCTGTATTTCTTTGCAGCCACTTTGTGTCTCCCTTGCAGCTAACATTCCCACCTGGCTTTACATTGTCGAAAAATTTACTTATGTCAATTTTTTCTCTCTGTCTAATTCATTGCTTCTCAAATGTTTTTCTACCATGAATCCAGCTGGAGGCTTGAAATTTGCTGTGATGCTAAATTAAGAGCCACATGGGGGGAGGGGGGATAAATCTGTGAGAGCAGGATGCTGGGTAGGGAGATTTGTGAGACTCAGGTGATGGGGGGAGAGATTTGAGAGAGTGGAGTGATGTGGAGAGTTTGAGAGAGTGGAGTGATGGGAGAGAGTTTGAGAGAGTGGGCTGATGGTGGAGAATTTGAGAGAGTGGGCTGATGGGGAGAATTTGAGAGAGTGGAGTGATGGGGAGAATTTGAGAGAGTGGAGTGATGGGGGGAATTTGAGAGAGTGGAGTGATGGGGAGAATTTGAGAGAGTGGGCTGATGGGGAGAATTTGACAGAGTGGAGTGATGGGGAGAATTTGACAGAGTGGAGTGATGTGGAGAGTTTGAGAGAGTGGAGTGATGGGAGAGAGTTTGAGAGAGTGGAGTGATGGGGAGAATTTGGGAGAGTGGAGTGATGGGGAGAATTTGGGAGAGTGGAGTGATGGGGAGAATTTGGGAGAGTGGAGTGATGGGGAGAATTTGGGAGAGTGGAGTGATGGGGGAGAGATTTGAGAGAGTGCGGTGATGGTGGAGAATTTGAGAGAGTGGAGTGATGGGGAGAATTTGAGAGAGTGGAGTGATGGGGAGAATTTGAGAGAGTGGGCTGATGGGGAGAATTTGACAGAGTGGAGTGATGGGGAGAATTTGACAGAGTGGAGTGATGTGGAGAGTTTGAGAGAGTGGAGTGATGGGAGAGAGTTTGAGAGAGTGGAGTGATGGGGAGAATTTGGGAGAGTGGAGTGATGGGGAGAATTTGGGAGAGTGGAGTGATGGGGAGAATTTGGGAGAGTGGAGTGATGGGGAGAATTTGGGAGAGTGGAGTGATGGGGAGAATTTGGGAGAGTGGAGTGATGGGGGGAATTTGAGAGAGTGGAGTGATGGGGGAGAGATTTGAGAGAGTGCGGTGATGGTGGAGAATTTGAGAGAGTGGAGTGATGGGGAGAATTTGAGAGAGTGGAGTGACGGGGAGAATTTGGGAGAGTGGAGTGATGGGGAGAATTTGGGAGAGTGGAGTGATGGGGAGAATTTGGGAGAGTGGAGTGATGGGGAGAATTTGGGAGAGTGGAGTGATGGGGAGAATTTGAGAGAGTGGAGTGATGGGGGAGAGATTTGAGAGAGTGGGTTGACGGGGGAGAGTTTGAGAGAGTGGAATGATGGGGGAGAGTTTGAGAGAGTGGGGTGATGGGGGAATTCATCAGTGATTTACTGTTACAAGTAGTGAGCCATTCAAATTCAACATAAACTTGCTGTTTTATTAATCAGATTATTGCAATGTTCCTGAGAGGCTGAGTAATTTCATTATTTTCTTCTTCGAACTAGGAGCCATGCATTGAGGCTGAGTCTGAGATTGACGTTAGCAATGCATTTCGTTCAAATTTCACTCTGATTCTAGATTATTAAAAGAGGTTCTCAGGACTAGATGCAGCCTGGAACTTAAAAAGGTTTAGCTCACCATTACAGGCTCTAGACACTGTGTGCTGAGACTGGACTGCCAAGGGAGATTCCCTGAAGTTTTCTGCTGCAGAAAAATCTCTGCCTTCAGCTTCCGTCTTTCTGGAGCTTCTTCTGGTGAATTTCCTTTGGCTTGAGTTGAGAACTCCTTTCAGGTCAGAATTTTCATTGAAGGTTATCTTTTTCTGAGTCTTTCATCATTTTTGTGAGGTGGTTTCTGGTCCCAAGCTGACACAATGTTGGTTACAGAACATGTCTGTTAAATAAGTCTCTGTAGTCTTCTGTATACTAACAGTGCATCTTTATTAACTACTTGTAACTATATACATACGTACAATAAAAAGTACAAGCAAGGAGCTATCTCCATGTCTCAGTCTTAATACATCCCTGTTCCACATCACACTCATCCCAGGTCTGGGTCATATGCCTTCTTCAATCACTGTATGGGTGCTTCTGTACTCAGCCCCATACTAACCCTGTACTTGTCAGACTGTTAACTTACAATAATGACCAGATAATCTGTTTTGGTGATATTGATTGCAGGATAAATATTGGCCAGGACACCAGGGATAATTTGAGTCCTTCTTTGAAATAGTGCCATGGCATCTTTTAAATCCTTGCAAACCTCAGTTTAATATCTGATCGGAAAGATGCAACTCCAAATGATGCAGTACTCCCTCAGTACTGTTCTGGAGCATCAGACTTTCATTTTGTGCTCAAGCTCTGGAGTGGGATTTGAACTCAGAAAATTGGGATTCAGAAGTGAGGGTGTTACAAAATGAGTCACAGCTGTGAGTCAGAGTAGTCCCAATTCTTTCCATTGATGTGATCTCTGTGCATTGTTGCAGAGTGCATACCTAGGGAAGACCAATGTATCCCTGATTGCAACTTGGTTGTTTCTGTCTATATGCATGCAAATCTCCAAAAATGACAAAAGTGAATTTTTGATGCTCCCACTGAATTCAATATAACACTTTTTGAGCCATTTTTAACTTGATTTTTTTGAAATCCCATCAAAAAAAACTGTTCACATGAAGAACTGTGGGAAACTCACAAGAATGCTGGCAGTATAGCTATATAATGCAATAAGTTTATTTACGCAGGAACTGTGCTTGTGATCTTGTCACTCCTAATTGTACACTGTTTGCATTCCATGCCCAATTTCATCCCCTCACCATCCAACAGCTCTTGGTGAATGTATTGTAGAATTTTATGTCTTGGAACTATGTTAGTTTCACTAGATGACACTCGTTTCAATGTGTATAACAGGATTGCATTCTGAGTGCTTGAAAATATCTGTTCCATGTTGATCATTCTTTGCTTCCAGCAACTTCTACAGTTTTTGTTTATTTTTTAGTCCTGAGTTCACAGCCAGGATTAACTAATAAACACAGTGGTCGGAACTCTACCACATCTCCTGCCACTAAATCAGCTTGGGTGATGTCTCACAACGGAAATCTTTGTTGACCTCAGGCGGGAATTTCCGGTCTCGCCTGAGCGAGGCCGTAAAATCCGACCCAATGAGTATCGATAGTAGACAGGAACACAATCAAACACAGAACAATTGAACACTGCAATGTGGACAGCAAGTTTGAACTCAGTGAAATCTGACAACAATTACATTGCCCAAGAATAATGCATTTTGAAGAAAGATATTAGTTTAGTGTTTTCAGATGGGTTATGTCATGTTGCTTCATGTTCGGACAACAAAGTTGCATCTGTACAGGAGGCCTGAATGTAAACATTCAGGTACAAGATACCTAATTTTTCATTTCTATATGTGGTGAAGGAAAATGTAAATTTAATTGAAGTCACCCCTGATCTTGCTGTCAAAGAAGGAAATCAGAATAAAATTCCTGCATTATTCCAAATAGCCTTTGATTTCTGTCACAAGAGTTTATTTAAGCTTACACTTTTCTTCTGCAGCTAGTTTTTATGCTGTTGTCTAAGCAGAGCAATGAACAATTTCCACTGAGAGCCGACAGTATCTTGTTTGTTGTCAGAATGGTTATGTAAATGGAAGCCTGTGTAATTTAAAAACAAAATCCCAGGTGAATGAGAATAAAATGTATGAAAAGCTCAGCCAAAACTCGAAAACATAAATGAGTTTTTCACATTCTTCTTGTCAGTTTGACATTTTATTTTCAAAGTGTAACAGATGAGAGTGATAAAATAAACAGCAGCCAAGTAGTTAGGGGGTGGTTTTCATAGAATCTTGCAGTGTAGAAGGAGGCCATTTGGCCCATTGAGTCTGCACCAACCACAATCCCACCTAGTAACCTATATATTTACTTTGCTAATCCCCCTAACACAAAGGGGCAATTTAGCCTGGCCAATCCACTTAATCTGCACGTTTTTGGAGTTTTCTTGAGGAAACTTTCCACAGGATGTGGTATTGTGACTTTTTTTCTGATTCTCTCCTGAGATGTGAGCATTGCAGGCTAAGTCAGCATTTGTTGCCCATCACTAATTTCCCTTAAGAAGGTGGCAGTGAGTCTCTTACATACTACAGTAGATCTGGTGTAGGTACGCTCACAGTGGGGGAGAACATTCCAATATTCTGACTCAGCCACAGTGAAGGAACAGTGATATTGTTCCAAGTCAGGATGAGTGTTTGACTTGGAGGGGAAGTTAATGGTGGTGACGTTCCCTTGCATCTGCCATCCTTATCCTTCAAGGTGGTAGAAGTCACAATTTGTAATTCATGCTATTATATCTATGTAATTTCCCTAATGAAACAGTGCGACATCTATGCAGTAAAATATTCACTTCACATGTCCTAAAATCTAAAAGATGCAAAAAGCTGAGAGGTTTTTCACTGGAACAGCACACACTGATTAAAAGTTAGAATCAGCTTTTACAGAAACACACAGAATCCTGATAGGGTCATTGTATTAGATTGATACATTCCTAATTCTGTTTTATATTCACATACTAGGCCTCAGATTGAGCTTTGCCACATTTTAAAGTGCAGCTAAATGAAGAGAGTCAGGAGCAGCAGCAGACAGACCTCAAAATGTGCTACCAGCTTGGCAATGCTACAATGCAGGACTGCATGTGTGCTAACTAACTACAGCAGTGTGCTACGCACAGAGTATTGATGTATTTAGAACTGTCTTAGGCCATAAGATTGGGTGATCCATCTCAGCCTCTGCCGGAGGATCCCACCATCACAAATACCAGTCTGCAGTAAATACAAAGATTCCCTCCATCTCCTATCGAGAAGCACTAAAGACACTTGATACAACAAAGGTTTTGGGCCCTGACAGCATCCCAGCAGCAGTATGTGTGTTCCAGAACTATCCATGCCCCTAGACAAGCACAATACAGCTGTAACACTGGTATTAACTGTCAATGTGCAAAATATACCTGTATCATATGGGCTGCAATGATACCAGAAACTCACCACCACCTCCTCAAGGGCAATTAGGAATGGGCACTAAATGCTGGCCTCGCCAACGATGCCTACATTACATGGCAGAATAAAAGTAGGACGAATTAAATCTTACAAATTGCTGATCTATTAGTGTACTTTTAACTCACCAGAACAGTGATGGAAGATGTCAGCAACAGTGCTATGACAAGGCATTTATTCAGCAGCACACTGCTGACTGATGCTCAGCTTGGGTTCTGCCAAGGCACTTGGTTCTGGACCTCATTCCGGCTTTGATCCGAACATGGACAAAAAAACTGAAGTACAGATGTGGGGTAAAAGTGACAGAATATCAAGGCAGCATTTGACTGATTATGGCAAAAAATAGCCCCAACAAATTGAAGTCAACGGAAATCAGGGGAATCTTGTTGGAATCACACCTCGCACAAAGGAAGATGGTTGTAGTTGTTGAGCTCAATCATCTCAGGCCATGGACATTATTAAAGGAGTCTCTCATGTAGCAGCCAGGCGGAATTATTTTCAGCTGCTTCATTAATGCATTTCCTGCCATTATGAGGTCAGAAATGGGAATCTTCACTGATGATTCAAAAACATTGAAGTATCATTTGCAACTACTCAGATACCGAGGCAGTTCTACCTGCATTTAACAAGACCTTGACAATATGATAAGTGGCAAGTAAGATAGACACTAGACAATGACCATCTCCAACAAGAGAGAATCAGAACATCTTCCCATTGACATTCAACAACATTGCCATTGCTAGATCTCTCACCATCAATACCCTGGGGTTCAGTGTTGACCAGAAACTGGACTGGACTAGCCATATAAAAGCTATGGCTACCAGAGCAGGTCAGAGGCTAGGATTTCTGCGGTGAGTAACATACTGCCTGACTTTCTAACTACTATCCACCATCTACAAGGCACAAGTCGGGAGTGTGATGGAATGTGCTCCACTTCACTGGATGAGTGAAGCTCTGACAACACTCAAAAATCTCAACACTATCCAGGACAATGCAGCATTGCTTGATCAGCACCTCATGCAGCCATTCACTCCCTCCACCATCAGTATATAGTAATTACAGAGTTTACTATATATGAGATACACTGCATCAGTCCTGATCCCAATCCCTATCGACTTCAATTTTACTAGATGTTCTTGATGCCACAATTGGCCACTGTTAGCATATCTCCCAGCTTTGAAATTCAGATCTTGTTAGCATGTTCGAACTAAGGCCGTAATTGCATCTTGAGCAGAGTTATTCTGGTAGAACTTAAACCAAGCATCAATGAGCAGGTCATTGGTAAGTGAGTGTTGCTTGAAAGTATTATTGATGAGTCCATCTATTAGCTTGCAAATCATTAAGTGTAGCCTGATGGATTGCTAATGTACTGGGTTTGCTTTGCTCCACTTTTCACATGGATAGGATATACATGGACAATTTTTGACCTAATTGTGTGGTTGTCCATGTACTACTGGAATAGCTTAGTTAAAGTTATGGCTAGGTCTGAAGCAGAAGGACTAGAGACAGAATATTGTCAGGGCCCATAGTCTTTACTGTGTCCCGTGTATCCAGCTTTTTGTTGGTGACATGAAATTAATTGAATCAGCTGCAAATTGGCATCAGTAATGGGGGTATCTGCGGAAGAAGGCCAATCATACCATGCAGGAGGGCCACGGAACACCTTTGGCTGAAGGTGACTGCAAACATTTAAACCTTGTCTTTTTCACTCACGTGGGCTACGCCATGCTTGAGGATGGGGCTGTTCATGAAACTCTTTCCTCACATTAATTGTCCGCCAGCATTCACAAATGAATGTGACAGGCCTGCACAGCTTTAACCTGATACCTAGGTTCTGAAAATACTCTGCTCCATTTGTAACATGGTGTTATCACTGTTTACCATGCATACAACCCTATGTTGCCTTATGCTGTCACTTCACCAGTTTGGTGTTTCACTTTCAGTTATACCTGGCACTGCTCCTGGCATGCTGTCCTGTACTTGTCATTGAACCACACTTAGTGATGGAGTGAAGAAGGTTGTGGGGTTTTGGATTGGATGTTATACAGTTGTACTGCTGCTGATGGTCTGCTGTATCTCATGGCTGCCCAGTTTTGAGCTACTAGATTTGATCTTTTTTTTGATTTAAGTTGGTCATAGTGCCACACAACTTGACATACAGTGTACTCTGTGAAAATCAGATTTTCTCCTCATGAAGACTGTGCACTGTGCATTCCTACCCAATACCGCTATGGATTGATGCAATAGATGGCTTTAAGGTCAGGTAGTTATGCCTAGTCAAGAAGCAGGGACCTTAATAATGGGGCTGCACAGTGGTTAGCACTGCTGTCTCAGTGCTAGAGACCCAGGTTCAATTCTGGCCTTGGATGACTGTGTAGAGTTTGCACACTCTCCCTGTGTCTGCGTGCATTTCCTCCCACAGTCCACAGTTGTGTGGGTTAGGTGGATTGGTCATGCCAGGGGATTAGCAGAGTAAATACATGGAGCTATGGGGATAGGGCCTGAGTGGGATTGTTGTTGGTGCAGATTTGATGGACTGAATGGCCTCATTCTGTACTGGTGGGATTCTATGATTCTTTTCCATACTATAATAATGTTGCCTGTGAGTAGGCTGCGAGTTTAATTCCAACAATACTTGAGTATGTTTTTAGGTTTCAAAGCTTTGTATCTTGAGAATATCAGACTTGCATGTAATCTCTCTGGATTTAGATAAGTTGCAAATGGGGTCTGTGCACTCTATATTATGTAAAACTGAACCTGATCTATGGCCTCATACGATAGACTTGAAGATGTTGATGGATGTTTGTGCCTGCTAGACATTTAACCGAATAAGGATCAAGGTTCGTTATACATTGCTGCAACAAAGCCCTTCAACCCATAAGTGTCACCCTCCTTATTGCTTCCCACGGGGCTATTCCTGGTGAAGGCTTCAACTTCAGTATTGGTTAGCACCCAGTTCTGACTGTTAATGTAAATAAACGGAATCAGTGGAAACGGAATGGAGGCTGATGTAATTCATTCAGCTCAGGTAGACAAATGGCATTGCATCATTCTGGGCTGAATGCATATTCCAGGCTCAGTTCCAACTTCAAGAAAGTAATATGTGCATTGTTTGGTCCCCATTGTGTCTCCTTTATTTATACAGGCTTTTAATTACAACTTACAATTAATTGCTTCTGCCAAACTGTTTCCTTGAATAACAAGGTAAAAGATGTGAGGGGCGTGCACAAATTTTCTCTGCTGCATCATTAGTTTTAATGAGCATTTGAAATGAAATGAGAAAGTGGCACAGTATATTCTTAGCTGTTATCTGCACCATTTGCTAAATCAAATGATTCAAATAAAGTGTCACAAACCAATCCCTTGTCAAGTGAATTTGTCACTCGTCCAGGTTCCTCGCATGCATTGATGTCACCTCACCTTATAATCAAGGCTATTGTTCTCTGATACAAACTTGGTTGATTCACTCGGGGCTAAATTTAATGGCCCATGAAAATGTGTGTGTGGGTCATGATGTGTGATTAACCCACACAGCCTGACGTTGTCATACTCACAGAATCATATCTCACAGATAATGTCCTTGGATGCGCCCTGCCTCACTGACAGGACACACTCAGCAGAGGTGGTGACACAGTGGTGAACAGTTAGGAGAGAGTCGCTGTGGGAGTTGTCAACTTTCTGAATTTCATGGCAGCAGGTTGAACATGGGTAGAGAAACTGCCTGCGGAATATCACATTCCACGCACCCTTGTTCAATGAAATGTGCAAGAGGGCATGCCAGGAGAGCATCAGACATGCCTAAAAATGAGGTGTCAACCTAGTGAAGCTACAAAACAGTACCACTTATGTGCCAAAAAACATTAAGCAGTAAGAAATTCCATGACCAGTAGATCAGATCTAAGTCTGCAATCCAGCCGCATCCATTCGTGAATGATAGTCGGCAATTAAATAACTCACTGGAGTGGGGGAGGGGGAGCTTCTAATATATCCCCATCCTCTGTGATGGAAGAGCCCAGCACATCAATGCAAAAGATAAGGCTGAAGCATTCGCAGCAGTCTTCAGCCAGAAATGCTGACTGGATGATCAATTTATGACTGACATAGAGATCACCAGCATCACAGATGTTGGTCTTCAGCCAATTTGATTCATTCCACATGATATCAAGGAATGACTAAAGGCATTAGATATTGCAAAGTCTATGAGCCCTGACAATATCCTGGCAGTAGCCCTGAAGACTTGTTCTCCAGAATTTGCTACACCCCTAGCCAAGCTGATCCAGTACAGCTACAACAGTGACATCTACTTGGCAATGTGAAAAATTGATGTATACACAAAAAGCAAGACAAGTTCAACCTGGCAAATTATCATCCTTTAGTCTACTCTCAATCATCAGTAAAGTGATGGAGGGGGTCATCAATGGCACTATTAAGCAGCATTTATGCAGCAATAACTGATGCTCAGTTTGGTTTCCGCAAGGGTTCCTTAACTCCTGACTTCCTTACAGCCCTGTTTCAAACATGGACAAAATAGCCAAATTCCAGAGATAAGGTGAGAATGACTTCTCTTGATCAAATAAGGCATCAAGAAGTGCCACCAAAACTAGAGTCAATAGAAATTGGGGGAAACCCTTCCCTGGTTGGAGTCATACCTAACACTAATTAAATTGGTTGCAGTTGTTTGAGATCAGTCATCTGAGTTCCAGGGTATCACTGCAGAATTTCCTTGGGATATTGTCCTAGGCCCAACTATCTTCCGTTGCTTCAACGACCTTCCTTCAATCAAAAGGTCAGAAGTGGGGTTGTTGGCTGATGATTGCACAATGTTCAGCACTATTCCCAACTCCACAGGTACTGAAGCAGTCCATGTCCAAATGTAAGACCTGGAACATATCCAAACTTGAGCTGGCAACTGATAAGTAGCATTTGGAACATACAAATGCCAGGCAATGGCCATCTTCAACAAGATAGAATCTAACCATCGCCCCTTGACATTCAACTTAGGATGTTGAGTTCCTGCTATCAACATCCAAGTGTTACTCATTGACCAGAAAATGAACTGGACTAACCATATAGATAGAGTGGCTGCAAGAGCAAGTCAGGGGCTAGGAACCCTGTGATAATTAACTTACGCCCTGACTCCCCAAAATCTGTCCACCATCTGCAAGTCACATGTCTGTGAAACATTGAATACTGGCACAACATAGATTCATAGAATCCTTACAGTGCAGAAGGTGACAAATCAGCCCATTGAGCCTCCACTGACAACAATCCCACCCAGGCCTTATCCCCGTAACCCCATGTATTTACCCTGCTGGTTCCCCTGACACTAGGGGTGAGTTAGCATAGCCAATCAACCTAACCCGCACATCTTACATGGGAGGAAGCCAAAGCACCTGGAGGAAACCCATGCCAACACGGACAATGTGCAAACTTCACACAGGAAGTGACCCAAGCCAGGAATCAAACCTGGGTCCCTGGCACTGGAGTGATAACCACTGTGTCACTGTGCCACCCAACCCCATGGGACACAACCCGTTCCAACGTTTTTGGATTTTGCACTGGAGGCTTTGGAGGAGTTGGGCAGGAGGAGAAATATATTTCGTTATGGACATACAGGGCTGCGGGATACGGATATTTTTCCCCTTTTCTCAATTCTCAAGTGATGGTAACACAATGCTTTTTTGAGCAGCAGTGTCTTGGGTGCTATGGTTTTAAAGAACAAACACAGACGGGCTTTCTTGTAAGTTTAAATCAAAAGAAAGAGGAAATATATATTTCCTCTGCATAAGGAATATAAATGCAACAAATACACATTCCCCAAATACACAAATACTCACGCAAGAAAAGATGATTTATAAAGATGCAACATGTACTTGGATTGCCAGTAGGGTCAAATAAGAGCAGGTAATTTCTTTAGACAGTCCTGAAGATGGCAGTTGAAAACATTGCAGGTCTGAAATATTCTCCCTGAGTCTCTTGAAGACAAATGGGTGTTGAAAGTTTCTGTCTGTTTCAGATAAAATCTGTTGAATGTTGATAGTGAAGAATTACAATCTTGTCGGTAAAACAAATGAGCCTCTCTTCACTGCCTGAGGCAGCTATTTTTTGGAGGTGAGGTTCTTCCATTCTGAGTGCAATCTCTCCAGTTGAGGTGCTGATCCCAGACTGACTTTCTGGCTACACTTGTAGATTAATACTGTATCTGCTCCCTCTCAAGCCCATTTCAGTCAGCACCTGGCAAGGCCACTTTCATTTTCAGTAACTTTCCAGGGTTGTTTTCTGACATGTCTCTGTGGAAATTACAAAATAAATTACCTGGCATTTTATGGAAATATAATGTCTATATTTCATCTTGCTTTTTGTGTACATCTTCTAATATCCTTGATGGGTATATGATTTTTCCATGACATATGTAGGGGATCAGGGCACCGTCCAGACAGTCAGTGTGAAGGCAGTGGGAATAGATAGCCATGGGGTTAATGTCAGGTGTCAAGCCGAGGATCTGGATACAGTGCTGCGAGAAATTTGATATCGCGGTATTAACACAGACAGCGGCAGGGATTCAGTGTTACTTGCAGGCTCCCATGGTGGGGTACCCTCGATCAAAGGCACTCAGTGCCTGATCAAAGGATCTGTCATTGAGAAACATCCCCTTGCCCTTGCTACTTATTAATCTCCTCCAATCCCCATCCTGCCACGTGTGTGCCTGGGGTCCTGGCCTCAGTGGCTGTAATACCAGTAGCAGCACCCACTTCCTCAGTGGTGTTGCCGTTTAATATCACCGCCTGGTGGCTCTCAGCAGGCTGGACTTCCACCCCTGGGGTCCTGATCCTGGGGATGATCTATCAAATTAAGTGCCACTCAAACACTTAACAGGACAGTGGTGGGTCTTCCCTGAAAGAAGTGACACAGAGTTCCTTTTGGCCCTCCAGATGGCAGATGAGACACTTACCACCACCACTAAATCCAGTTCCCAATATGCCTGTTTCAATTTTAATATCAGCATCTGTAATGTTCATTAAAACCTAAAATTCATGTGTAGTTCATATATATTTGTTCAATATTGGGAAAATCATATGTCCATGGGTTCCATGATCAAATATAAGAAAAAATTACAGGTTGAATTGTGATGGTTTGTTTCACAAAAATAAGTCCATATTGATAATAGTCCAATATGCGGCTTGTGTCTGAATGACATAATTAATAAAATTGTAGAGATGTTACCCAATAATCAAGATAAATCATTCTTTGTAATCCATGAATGTTTTACAGATCACACAAGTTGTAACTGAAGAAAACTATGATTGGATATTAATGGTTTGAATTGTTTAATTTCACAGATAGCAGGACCCCTGTGGCTGCAAGATTACTGAAGCTGAATCAAGGAGGTATGAAATCTTCCCTTCTGTTTACTTGTACCATTTCCTAGAATTTGTTTAGTTTCTCTCGATGATTCTCAGATACACTTCTTGCGCTGATGTCCTGAGGTTTGTAACAATGAAAATGCACTTTTGGAACTTTGAATGGTGCTCTTTATTGTATTATTTTTGTGACAGTTTCTGTTTTTTTAATAGGCCAGCAACATTATAGAAAGGAGGAAAACAAGTGTGAAACATCACACTAAAGATTAATATACTTGATTGTTACTGACCAAATTTAACTTTGTGCCAATGGGAATTCGAGTGATTATGTTATTTATTGTTGCTTTCAGCTTTCCAGTCAGGCATTAATTAATCTTAGCAGAGCAGTTATTATTTGTTATACTCTTGCCATTTAACTGAGAATGCTTCTGTTCTGGGCTATCCTTGTGCCTGTATGTTGCATTTCTGAAGGAAGTGTACACTATTCTCATTTAAGCAGAATGTATGCTCAACGGTTTACATAGAAGCATAGAAGAAAGGAGCAGGAGGAGGCCATTTGGCCCTTCAAGCCTGCTCTGTCATTCATTATGATCATGGCTGGTCTTCCAACTTATCCTGCTTTCTCCCCATAACCTTTGATCCCATTCGCCCCAAGTGCTATATTCAGCCATCTCTTGAATACATTCAGTGTTTTGATACCTACTTCCTGTGGTAATGAATTCCACAGGCTCACCATCTTTGGATGAAGAAATATCTCCTCACCTCCATCCTAAATGGTCTACCCCAAATCCTCAGACTGTGACCCCTGGTTCTGGAGTTTCCCAACATTGGGAACATCCTCTCTGCATCTATCCTGTCTAATCCTGTTAGAATTTTATATGTCTCTATGAGATCCCCTCATTTATTTGAACTCCAGTGAAAACAATCCTAACCCAGTCAATCTCTTCTCATACATCAGTCCGATCATCCCCAGAATCAGCCTGGTAAACCTTCATGCTCTCCCTCAAGAGCAAGAACATCCTTCTTCAGAAAAGGAGGCCAAAATTACATACAGTAGTCCAGGTGTGGCCTTACCATGCCCTGTACAATTGCAACATACACATCCCTGCTCCTGCACTCGAAAGCTCTGGCAATGAAGGCCAACATACCATTTGCCTTCTTTACTGCCTGCTGCACCTGCACTCTTAACTTCGGTGACTCGTGCATCAGGATAATCCAGGTTCCACTGCACACTCCCCTCTCCCAATTTACAGCCATTCAGGTAGTCATCTGCATTCTTGTTTTTGCTTCCAAAGTGAATGAGCTCACATTTATCTAAATGAAGCTGACTCTATATTCATACAAGGTGGAAGGATGGCACAGTGGTTAGCACTGCTGCCTCACAGTGCCAGGGACCTGGGTTTGATTCCTGGCTTGGGTCACTGTCTGGGCAGAGTCTGTACGTCTCCCTGTTGCTGCGTGGGTTTCCTCCAGATGCTCCAGTTTCCTCCCACAGTCCAAAAGACATGTTGGTTAGATGCACTAGCCATGCTAAATTCTCCTTCAGCGTACCCGAACAGGTGACGGAATGTGGCAACTAGGGGATTTTCACAGTAACTTCATTGCGGTATTAATGTGACACTAATAAATAAACTAACCTTAAACTAACATTTATGATTTGGTTTAAGTTAGACTTAATGCATTGCGGGATTTGAACAGTAGCTTACAAAAGCAATCGAGAATTGTACAATGAAAATAGAAAATGTTGGAACTACGTGGCAGGTCAAGCAGTATCTGGAAAGAAAGAAACAGAGTTAATAGCCTGAAGTTTCATCACCAAGGCCAGTAGCGAGGGCTAGGAAAATTCCCACCCACCTTGGGACAAATTGTCCACAAAGGGGAGGTTCCTCATGGCTTAGAGGGAGAGTACAGGCAGCAGTTGGACTAACTGACCTGGAAAAGAGGCAGCTGCAGAGGTTGCTGGGTGCCGAGGCAGGATGTTTAACAGGCTTACCTTGGCACTGCAGGACTTTGTTCTAGTTAAAATAAAAACTGAAAGGCCCTTCAGCCCTTACCCATAATACCTTGTACCCCCCCCACACATTTCATCTGCCACCTCTATGTCATCCCATGACCTATCTATGTCTGTCTATGACCCCCACCTATCCCCATAAAATAGAACAAGTGGCTAGCCCATCACTCTCCTGCCAATTCCAGAGTTGCCCATCATGTTACAATAGGCAGGTAAGAGGTCAATGACCCCACCTAACCTTAGTCTTATTGAGGCCCTTAAATGGCTAGTTCAGCACCAGTTAAGGCCCTAATTCCACCTCCAGTGTCATAATCTGGAAGGTGGAGGAAAGAGTGCAGCCTGCTTTTTCATCAACTGTAAAACTGTAAAAAAGATGAATAAGGATACCTCCTTTGGGCATATGCACGTACCCTTCTTCTTATCACCCCTTCCCCAAACTCCTCAGCCTTCAAAGCCTGTTGCCCCTGACCATCTCTTCCTTTTCCTAGGTACCCCTGTCCCACTCACCCAAAATGTCCCAACTTATATTAGTCCAGCATCTATGACACTTTTTCCCAGGACCCCCTTGTAGTTCCAGCAGAGACCACTACTTGCTTCTGGTGCTGCTAGCTCATTCGCCTCGAGGCTGGGGCTTTCTTTCCTTGAATTAAAGTTCATTTATTAGTGTCATGAGTAGGCTTGTATTAATACTGCAATGAAGTTATTGTGAAAATCCCCTAGTCGCCAGGCAATTTAACATTACCGATGTACCTAACGAGCACGTCTTTCAGACTGTGGGAGGAAACCGGAGCACCCAGAGGAAATCCACGCACACACAAGGAGAATGTGCAAGCTCCACACAGACAGTAGCCCAAACCAAAATTGAACCTGGGTCCCTGGTACTGTGAGGCAGCGGTGCTAACCACTGTGCCTCCCACTCACCTCGTTGGGGCCTTCCGTGGTGTATTAGCAGTGTTCGGTGGCCTTCCTTAAAGTCGAGCTGTTCGCAGCTAACTTTTCTAATGTGGGAACAAGCAAACACCCTTTGCAAAATCCAATTCCATGATTCTGATTCTATCACTTTAGGTTCCATGTAACACCCCTTCATTAATTTCAGAATAAAATTGTTTAGAATGTGTTCTTGAACATTTCCACTAGATGGATTTAACAATTTGTTCTTAGAAATGCCAATAAATTTTTGGTTGTGAAATCCAGGAAAGGGGATTTCTATTTCACAATGTACCATGGAAGAAAGAGTTAAATGTTTCAGCATGCTGTAACAGGATTGTTTAAGGAAAAAAAAATAACTGTGATAGAAACTCTGGAAGTTCTGCTCTGTGGTTGCCTTGCTCCCAATCCATGCTAAAGGTGGAGCAGACTTTTGAAACATACACATTCACTGAGAAATACAGCAATGTCAGCAAGCATGGCGAGGTGGGTACAAAATCTGGTATGAGTCCGGAAACATGATTCTCACCAGGGAGATTGCGTTTCTGAAATTTCCCTGCTCCTTGTCAGTGACATAGCGAGATTCCTGTCAAAAAAGTTGATAACCTTATTCAAATATGTTTTAATGGATTTACATGTAATGAAAGGGCAAACACATGACCTGATCCCTCCCACTTAGTGGATATTTAAATCATGTTGATGTCACATCAAATTGGTGAAGTTTTCAACATCTTTAAGAAGACGGGAAATAGTTGAGAGATTCTGGGGGCATCAAGGACACTATAGCCTCTGCAGGGGAAGTGGAGCTTGCATGGCATTGCTCCAGCACTGCTCTTTGGCAAAGACTGGCACTGCCAATTTGGCATTGCACGTGGCAGTGCCAATCTGACAGCGCCAACCTATGTGAGAGGGCACGGCCAGAAGTGGGCCCATTGGGAAGCCCAATTTTCAGAGGGGGTGGAGGGTTGTTGTGTTTCCCCATATGTGTGGTGTGGGGAGAAAGTTAGAGGAAAGAGAGAGAGAGAACTGAAGAGTCTTTGAAGGTTGGGACTTGGCAGTGATGGGGGAGCAATCACTGGGAAGGCAATTTGCAGTGATGGGGTGGGAGAGGAAGAAGGCATTGAAGGAAGGACCTTGCATTGAAAGGTGGTGATACTACCATAGTAGTTGTGGGGTGGTAGGAGGAGGGGAAAGCCCCTGATACTTTTGCAGTGGTAGTATGGGGGAGGCCTGTTGGGGGAAGTTTGAGGTCAGTTCTGATTAGGTGCCCCTTTAAAAATGGACTTTGCAGCTCAGTCAGACCCTGCCCTGCCAGACTGTTGGCGTAAATCATGCCCCTCGATTTTTTTTGTTGTGTCAGGGTGCCAGAAAATCTGGTGTGAAAATCCTGCTGTGCATCCAGAGAGACACCTACAGGTTTTCAGTCAGAGCCTGACATTCTGACAAATTATGGGCAAATTCTGCCTAGTGTCACTGGACATCAGCGAGGATTAAGGTCTTGGTAACCTTTGTATGAGACTGAGCTCAAGCTTCATTTTTCTTCAATAATTAAAGCTTGTGAAGTGTGGAAAAGGGAAGACCAATTAAAAAATTCCTTGAGAAATTAAATCTTGAGTTGAATTAGGGTATTACCACGAGATAAAGAATGAGGAAAGTACAAATGGGTGATGGAAAATGCACTTCAGATTTGAGCTCAAAACCCTGGAATTCTCCTCTTAACACCGCCAAAAGAACATTTGTTCAGCATGATGACTGGGATGGCCTAGTGGTATTATCGCTAGATTATTAATCCAGAAACTTAGCTGATGTTCTGTGGATCCAGGTTTGAATCCCGTCATGGCAAATGGTAGAATTTAAATTCAATAAAAATATCTGGAATTAAGAATCTACTGTTGACCGTGAAATCGTGAATGTGGGTGGCATAGTGGTTTGCACTGCTGCCTCACAGCGCAAGGGATGCTTGGCCGCCTTGGGTCACTGTATGTTCAGAGTCTACACATTCTCCCCGTGTCTGTGTGGGTTTCCTCCCACAGTCCAAATGAGGTGCTTGTTTATCATTGGCCATGCTAAATTCTCCCTCAGTGTACCCGAACAGGCACCGGAGTGTGGCAGCTAGGGGATTTTCACAATAATTTTATTGCAGTGTTAATATAAGCCTACTTGTGACTAATAAATAAACTTTAAACCATTGTTGAAGAAGCCCATCTGGTTCACTAGTGCCCTTTAGGGAAGGTAGGTGTCTGAGCAAGCCACTCAGTTCAAGGGCAATGAGAGATGGGCAATAATTGCTGGCCAGCCAGTGACACCCACGTTCCTCTAATGAATAAAAAAAATTAAGGAGAAGGCTAATGATCACTGTCTCAGGGCAATTAGAGGTGAGTAACAGATGAGATTCTGCCAGCATTAATAACACTTTGAGAACAAACAGAATCCTGAGATTTGAGGAAAATACTGAATTTGAATGCTATCCGGTTCAGCCTGAATGGCAATGTTGAAGGTTGACAGCTGGACCTAGTACCATGCAGATGTTGTTGGAAGCTTCGTGTTGAATTTGAATAAATGTTTGACTGATCCAAGCAGTGATGGTTGATATGCAGCTATATAATAAAGTATTGTCAGCTTAGGGATGGTGGCAGAAAGTTGAATATTTTATTCTGATATTTAAAAATACATTTTCAATACTTCCCTGCATGGGTAGTGAGGTAATCCATTTCATGCATGGACCATATAGACCAGAACAACTTTGGATCCAATCTGAGATGCGTTGCGTTATTCAGCATCAGCTTGAACAACTTTAAGGGGCTGTAATTGACCCCTGTGTCCCAGGTTTATAAAGTGCAAAATTGGCCAAGATTCTCATTTTATATTGCTGCCACAGTGATTGTTAGTGAAAATTGTGTGCAATCAAGCCTGACCCGTTCTGTGATACCTTCTGCCTGTTGATTTTTTATTATTGCAGTTTGCGTAGGGATAATTGCCACTTGGGTGAGCTAAAGGAGAGTTATGGTTCTACAGCAAAGAGTCATCAATCTTGGGAGATGTGACTGCCCCTTTGATTAAATGGCTGCACACGTTCCTCTGGATCAGATGTTTTTGGGTTTGTTTGTTGGACTTTGATCTGCCTTTCCACACATCCTGACAGTAATTGACTTCAAAACTATTTTACAGGCAATAAGGCATGTTGGGATGTCCTGAAATTATGCAAGGTGCTGTATAAATGCATTTCCTTTCCCAGAAAGGGAATAGGAGAAAACAGCTGGTGAAATAGTATTTTCATTGTTTTTTGTTTCATTTTTCAATCTCCAGTAAAATATAAGGTGCAGTTGGTGCTTATCATTAAGCTGCCACTTCTGTCAAAAGCAGAATTTCAAAAAAACAGTCTGGTGGACTGATATTGTAAAATTATGCGCACACTGGGGAGTTTTGTATGCTGGGAACACATATTGGAAAATCTCTGGAGTCGTCATGACTTTCCATTTGTCATTGCATTCTTGGAGGGCATAGCACCTCACCTAAGGTACGGTTTCGCACAAGCAGTAAATGCAATCCAGCAAACATTCATGGAACAAATGGCAACTTGAGACTGAGCAAATGAGAAAAATTGTTGTTATGCAGTGACTGGTTATAATCCAGGATGCACTGCCTGAAAGAGAGGAGGAAGCAGTTTCAATAGTAACTTTCAAAAGATAATTTAACATGTATATAATAGACTGAGGGCGACTAGATGCAGCTTTAACTATATAGGGGTTATTGGCAACAGAATATATATGTACAAAAACAAAAAGATGTGACTGTTCTCCTGGGCTCCCACTGGCATTCCCTCCTCAACCCGGAGTCTGCGTCCTCCTGCCGATTGGCTCAGCTTCCCATCAGAGCGATTTGTAGGGCCCTCGCCAGTCACGTGACCCTTGGCACACACCCCCCCCCACCCCCTTTCAAGGGAAATGCAACAATATTATTTCTGAAAATCAAATATTTGCAGGGCTATGGAGAAAGAACAGGGGAGTGGAGTGAGTTGATTAGTTCTTTCAAAAAGCCAGCACAAGAATGATTTTCCAAATGGCCACCTTATGTTATCATTCATGGGATGTGGGTATCACTGGCAAATCCAGCATTTGATACTCATCCCTAATTGCCCTTGAGAAAGTTGTGATGAGACACCTTTATAAACTGCTGCAGTTAATGTAGCGTGGGTACAGTGCTATTATGACCCAGTGGTGGTGAAGGACTGGTGACATAGAATTATAGAATCCCTGTTGTTGTTCGTCCATCAACATCAATGAGGACCTCGCCACCATTAGTCATTTTGAGGCTGGTTGCGGTGTGTCCGAAGATGAGTGATCAGCCAATTCGGGCACGGAATGTCCTGGCACATATTGGACAGACTTGTGTAGACACTGTAGTTGTTGCGCTGGTGGTTCTGGACTTGCGCAGCTCGCGCTTAAGTTGTGCTTCAGCAGTACACCTTGCTTCGTGAGCTTGACAGCCTTTGTGGATGAAGCAGCGCCAGGTAGGGCGGTTTTGTGCCAGCGTTTCCCAGGTGATCGTGTCAATGTCAAGCGACTTCAGGGAGGCTTTGAGTGTGTCTTTGAAACATTTCTTCTGCCCTTCATGCAAGCGTCTTCCAGCAGAGAGTTCCCCAAAAAGGAGCTGCCTGGGTATGCGCTCATCTGACATACGGATGACATGACCTGCCCACTGGGTCTGCGCTCTCATCAGCAGTGTGTGGACTGATGGTAGACTTGCTCTAGAGAGAACTTTACTGTCTGGAATTTTGTCTTGCCTTTGGATGCATAATATTCTGTGAAGACAAGTCATGTGGAAATGATTGAGCTGTGTTGCATGCCTTCGATACACAGTCCACGTTTCACAGGCATACAGGAGGGTAGTGAGTACCGCGGTGCTGTAGACCTTCAGTTTTGTTGCTGGGCTGATTCTTTGACATTCCCATATAGTGGAGCGCAGTCTGCTGAAAGCAGAACTTGCCTTTGCTATTCTGCAGTTAACTCCTGTATCAATAGTCACTGCTTGGGAGAAGGTGCTGCCAGGATAAGTGAACTGGCCCACTGCCTGTAGTTTCTGCCCTTTGATTGTGATTATGGGTTCTGTGTACAGTGGATGTGGAGCAGGCTGGTGCATGACTTCAGTCTTTTTAACGTTGATGATGAGTCCAAAGTTATCACAAGCCATGGAAAATTTGTCCATACTGACTTGCGTCTCTGGCTCTGAGCCAGCATACAGGGTGTAGTCATCGGCAAAGAGGAAATCTCCCAGAACAGGCTCCTTCACTTTGGTAATAGCTTGAATTCTCCTCTGGTTGAAGAGCTTCCCATCCACTCTGTACTTATTCCAGCAACACTGTCCTGGAAAGCATCATTCAACATGGCAGTAAACATCATGCTGAACAGGGTGGGTGCGAGCACACAGCCCTGTTTGACGCCATTGGTGACTGGGAATGCCTCAGATGATTCTCTGCCATCCAACACTCTGGCCAACATGCCATCATGGAACTGGCATATCATCTGAATGAATGTTGAACTTTGACATGATCCTCCACAAGCCTTGTTGGCTTTCAGTGTCGAAGGCTTTCACGAGGTCAACAAAGATTGTGTAGAGCTCGCGATTCTGCTCCTGACACTCCTCCTGAAGTTGGCACGCAGCAAAAATCATGCCAGTTGTCCAATGACCTTTGTGGAAGCCACACTGTGACTCTGGAAGCAGGCCCAGTTCCAGCTGAGTGACCAGGTGATTTAGCAGGACTCTTGCAAGGGTTTTTCCTGTGATGGAGAGCAGTGAGATTCCTCGGTGGTTGTCGCATACTTGCTGATTGCCCTTCTTGTAGAGGTGTATGATGGAAGCATCTTTAAGTTCCTGAGGAATGGATCCTTGCTTCCAAAAAGGACTGGAATCACTCGGTGAGCTTCTTGATAAGTGCAGGACCAGCAGCTTTGTAGATCTCTGCAGGTGTGGCATCTGCCCCTGGGGCTTTGCTACTGGATAGCTGGCTGACAGCTTTTGTGACTTCGGCTACTACCGGTGGGTCATCCATGGTGCTGTTGATAGCAACCTGGGGAATCCTGTCCATTGCCTCATCGTTAATAGATGACGGTCGGTTGAGGACGGCTTCAAAGTGTTCAGCCCATCTCTGCAGGGTCAAAGCCTTCTCTGTAATGAGAGTTGTACCATCTGTACTCAAGAGGAGGGAACTCCCGAGAGTGTTGAGAGCTTCATAGAACCGTTTCAAGTCGTTTCTGTCAGCCTTGGCGCTCAGCCAGGCATCCTGCATTTTACACAGTTTATTCTGGACTGTCCTGCGAGCACTGGTAAAAGCATTTTTCTTGGCATCTGAGGATGGGCCGTTCTGACAAACACAATGAAGACAGTGCTTTTCAACAAGTAGAGCCTGTATCTCCTCATCATTCTCATCAAACCAATCATGCTGCTTGCGGGTAGAGGGCCTGAGTGTCTTCAGCACAGATGTACGGATAGCATCCCTGAAGCGTTCCCAGTTCTCCTCAGCGCTGCCTTCGAGGTGTAGGTCAGCAAGCTTGATTTCTAAGTCTTCAGCCAGTGCTGAAGCTATGCTGGGGCTCTTTAGTTTGGCCGCATTGATTCTTTTCATAACTTTGCTTCCTTGTGGTCGCCTCTTGGGTCTGATACGGAGCCTCATTTTGGAGACAGTGAGTCTGTGATCTGTCCAGCAGTCAGCACCACACATGGCCTCAGTCACTCTGACATCCTGCCTGTCTTTTCTCCTGACAATGGCATAGTCAATAAGATGCCAATGCTTAGTGCCAGGGTGCCTCCAGGAGGTCTTGTTAGGGGTAGGCAGACGGAAGGTTGTGTTGGTGATGAGGAGGTCGTGTGCTGCACAGGTCTTCGTTAAGAGTAGGCCGTTACTGTTACACTTGCCCACTCCATGCCTCCCAATGACTCCCTGCCAGGCTGCAGAGTCACACGCTACTCTTGCGTTGAAATCGCCAAGCAAGACCAGCTTGTCAGTACTGCTCACTGCTGATAGTAGGGCGTCTAGTTCTTCGTAGAACTTGCCTTTCATCTCGTCCAGGTTGTTCACTGTGGGGGCATAGGCGCTGATCAGGGTGGCTTGACTTCTGTTCTGTAGCTGAAGCTGCGATGTCATAAGCCGATCGTTCACACCCTTGGGTAGACTATCAAGTTTCAAAACAAGGTGACTCCTGACGGCAAATCCAACTCCAGCATCGTGACGCTCATCACTGCTGCAACCGCTCGAGAAAAAAGTGTATCCACCTCCAGTTTCAATCAACTGACCTACGTTGGCAAGACGAGTTTCGCTCAGGACTGCAATGTTAATGTTGTACCTTGCAAGCTCTCTGGCAACTAAGGCTGTTCTTCTCTCTGGTCTGTCTGCTGTAGCGTTGTCCAAAAGCATGTGCACGTTCCAAGTGCCAGTGGTGAGTGGTGTCACCTTGTGTTTTATTTTGTTTGTTCGACCGCAAGATGGGATCCCCACCAGCCGCGGTAAACTGGCCAGGGTGTAGTGAAGCAGACAATCTTTAGGGCACCCTTTCTAGCCCCTTCCTCATTCTTCGGAGGTGAGCAGTGCATTAGTTAAGAGGACTGCTCAGTTACCGAGGTATAGAATCCCTACAGGGCAGAAGGAGGCCATTTGGCTCATCGAGTCTGCACTGATTCTCTGACAGAGCATCTTTCTCAGGCCCACTCCCCTGCCTGCTCTATCCTTGTAACCCCACACATTTACCATGGCTAATCCCCCTGACCTATACATCTTGGGACAAGAAGGAGCAATTTAGCATGGCCAGTTCATCTAACCTGTACATATTTATACTGTGGGAGGAAACTGGAGCACCCGAGAGAAACCCCCACAGATAGAGGGAGAACATGCAAACTCTACACAGACAGTCACCCATAGCTGGAATCGAACTTGGAAAGCTGGCATTGAAAGGCAGCAGTGCTCACCACTGTACTGCCATGCACTTATTTCCAGAGAAGTTGGTGTGTGATTTGGAAGGCAACTTGTAGGTGGAGCTGTTCCCCTACGGTCCGTCTCATAAAGATCTCAAGTTTAGTAGTTGCTGGCGAGATGTTGTGGTGCATCTTGTAGAAGATACACACTGTAACAACTGTATATTCGTGATTGACGGAGTGACATTATGGGCGGATCAAGTGGGTTACTTTGTCCTGTGCTTCTTGAGAGTTGTTGGAGCTGCACTCATCCAGATAAGTGGAGAATATTCCATCTCAGTTCTGTCTTGTGGTTTGTAGATGATAGAAAGGTTTCAGGAAGTTAAGAGGTGAGTCACTCCTTGCAGAATCTTAAGCTTTTGACCCACTTTTCCAGCTGCAGCATTTATGTGGCTGGCCTTGTTAAATTTCTGAAAAGTGGTGATTCCAGGACATTGATAGTCGGGGATTCAGTGTTTGTAAGGACATTAAATGTCATGGGGAAAGATGGTTGGATTCTCTCGTGTTGGTGATATCATTGCCTGGCACTGTGTGTTATGAATGTTACTTGCTACATATCAGCCCAAACTCAAATGTTGTTCAGGCCTCGCTAATTTTGAGCACAGACTGCTTCATTATTGAATGAGTTATGAATGGTGCCATGCAGTAATTAGGGAGTATTCCCACTTCTAGCTTTATAATGGAGGGAAAGCTATAGATGAAACAGCTGAAGATTAATCATATTTCTGTAGTTATGTCTTGGAGCTGAAATGATTGGTCTCCAACAACGCCAACAATCTTTCTTTGTGCTAAATATGACTCCACCCAGTGGACAGTTTTCTTATTGATGCTTATTGACTTCCATTTTACTGGGCCAATTGCCACATGGTCAAGTATTGCCATGATGTCAAGTACAGTCACTTTTTCTCTTCAGACTGAAATTCTGCTCTTCTGTCCATGTTTGGACTAAGGCTGTAACGATCACAGGAGCTGAGTGTTTGTGGCAGAGCCCAAACAGAGCACCAGTGAGCAGGTTATTAGTGAGCAAGTGTCACTTGATTGCACTGTCGACTATACCTTCCATTACTTTGCTGATGATTGACAGTAGATTGCTACGGTGGTAGTTGGCCAAATTAGATTTGTCCTGCTTCCTGTGGATAGGACATACCTGAGCAATTTCCACTTTGTTGTATAAATGCTACATTGTGGGTGTACTCAAACTACAGTACGGCTGTACTGCTGAACAGCATGGCTTGTTCTGGAGTACTAGTCTTCAGTATTACAGCCAGGATGTTGTTGGAGCCCATATTCTTTGCTATACTCAGTGTGCTTAGCCATTTGTTGACATAGGAGTGAATTGAATTGGCTGAAGACTGGCATCTGTCTGTGGCTCTTAGGAGGAGGCTGCCATGGACTCAGCACCTTTGGTTGATTATGGTTGCGACATTTCAGCATTGTCTTTTGTATTTACATACTTAACTGCCTCACCATTAAGGATGAGAATGATCATGATAACTCCTCCACCTGTTAATTGTTCAAGTGTCTATCACCATTCAAGACTGGATTTGACAGGACTTCAGAGCTCCAATCTGATCCATTTGCTGTGGGATTGTTTCGTGCTGCCTATAACATGCTGCTTCCATTGTTTAATATACATGCAATCCTGTGTTGGCACTTCATATTTAGGTATACCAGGTGCTGTTCCTGACATGCTTTTAGAAACATAATAGAAAGATAGAACATGGTAGCAGGAGTATGCCATTCAGCCCTTTGAGTCTACTCTGCTATTTATTATGATCATGGATGATCATCAAATTCAATAACTTGATCCTCGTATCCCTTGATCCCTTTAGCCCAAGAGCTTTACCATACTTCTGTGTAGAACATCATTTTGTGATTCTAAATTCTCCAATAAGAATTAACAAATGAAACATTTTCTGTTACGCTTATCTCAAACATTGAGCACCAGTTTTGTCTTCAGAACTTTATAGGATTGATGCCATGTTGTGCAATTCGACTCTATAATGTAGCAGCACATCTCATCATGTACACATCTGCTTAAACTGATGAGCATTTCAAAACACTTTCCAGAGCTGGATAGCATAGAGGATTTGGAGACACAGAAATGAAAGCAGTCAAAAGTAATGTTGAAGAGGTGTATTTATGAATAGGCTTTTCTTTAAGACAGAGGGAGAATGGCAACATATGAGTAGTTTTAAAAGAGAATTCAGAGGTTAGAAGCATTTGAAAGATCAAAATGCATGAAATAAGCAGCAGTCAACAGCAAGAAACATGGAAAATACAAAGGGATTATGTTTGAAGATTTTTCAAGAATGATGGGATGAAGCCCAAGAATGATGGGATGAAGCTTGCTGTTTGTCATTTTCATAAATGACCTAGGTGAGGAAGTGGAGGGATGGGTTAGCAAGTTCGCCGATGACACGAAGGTCGGTGGTGTTGTGGATGGTCTGGAAGGATGTCAGAAGTTGCAGCAGGACATAAATAGGATGCAAGACTGGGCGGAGAAGTGGCAGATGGACTTCAACGCGGATAAATGTGTAGTGGTCCATTTTGGCAGGACCAATGGGATGAACGAGTACACTATCAAGGGCAGGAGTCTTAGCAGTGTTGAAGAGCAGAAGGATCTTGGGGTCCGGGTCCACAGGACTCTTAAATCGGCCTCGCAGGTGGAGGATGTGGTCAAGAAGGCGTATGGTGTACTGGCCTTCATTAATCGAGGGATTGAGTTTAGGAGACGGGAGGTAATGCTGCAACTTTATAAGTCCCTTGTCAGGCCCCACTTGGAGTACTGTGCGCAGTTCTGGTCGTCTCACTATAGGAAGGACGTAGAAGCTATTGAAAGGGTACAGAGGAGATTTACAAGGATGTTGCCTGGATTGGGAGGCATGCCTTATGAAGATAGGTTGAGGGAGCTGGGACTCTTTTCCCTGGAGAGACGAAGGTTGAGAGGTGACCTGATAGAGGTTTATAAAATGTTGAGAGGAATAGATAGGGTGGATTCTCAGAGGCTATTTCCCCGGGTTGAAATGGTCGCTACGAGAGGACACAGATTTAAGGTGCAGGGAAGCAAGTACAGAGGTGATGTTACGGGTAAGTTTTTCACTCAGAGGGTGGTGAGTGAATGGAATTGGCTGCCGTCAGTGGTGGTGGAGGCAAACTCGCTGGGGTCTTTTAAAAGACTTCAGGATGAGTATATGGGATTTAATGGGATTGGGGGTTATAGATAGCTCTATGGCTTGGTAGGTATTGATGTGATCGGCGCAACTTGTGGGCCGAAGGGCCTGTTTGTGCTGTAGTGTTCTATGTTCTAAGCCATGGAAGCCTTGAAGAGAGCCTTGAAGTCAATTTGCTGGGACATAAAGAGACAGTAGAGTTTGATGTGGTTAACTTATACATGGAAAGAAAATGTGTGTTCTAGATTAACATCTTGTGTCGGATCCTTAAGGAACTATGCCTGGAAAATGATTACTTAAACAAAGGGTGGAGATGGAAAGTAATTTGTGTAGTTGATCCGTGAGGCATTGACCCCGAGTGCTTTCATTTAGTCAAGAGCCAGTTTTCTTCCACTGATGTTCTACAACCCAAGAATTCATGGAGTTAAAAATTTATTAGCCCATTCAAAGTAAAGGCAACAAGCTTAGAGGAACTCTTGCCCTGTTGAACAAGACTACCTAGCAACTTATAAAGCCAACAAAACGATTTTATGCCGTGAATGTCATGGCACATTAAAATGGACCAAATATGAAAGACGTATGCCAGAAGTGTAAAAAAAAGCATCAGAAGAGGAAAAGAAATTTCAAATTAAATCTGGCAAGAAAAATGAATGTTTATTAAAAAAACTATATGAAGAGTAAAAGAAAAACAAACGATGAAGTGGGAGCCAGGCATTACAAATGATATCACCCAGGCTGTAAAAACACCAATTCAGTTTTTCCCCTCACTTTTCATAATGGAAGGGATGGGAGACTTAGCTGAAAAGGGAACTGAGAGATTGTAGGTAAGTTGTAAGACCAAGAACAAAGAACAAAAATCAGCCCGGGAAACAGGCCCTTCGGCCCAACGAGCCCGCACCGCCATCTCAACACCACCTGTCCACCTCTCCACCCACGACCCTTGTCTAATGTTTTATGGCCATCCAGATTGAGGGAAACTGATTTGGGACAATTTATTCCTGCCAATCAGCCTAACAGCACATCTTCGGGGTGTGGGAGGAAACCGGAGCACCCGGAGAAAACCCACGCAAGCACGGGGAGAATGCGCAAACTCCCACAGACACCGGCCCAAATCCATGTGTCTGCACAGCAATCAGTGATAGTCACTGAGCTGTCGTCTTGCCCAGTATCTTGTCCAGTTTAGGCACACACTAACGACATGAAGCGCTAGGCCAATCTCGAACAACCAAGAGCAGCCCCAGTACGACCCATCGTGTGTATGCCCCTCGTTGGACACGAGAGGGTTGTCAAATAACAATTCAATCTTATGTGAATGCACTTTGTGTCAGATCCTTAAGGAACTATGCCAGGAAAATGATTACTGAAATAAAAAGAAAACAAATGTAAAGAAAATCAGGAGACCCTGAGTTTCAATAATCTAAGGCTATCAGGACAATGTTCAATGGCAGTGAGTTCAGCTAGATTCAAAGGCAATATTGAGTCTGAACAATGAGGAAGTCTTGCCACTATAAGTCATTGGTGCGATTGCATTGCACCTAGAATTCTGTATTCTGTGTGCAGGTTTGGTCACCACAGCACAAAAAGGATATTGCAGCAAATGAAAGTATATTAAGAAGGCAACCAGAATGATTTTAGGATTCTGAAAGCAGATTAGAATGTAATCAATAACGCGTGGCATTACCTTATCCAAAGCATAGGAAATAGAGGACACAACCTCTACTCGAAGGGAGGTAAATTCAGAATTAAACTGCAGGTATGTTGGGCCCAATTTTACATCCCCTCCCCCACCCCCCCCCCCCCCCCACCTCCCTGCCGCCCCGCAACCCCCAACTTCTGCAATGAACAGTAATAGTATGTCAAAGAGATTTAAATTCCAATAACACCACCTCTTGGCTCCAACCCAGCATATTCCTGGCCATTTAGACATTCACCGCCACAAACCAGAGGATTAATGTCGTCCCCACAAAAGGCAAACAGGGCATTGTGTTAACATCCAATGTCCATGAGCATAATTGGTGCTACAACATTGAATTAATTGAATGTCAGTAGAATGCCTGTACTGTAGAACTCCTTGTGAGTGCAAAATGGCTGAGAACCCAAATATCGATTAATCTGTTTAAACTTTTTATAAGGGAAAACCGCTCCTTCTCTATCATCTCTTCCCATCCCAGCCACCATGGGAATTGCAGTAGATGGGGGAGGCAGATCATGGAAAGGTCTGTTGACCTCGGGGGGACTTTCCGATCTTGGGGTGGGATTTTCTCAGAAGAGGTCTAAGCATAAAAATGGGAGGATTTCTTGCTGCTGTAATGAGAATTTATAGCTCACCGTGCAATACAGAAGCTGTAATGTAAATCTCATCGTTAGGGATCTCCCAGTGTACTGTATACACACAATGTACAAAGTATACTTGAAGATCTGTCACCCCACCACCCCCCTGGACATTGCCTGCCTGCCCCGCCCCAATCACTGGATAGATTGGAGAGGTTGGGACTGTTCTCCTTGGAGAGAAGAAAACCAAGAGGAGATTTGATAGAGATGTTCACAATCATAACAGAGCTGGATAGAGTAGATGAGGAGAAACCATTCCTGCTCAAGAATGAGAGGGCACAGATTTAAAGTAATTTGCAAAAGAAGCAAATGTGATGCAAGTAAAAACTTTTCACACAGCGAATGGCTGGGGTCCAGAATGCACTGGAAGTGTGATGGAGGTGGGTTCAACCAAGGCATTCAAGAAGGCATTAGATGATTACTTGAATAGAAATAATGTGCAAGGGTAAGGGGAAAAGGCAAGTGAATGGCACTGAGTCATGATGCTCATTTGGACAGCTGGTGTAAATATGATTGTCAAAATGGCCTCCTTCTGTATGGTAGTAACTCTGTGATTCTGATACAACAATAGAAAAGGTGATAAGTTTTGATAACATCATGGCAGCAGTAATGAAGACCTGTGCTCAAACGAGCCAGGCTGTTCCAGTACAGCAACAACAATGACATCTGGAAAGCTCACCCACTGGCTGAATTCATACCTAGCACAAAGGGAGTTGGTTATGTTCTTGGAGTCCAATCATCTCAGTCCCAAGGCATCACTACAGGACTTCCTCAGAGTAATGTCATAGCTCCATCTATTTCCATTGCTTCAACACCAATTTCACCCAACAAAAGATCAGAAGTGTGAACATTTGCTGATGGTTGCCTCATATATTGAAGGGGTCCATGGCTGCATGCAAAAAGACTTGGACTAAACTCAGGCTTGGGCTCATAATTGACAAGTAATGTTTGTGCCACACAAGTGCCAGGAAATGACCATCTCTTACCAAATAAAATCTAACCATCACCCCTGACATTCAATGTCATTACCATCACTGAAAACCCCACCTTTAACGTCCTGAGGGTTACCAGAAACTTAACTCAACCAGTCATATAAATTCTGTGGCTACAAGAACAGGTTAAAGGCTGGGAATTCTGTGGCACTCACCCCCTGACTTCCCAAACTCTGTCCGCCCTCCCCAAGGCACAAGTCAAGAGTAAGACGAAGTACCTTTCACTTGCTCAGATGACTGCAGCTCCAAACAACATTCAAGAAGCTCAACACCTTTAAGGAAGAAGCAGCTTGCTTGATTGACATCCATTCATCACCTTAAACATTCACTCGCTCAACCATAGATAGACTAGAAAACTATAGGCCGATCAGTCTGGCTTCAGTGGTAGGCAAATTATTGGAAACAATTCAGAGAGACAAGTTAAAAAGTCAGTTAGAAAGACAAGGATAGTCAGCATGGTTTTAGTAGGGGAAAATTGTGTCTTACTAACTTAAAATAATCCTTTGTGGAAGGAAGTAACAAGGAGGATTGAAGAGGACAGTGCAACGGATAGTGTCTACATGGATTTGACTAAGGCATTTGACAAAGTCCCACAGGGCAAACAGAAAAGTGAGATGTTATGGGATACGGGAGGTGGTGGCATGTTGGATCCAAAATTGTCTCAGTGAAAGCAAACAAAGGGTAGTTGTCAATGGATGTTTTTTAAGAATGAAAAATCATTTCCAGTTGTATTCCACAAGGCTAAGTGCTCAGACTTTTGCTGTTTGTATATATATTAATCACTTAAACTTAAATATGAGTGGCATGATTGGGAAATCAGCAAACACAAAAGTTGGCCATATAGTTGATGGTGAAGAAGATAGCCATCGGCTCCAGAATGATAGCTTGGTTGAGTGGGCATATGGAATTCAATCTGGAAAAGTGTGGGATAATGCATTTGGGGAGGGCAAATAAAGTAAGAGGATACAGATTAAACAGAAAGATATTGAGAGGGGTGGATAAAGTGTAAGGCCTTGGTGTCCACAGTTCCTCGAAGGTGGCAGGATAGGAAGATAGGGCGGTCAAGAAGGCGTATGGAATACTTTCCTTTACTGTACAACGTATTGAATACAAAAGCAGGGATATAAAGAAGGAAGTGTGTAAAACGCTTGTTAGGCAACAGCAGGAGTTTTGTGTATGGATCTGTTCACCATATTACAAGAAGGAGATAATTGCTCCAAAGAGAGTGCAGAGGAGATTTACAAAAACGTTGCCAGAGGCTTGAAAATTGCAGCAATGGGGAGACAGTGGGTAGTCTAGTGTTGTTTTCCTTAGAGGAGGCTAAGGGGTAACTTAATTGAGGAATACAAAGATATGAGGCAACTTGATAAGGTAGACAGGAGACATATATTTCTCCTTGCTGAGGGGACATGGATCTGAGGGATTATAGAAGGATTAGAGGTGACATGAGGAAAAACATTTTCATCCAAAGAGTGGTCGGCATCTAAGATTCACTACCTAAATTGGTGCTTACGGCAGAAATTCTTACCTCATTTAAAAGGTACCTAAATTCACACCTGAAGTGCTGCAATCTACATGGCTATGGACCAAGGGCTAGAAAATGAGATTAAAATGAGCAGCTAGTTTCTTTTTTTTCGCTTTTCTGGCCAGCACAGTGGACTGAATGATCTCTTTCTGCATCATATCGTTCTTTTTGTTCTATGGATTGCTGGCACACAGTGACAACAGAGATTACCATCTGCAAGATGCATTGCAGCAGCCTCTGGATGAGTCTTTGACAACAAACCCATGACCTCTATCATCTAGATGGGCAAGTGCCATTGTCACCTGGAATACTACCTATTGCAAGTTCCCTGCAAGCTACACACCATCCTGACTTAGAAATATATCACCACCCCATCATTGTTAGTGGGTTTAAATCCTCACACTCCTGAAATTCCCTACCTAACAGCACTGTGGGCATACGTACAAAACTTATACTGCTGGGGTTTAGGAAGAAGGCCCATCAATATCTTCTCAACGCCAGTTAGGGATGGGCAACATAAGCTGATCTTGCCAGTGATGCTCATAAAAATTAAAGGAAATTGCCTCATGATGCTTGTATTTATCATATTAGTGGTAGAATTAATTCCTCCACTCTCCCCACTGTGTGGGCTGGATGACAGGGGACTCATAGAATGAAATTTTATTATCCTGCCCACCCCGGGAATTATGGCGGGCAGGACAAGGACCATGCAAAAGTCGGGTGGGATTTTCCGGTCTTGGGGCAAGCGTGGCCGGAAAATTCTGCCCATGTAATCATGTATGAAGATCTGGGGCAGAGATTCCTTTACTTCCTGAATCCAGGACAGAGTGAGTCAAAGAAAGCCTTTCGACCCAGAGGCCAGTTGAGGCACTTGAAATCCATTTAATAGCCATTTAAGGGCCTCATCCCACCATCCCTGCAAGGGTTCCCTAACTGTCCAAATTCCCACCCTTATTGCCAGGACCTGCCTGACTAGTATCAGCGAGCCTGAACTACTCGCTTCTCTTCCAGCTCTCCATCGATGCTGCTGAACTGGGGCCTGCTACAATCCCAGCAATGGCCACCATTCTCTGGGGTGCTGCTGTACCGGTCTCCTGATTAACAGGCAGCTTTTGGGGGAAACTTCTTCACTTTGAAGACATGGGACTTCCCAGCAGCAGGCAGTAAATTGTCAAATAATCCCCTTAGGGCTTCCAGAAATGACCATGGTGGGGCTGTGATCAGCTTTCTATTAGGTGGATAGAGTCACCGCCATGACCATTAAATTCAGCCCCAGGCTAACACATATTGTAGGAGATTTTTGTGACTAAATGTATTGTCACTGCACAATGTCAGTGTCAAATATTTTGCCTCCAAGGGTTAAGTTAATTCACTTTAATAATGCCATAAAGAAAAGGATCACATTGTGATCTATTTGAATGGCTAACTTGCTCTCTCTTTTCTGTCTATTCAAATCTGCATAGATCCTTTAAATTAAAAAAAACGATTTTGCTGACTTGTGCCAAGGTGATAAAACATAAAACTGACATCAGTAAGCACTTCAATTGTGGTTTAAAGTAATTGTGAGGATTTGGATGATTAAACATGTACACTTTGTAAAGGAAGTGTTTATTCCCTATGTAAAATGCAGAAGATTAAATATAAATGCAGTATTTGAATTTTACCAATTCCGTCCATGAGCTATGGGATGATAGGATCAAATTCACAAAGCCTATAATATCAGAGCTTTTAAAATAGTAAGTGCCTGGGGAAACCGGAGGGTGAAATGGGCTAACACAATGCAATCTGAAATTTGAATCCAATTGAGACTGATAATAAGTGACATTGTGCAAATATGTTACATTCGGACCTCTTTCTACAAAAAGAATGGTTACAGTTTAATTTGCATTACACTGAAATCCTGACATAAATACCAATTTGCTGCACAAACATTGATTAAATTCTCATTAGGATTGATCAGTGCCTTAAGGGAGTGAGTGACTAGGATTGTAATTTCCTGTATTGCTGGGTACCTTCCCAATCTTAACCTCAACACTCTGGGGTTGGAATCCAGGCTGGTCCCCAAGTTGGGAAGGAAAAGCTGGAAAAAGTCACTGCAGTTCATTCTAATTTATTATAACTGATTCAAAATAACATTTCAAACTTGGGACACTGGGACTTTCCTTTCAGCCCCAGTTCTTCCAAGTCCTAAGTGGGTGAGGCAAAAAGATAGAAAATAACAAGATAAATTCTTGAAATGAATGCTAATAAAACCAAATAACACTTCATCAGGATTTCTGTGAACTGCCTGTAAAATACCACCAGCTTTTGATGTCCTATTCAAAATAGCACTCTGTAGTTGTAATTTGAAATGTCAGTTCCAAAATGTATCTATAACGCAGAGAATCTTTTCCCGAGTGACCTAATATGTGGACCATGAGGATCTCAGATTTGATATCTGGTCTACCCTGATTTTGTTCAGATATAATAAAGATACTGGAAATACTGAACAGGCCAGACAACATCTGTGAAGGGAAGAACAGAATTAATAGCTGGTTTCAACTTAATCTGACTTCACTGGGAGCAGAGATTTCACCAATAGCTTGGCAATCTGGACAAGGATCATAACAACAGTCATAGAAGTGAACGTTTGAATTTCCCACTGGTGGGGAACCTAATTTGGTGGGGGAGTTTAATTCCAGTGGGGTGACCTTTTAATGAACATGCCTAACATTCCAATGAACACTAAAGGTCTTCTCAAGCTTGTCCATCAAGAAGCTTGGCTCAACTTTAACCCACCTTTAAGATTTCATGAACAGATTTCCAACAGTTCATCCTTTGGCCTCTCATCAAATTAAGTTCCCCCACCCGTGACTCGCATTGCTGGCAGGACTGGCAGATTCTGCCCATTGACTTACAGACAACAAACAGTTTAGAAACAAGCCATTCAGTGCAACCAATGCCTGCTACCGTTTATACTCTATCTCAGCCTCCTGCCATTCTGCCTCGTCTAATTCTCTCAGCATAACCCACTATTTCCAACTCCCTCATGTGCTTAGCTTCCCTTTAAATTTGTCTATATTAACTGCTTTGACTCTCTGCTGCAGTAGTGATTCCACATTCCCACCACAATTTGGGTAAATAAATATCTTCTGCGTTCTCTGATTTCCTTGTGACTACCTTATATTGACAGACCTGACATACTCTTGTTGTGATCTTCTCCGCAAGTTGAAATGTTCTCTCAATGGCCAGAATTTCCCAGCCTTGTGTCGTTGGCTTTGGAGGCAGGTTGGTGGTTGTGGGTGGTAGGGGTGGATGGGGTGGAGGGGCGGTAGTAGGAGAACATGGAGCATTAGAAATGAAATCATCAGACTGGCTCCCTCACATGTTCCTGCCTCTTGGTGCTTTTCCCAGCATTAACAAAGCACTCAGCAGCAGCAGAATTAATTAGTGAGATACTGACCAGGCATTTCATCAGTGGATTGCACTCTTGATATGTTGCACACTATCTCCTCCACAGCCTACCACTGTCATTAATTGGGCGGTAAACATGGAGATGGTTGTAAAAGTAGACTGTCAGGTGTGATACCAAAATGTGTGGGTTTAGGACCCAAAAATGATCCCAGCTGGTTTCCTGGATCCACAGAAAAATTCTGTCCAATGTCTGCTCTGTCAAAACCATTCATTATTTTAAACACCTCTTTTAGGCTGCCCTCTAGTGGGAGTCACTTGCATTTCTGCACTCACCAGTGAACGTAGACTTCGAAGGAGAAGATTCTGCCCTATGTGACTGATGCAGTCTGATATAATGGCTATTTCAGTATTAACTGTTTTAATTTTCACTTTCCAGAATCTGCAGTATTTTACTGTTATATTCGCTGATCGTTCTACCTCACGCTGTCTTTTCTCTTTCTGCCCACTCCATACTCCCTCCTGGCTGTCATGTTTCTTCCCACTATGGATTTAATCAAATGGAGATGAGAGCAGGCAGGACTCCCACCGCCATCACCCTCCCATCTGATTAAATGCCCTTCCCACTACCAATCCAACCACAAGCAAGGGCACTAAATTCCGTCCTCTTCATGACGTGTTTACCTGCCTATCTGCCTTGTTAATAAATTTGGTGATAATACACTCGATCCCTTCTGCTAAGTCATTAATTACATTTATACTTGTTGAGGCCCCAGCACTGATTCTTGTATTACCTCACTAATTACGCTTTTCAAATTTAACTGACCTATTCATCTCTATTTTCCCTTTTTTGTTAATTAGCCAATCTTCTATCCACTTGATATATTGTTCCTGGCAACATAGGCTCTTTTGTTTAGTAACCTTTTTGTGGCACCTTACCAAGTTTCTTCTACAAACATCTACAGATTCCCCTCTATTCGCCCTCCTCAAAGAACTCTAATAAATTTGTTAAAAACAATTTCCCCTTCATTGAACCCATGTTGACCTGTTGGGTACTATTGGATTCTAAATACCCTGCTATTAGCTTCTTAATAATGAATTACAAATGTTATATATTTTATTGCTTTCTGGCTCCTTCCTTTCCTTGAATAGTGTGTTAATTTGCAGTTTTCTAACCTGTTTAGGACTTTTCCAGAATCTAGGGAATCTTTGGAAGATGCTAACTAATGCATCCAATATCAAGCTGCTTCTTTTAAGATGTTAGGAAGCTGGCGATAAGGTCCAGGGAGCTTGTCAGCCTTTGGTCCCATTACTTTTCCAAGTACCATTTCTCTATTGATGGTGCTTGTTTTAATTTCCTCTGTCCTTTTTGCCCCCTGCTTTTCTGTTTCTCTTGGAGTGTGTTTTGTGTCTTTTGTGATGAAGGCATATACAAAACACTTATTCAAAATCTCTGCTATCAAAATACGTTTTAACTTTTGATTTCAGATTCCAGCATCTACAGTAATTTGTTTTTATCTGCTATTTCCTTATTTTCCTTTATTAATGCCCGATATTTTAATGGACCAGTGCTTTCTTTTGCTGCTCTCTTTCTTTTTTATTCACTTTTAGAAGATCTTACATGCATTTTGTTCCCTTGCTACCCAAAATGCTTCTCCCCCATGGGGTTCAATATGGAGGAGTACTGATTCACCAACTGTAGAAGGGCAGCAGATGATAATCAGAAGGAGATTTCCTTGCTAATGGAAACCTGGTACCATGACACTTAATAGGATTGAGACCCAATGTTGTGGACTTGTACAGACATTCTCTCCTGACTATTGTATTGCCACCTTAGGATATGTCCTGATCGTGAGATTGTATACCCAAGGATGACAAGGTATGATAATAGAAGAGGCTGGGACATTGGCTATTGTTTGATTAGTCTGTTTAATAGCTCATGCAATATTTACGCAGGCCATACAGGTTAATGATGAGAATTTAGGATAGCACAGTGGTTCACACTGTGGCCTTACAGTGCCAGGGGCTCAGGTTCGATTCCAGCTATGGGTGACTGTGTGGAGTTTGCATGTACTTCTCTTGTCTGTTTGGATTTCCTCCAGGTGCTCCTGTTTCCTCCCACATGTGTTGGTTAGATTGATTGGCCATGCTGAATTGACCTTTAGTGTCGGGGGGATTAGCAGAGTAAATACACATGCTAGAGGATAGGGCCTGCAGGATTGTCATTAGTGTAGGCTTGATGGACCGAATGGTCTTCTTCAGTACTATATGGATTCTGTTCTATGGCTCTGTAAACTTTACATGACCCACTGAGCTGTGAGTGCCTTTGTTATGCTCAAATCCACTGTTTGTGTCACAGTCAGGTGATCCATCCAGTTTCCTTCTCATTGGAGTTTTTCATAACAATTTGTTATAACTTTCTTCTGAACCATTTCACTCAACCAAATAGCTGTGGATTAGGAGTCACATATCAGCTACACCAGGTAAGGATGACAGTCTTTCTTCCTTCAAGGAAATTGGTGGGTTTTACCCTAATATGGTAGGGTATGCTCACCATTACTGGTACTAATTTGCTCATTGTTTTGTATTTTTGGGTCTAACTAAAATATATGACTCCTGTTTGAACTTTAGTCTTAATCTCTCTATTTAACCATGGGGGACTAAACGGCCAAGTCTGCTGAATGTTAGAGGTCATGAAACCTGCAAAGTCAACTTCAAGAGCCAGGGAATATGACACGATATCCATATCATTCTGGGAATTATCAGTCTTTTTACCCATTTGTCTTTCTGGAGTGTAAGAAATGCCCAGTGCTTTTGTTGAGAATGGCAGTCAACTCACATTTGATGGTTACATCTCTTTTTCTGTAGCTGCAGTTTTTTGAAGTGGTATCTGTGGATTCAAGGGTACATTAATAAAGATGTTTCTTCTTTAGGTTAGATTTCTGTAATTCAATGTTTCTGGCAAATGTCAGAGCCACCCTTTTCCTGGGAAAGATGATGACAAGAAGGAATGTTTCAGTAACTATTGCAATTTAATTGTAGGGCTGCTCTCCCAAAATTCCAGTTGGGGTGAATTAAAATTCACCTTAATAACCATTAGACCGTAAGATATAAGAGCAGAATTAGGATGTGCTTCATATTGGATCATGGCTGATGTGTTTCTCAACCCCAATCTCCAGTCTTTTCCCCATAACCTTTAAGAATCTATCTATCTCTGCTTTAAATACACTCAGTGACTGAGCCTCCACAGCTTCCATGGCAATGAATTCCACATTTTCACCACTCTCTGGCTAAAGAAATTCCTCCTCATCTTGGTTCTAATCCTACTAATGGAAATACTTTCACCATGTCCACTTTATCCAGGCCTTTCAGTATTCTGTAAAGTTTCAGTGAGATCCCCCTCATCCTTCTAAACTCCATCAAATACAGAGCCACACTCCTCAAACGCTCCTCATACGTCAAACCTTCCATTCCGAGGATCATTCTTGTGAAACTCCTCTGGACCCTCTCCAAAGCCAGCGCATTCCTTCTTAAATACTGGGCTCAAAAATATTCCAAATGTGGTCTGACCAGAGCCTTATAAAGTCTCAACATCCCATTTGTACTCTAGTCCTCTCAAAATGAATGCTAACATTGCATTTGCCTTCCTAACTGCCAACTCAACCTGCAAGTTAACCTTAAGGGAATCCTGAACCAGGACTTCTAAGTCCCTTTGTGCTCTGACTTTGATGCAAGTGAGATAATAGGTTTATGACAAGGTAATAAGGGGATTCGTTAAGGGGAAGTCATGTTTAACAAAGTTATTGGATTTCTATGAGGATGTGACTAGTGCGGTAGACAGAGAGGAACCAGTGGATGTGGTGTTTTTAGATTTCCTAAAGGCGTTTGATAAGGTGCCTCACAAAAGGTTGCTGCAAAAGGTTAGGGGGTGCACAGAGTTGGGGGTAAGGTGTTAGCGTGGATAGAGGATTGGCTGTCTAATAGAAAGCAGAGAGTTGGAATCAATGGGTGCTATTCTGGTTGGCAGTTGGTGACCAGTGGAGTGCCGCAGGGATCGGTGCTGGGACCTCAATTGTTTACCATTTCATAGATGATCTGGAGGAGGGGGCTGAGTGTAGCGTGACAAAGTTTGCTGATGACACGAAGATGAGTGGAAAAGCAAATTGCGTGGAGGGTGTGGAAAGTCTGTAGAGAGAACTGGATAGGCTGAGCGAGTTGGCGAGGACCTGGCAGATGGAGTATAATGTTAGCAAGTGCAAGGTTATCCACTTTGGTAGAAATAATAGTAGGAGGGATTATTATTTAAAAGACAAAAAGCTGTAGCATGCTATGGTGCAGAGGGACCTGGGGGTCCTTGTGCATGAGTCGCAAAAACCCAGTCTTCAGGTGCAGCAGGTGATCAAGGAGGCGAATGGAATGTTGGCCTTTATAGCGAGGGGGATAGAATATAAAAGCAGGGAGGTCTTGCTGCAACTGTACAGGGTACTGGTGAGGCCGCAGCTGGAGTACTGTGTGCAGTTTTGGTCGCCGCACTTGCGGAAGAATATATTGGCCTTGGAGGGAGTGCAGAGAAGGTTCACTAGGCTGATACCGGAGATGAGGGGGTTAGCCTATGAAAAGAGACTGAATAGACTGGGTCTGTACTCTTTGGAGTTTGGAAGGCTGAGGGGGGAATCTTATAGAGACATATAAGATAATGAAAGGGATAGATAGGGTAGAGTTAGAGAGATTCTTCCCACTTAGAAAGGATAGCAGAACTAGAGGGCACAGCCTCAAGATAAGGGGGGTGGCAGTTTAGATCAGAGTTGAAGAGGAACTTCTTCACTCAAAGGGTGGTGAATCTCTGGAATTCTCTGCCCGTTGAAGTGGTGGAGGCTACCTCGCTGAATATATTTAAGCCACGGGTAGATAAGTTTCTGATAGACAAGGGAATTAAGAGTTATGGGGAGAAAGCGGGAAAGTGGAACTGATCCACTTCAAATCAGCCATGATCTTATTGAATGGCGGGGCAGGCTCAAAGGGCTAGATGGCTCACTCCTGCTCCAATTTTTATGTTCTCATGTAAATGGCCTCAAAATAATTTTAAAAATTACCAGAGATAGTTGATATGTATTCTGAGTATTGGGAGAAATGAAAAAAAATTTGTGAAGTACTGAAAAGCAGTCTGAGAAAGTAACTGGAGATCAGGGAAGTGCAGGTAAAATAGAAAGACCATGATATAATTCCCATTTGAAAAGTTGATAAGACAGACAAGTAACTAAAGACTTACAAATCCCACTTTTGTGTGCAAAATAATGGAATTATCAAGAATTGACTTGGAGATTAACTTAATCGAAAGGACTGCATGTCAGCATGTATTCAGAGGATGAAACTCCTGTTTTGAATAGCCTCCTCGATTTCTTTGAAGAAGTGACGTCCCAAGGGGACTGTGGAAACCAGATGACAAAGTATATCGAGACTTCTAAAACCACTTTGATAAAGTCCAACATGAAAGGCGACTGATCAAGTTCAAAGCTCTGGGGCTTCTGAGAACGATGCAGAAAAAGTGTGGAACAAAATGAATATTACGACATTACATGCACAACAATAACTTATTTTTTTTAAACTGAGCCACAGCCTGATGAAAACTGAAGTTGCATAGTTTTTGATTTGGGCCAGCTTCTTACATCTCTCAAATTTGAGATAATCCTGCATTTGATCTAAAAAGACAATAAACAGATTGTAATTTCTGTATTTGGTAATTTGTTTGAAGAGTCGTTTTACAGTTCAGTAAGGTCTTTTAATTAATAGCATACTATTTATCAGGTCTGTATTTCAATTTGAGTTGTTAATGTCAGCGTTCATCAAACCGTAAAGACCTCTGTTTGAATGAATAGCATTCAGATACTGATGGATTAGTAAAATCACAACAGCCTCTACATTTGGCACTTCCATACATTTAAGATTAATAAATATTTCTTTCCTATTTCTTCCTAAATGAATTTCATTCAAATAAGCCAAAAGTCACTAAATTAGGTGATATGGGGTGGGATTTTTCTCTTTCTCCATAGCATGTTTTGCTGCAGTGGGAGGTGGTGTGCCACATGCTGGTTGCGGAATCTTATGGCCCACTGTTGTCAACAGGGTTTCCCGTTGAACACACCTCTTGCAACTGGAAAACCGCAGCAGTGGTGTGTTGTTTGCAGGACAGTAAGATTCTGCCGTTGTAAACAGCAGCAAGATTTTGGTGTATATTCCTTTAAAGTCTTGACTTACTGGCCCATTACTTTCAGTTTCCCCAGTGTTGCATTTGGTGATATTCTCATGATGCGCTGGCGAATCCCTCCAGGGAATGCCTATCTAAAGCTTTACCTGGCAATTGTCCAGAACTGCTAACTGTCCCTGGACAATACTGCTGGGCTGGGAACCATCTAACTGAAGTGACTTAAATTGTTAACACACTGCCAATTCCGCCTGTTCCCTTCCATAATCCAGGATACCCTGGATATCCTCCCCCCCCGCGCCCCCCCCCCCCACCTCCCCTGGACTGGACACCCCCCACCCCCCAAACTGAACTCCCCTGCCCCTTGGTAAACCACTTACAATTGAAACTCATCCTCCCCCTTGTGGCTTTAAACATCCTTCTTACAGCATCTACTGTAGTTTACCTCTCTGCACCCCAGTTACTCTGCACTGATGTTGCTTGGGGCACAGTGCAGAGCTTCTGTCTCACCCAGCCTGACTGTGGAAGATTGAGCGAGACAGGAATTGTTGCAATTACAGCAACGGTAAGTCTGTCAACAGTGGCAATCCGATGGAAATTGCCGCTCTGTGGAAGTTATGGGCCATTCTTAAATTTTGAGCATTAAAATTAAGATGCTGTTTCATCGTTCTTTAAAAAAATTGGAGAAAGTCATTAAAATTTCCAGAGATGTACAGCCTTGAGAGATTTTATACTCATCAACATTAATAATGGCACTTTTTTCCTTTCTATATTAAACCAGATCATTTCAGATATCAGCAATAGAAAATGAGGCTCTGGTTGCTCAATGTGTTTAGTTGGATGATTTGGCGATTGCATTTGTATGAATCCAGCTCATAAAGAATGATGAAAAATTGTTTTGTGAAAGGTCATTCTTATCTAGCATATAACTTTAAAGCTTTCAAATGCTATAAGCTGTTCAGTCCATTACTAAAGTTTATTCTTTCGACAGAATGTTTTCAGGCAAATTTGTTCTAAACATAGCAAGGGTGAAATCTGTCTATTGACAACATCTACAAAGATTTGTGACTTGTACTGAATATTGCAAAGCATATTAAAACCTTGATATTTACGCTTCTTAACTGACCTGGCAAATACATGTTTTACAATATAAAATTTACTCATTTAGAGCTGTACAGCTAGGAATCAAATAGAAACTAGAAGCAGGAGGTGGCCATTCGAGCCTGCTCCACAATGAAAGTAAGATGAGCTTATTACGAGATCCAGACAGTTGTGTAGTTCTGTTAAAAGTGTGGTAGAGGAGTTTGGATTTAACATAAATATAAAATAATGCACATACTAATAGGCAACAATATTTGTGTACAAAATGCAGGTATATCTATTATCAAAAGTGGAATATAAAAGTAATTTAGCCTTGATTGTTTTATCACTCATTGACTATTTAGTCAATATGAAACATTGCCAACAAGTTAACATTCACGGGTATATTATTTTAAGCTGTATATCCCACTTCAGGCACCGTTTTCTTGTGCCCAAACAGCAACATTAAATCTGAGAATGTTAAGAGTACAATCTGCCTCTGAACTACATCAGGAGGTATTATAGGACATCTGGAGGAAAAATGCTTTGGAATTCTCTCACATGAAATTTTCATTGCTGCTCTGTCTTCAGTTATAGTTACATTCAGCGCCTGAAGAACTAAAGAAAGTTCTGAAACATTGCTGTTCAGTAATAACTTGGATTAACCTCATGTCTATAATGTGGAAAAAAAAATTCCAAGTCACTTTACAGGTGGTGAACCAGAAAAAAGAGTGGTACTTGAGTCAAAGCAAGAGATATGAGAAATAGCTGACCAAATGTTTGCCCAAATTTTAAGGAGGGCTTTATGGAGAGGGAGATAGAGAGGTTAAGGCAGGAAATCCAGTGCATGAGTTCTCAACGGCTAATGACATTTGAATGATGTGAGTGGAGATCAGGGCTGACATAACAGTTATGAATACAAGGAATTGAGGGTGGGATTTTATGGCCTCACTTGGGCAAGACCGGAAATTCCCACCCAAGGTCAACGGAGATTTCCGTTGTCGGATCCTTGCCCGCACTGATTACATGACGGGTAAGGTGCTAGAGTTCAGGCCTGAGTGTTGGGGAAATTGTCAGTCTGGAGAATACTAGAAAAATGAGAAATGGTAAGGCCATGAAAGGCTTTAAGTAATAATATAAATGCTTGAAATTGAGGTGTTAGGGAACAAATGAGGGCTAGAAAGGAGTGATCAGGACAAGGGGTGGAATTTTACAAGAATTATTCTAAGTGTCCAGCTAGCATGAAAATGGGAGATTTATGAATTTTTAGGCATGTTTTATGCCCAGTCTTACATACTTAGTCATTGAAAAAATGATGCAGACTGTTTCTAGCTGTTGTAGGCAGTGGACTGTGATTAATTTGCCAGCCAGCCTATAGAGGGAACTATTGCCTATGTGCTGACCTCTGATGCTGCACATGCTAAATAACAACCACAATGGCCTGACAGACTGATGGAGAAGTATCAGACCCATTACTACAGGTAGCCTCAACCAGCTCCACACTCCCGCAATCGCAGGGCCCATGGGTGAACGTGAGCCTAACAGCACATGGGCATCTAGCCCCTGCTGCCCCCTGCCACACAGACCAAACAGGTCCCCTCTCCCCCAACCTGAGCACAACTGCAGAGCGGCAGCGCCCCACCTCCCCCGATCTGATCCGGTTGCAGAGTGTGCCATGGGCCCAACTCCTCCTGTGATGGGGCTGTGTCTTCTGGCTCAGCCCCCTGGCACTGCCTGGTGGGTAGTGCCCATGTGCCTTATGGCAGTACCAAGGTGGCAAGTTGGTATGCTAGGATGGCACTGCCCAACATTCATCCCCCCTTGTCCTCTGGCCTGCCCAGTTCCACCGGTGAGGCCAACAGGACTGTTCCCTGTTCTTGGGGAGCAAGTGTTTTCCATACCAGAGAGAACCTCTCCTGGAGAGGCCATAAAGGCAAGTGAGCCTGGACAACTGGGCACGGGGTTCACTAAACACACACAAATCCGGCTCTCCTAAAATTGTGGGAGCCGAGAAAGGGGCGCAGTCTTGAGTTCTTGGCTCTCGCATGATTTCACCAGCTTGCTCCACCCTATCGGCAGGTGGGGGTGAGCCAGTAAAATTTCCCCCAAGGTGCGCAATAAGAATTGGAAAGCAGGAGCTTGGAATAATCTGCATTTTTGAGTGTGGGCAGAGAGTGGGAGACCAACCAAGAGAGAAATGGAATACTTGGCCTGTATCCAGCTCACAAGCCTGAAATATTTTTTGAACCAGTTACTGTTGCAATGCAGGGAAATAGGCCAATTAATTGGTACAAGAAGTTCCTATGGGAACATTTTCAGAACAATTCAGTATTTAATTCACAAACTGAACCGTATGCACCACAATGGAATAATCAACATTAAGACAGGTAACTGAAAGACTATTACAATGCTGCAATTATCATTTAGTGCAATTATCATTCCAGCGGGAAGGTTACTACTAAAAATAGGATGGTAAAGTGGTTTCGCATTTGTGTTCTAATAACCTCTACAGAGAATGCTAGGATATGGATTCACACATGAGGTTCCTCACAAAGTAAGCTCCTGGTCTCATCACTTCCATTGAGGGAGTTGGTGTCTCTCCATTGTAATGGGGCTAAGACATCACATCACTGCCAGGAATTTCCATTCCTGTTTTCATTAAGCGGGTTTGGTGACAGTAGTGGAAAATATCGCGAGAAATCCAAATCACGTTTTATGCTAATGATGTACATGCATGACACAATTGACTCCTCCCCTGCCAACAATGTAGTGCATTTCTTGTTTAATGTTGAGAACATCGTTTGCATACAGTAACATCTCATGATCAGGCCTCTGCCTGAATCATGCTCCTCCCCCACCTCCCTGTCAGAAATTCTATTTACGTTGGCATGAAGGCAGAATGGCCTGAAATCAGAGTGGCCTCCCAAGGCATGCACCTGGCGAACGGAGTGCCCAGGGAACTCAGGGGGGAGGGGGTCATGATCACACACTACCCACGCACTGTCACCCCCTCCCCCCTGCCTCACTACCCCAACAGCACTGCAATAGTTCTAAATAAACTATTGTGGACTAGGGTGGGCTTTAGAAGTGGTGACCCAATCTTCGAGAAACTAGGTTGCTTGTAGGCCAGACTCAGACGCATGCAGAAACCTCCCCATTATATCATGGGATCCGACTCTTTATGTTTGTCTGCTTAAGTCCCGAACGATACAGTGGAGCTGTTCTGCTGGCAGTTTTAACATCATGGCATATATATCATCATGATTAATTCCTAAAAAATTTACAACTGGACAATTGCCTTTTAGAACAAATGGAGTGATGTCTGGCTGTGACCTTCACACAATAGGAGCTAATCCGGCCGTATTGAAGAAGTTTGCAACCACTGGAGTCTAATAGTTTGCTAGGACGAGCAACACTGCAACCTTCCTTTGAAATTCTTAACAATTGGAGCAAGACAAAAGAATACACCCCCTTTGTCAAAACCAAAGTGGAGCAATTGGAGTCATGTGGCATGACTCCCAAGCTGCGAGAGCCAGTTGGAGATTAGAGTCATGTGACATGACCTCCTTAGCTGAGAAAACCGGTAATACTGTCTTGCTTTATTGAAAAATAGTCTGCCGTCTTCCTTCTGCCAAACAGCAGCTCAGAAAAAGGACCTCTGTCCATGTTTGCATGCCTAGCCTTCAGCTAACAGTTTCTACAGGAGCTACTGAGCGTCTACATCATTGCCTACAAGATTAATCAGTCTCTATGTATTTATCACATCGTTGAAGTCTGCTGAATTATCCAGCATCAGTTTTCGACCTGCTGACCTAGGAACGCATGTTTGCTTTTGATTCTAGAGTCTGGACTCGAGCAAAACAATGATTCTTTACTCTGTTATCTTTGCCCTGTGTGCCTTTCTTTCTTTATTCCCTCTGTTCTTGTATGAGTGAAAAGGAGGGTATATTGTTGTCCTCTTTCCATGACTGAGTGTTCGCAAATAAACTAACCCTTTGAGTTTACCCTATCACTGTAGAGTTATTAATAGAAATGTAATCACCCCAGAACTGAGAGGGTTGGAATAAAGAACCAGCGCTTATAAAAAGAGAAATCAAAATGCCTTTCTGTTTATGGATGGGTGGTGAGAAGTGAAATTGAGGCTGTTTAAATTTAATACGCTCCTGTCCACGACACCACAGAATATCAAAGAAAAATTAGAAAATATGATGCCCAAGTTAATCTTTGTGAATGGTTTTTGTCACTAGTTACCAGGCAGCATTAGATAAAATCCTGGAAACTGGGCTGGATGTGGTTAAAAAACAAATTAAAAAATAATTCACACTATTTCACTTACTCAAAAATGTAATACAAGATTACAGACAGCAAGAATGAGTCATTTCCCAGAGACTTTTATAAAGGGTAGAACCGTGGAATAATGGAATCCTACAGTGCAGAAGGAGGCCTTTTGGCCCATCAAGTCTGCATTAACCACAATCCCACTCAGGCCCTTTCCCAAAACCCCATGCATATACGCTAGCTAGTTCCCCTGACACTAATGGGCGATTTAGCATGCTCTATCCACCTAACCTGCACATCTTTGGACTGTGGGAGGAAACTGGAGGAAACGCAGACATGAGGAGAATGTGCAAACTTCACACAGACAGTGACCCAAGCCAGGAATCGAACTTGGGTTCCTGGCGCTGTGAGGCAGCAGTGCTAACTACTGTGTCACCTTGCCACTCATAGAAATTGCTAAAAAATGGATAGAATGGACGAATTTATGTGTTCGTGCTCCTGTACTACAAATTGTCTATTTGTAAAGGTTACAAAATTATTAAAGAGCAAACAAAAAGCATTCAAATGAGAAGACAAACAGGAGAAACAGAAAGTGATAGATGAGCTTGTTGATCACTTCATTGACACAGTCAGAGGACCCTGCTCTTGTACTACACAATACATCATAAATTCGTTATGGCTTTGGCTGACAACCACAGCTCATAGAGGACAAGCAAAAGCCAGAACAGTGCCATAGCAAATGAAGACCGACTTAAATCAATCATAATACCAGACAGAGGATCGGAACAATACTCCATAGAGAGGCAAATAAAATCTTGGATAGAAGGATTGATCAATAATCAACCCAGAGCATTCTGCGCTTTGATTCTCTAGCTGATCAGAACACATCCCTCTACCATTCAAGTTCCACCTGGAATGATATGGGATGAGTAAGAAGATAAGAGCTGCCTGGAAGTTCTAAATGAAATGTTGAGCTCTCAACTGAACTGCTAGTCTGGGCAGCCCACAACATAAGTGTTCACTGGTCTTAACAATATTGCAGGTGAGATTTTTTTGTTGGGACTGATGCTGAGACTTACTGAGGCGAAGTTGATGTAATACTGTTGTGCTTGCATTGCTCAGTCTTGGAATTGTGTGAAAACTGGAGAGGAAGCATCCCCCGTTGTGACAGAATTCACCAATGTGAGCATTAGGTTCACTATATAAATCTTTAAGGGCTGCAGCTAAAAATAAAGCACATTCTTTATAAGGACTGAATGTGGCTGCAAGTGTTAACTCCAAGCAATGGAAAATTAACTTGATTAAACACAACACATATGACATTCTTTTTGTCAATATGTTAAACAATCAACTCAATGTGAACACAATATAAGAAATCAATTTAAAATGCATGAATAGTAATTGGGCTAAGTGAAAATATGAAAGAAGGAATTTATATTTATTTACCAGCTTTCAGCTCCTCAACACCTTTCACATTCACAACTAATGAATTATTTTCAAAGTACTGTGAATGTTATTGGGCTGATGCGCCGATCAACGTGTGCATACTAAAATCCCATTAATGGTAAATGAGATGAATATTTAGATAATCAGCATAATCTTCTGGCTTTTCGCACTGGTGGGATCATCTGGTCCTGGTTTCCCGGCGTCATGGGCTGGAATCAGTGAGAAATCCCATTTTTAACAGTGGGGTCAGAAGAGTATGCCCCACAAATGCAAAACACTCTGCGGGGAACCAAAGAATCTCCCTCAATATGACTTGGTGGTGTTAGTTGAGGAATGAAAGGGCAAGGTGCTATTGTTTCATCCAAGTAGAATTGTTAGAACTTGTAACATCACCTAAGCAAGCATATGAGCCTCAGTTCAACATCAAACTCAAAGAGAAAATACAGTTACCCAATCCAAGTTTAATATAGATTTAATGTGTACTTGTCTTAGATAGGGATGAAAATTCAGGTCTTAAAGTCCCAGAAACAGGTACAAGAGTTAGGAACATTCTCAATTCCGGAGGAAGTGCTCACAAAGGTGAGGTCTTCATTCTGTTGGATGTGGCGAGTGGGGTGGGTGGGGAGGCTTATCCCAGTTAAAATAAAAGCACGTAGGTTTTCTAGCCCTTAATTCTCTCACACTCTCCATTCCCTATCCATGCCACCTCGTGCCTCCTATCCTAGGTTATATGCACCTTCACCCAAACCATGTGACCCCTTGTGCCAAAGTGTGGCACTCCAAATCCCCCTTCCCTACCCCCCCCCCCAAAAAAAGGTTCCTCATACCCCCCTGCCCTTGGTCAGCTATGGCGCTCATATCCACTGTTGCCACTCCCATATCTCCTATGTGAAATGTTGTGATGTCATGCCAGTGAGAATCACTGCTGGTTTCCACCAGCAGAGACCACGTGCCATGGCCATGCTGAAGCTCCTGGGTGGCCAGGGACATGGCCAGGCAGTGCCTGTGTCAGCCTGGCTGTGCCCACCTGGCACGCTGGCAGTGCCCAGTCTGACACTATAATTGTGCTAGGGCATAGCTAAGGGGTGAGACCTGAGTGGGAGTGGTACCTAAGCGGGGTGGGGCCTGAGTGAGTGTGAGACTATGATGGGGTGAGTATTCACAAAGATGGGTGGTTGGGCAAGGGGTGAGGCTCTGCAAGGGGAGTTGCTTTGCTAGGGGTGATTTTACAAGGTGGAGTGGGGAGCTTGCTTTTATAACAATCAACAATGGCTTCATGGTCATCATTACATTTTTAATTCCAGATTTTTACTCAACTCAAATTTCGTTACTTGCCATGGTGGGATTCAAACCAGGTCTCCAGAACATTACCCTGGGCTTGTGGATTATTAGTCCAGTGACAATGCCAATGTGGCACAGCCTTCCATGAAAGATTGACTTTTTCAGGATGGGACTGACCAGCAGAATTGTCAGTCAAATCAAACAAGATAGAAGGCCCTCTTGGAATTAGCTCCATGCAAAGATCAAAAGGAGGAAGCATTAAAATTTTTAAGGCATGAGTGCTCACGGGACTGAATTTTTACCAGCCCCTATTTTCTGAGCCCACCTTTTGAATTGTTTCAAACATTCAGCTCTTGTATTAGAAATACAGAAACTAATTTTTCAGTGTAGACTCTTCTTCCATATGGAGTAAAATAAGAGATCAATGCATTGATGTAATAAGAAAAAGAGGTCAGGCAAATAATGAAGCATCTCAGTTAACAGAAGTGCATAAAAAATCTGAATTAGGTTTTCAATGTGGTCATGACAGATATTCTGCCATACCAGATTACCTCCACATTCCTCGATTGCCGTTGTACCTGAAAATGTATCAATATCTGACGAGAATATACTCATTGACAGAGCATCCACTGCCCTCTGGAGTGCCAGACTTTGAAGGCTTTGAGTTGGACAATTCCTCTTCATGGTATCCGAAACAGCCGACCTCTTACCCTGCGAAAAGGAATAGATTACAACATTAGAGAGACAAAGTGGACAATTACAATTTAACAACATTAAAAAAGGAACAATAGGAGGGGAGTGAAACACCTGTTTATTTCCAATTTCCCGGCAGGCAGAAATACTGCTTTTAGCAAATTTTCTAATCTGGTTTCACTCTGCCCCTCAGTAGAGGGTTTAAGTTTATTTATTATCATCACAAGCAGCTTACATTAACACTGCAATGAAGTTACTATGAAAATTTCCCAGTCTCCACACCCTGGTGTCTGTTAGCAAATTCCAAATGGCCAGTGCACCTAACCAGCACATCTTTCAAACTGTGGGAGGAAAGTGGAGCATCTGAAGGAAACCCAGCAGACGCAGGGAGAACATGCAGACTCTACACAGACAGTGACCCAAGCTGGGAATTGAACCTGGTTCCCTGATGCTGTCAGGCAGCAGTGCTAACCAGGTCATCCTGAGGCTCTAACCCCTTTAACATAGAAACATATTTAGGAATAACTTGTCTGTAAATTCTTTCTGTGGAAAATGATCAAAATGCTGAGAACTAATCTGTATGTTGGATATATATTGGATAACTACAATTGGAAGTGGCCATTGCTAAACTGGCTTCAAATGAGTTTTTGTTCAAAGCTTTGGAATGATTAGCTATTAATTATATTGCTCGGCATCGAAAACAATAACATTTATGCAGAAAGTTTATACCCACAGGGTGTCACAGTTATTGAATTACTTTTGAGCTGTAGTAGCTGTTGTCACTTAGGCAAACATGAGTGCAGCAAGTTCCCACAAATATCAATCAAACAAATGAGCAGTTAACCTGTTTGGACATGCTTGTGGAGGAATAAATCATGATTAGGATAATACAATAATTTCCCTGCTATTTTTTCAAATAGTGTAAATAGGATCTTTTGAGGCACGGTGGCACAGTTGTTAGTACTGCTGCCTCATAGCATCAGGGACCAAGGTTTGATTCCTGGCTTGGTCACTGTCTGTATGGAGGTTGCACATTCTCCCCATGCCTGCGTGGGTTTCCTCCAAGTGCTCCGGTTTCCTCCCACGATCCAAAGGCGTGCGAGTTGGGTGGATTGGCCATGTTAAATTGCCTCATAGTGTTAAAGGGTACTAGCTAGGGTAAATGCATGTGGTTATGGGGATAGAGTCAGGGTAGGACTGTAGTCGGTGCGTATTTGGTGGATCAAATGGCTTCCTTCTGCACTGTAGAGATTCAATAGATTTTATTTGCCTGGGGGGTGTATATGGGTCTTTTGTTTAAAATCTAATCCAAAATATAGGGCTAATGATGCAGCATTCCTTTCATGTCCCTGTAAAATATCAGCTGAGAATAAATTCTCAAGTCCCAAGATCAACTGATTCAAAGGTAAGAACGCCAACAGTTGAACCATACTGATACAGTTGAAATCCACACATCAAATGCTTTCATGTGTAGTCCAATATGTGACAGGATTCCCAGCTGCAGGAATGGATATATGGGCTCTGCACGAGGAAGGAATCTTTTGGCTCAGGAGATCTGTTGGTGAAGAACATTATTTATTACATTTTAACGATCTGGCAGAGTGAAGCAAATTAAAATAAAAGCAAAAGCAAAATACTACAGATGCTGAAAACCTGATATAAGAACGTAAGAAGCTGGAGGAACTTCCAACAGCACCTGTGGAGAAAAATAGAATTAATGTTCAGGTCAATGGCCTTTCATCAAACCACCCTCACGTGCAAACATAATTTTCAGCTGGCTGCCAATGCTCCTTCTCCCCAAGGGCTCAGTTATTCCAATTTTTTATGGAGCACTGAATGTTACAACAAATCAACAGGAAAAACAACACCATGATTCCAGTCCACCTGCCCAAAGCGCAAGAGTCACAGTAAGACCATCCATAAGCAAAAACTTATATTGCTGTAGACGTGCTTGATCCTTCTTTCCTCACAAGCATTTGCCTGTCTCTAACTTCCTCCCCTCTCCAAAGTCCTTCAATGTGCTCTCACCTCACAAATGCCCTGTCTTTGTTTTCTGCTATTTTGATTTTGAATCTCTTCAGCTAGGTTTCTACACCTCCACATCAGCAAGCCAACACAAGCCAAAAATCACAAATACCAATCTGGCTGATTATGGTACGATATCTCTACTGATATTTATTGTCTTTCTTGCAGTTTTTCACTTGGTTGACCACACTATCCTTATCTAACAATTCTCTTCTATTATTCTTGCACACACTATAAACTTCTCCCGCTGTCAGCAATTTCATCAGCTTCCTTAGCCAGTAGTTTTAGATCATCCAGATTACTTGTGAACTTGGTATCCCGTTCAGCTCCCAATTTAGCTTTGATTCCCATATACTGTCTATTGAAAAGACATCCACCTGCAGCCTATAACAAACAGCTCATTTACCTCTGAAATCCTCAGCCATGCATTTTTCACTCTAAAACTTGACTATTTCAATGCATTCTTAATCAGGTTACCATCCTCCATTCTTCAGCTCATCACAATACTGAAAAGGAAAATCATCGAGCTGTTAACAAGCTGCCAATTTGCTATCATTGAAAAGCAAATTCACATCCAGCCAAACAAATTCAAAATTATCAACACATGAACATTTTCAAAACCAACACAGAAATCAGTGTTCTTCCCATTGTCAAAATTGTATTTGTGACTGATGCTGATGCTGGATTGAAGGGAAGCTAAATTTAAAATTACATCCACCTTCTCAATCCCAACAGAGTGGGTTTCAATCTTCAAATGTCTCAAAAAGCCTGTGGTGGAAATTTTACATTCTCAATATATAAACCATTTTTCATTACTAAGAGAAGATGAGAGAAGTAAAATGAAAACAGTGTTTAGCTTCCACCAGATATAAATTCACTTTTCTGTGCTTTTAATTTAATACTTAAATCTTTTTCCAACATTTAACAAAGAGCTATCATTCAGTTGTTTTAGCATTCCCTGCAATCAATTCCTTCACTTTTACTGATACATTTTGAGAGCAGGATATGTGTTTATGTTTTGGGCCCCTTAACTTTATTTGTTTGTAATTCAAGATTGGTCCTAATAACTTAGAACACAAACTTTCCACTCTAACGTGGAGCATGAATATATTCTGCTCCCTCCCTCTCACCAACCCTATCAATCACACTTGGAGAAGCAGTTCTGAATACATATTTATAATCATCACCTGTCAGACTACCATTCAATCTGTAAAAAACAATCTACAGGACCTGATTTTACCATTTTCGTTCTGAGTGCTGAATCTGGGCTCAATTCAGATCCGATTTGGAAACCTGTTGTCAGGCGCCCCTACACGAGTCTGAATCACACTGTGGGTGGAGCTTATCACGCCTGAAACGCTGCTGGTCTGATCGGAGCTCTGAACTGAGCATGTGCAATGAGAAAAAAATTTGGAAAACTGTCATATCGTTCCTGGGCCACAAAAAGCAGATAAAGCAGCCTGGGAGTGAAAAGTGGAAGTGATGGTCCCCACAGACATCGCCCCACGCCCACAACATAACTGTCCCCCTTATCCACCCATCTCCCCACTACCCAGACTGATCGTGACTCTCTGTCCCCTTCCCCTTCCCACTGATTGCCCGCAGAGTGGCAGCAGTCCCCCCCTTCCCTGCCACCAGTGATCCATCTGGCCTCCCCCCACAGAGAATGATGGAGCTTGCCCCTCATCCGCAGAGAATGTTAGGGCCTCCCCCCTTCCTCTAGAGAATGATTGGGCATTCCTCCCCCCCAGAGAATGATCAGGCCTCCCTGTCTCAGAGAGTAATCAGGCCTCCACCTGCGCCCCCCTCGGACAGAATGATCGGGCCTTCTCCCTACCCTCCCCGAGAATGATCGGAACTCCCTCCCCCCGCCGACCAACCAGACTACGATCTGGCCTCCCTCAGCCCTCTTCTCCCCGTCCCCCCATCAGAGATACATCTTGACCTGCCCCCTCCTCCAGACCCCTCTCACCAGAGAATGATCTGGCCTCTCTCCCCCCTCCCCCGATCTGAGTCAGAGAGCCGTTGGAAGCTCTGGACTTACTGCTTCAGAAGCTGGAGTTCCCGAAACAGACCTTTGCTGAACATATCAGTTTTACGCTGAATCTGGACATGCAAACGCAATGGTAAAGAGTGAAATGCTGGTAAAGTTGGGCGGGCAGCCTATTAATTCAATTTAAATGCATGCAAATTGTGTTTTGAGCGCAGATCGGATTGTGGCCATTTTCAGGCACAATAAAGTGGGCATCTGCGCGGACGTGGGCACACGTCTGACTTTACCAAGTTTTCACGCTCCTGCAATGATAAAATCGAGCCCAATGTCTAAGGTATTTATTCTCCTTCCCAACCCACACCTTAAACCATTAAGAATAGAAAAAAATAAGGAATTAAAAAAACTGAAATGGATTGTTTTGGAAAAGATTCCAAATCACTGACAATCAGTCAAAACAAAATGCCTACTGTGGTACTATTTATCTACAGACATGATGTTAATACCTGGGAGAATTCCCTCTCAGTCTATAAATGGGCGATAATAAAACATTTTCAATATATAAGGCGTTCATTTCCATAATGGATGAACAGAATTTACTGCAAATATAGTTTCCAAAGTGGAAGCTCTTACACTCTCCAGCTCTAATTTTCTTAGACCTAATTTAAATTATTGCTCAGTAGTTTTGCAGTTCGAAGATTTCGTATGCAGATTTTTTTAAACGAATCAGCTATTGTTCCAACAAGCGATTCTTAAAATTGTGATTATTTTTCTTTTCAAGAACTACCTGACCGATCTAGTCCTGAGGGAACTCCATCTGTTCACTAATGAACAGTCATGTACAGTGGTGTGCAGATGTTTAATTTCAGACCACAGGGCTCTAAAATAAATGTCATCTTCTCAGGTTGTTGATAATCATTCTAAAAGCTAATCGCACAACATATCAAACCCATCTCAAATTTTAACACCTTGGTAAATTATGAATTCTAATATTATGATTGTCTTAACTCTCCTCCATGCCTTCATTATCACCACCACAAAAATCTGCAATGTCTTTCCTTTGTTTCTCTTTCCACATAGTGCTTTGATTATGCACCACTTCAAAATTATTACAAATGCTGTTAACCTTTAACCGATGGAAGTTTTTTTCAGAGTGGAAGAATGCAGGCAGTCCTGTTTTATATGCAAACTTGCTGTGTTAAACTGTCCCCAAATGTTAGTTAGGTCAGGACCGCCCAGCTTAAACTGACTTGTTCACTATTTCCTGGAAGGGATTATGGTTACCTTTTTGTAATGAATGGGATTGTGATGAAGTGAATGGATACAATTCTATGTGGTAGTATTAGAGACAAGTAAAAATGCATCTTCAGACTCCATTAGTGAACACAAAAGGTATTTATTAACTTTTATGAAATAGAAATTGTGTAGCAGCCTCATGGCTGTAGATTGCTCCCAAAATGGCTCGAACCAGAAACCTCTCTCACCATCAGGTGATTCTACCCTGAGTCCCAATAGACCATGTAACTCTTAGCCTGTTGTGTTGCCCTTAAAGGGACAATCACCAAAGAGCAACAGACTTCCTTTTTCCTTTTTTTAATTCTTCGTGGGACATGGGCCTAACTGGCTCATCAGCATTTATTGCCCATCCCTAGTTCCCAAGGGCAGTCGAGAGTCAACTACATTGCAGTGACTCTGGAGGCGAGACTGGGTAAGAGTAGCAGATTTCTTTCCCTAAGAGACAGTAGCGAACCACATTGGTTTCTCTGACAATCAACGATGATTTCATGGTCATCAGTAGCTTCTTAATTCCAGATTTTTTAATTGATTTCAAATTCTACCACCTGCTATGGCAGGTTTCGAACCCAGGTCCCCAGAACATGAACTGAGTTTCTGGATCAACAATCCAACGATATTACCATTAGGCCACCTTGTGTCTTCTGAATAACACTTGATCAAATTTGGACTTTTGGTCATTTTATTTTGTAGACTCCAGAGGCTTTGATTTGCAAATCAGTTAAAGGCAGAATACTTTTCCCAAACCAACCCCAACTATTCAAAATCTAATTTCTGCAAACGTCAGAAGTAAGAAACAAGAATAGAAAATGGAATATTTTCATGGTATATGGAAGATATGGAACATTCCTTCTTCCAGTCCTATTGCAGTTCTTCCATCTCTTTATCTAGTACATTGATCACTGTATCAGTGCAATTACTCATTCTTGCCTCAAACTAAAAAATTTCATCAACCTTATTTCCAATTTTCACTCATCCCTGACCTTGACATGGTCCATCTCCAATTCGTCCATTCCCATTTGTCACCATATCTGGGATAGGTTATGGACCAATATTTCCTACAAATAAGCCCAATGACCACTCCAGCTGCCTTCGTTCAAACGTTGTAAGGTGGGGCTCTCATCTTGTTATCAAATAGATAATACTTCATTAGCTGATCTCTAATCAAAAGTCTTCTCTAAATCGTTAGTCCTTGCCTTATGGTGGAGGAACAGATGTTTAAGGAATGTGGATGTTGTCTACATGTACTTTAGTAAAGCCTTCAATAAGGTTCCTCATGGTAGGCTGATACAGAAGGTGAAGTCATTTGGGATCTGAGGTGAGCTGGTGAGATGGATCCAAAACTGGCTTGGGCATAGAAAGCAGAGAGTAGCAGTGGAAGGGAACTTTTCTAACTGGAGGTCTGTGACAAGCGGTGTTTCACAAGGATCAGTGCTGGGGCCTCTGTTGTTTGTAATATACACATGATCTGGAGGAAAATGTAAGTGGTCTGATTTGTAAATTTTCAGATGAAACAAAAATTGGGGGAGTAGTGGATAGAGAGGAAGATTGTCAGAGGATACATTAGGATATAAATCGGCTGGAAACCTGGGCTGAAAGATTGCAGATGGAACTTAACTCAGACAAATGTGAGGTGATGTGATTTGGAAGGTCTACTGCAGAAGGAAAGTTTACTGTAAATGCTAGCGCCCTTAGAAATGCATGCAGAGGAATCTAGGCATGCAGATCCACAGTTCCCTGAAGGTGGCAACTCGGGTGGGCAAGGTGGCCAAGAAGGTGTGTGGCATGTTGGCATTCATCACTCGGGGCACTGAGTTTCAGAATTAGAAAATCATGTTGCAGCTGTATAAGACTTTGGTTAAGCTGCATTTGGAGTATTGTGTACAATTCTGGTCACCACACTACCAGAAGGATGTTGATGCATTGGAAAGGGTGTAGAAGAGATTTATCAAGAAGTTGCCTGGTTTGGGGATATGAACTATGAAGAAAGGTTGAACAAACTTGAAATGTTTACATTAGAGCTTCGGAGGATGAGTGGGGAGCTGATAGAGTTTTATAGGATTATGGCTGGCTGGGATAGAGTGGATAGTCAGAGTCTTTTTCCCAATTACTCAGAGGCATAGATTGAAAGTGAGAGGGGGAATTTAAAAGAGATAGAAGGGGCAAGTTTTTCACACAGAGGGTGGTGAATGCCTGGAAGGAGCATCATCATCATCATAAGGCAGCATTATGTGATGTTGCAACAGCCCTGTTTAGAGATGCACATTTGGCTGGCTTTCATTTGAGGAGGTGATTAAAAAGGAGAACTCTATAAAGCTTGCAGACCCATGGTTGTATGTGACTCAATCCAGTAGCAAGAAGAAGGACTGAGGAAAGTGAACTAATTTCCTGGTTCTGCTTGCCACTGGTATTGGTCTTTCCTGCTGAAAGACAAGGCACTTGAACTGGCCTGCCACATCTTCCATGGTGGGTCGCACTATGACAGAGCCAGGAAATGCCAGCCTAAGTTACCACTCATGACACTGGCATGCTTGAATGTCTGTACCCTAGTTCATCATCAAACCAGCAGTTGATCTGCATGCCATTCAGCTTCGGTAGTTGAAGAACTCAAATGGTATAGTGGAGACATAGCTGCCCTTAGTAAGGCAAGGCTAGGAGTAGGCCAGGTTAAGACATTGGAGCAAAAAGCACCTTCTTTTGGACCATCTATCTCCTACAGGGGTTTTTCAAACTTCTTTTCCTGGAACCCACTTTTGCCAACTGTTTGAGCTTTGTGACCCATGCCATGTTCACCTACAATCAATGTGAAAGGTGAGCCTGCTTGGTCCTCACTGTGTCACTCTAATCAGGTTCTCAGGACAAGAGGGCAACACACATATCAGGTATAGAGTTCAGCTGATTTCTGTGTACTGTCTTCACCTTTGTGAGAACAGAAAATCCAATCTTGTCCATGTAGGTCATCATGAAGGGCAAAAGCAACAAGATGCTTGTTTTTACTCAGCAATTGATTCTCCTGGGAGATGCTAATCCAGAATGATGACAACCTCACGGACTCGTAGTGTCTTTTTAATGTGCTGTCACAGATCAGGTACAGCAGCTTTGTCTCTTCATTTGGAGTCAGTTGTAAGTTAATAACAGATTCTGGGCTCTCAAACTGAAAGGAATTTTTCACCTACTTCTTCTTTTTCAGAACCTCAAACTTGTCTTCTGGAAAGTAGTGACAAAAGCTGTCAATCAGCGTACCCAGATGCCACTGAATATGACTTGTCAACCTATTACTAACACTGTTTTCTTCAATGTGCAGCAGCAATGTAGGAACATGGAGCAGTTTTGGCATTTCACTTGCACTTGCCAAACTTTCAATGACTTTAGGAAAATAGCTATTTGTTCCCAATGCTGAAATCAATCATTATCCTTCCCTTGCAATTTTAGGTTCAGTTTGTTTAGAATTGAAAAGATGTCAGCAAGGTAAGGTAGAGCTAGATCCCACTTTTATCGCCAAACAAATCAACCAGAGGGGACGATTTCTCAAGAATTTCTTACTTCAGTTTATAAACTCTGCAAAGCACCCAACCCCTTGATAGCCAATGTGCCTCAGTGTACAACAATAAATGTGTATGTTTGACTCACAATTCAGAAGTCAAAGACTCAAAGAGCCTCAGATTAAATGCGTTGCATTTAATGAAATACCCAACTTTCTCAGTTTCATTAACACCACTTCAAGGTCGGAAGGAATTATTTTCGATTCCAAAGTCTCACGATGAATGAAGCAATGATTCCAGACAATGTCCTGACCAACTGCTTTCTTAATCCGTGTTGTAACACCACTGTTCTTCGCAGTCATGTTAGCTTTGCTATCATTTGTGATTCTTCTGCAATTAATCCAGTTGAGCCTGCAATTTCCAACAACATAACTATTCAGTGCTTTAAAGATCGGTGTGCCAGTCATATTGGTTGATAAAGTCAAACAGCACAGTATATCCTCAAAAACTCATTGTGCCAAACGTATCTAATGTAAACCAGCAACATTGCACAACCTGTAATGTCCATACTTTTATCCAGCTGCATCGAGAACTCCCATGTTAACTTTAAACTAGAAACAAGCTGTCCATCTAAATTCTCAGCATTATCACTATTCGGCGAGCCACTGTGTTATCAGCAAGTGGGAAGTGGATACATTTCAGTTTTTCAGCTGACCTCTCATCTAGGACCATGCAAGCCATGTTGAATGCGGTAGAGAGAATTAATCTTTCTGCAACAGCGTGGGGTATTTTCTCTTTAGCTTTGTGGAGAGCTACCATGTAAGAGGATAATTGTGTTTTACCATTCAATGTTAAATTTCTGCTAAGAACTTGAGCTGATGATTTCAGTTCTCTCTGCATCTTTTGAAAAAAATCCGAAGGTTTGTTCTCCAGCTCGCCATGCTTAGTCTTCAGATGTTTTTGCAGTTTTAAGGGTTTTAAACTCTCATTCATCACTATTTCCCCACATTTAACATGCATGGCTTTGCATCCTGATTTGTGTTGGCACAATTAACAAGAAATCATCTTTATAAGCTTTGTTGCTGATTTTAGTTTCTTCATTGAAGGTTGTTCACTGGATGCCCTGGTGCTCCTTACCGAGCTAACAGTGGCACTGCGCTGTCCTGCCATCGACTCTCCGGAGGAATTCTCCCCAATAAATTCCAATGTGAGATCCCGGCCAGTAGATACACTGTCTATTAATGTCTTTGGCCATCTGTTGTCCATGTGCACAGTCCTTTTATCTAGTTTGCAAGTAAAAAAACCTCTCCTCCAAGTCAATGTGTGCTAAAAGTATGTACGTACAAGGTGCGTGGCACCAGTTGAATCTTCAGGATGTGCTGACCTGCTCGCTGTAGTGTCTTATGGTAGGGGACTACTATTAGTTATATTTATTTCACCTCTTGATGTGTAGAAGTTGGCTTCTCCAGCCAGAATATGTTACAATATCTCTTCCAGCAACGCAGATTGGTTGGTAGGACGGCTGAGGAACAGTGGAGGATTTTTAAGGAGATTTTTTTGGTGCTTAGCAGAAATATATTCCAATGGTAAAGAAGGACTGTAGGAGAAGGGATAACCAGCTGTGGTTATCAAAGGAAATAAAGGAGAGTATTAAATTAAAAGTTGATGTGTTCAGAGTGGCTAAAAATCGTGGGCAATTAGAAGATTGGGAAAGATTTAAATAACAACAAAGAATGACTAAGAAAGCGATAAAGAAAGGAAAGATAGAGTATGAAGCTAAACTAGCTCTAAATATAAAAAATGATAGTAAAAGTTTTTACAAATATACAAAGAAGAAGAGACTGGCTAGAGTGAATATTGGACCTTGAAGGATGAGAGGGGGGATTTAGCGGTGGGTGATGAGGAAATGGCTGAGGCTTTAAATAAGTTTTTTGTGTCGGTCTTCACGGAGGAGGACGCAAGTAGCTTGCCGGATATTAAAGATAGAAGGATGGTAGGAGATGAGGTCCTTAATGCGATTACTGTCACTAGAGAGGTAGTGCTTGATAGACTAACAGGACTGAAGGTAGACAAGTCCCCGGGACCGGATCGAATGCATCCCAGGGTCCTGAAAGAAATGGCAGAGGTGATAGTGGATGCCTTAATAATTATTTATCAAAATTCGCTGGACTCCGGGAAAGTGCTGGAAGATTGGAAAATGGCTAATGTTACGCCGCTGTTTAAAAAAGTTAGCAGACAAAAGGCAGGGAATTATAGGCTGGTTAGTTTAACACCTGTAGTCGGAAAAATGCTTGAATCCGTCATCAAAGAAGAAGTAGCGAGGCACCTAGAAAAGAACGGTTTGATCAATCAGATGCAGCACGGATTCGTTAAGGGGAAGTCGTGTTTAACATATTTATTGGATTTCTATGAGGATGTGACTCATGCGGTAGACAGAAGGGAACCGGTGGATGTGGTGTTTTTAGATTCCAAAAGGCGTTTGATAAGGTGCCTCACAAAAGGTTGCTGCAAAAGGTTAGGGTGCACGGAGTTGGGAGTAAGGTGTTAGCATGGATAGAGGATTGGTTGTCTCATAGGAAGCAGAGAGTTGGAATCAGTGGGTGCTATTCTGGTTGGTAGTTGGTGACTAGTAGAGTGCCGCAGGGATCGGTGCTGGGGCCTCAACTGTTTACCATTTACATAGATGATCTGGAGGAGGGGGCTGAGTGTAGGGTGACGAAATTTGCTGATGACATGAAGATGAGTGGAAAAGCAAATTGCGTGGAAGGTGCGGAAAGTCTGCAGAGAGATCTGGATAGGCTGAGTGAGTAGACGAGGACCTGGCAGATGGACTATAATGTTAGCAAATGTGAGGTTATCCACTTTGGTAGAAATAATAGTAGGAGGGATTATTATTTAAAAGGCGAAAAGCTGCAGCATGCTATGGTGCAGAGGGACCTGGGGGTCCTTGTGCACAAATCGTAAAAACCCAGTCTGCAGGTGCAGCAGGTGATCAAGAAGGTGAATGGAATGTTGGCCTTTATAGCGAGGGGGATAGAATATAAAAGCAGGGATGTCTTGCTGCAACTGTACAGGGTACTGGTGAGGCTGCAGCTGGAGTACTGTGTGCAGTTTTGGTCGCCGCATTTGTGGAAGGATATATTGGCCTTGGAGGGAGTGCAGAGGAGGTTCACTAGGCTGATACCGGAGATGAGGGGGTTAGCCTATGAGGAGAGATTGAATAGGTTGGGTCTGTACTCATTGGAGTTTAGAAGGCTGAGGGGGGATCTTATAGAGACATTTAAGATAATGAAGGGGATAGATAGGGTAGAGGTAGAGAGATTCTTCCTGCTTAGAAAGGATAGCAGAACTCTAGGGCACAACCTCAAGATAAGGGGGGGTGCAGTTTAGATCGGAGTTGAGGAGGAACTTCTTCACTCAAAGGGTGGTGAATCTCTGGAATTCTCTGCCTGTTGAAGTGGTGGAGGTTACCTCGCTGAATATATTTAAGTCACGGGTAGATAGGTTTCTGATAGACAAGGGAATTAAGGGTTATGGGGAGAAAGCGGGAAAGTGGAACTGATCCACTTAAGATCAGCCTTGATCTTATTGAATGGCGGGGCAGGCTCGAAGGGCTAGATGGCCTACTCCTGCTCCCATTTCTTATGTTCTTATGTTCTGCTTCTGCTTAAGACACATACCCAAAAGACTCAGTGCTTCTTAGAACATAGAACATTAAAGTGCTGTGCAGGTCCTTTGGCCCTTGATGTTGTGCTGACCTGTGAAACCAATCTAAAGCCCATCTAACCTACACCATTCCAATATCATCCATATGTTTATCCAATGACCATTTAAATGTCTTTAATGTTGGCAAATCCACTACTGTTGCGGGCAGGACATTCTACGCTCTTACTACTCTGAGTAAAGAACCTATCACTGACATCTGTCCGATATCTATCACCCCTCAATTTAAACCTACATCCCCTCGTGCTAGCCATCTCCATCTGAGGAAAAAAGTTCACACTGTCCACCCTATCTAATCCTCTGATCATCTTATATGCCTCTATTAAGTCACCTCTTAACCTTCTTCTCGCTAACAAAAACAGCCTCAAATCCCTCAGCGTTTCCTCATAAGGCCTTCCCACCATACCAGACAACATCCTGGTAAATCTCCTTTGCACCCTTTCCAATGCTTCCACATCCTTCCTATAATGCAGCAACCAGAATTGTACACAATACTCCAAGTGCGGCTGCATCAGAATTTTGTACAACTGCAACATGACCTCATGACTCCTAAACGCAATCCTTCTACCAATAAAAGCTAACACACCATATGCCTTCTTAACAACCCTATCAATCTGGTGCCAACTTTCAGGGATCTCTGCACATGGATACCGAGATCTCTCTGCTCAACCGCAGTACCAAGTAATTTACGATTAGCCCAGTACTCTGTATTCCTTTTACTTCTTCCAAGGTGAATCACTTCACACTATTCCGCATTAAACTCAATTTGCCACCTCTCCGCCCAGCTCTACAGCTTATCTATGTTCCTCTGTAACCTACAACATCCTTCCGCACTATCTTTACCGACTTTAGTATCATCCACAAATTTACTAACCCATCCTTCTATGCCCTCATCCAGGTCATTTATAAAAATGACAAACAGCAGTGGCCCCAAAACAGATCCTTGCGGTATACCACTAGTAACTGAACTCCAGGATGAACATTTCCCATCAACCTTCACCTTCTGTCTTCTATCAGTTAGCCAATTTCTGATCTGAACCGTAAAATCACCCTCAATCCCATGCCTCCGTATCTTCTGCAATAGCTTTACCGTGAGGAACCTTATCACTCTACCCATCCCCTGTATGGCTCATAAGCATCATATCTGTGGAGTGAAAAATTGAGGCAATGGGGTTTGGCTGCATTCAGAGTAATGTGCAATTCTTGGCACCTAAGTCAAACACTCTTTGGGAAACACCATGACTCTATTTGAACCTGCCCGTGACTTATTCATGAGCTGTGACCCTCACTTTGAAAAAGCCTGACTACAAAATACCAAGAGGTAGGGAGTAGTGCGAAAAGGTTACAAAAGACCCGGAAAACCTTCTCAAAGGCATGAATGAGTGCTAGATTAATTTACACTGTTCCCTGCAACTACACAGGAGACACACAACACTTATAAATACATGTGCTCCCACAGACGAACAATGACTATAAAGGAGAGGTTCTCTTATGTTCTGGAAAAACTAAAATGGGAGAATCTGTTCAAGTCATGCCATGTTTTCTGAGTAATTGGATGATCTCCTATAGAACTGCTTAGAATCAGTAGATTGGTCTGCATTTAAAAACTCTGCGACCAGCCTGGCTGAGTACGCCGCTACAGTAACTGACTTCATTAGTAAGTGTGTAGAAGACTGTGTGCCAAAGAAGCAAATCTGTGTGTCCAGCCAGAAACCATGGATGAACAGGGATATCCACTGCTTGCTGAATTCCTGGTCTGAAATATTCAGGTCAGGCAACCCTGACCTATCCAAGAAATCAAGATATGATCTACGGAGACCCATCAAAGACACTAAAAGGCAGTACTGGACCAAGCTAGGGTTCCAGGTAATTCACATGGACTCCCAGTGACTATGGTAAGGCCTGCAAATCATAAACATAAGGCTACAAAATGAAGACATGTAAAATTGCTGGCACCAATGCACCCCTCCCCAATGAGCTCAACGCATTCTATGCGCATTTTGAGCAAGAGGTCAGTGACAGCATGCCCTCCATCCCGGAAGCCTCAGACAAACTTTTATCCAAGGTCACCATTGCAGCCTTCTCAAAAGTCAACCCACAAAAAGTAACTGGCCCCGATCGGGTACCTGAACGAGAACTCAGGCCCTGTGTGGACCAGCTGGTGGGGGTATTCACGAATATCCTCAACTTCTCTGTACACCAATCTGAAGTCCCTACTGGCTTCAAGAAGATGGCCATCCAGTACCAAAAAGAAGCCGAGCAATGTGCTTTAATGACTATCATCCAGTGGCTCTGATATCCATCATTATGAAGTGCTTCAAAAGTTTAGTCATGTCACAAATCAATTCTGGCCTCCCAGATTGCCTGGATCCACTACAGTTCACCAATCGCTGCAACAGTTCCACAGCAGATGCCATCTCCCTGACCCTACACTCAACCCTGGAACTCCTAGGTAACAAAGACACCTATGTCAGACTCCTACTTATTGACTACAGCTCAGCCTTTAACACTATTATTCCTACGAGACTCATCTCCAAACTTAATGGCCTGAGGCTCAGCTCCTCCCTTTGCAGCTGGATCCTAGACTTCTTAACCCACAGATTGCAATCAGTAAGGATAGGCAACAACATCTTCTCCACAATCATTCTCAACACCAGTGCCCTGCAAGGCTGTGTCCTCAACCTGTTTTCTTCAATGTGCAGCAGCAATGTAGGAACATGGAGCAGTTTTGGCATTTAATTTGCACTTGCCAAACTTTCAATGACTTTAGGAAAATAGCTATTTGTTCCCAATGCTGAAAGCAATCATTATCCTTACCTTGCAATTTTAGCTTCAGTTTATTTAGAATTGAAAAGATGTCAGCAAGGTGAAGTAGAGCTAACATCCAACTTTAATCAGCAAACAAATCAGCCAGAGGGGACGATTTCTCAAGGATTTCTTACTTTAGTTTATAAACTCTGCAAAGCACCCAACCCCTTGATAGCCTACATACCTCTGTGTGAAACAATAAACATGCGTGTTTGAGTCACAATTCAGAAATCAAAGACTCAAAGAGCCTCAGATTAAATGCACTGAATTTAATGAAATACCCAACTTTCTCAGTTTCATTAACACTACTTCAAGGTCAGATGGAATTATTTTCGATTCCAAAGCCTCACGATGAATGAAGCAATGATTCCAGACAGTGTCCTGACCAACTGCTTCCTTAATCCGTGTTGTAATTCCACTGTTCTTCTCAGTCATGTTAGCTTTGCTATCATTTGTGATTCTTCTGCAATTAACCCAGTTGAGCCTGTAATTTCCTACGACGTAACTATTCAGTGCTTTAAAGATCTGTGTGCCAGTCATAGTGGTTGATAATGTCGAACAACACAGTATATCCTCAAAAAATTCATTGTGCCAAACATATGTAATGTAAACTAGCAATGTTGCACAATCTGTAACATCCATACTTTTATCCAACTGCATTCAGAACTCCCATGTTAACTTTAAACTAGAAACAAGCTGTCCATCTAAATTCTCAGCATTATCACTATTCGGCGAGCCACTGTGTTATCAGTAAGTGGGAAGTGGATACATTTCAGTTTTTCAGCTGACCTCTCATCTAGGACCATGCAAGCCATATTGAATGCTGTTGGGAGAATTAATCTCTCTGCAACAGCATGGGGTATTTTAGCTCTGCTTAGCTTTGCAGAGAGCTACCATGTAAGAGGTGAATTGTGTTTTACCATTCAATGTTAAATTTCTGCTAAGAACTTGAGCTGATGATTTCAGTTCTTGCTGCATCTTTTGAAAAAAATCCGAAGGTTTGTTCTCCAGCTCGCCATGCTTAGTCTTCAGATGTTTTTGCAGTTTTAAGGGTTTTAAACTCTCATTCACCACTATTTCCCCACGTTTAACATGCAGGGCTTTGCATCCTGATTTGTGTTGGCACAATTAACAAGAAATCATCTTTATAAGCTTTGTTGCTGATTTTAGTTTCTTCATTGAAGGTTGTTCACTGGATGCCCTGGTGCTCCTTACCGAGCTAACAGTGGCACTGCGCTGTCCTGCCATCGACTATCCGGAGGAATTCTCCCCAATAAATTCCGATGTGAGATCCCGGCCAGTAGGTACATTGTCTATTAGTGTCTTTGGCCACCTCTTGTCTACGTGCATAGTCCTCTTATTTCAGTTGCAAATAAAAGAAACTCTCCTCCAAGTCAATTTGCGCCAGAAGTATGGATGTACAAGGTGCTTGGCACCAATTGTACCTTCAGGGTGCGCTGACCTGCTCGCTGTAGTCTCTTACGGTCGGGCACTACTATTAATTATATTTATTTCACCTTTCGATGTGCAGAAGTTGGCTTCTCCAGCCAGAATATGTTACAATATCTCTTCTGCTTCTGTTTGAGACACATATCCAATAGACTCAGTGCTTCACTCGACCCATCCCCTGTATGACTCTTAAACATCATTCCTGTGGAATAAAAAATTGAGGCGAGGGGGTTTGGCTGCATTCACAGTAATGTGCAATTCTTGACACCTAAGTCAAGCGCTCTCTGGGAAACATCATGAATCTTTTTACACCTGCCCGCGACCGACCCATGAGCTGTGACCCTCACTTTGAAAAAGCCCGACCGACAAAATACCAAGAGGTAGGGATTAGTTGAGAAAGGTTACAAAATACCTGGAAAACCTTCTCAAAGGCATGAATGAGTGCTAGATTAGTTTACACTTTTCCCTGCAACTACACAGGAGACACACAACACTTATAAGTACATGTGCTCCCACAGACTAACAATGACTATGAAGGAGAGGTTCTCTTATGTTCTGGAAAAACTGACATGGGAGAATCTGTTAAAGAAAGTCATGCAATGTTTTCTGAGTAATTGGATGATCTCCTATGGAACTGCTTAGTAGACTGGTCTGCATTTAAAAATTCTGCGACCAGCCTGGCTGAGTACACCACTCGAGTAACTGACTTCATTAGAAAGTGTGTAGAAGACTGTGTGCCAAAGAAGCAAATCTGTGTATCCAGCCCGAAACCATGGATGAACAGGGATATCCACTGCTTGCTGAAGTCCTGGTTTGAAGTATTCAGGTCAGGCGACCCTGACCTATGCAAGAAATCAAGATATGATCTATGGAGGCCTATCAAAGACACTAAAAGACAGTACTGGACCAAGCTAGGGTTCCAGGTAAGTCACATGGACTCCCACTGACTATGGTAAGGCCTGCAAATCATAGCAGGCCTCAAAATGAAGACATGTAAAATTGCTGGCACCAATGCTCCCCTCCCCAATGAGCTCAACGCATTCGATGCGCATTTTGAGCAAGAGGTCAGTGACAGCATGCCCTCCATCCCGGAAGCCTCAGACAAACTTTTATCCAAGGTCACCATTGCAGATGTCAGAGCAGCCTTCTGAAAAGTCAACCCACAGAAAGCAACTGGCCCCGATGGGGTACCTGAACGAGCACTCAGGTCCTGTGTGGACCAGCTGGTGGGGGTATTCACAGACATCCTCAACTTCTCTATACACATAAGAACATAAGAAATAGGAGCAGGAGTAGGCCATCTAGCCCTTTGAGCCTGCCCTGCCATTCAATAAGATCATGGCTGATCTGAAGTGGATCAGTTCCACTTTCCCGCTTTCTCCCCATAACGCTTAATTCCCTTGTCTATCAGAAACCTATCTACCCGTGACTTAAATATATTCAGTGAGGTAGCCTTCACCACTTCAACGGGCAGAGAATTCCAGAGATTCACCACGCTTTGAGTGAAGAAGTTCCTCCTCAACTCCAATCTAAACTGCACCCCCCTTATTTTGAGGCTGTGCCCTCTAGTTCTGCTATCCTTTCTAAGCAGGAAGAATCTCTCTACCTCTACACTTCATTATCTTATATGTCTCTATAAGATCCCCCTCAGCCTACTAAACTCCAATGAGTACAAACCCAGTCTATTCAATCTCTCTTCATCGGCTAACCCCCTTGTCTCCGGTATCAGCCTAGTGAACCTTCCCTGCACTCCCTCCAAGGCCAATATATCCTTCCGTAAGTGCAGCGACCAAAATTGCACCAATCTGAGGTCCCTACTGGCTTCAAGAGGATGGTCATCCAGTACCAAAGAAAAGCCAAGCAGCATGCTTTAATGACTGTCATCTGGTGGCTCTGATATCCATCATTATGAAGTGCTTTGAAAGGTTAGCCATGGCATAAATCAATTCTGTCTCCCAGATTGCCTGGATCCACTCCAGTTCACCAATGGCTGCAACAGTTCCACAGCAGATGCCATCTCCCTAGCCCTACATTCAACCCTGGAACACTTAGGTAACAAAGACACCTATGTCAGCCTCCTACTTATTCACTACCGCTCAGCCTTTAACACTATTACTCCTATGAAACTCATCTCCAAACTTCGTTGCCTGGGGCTCAGCTCCTCCCTCTGCAACTGGAACCTAGAATTCCTAACCCACAAATTGCAATCAGTCAGGATAGGCAACAACATCTTCTCCATGATCATCCTCAACACCGGTGCCTTGAAAGGCTGTGCCCTCAACACCTTACTATACTCCTTATACACCTACAACTGTGTGGCCAAATTCCCCTCCAATGCGATTGTGATCGGATCTCAAACAATGATGAGATGGTGCACAGGAAAGAGATAGAGAATCTGGTGAACTGATGTGATGACAATAATCTCTCCCTCAATATCAGCAAACCAAAGGAGATAATCATCGACTTCTGGAAGCATAGTGGAGGACATGCCTCTACCTACCTCAACAGGGTCGTAGTGGAAATGGTCGAGAGCTTCAAGTTCTAAGCGTCCAGATCATCAACAACCTGTCCTAGTCCCCCCGTGTCAATACTATAATTAAGAAAGCCCACCAACACCACTACTTTCTCAGAAACCTGAGGAAATTTGACATGTCCGCTATGACCCTGACCAACTTTTACAGCTGCACCATAGAAAGCATTCTTTCTGGTTTTATCACAGCTTGGTATGGCTCCTACTCTGTCCAAGATCACAAAAAACTACAAAGGGTTGTGGACAAAGCCCTGGCCATCATGCACATCAGCCTGCCATCCATTAATTCTGTTTACACTTTCTGCTGCCTCAGAAAAGCAGCCAGCATAGTCAAGGACCCCACACGCCCTGGATATACTCTCTTCCTCCTTCTGCCATTGGAAAAAAGATACAGAAGTCTGAGGTCATGTACCAACCGACTCAAGAACAGCTTCTTACCTGCTGCTATCAGTCTTTTGAAAGGGCCTACCTTGTATTAAAATGATCTTTCTCTGCATTCTAGCTATGACTGTAACATTACATTCTGCACTCTTTTCCTTCGCTATGTGCGTATTCTTTGTCCTATAGCAAGCAAGAAACAATACTTTTCACTGTATGCTAATACATGTGACAAAAATAAATAAAAGCAAAAAATCTCTGATGATCAATTCCTCAAGACAATAAAGTCATTATTGTGGGCAATTCCAATGCCAATGACCACATCACATGGGCAAGCATCATCAGTTCACATGTATTCAAAAAGCAAACTTAAATGGATGGTTCCTACTTGGGTTGTGCGTCAAGCATGACATTGCCATAATACCATGTTCCACCTGAAAGGAAAATGCAAGACAGCCTGGCAACACACATGATGTAAGTACTGATATTTCCTTGATTATGTGCTTGTCAGATAGAAGGAAAAGGCTGATGTTGAGGTAACTTGTCCTTGGTGAGGAGCTGACAGTTGAACAGATCACTGTTTAGCTGAGTCTAAAGAATCAAAACATCATGAATCAATTTGTCAGCGATGGCCACAGCTAGATGTCAAACTCCTCAGGCACTCTACTGTTGCCATAGATCTTGCCACATAACCTGACACCATTCTGCAGTATGATCTGCCTCCCCTAGTTAATGCAGAGGATGAAGAGAAACAACTCTGTGGTGAGAACTTCAGTATATGCCCTGGCATACTACAAACAGAAGCACAAAGACAGGTTTCATGAGAGTGGTGAAAACATTTCTCATCTTCTCAAATAGAAGGAAATCACACATGTGGGTCTTCAGCAGCCCATCAGTCAATGATGAAGCATCATGCCTATATGTAGGCTAACAACAAACTCCAATGCGCTTCAAGAAAAATGCAGAATGTCTGATGGAAGGTAAAAGCTGAGCTGCAACAGAGCTAAGAGGCATGATCTGTGTTTTTAGAATATGCTGAAGACTTTACATGGCCTAGGCCCGATATCCTTTACTTCTATTTTAACAGTGGAAGTGGTCTAATCAGCATTAAGGTAGCTGCTATGGGAAACTGGTGTGAGTAGTTCATCACCTCCTCAATGGGAATCTCACATTTCATCAAATTCTCAACATCAAATTGAGCAATTGCCTAAAGGTAAAAAATCCTGGGAAGAATTTTCCCAAATATCAACAAAGGCTGACAGCAGGGAGAATAGCACATTGGCACGTTAGATATCATGGGTGGCTTTCTCTGCTGGATATTTCTGGACTTAGTGAAAAATAATGGCAAGGGGAAGGTCCCACGATGCCTCTGATTGAGCTGATGATACTAGCAACTTCATGTTTTGTAGATCGGGGCACCATTTTTAAAGGCCAACCTCATGCCCAGAAAGTAACCAGGAACCCCTGTCCCACACGCAACTCCTCCTCTCTGCCAGAATCGTCCTCTGGTCATGCCCGGATAGTGCCCAGTCATGACTTTCTGAACAATGAATTCACCTGAACTCCTCTGAGAGGGCTACCTGCCAGGCGCATGCATCAAGAGACCTGTCGTGATTCACATCAGTCTACCCTGATGCCAATGTAAATGGACGAATGGACTTTCTTACAGGGGCAGGGAAAGAGGTAATTCAGGAGTAGAGGCCTGATAATGAAATATGAATGTATGGAAATGATGTCCTCAGCATTAAATGTGGGGAATCACATTACGTCACTGACAGGGGGTGGGGACAATTGCTTCACATTTTTATGTTGGTAAGAAATGTGATTCGGTCCTCTCATGATGTTGTCCACTCCCAGCACCAAAGTTGCCCAAAATAAGAGGGAGCCCCGGCCCCTGTCTCGTCCTCCTTGTGCTCAAAAGATGAAAATGATAACAAATAAACCAGATAAGGCAAAGCTCCTGACCCAGATATACATTCCAGCAGAGATTTATATGTAATAGTGAAAAGCTTGTAAACAAACCGAGAGAATCTTGGATCAGGAAAATTGCTCCAGGGCCTCAAGGGTGCCAACATGTCCAGCATCTGGAAGTGGAAAGGATCCAAAACAGTGTGTGGCATCTACTGAGAAATAAATCTTTTCAATCACAGGAAAATCCTTTCAACGGCCCTACTAAACTCTCAATCATTGTGTCCTCCTAGTATCACAATGTGGCCAAAGAGCTAACTGGAGGACAGCCAATAGAGTTTGCAGCAAAATAACTACAATAAAAAGCACAGAAAGCACTATCAAGATCTATGTATGTTATTGATAAACCTAACTAAAACTTCTGATAGTGAGAGTCAACCTGATACATAGCACTTGCTCTTCTAACTGGGATGCCTGCACAAGTTTGTCAAAATCCTGCACCTACTGCTTGATGGCATGGTTGAATAAGTTTCTGCCTGTGGTGAGATGTCCGGTACCTTTGTAGTAACCAGCAGCATAAAGCAATGATGCATTGTGGCTCCCCAACTCTTAAATCTCTTCTTTGCTGAAATGCTTAATGAAGCCACCAGAGATATATGCCTGTAGGCATCAACATTAGGCTTCATTCAAGAAAGCTCTTCAATCTTTCCAGACTGCGTGCCTTCACCAAAATCACAGAGGAAATAATTACAAAGCTTCTGTATGCAGATGGCTGTGGTCTAGCTGCCCTCAACAACAAAGACATCCATTCAATGGGAAACAAATTTTCGCAGTTACAAAATTTGATTTCCCAATCAGTATCTTGAAGCCTGAGAGTATATTTGACCAACATGGGGCACACATAATGAAGCACCAAACACAACCATTAATGGCACCAGTCTCAAGGTTGTAGAAACATGACGGTGATTGGTATTGTGTGTGTATTACAAGATCTGATCATTTTGTTACATTGCTCTCTCTGTTGAGGGGATGTAAATAAAGTTAGTTCAATTACCACTGCTTGCAACTGAGCATGTGTTAGTACTCAGTATAATACACAATAGAATGATAGTGACGAGGCTGGGATGGAACTTTATTTTACATCTCTTTTGAGAATCTAAGGACTAAAGAGCATTGTGGTACACTTTTGAACTACTAAAGTTAATTTTAAGGAGTTTTAAGCAAGTTGAAAGATTTCTTCATGTGCACATCATATTCATGTACATGGTAAGTCAGCATGGTATGTAATTGGAAAGAGAAGGCACTATAGGAGAAAGTTAGGGGCATTGGGGAATATAACCCTAACAAAGAGGATTGAGGTAATTATGAATGAAGTTTAGACATTTACCTGAAAGTGAATAAGATAGGAGATGAGGATAAAGTAAATGCTTCCCTCACCATGATGGGGCCAGATGCTTTTGATGTTAGCTAATGTTATCTGAGAGACTTCAATTTGATACAAGTAGCTGAATTTAATGAAATCCTGGACTCAAGTTTTGGTGGTGACAGAATGAGATTGCATTCCATGGAAGGAAGCAGCTGCCAAGTGAAACTATAGCAGATTACATTTTCAAATTCAAAAAAACTCTCTTGTCACTGTGGGCATGACACAAACTTAGAAACTGGCCTGAGAGACACATTTGTTGCAACTTGAAAGAAACAATAAAATCTAAGCCAAGTTTTAAGCAAAGGCAATAATCTGATATGGAAGGAAGCCCAAGTGAGACCAAAACCAAGGAAATGGCAGAAAGCAATGGTTGCAGATTGTAATTACTAGGGACAAGGTATTGAATAAACTGATAGGATTAAAGGACCCAATGGCCTGCACCAAAGGGCATTAAAAGAGGTGACAGCAGAAATAGTGGAACTTGGAAATGTTACATTTGGTTCCCTCATCCAGGTCATTTATATACATCATGAGTAGATGGGACCCAAGCACTGATTCCAGTGATAGCCTCCTAGTCTCTATAACTCGAAAAAAATGCCCACTTATTTTCACTCTCTGTTTCCAGTCTGTCAACAAATTTTTGATCCGTGTCAATATATTATCCCCTACCCTGTGTGCTTTAATTTTGCCCAATAAGTCTTATAAAGGACCTTATCAAAAACCTTCCAAAAGACCACATGCACTGCATATATCGTTCACCCTAATCTATTCTGATATCTGTAAATTTCTTTCATACACAAATAAAATACCAGTGTCTGCCAGAGAAATTACTAAAAACCTCAGAAGGATGTGGTTGGTGTTCAGTAAAGTGTCCAATTATGTCATGGCATAAATGTCTGACAACACCAGGTTTAAGTCCAACCGATTTATTTGATGGTAAACTCACAAGCTTTCGAGGTTAAGCTCTTTTTCAGGTGAATGGAGAGTTCTGGCCTCAGACAAAGCATATAAAGCACAGACAATTTACAGATTACTGATTAGAATGCGAATCCTTACACCTAACCTGCTGTTCAAGTCCTAAAGTGGCCAACAATGTGAGTGGAAGGAGAACTGATCACAGGTTAAAGAGATGTGTATTGTCTCCAGACAGTACAGTAAGTGAGGTTTTGCAAACCCAGGCAAGTCACGGGGGTTACAGATAGTGCGACATGAACCCAAGATCCCTGTTGAGACCGTCCTCGTGTGCAGAACTTGGCTATCAGTCTCTGCTCAGCGACTCTGCGCTGTCGTGTGTCGTGAAGGCTGCCTTGGAGAATGCTTACCCGAAGGTCAGAGGCTGAATGCGTGTAACCACTGAAGTGTTCGCCAACTGGAAGGGGACAGTCTTGCCTTGTGATTGTTGAGCAATGTTCATTCATCCGTTGTTGTCGCGTCTGTAGGATCCAAGTGGAGAGGATCTCCAAGAAGATTGTGCATATCGACACAAACATCAAGTTTTTACAGAGATGCAAGGAAGCAGACAAGATACCAAAAGGACTACAGATCACGAACCCACTCAGGGCAACTTATAACACAGACTACGCTGAGAGACTTTGCCATCGCACCTCTCTCACACTCCTCAACCACCTCATACACCAGCTCTACAGCAAACGACGCACCCTGGAAACTAAAATGGAATACATATTCTCAACTTGTGCTCAGGATGCAGACCAGCTGCGAAACTCTGCCAAGCAGATGAGACAAAGAAACTACACCACCTACGTGCACACTAAGAACAGGAAACCTGAAAAACTCAGCATCACCACCAGCAACAACCAAGCCTCCCCCGGCACCACAGTAGAAAACAGCACAACCGCAGGGAGGTCTATTGTCAACTTGTCGGACTATACACTTCAACGAGATGAAATCGAAGTTCTCAGCCGAGGGCTCAATTTCTGCCCCACCACCAAGATGGACCCCATCAGTCTCGCAGCAGACATGAGGAATTCATCAGGCGAATGAGGCTGCGGGAGTTTTTCCACAAACCCCAAGAGGCCAACTGCGAACACAATGAGACAGCCGATGAACCAGAACAGCCAACAGAGATCCACAGTGCAGCAACCTAAGAGGAAGGAATCCAATTGGACTCCTCCGGAAGGCCGCTGCCCTCGACTGGACTTGTATGCCCAAACCATCAGGAGGTGCGTTAACACCAGATTCATCAGCCGCACTCACAAGACAGCCCCGAACATCACCCAAGCACAACCCAACGGCATCCACACTCTCAAGACCAATCGCAACATTGTCATCAAACCAGCAGACAAAGGAGGGGCCATCATCATACTGAACAGAATGGATTACTGTAAAGAAGTGTACCAACAACTAAACAGTGAGGAACACTACAGACAGTTACCCACAGATCTGACCAAAGAACACACTCGTCAACTCAACACTCTGATCAAGACCTTTGATCCGGACCTTCAGAGCACCCTCCAGGCTCTCATTCCACGTACTCCCCGCGTTGGAGATCTCTACTGCCTCCCAAGGATACACAAGGCAAACCCACCCGGCCGTCCCATCATATCAGACAATGGGACTCTGTGTGAGAACCTCTCCGGCTACGTCGAGGACATCCTGAAACCCATTGTACAAAGAACCCCCAGCTTTTGTAGCGACACTACGGACTTCCTACAGAAACTCAGCACACATGGAGCAGTTGAACCAGGGACACTCCTCGTCATAATGGATGTCTCGGCGCTCTATACCAACATCCCCCACAATGATAGCATTGCTGCGACTGCCTCAGTATTCAATGCCGACAACTGCCAGTTTCCAGATGCAATTTTACAACTCATCCACTTTATCCTGGACCACAATGTCTTCACCTTCAACAACCAGTTTTTCATCCAGACACATGGAACAGCCATGGGGACCAAATTCGCACCTCAATATGCCAACATCTTCATACACAGGTTCGAACAAGACTTCTTCACTGCACGGAATCTTCAACCGATGCTATACACTAGATACATCGATGACATTTTCTTCCTTTAGACTCATGGTGAACAATCACTGAAACAACTATGTGATGACATCAACAAGTTCCACCCCACCATCAGACTCACCATGGACAATTCTCCAGAATCAGTTGCATTCTTGGATACACGCATCTCCATCAAGGACGGTCACCTCAGCACCTCACTGTACCGCAAGCCCACAGACAATCTCACAATGCTCCACTTCTCCAGCTTCCACCCTAAACATGTTAAAGAAGCCATCCCCTATGGACAAGCCCTCCGTATACACAGGATTTGCTCAGATGAGGAGGATCGTGACAGACATCTCCAGACACTGAAAGATGCCTTCAGAAGAACAGGATATGGCGCTTGACTCATAGATCGACAGTTCCGATGTGCCACAGCGGAAAACCGCACCGATCTCCTCAGAAGACAAACACGGGACATGGTGGACAGAGTACCCTTCGTCGTCCAGTACTTCCCCAGAGTGGAGAAGCTACGACATCTTCTCCGAAGTCTTCAACATATCATTGATGAAGACGGACACCTTGCCAGGGCTATTCCCACACCCCCACTTCTTGCCTTCAGACAACCATGCAACCTCAAACAGACCATTGTTCGCAGCAAACTACCCAGCCTTCAGGAGAACAGTGACCACAATACCACACAACCCTGCCACAGCAACCTCTGCAAGGCATGCCCGATCATCGACACGGATACCATCATCACACGTGAGAATACCATCCACCAGGTACACGGTAAATACTCCTGCAACTCGGCCAACGTTATCCACCTGATACATTGCAAGAAAGGATGTCCCGAAGCATGGTACATCGGGGAGACCATGCAGAAGCTACGACAATGGATGAATGAACATCGCTCGACAATCACCAGGCAAGACTGTTGGCGAACACTTCAGTGGTCACGGGCATTCAGCCTCTGACCTTCGGGTAGGCGTTCTCCAAGGCGGCCTTCACGACACACGACAGCGCAGAGTCACTGAGCAGAGACTGATAGCCAAGTTCCGCACACATGAGGACGGTCCCAACAGGGATTTCGGGTTCATGTCGTACTATCTGTAACCCCCGTGACTTGCCTGGGTTTGCAAAACCTCACTTACTGTACTGTCTGGAGACAATACACATCTCTTTAACCTGTGATCAGTTCTCCTTCCACTCACATTGTCGGCCACTTTAGGACTTGAACAGCAGGTTAGGTGTAAAGATTCGCATTCTAATCAGTAACCTGTAAACTATCTGTGCTTTATATGCTCTGTCTGAGGCCAGAACTCTCCATTCACCTGAAGAAGAGCTTAACCTCGAAAGCTTGTGAGTTTACTATCAAATAAATTGGTTGGACTTAAACCTGCTGTTGTCAGACTTTTTACCGTGTTTATCCCAGTCCAACGCCGGCATATCCACATCATAACTGGCTTAAACAGTGTTATTGCAGTGTTACTGCAGTCAGAGTTGTCATCTTTCTTGGTCAGCATTATGACATCTCTCAGATCTCCTGGCACATTCCCCATCTTCCAGATGAGACAAAAGAGACCATGTATTTGCACCAGTAAGGCATGCTGTACCACTAAGGCTACAGGCCAAGATGCTTATTTGTCACCATAAGACATAGGAGCAGAAGTAGACCATTTGGCCCATTGAGTCCGCTCTGCCATTCAATGAGATCATGACTTTTCTGATATAATAATCCTAAACTCCACTTTCCCACCTTATCTCAATGATTGTTGATTCCCTTACAGATTCAAAATCTGTCTATCTCAGCTTTGAACAACTGAATCATCTAACCTCGATAGCATTCTGCAGTAAAGAATTCCACAGATTTATTGCCCTCTGAGAAAATGAATTCCTCCTCATCTCTGTCTTAAATGAGTGGCCCCTTACTCTGAGATTATGCCTTCTGGTCCTAGATTCTCCCAAAAAGACAAATAATATCTGTGTCTATTCTGTCAAATCTCCCGACAATCATATATGTATCAATGAAGTCACCTCTCATTCTTCCGTCTCCAACCTTCTCAACCCCCGTCTATACTCAGGATCACCATCTCAATACAGTTATATCTTAGACTTTTTCATCTTTGAAACACTTTCTCAAGGAATGTAGCACATAAGTGTCCACTAATCGTCTGCTTTTGGTTCTTTGTTCATTGGTACTGCAGGTAATCCTCTCCTGTATCACCTTGGTACCATTTCAGTTTTGTATTTCATTCTACTATTCTTTCTCTCCCATTTATGTCATATTTCATTTTATGAAATAAATAATTAGTGAGTGCATGCAAGCAATGAAATGGGTAACAGATGATAATGCATCTCTGAGGGAGATGGATTTGGAGGGATTTAGGAGGTACAGTAATCTCTCTTGTTTTCACAGCTGCACAGAAGAGAGCATTCAGGATTTGTGTTACTCCATGGTGATAATTGATGTTGAAGACTTTGAATCTCCTTGGCTGCCATTGTCTTTCTGTATTATGGTGGTCAACAAGTTTCCACTAACAACTCCAGCCACTTCCTTCTGAAGTCTTTCACAGAATAGTTATCTTTTTCCTCTTTAATGTCAAATTGGGGATTCCTCCTCAATATAATTTCACTCACAAGCTACTCTAATTCTTTGTTTGTAAAATGAACAGCTCCACTTTCCTTCACTTTTGCTTTTGAAATGTCTTTATGAGCTCTCATTTCAACTTAATGTTCTCCCCACTGATAGAAGGACGTGCACTTCTGGCAATATATTAAATGACCTTCATATTATCAATGAAACTGATGAGGGAATACATAAAATAATTTAATTTTATTTCATAAAAATTACTTTTAGAAGGAATATATTTTCTGCTTCAGGGCAGCACAGTGGCACAGTGGTTAGCACTGTTGCTTCACAGTGCCAGGGATCTGGGTTTGATTCCCGGCTTGGGTCACTGTCTGTGTGGAGTCTGCATGTTGTCCCCATGTCTGCGTGGGATTCCTACGGGTGCTCCGATTTCCTCCCACAGTCCAAAGATGTGTGGGTTAGGTGGATTGGCCATACTAAATTGTCCCTTAGTGTCAGGGTAACAAGCTAAGGTAACTACATGGGGTTACAAGGATCGGGCCTGGCTGAGATTATGGTCAATGCGGACATGATGGGCTGAATGGCCTCCTCCTGCATGTAGGGATTCTATGATCCATGATCTATATCATAAATACTGTAATGGCAGATTTTGTTATATTGTCTGATCAGTGAAATTGAAGGGAAGTTTGATTGAGATAGAACATCCCTTGCTAGTTGAAAATAAATGTTAAAGAATACCCCAGAGCTGTGGCTTTGAGGCTCGTGCCCTTGTCCAGCTGAGGAAGTACGAGCCTTTCTGTAGTTGCCTATGCGTTTCAGTTCTCTTTTTTACTATTATGTTGTCCATCGCCTTTAAATCACAATATTCCATATTCCCTTCTCCCTCTTTTCCTTTTGTTCATTGCCTTTTCCAGATGTTTTGTACTTGATCTTTGTCATGGAACTATCATCATCTGCAAGTTCCCCTTCCTGACCTGGACATATAGCGCCATCCCTTCATGGTCACAGAGACAAAGTCCTATAGCTCACGACCTGACAGTATTGTGGGAGTACCTTCAGCACATGGACTGCAATCATTATAAAAAAAATCATCACCACTATCTTAGCAAAGGCAACCTGTGATGGATAATAAATGTTTGCTTAGCCCGGGATGCCCATGTGCCAAGAATTTTTTTTCAAATCTGCAACTTGCCCTTAGGTTGCAACTCATCACTTACCTTGTGTTCTTTCAGTGGTGATCATGAATGACACCTGTGTACTTTTTCTAGATTCTGTTTGAGAATTAAAAGGTATTTATGCCCTTCAGCAGTGCAGCCACAGTGCCTCCTGGGGGAGACTTGCAGGTTGTTTTGGAGGGCAATATCAAGTAGGTAATGAGGCAAAAGGGGTTATCAACTTAAAGATTGATAATGAAAATGCTAAGTTTTAGCTGGCAAATATAAATACATTCTGAATGGGAAGCGAGTTATTGTACTTCCTTATCTCTGTTTAGCCTTTCTTCATACTTTTGCTTTTGCAATATGGATGAACATGGACATGCAAGGAGTGAGACCATTAATAATAAGAAGTCGCATTTCCCAGTACAAAGACAAGTTTTAAAATACCCATGGGATTTGGGAGGATGTTTTAAAACTTGATGCAGTCACTTTCGTATTTGAATTGGTATTTAGTATTGGAGTGTGCTTTCTCCTAATGTTAAATCATCATCACCTCGGAGTATTTCTTTGTGCTTGTAACTATCAAGAATCTGCCAGTTGCATATTTGACATAACAACTCTCTAATTGACTCTCCACCTCAAATAAAACACTTGCAAGAGCATTTGGAGAATCTCTCAGTATTTTTCTCCCCTGTCGGAAATCATTATTGTCATCCGGTGTCATAAATAATAAATCTAACTGCTTTGACAGTCCCCAAATATAATGCCAGACATGAATGTTACACTGGTTAATATTATAAAGAAAGAGCCAGATAAATATTGGAAATAGGAAACAATAACAGATGATATCAGTAATCAAAGCAGCATGAGGAAAAGCCGGCTGACACTGAGTGTGTATTCCCATATTAATACAATGTTTAACCGAAAGTCAATGTTTTATAAAACAATAACCAAGTACCCAACTAAGTGACAAGCTGTGATTCACAATTCATGTCCCAAATATAGCAGACCTTGCTTGGAAAATTATTTCATCAATGTTATCCATTCAATGTTATCTGTGATATATTTGATAAATGATCAAAACCAATGGCAACATTTTTTGTACCACCTGAATATTGGATTTGCGAAGAGATAGAAACATGTTTAAGTACTTCGTTGATTAACATTCAACTCAGCAATCTTCATTTTTCTACTTCTTGGCTGGGTCACTACATTCAGTGTTGTTCTGTGGGTATGGAACACTCAATCTCTTGGGATGGCAGCAACTGACAAAACATAAGCAAGAGCTACACAGCTTAAAAACATCACTGAATCAAGATCAGTTTCTAAATAGTAGATCACTTCTTGAAGCAGGATTGAAATTCATGTTGGATAAGTTTAAAAGAGAATTCAAAGACAAACATGTAAGAAAGATAAGGTGTGTTTTTTTTCCAGGATGTACATGAAGTGCTAGATTTAACAAAATTTTGAAGACACAAAGTTACTGCCAACTGATACAAATCTAAAATGAATAACTATGCCTTCAAGGAAGAATGTACACAAACTTTAAAGGATTGAGAAAAGTTAAGGGAATTCTTGAGGGTGAATGTGAGAAAAGTTGCAGTTTTCAATGCTCCAGACTTCAACACCTTCACCGTCTTTCCAATCGTAACTGCCTTCTGAAATCCTCTCCCACAACTTACACAGAAGCCAACAGGAACTTCAAGGCCACCCAACCTTTCCTCACCAGTAACTATACTAGCCCATAACCCTCGGGTACAGCAAAAAAAACCTCTCAGTAGAATGATCAAAAGAGCTATTCTTTTTCAATGGGGATCGTGGAATGGTCTGCTTACAGTCTGATGTTGAGCATGAATTTACACTTGTGATAAATGTAGTTGTACATGCAAGAGCAAACCAAAGGGTTGTGAAGCATCTCCCCTGAACATTCCCACTGCTGCTGTAAATAATTTGTGACTTTGCTTTAAGACAACCATTCGGGAAAACTATTATTCTATTCAATCAGAATTGAAGAGATGGAATCCAGAAACATCTGCAGAATTAGAGAAACAGCTGAGGAACAGTAGTCAAACTGTTTTGTCTGAGGTAGGTGGCTTCAGGGATTGCCTTAAACAGCCGACTACTAAAGAGAGATCTTATCTATGATTCAGATAAATCAGAGTTAATCACAGATACATCTGGTAGGCCTTCTGCATCAAAGAAAAGTTGCAAATTGATTCAGAAACAGCCTAATGCTAATGTTGCCCCATCAGCCAGGGTAGCGTTTGGAAACTAAGCAATAGTGTAAAGGTATTAATGGAACACAGTGGAGTAAGCGTGACTGTGCATATAACTGCATTATGAGAGTGTATAAGGAGCAGCTGTTCCCATTAGTTGAAGGGTCAGTCACAAAGGACATAGGTTCAAGCTGAGGCACTGGAGGTTAAGGTGGGAGATGAGGAAAACTTTTACCCAGAGAGTGGTGATAGTCTGGAATGCTCTGCCTGGAAGGGTGGTAGAGGCAGGTTGCCTCACATCCTTTAAAAAGTATCTGGATGAACACTTGGCACATCATAACATTTTGGGTTACGGGCCAAGTGCTGGCAGATTAGGTGGGATTTCAGGTATTTCTAATATGCCAGTGAAGGGGCTCATTGGGCCAAAGGGCATCTTCTGCACTCTATGATTCTAACTCTGCTCCCCCTAACCTGGTGGAGGTATTCCATTTCCAATGTTAACGTCCCTCTTCTCAATAAACACAAACATTGGAAATAATTAACAATATTAATAAGCCAAGAGACTGTAATTTTTCAGACCCCTCGGGATTTAACAATGAATGATGTGGAGATGCCGGCATTAGACTGGGGTAAACACAGTAAGAAGTCTGACAACACCAGGTTTAAGTCCAACCGATTTATTTGATAGTAAACTCACAAGCTTTTGGGGTTTGTCCCTTCGTCAGGTGAATGGGGAGTTCTGGCCTCAGAGCATATAACAGCATAGACAGTTTACAGATTACTGATTAGAATGCAAGTAAAGAAGTAAAGACTCGCATTCTAATCAGTAATAAACTATCTAAGCTGTTATATGCTCTGTCTGAGGCCAGAACTCTCCATTCACCTGATGAAAGGACAAACCCCGAAAGCTTGTGAGTTTACTATCAAATAAATCGGTTGGACTTAAACCTGGTGTTGTCAGACTTCTTACTGTGTTTAACAATGAATGCACAGAAGACATGGAAGATTTCGGTATTATCTTACATTTAGAATGTAACTAGTTAAATTCTATAATATAATCACCGATAATTGTTCAGTTATACTCTCAACTTGACAACTAATTAGTCAAATAAAACTGGATAAAGCTGACAAGGCTGTTTAGGCGATACAGTTGCAGCATGTTGGGGCTGATTGATAATTTTGTGACCCACAGCATCCGCATCTGCACTAAGTGTCTGCAGCTGCAGGAATTTCAGCTCCAAGTTGATGAGCGGGAGTCAAAGATTCAGACATTGCGATGCATCAGGGAGAGGAACAATACTGGGACACTTAGTTCCAGGAGGCAGTGTCACCCTTATTCTCGATAATTCAGACTTGGCCCATGGTCACAGATGGGTGTATGTGACTGTAGGAAGCTATGGGAATCTAGAACGTAACAATTGAGGGCCCTTAGCCCTTGCTATTATCAACTGGTTCAAAGTTTTGCAGCTTGTGTGGACAACAGGAGAGGCTGCAGGAAGGATGAACAAACTGACTTCAGCACCATGTTGAAAGAGAAAATGGAGTTGGATGGGTGGGTAGAGGGTGCAGTTGGCAAAAAGCAATTAGTTGTGTTAGAGGACAGTATAGGTAAATAGACACTGTTTTGTGCAGTTGAGAACATAAATCACAAAGGCTATGCCTAGTGCCAGAGTTAAGGACATCTCCTTGTGGCTTGAGACAACTTGGAGTGGAAAAGAAAAGACTTAGTTGTAGTGGACTTACCAGTACCAATGTCATGGGTAGGATTAAGAAACAGTTGCTGCTGAGGGAATATAATTGGTTAGAAACATAGAAAATAGGAACTGGAATCGGCTATTTGGCCCTTCCAACATGCTGCACCATTCATTATGATCTTGGTTGATCATCCAACTCAATTTCCTGATCCGGCCTTTCCTCATATCCTTGGATTCCCTTTACCTCAAGAACTATATCAAACCGCTTCTTGAAAACACGCAATGTTTTGGCCTCAACTATTTTCTGTGGTCACAAATTTTACAGGTTTACCATTCTTTGGGTGAAGAAATTTTTCCTTATTTCAGTGCTAAAAGTTGTACCCTGTATCCTTAAACTATGACCTCTGGTTTGGGCAGCCCCACCATCAAGAATATCATTACTGAATTTACCCTGTCCAGTCCTGTTGGGATTTTATAGGTTTCTATGAGACCCTCCTCATTCTTCTTAAACTCCAGTGAATTTTATCCTAACTGACTCAATCTGTCCTTGTACATCAATCCCACCACCCCACAAATCACTCTGGTAAGCCTTCTCTGCACTCCTTCTATCACAAGAACATCCTTCCTCAGATGAGGAGACCATAACTACACACAGTATTCCAGGTGTGTTCTGACCAAAACCCTGTATAATTGCAGCAAGACATCCCTACTCATGTACTTGAATCCTCTCATTATGAAAGCCTACATACCATTTGCCTTCTTTACTGCTTGCTGCAGCTGCACACTTACCTTCGGTGGCTGGTTTACAAGGACACCCAAGTCTTGTTAAACTTTCACATCTCTTAATTTATAGCCATTTAGATAATAACCTATCTTCCTGTTTTTGCTCCCAAAGTGGATAACCTCACATTTATGTACAATATGCTGCATCTGCCATGCATTTTCTCACTCACACAGCGTGTCCAAATTATACTGAAGCATATCTGTATCCAACTCGCAGCTTGCCCTCCCACCCAGTTTTGTGGCATTTGCAAAATTGGAGACATTATATTCAGTTCTCTCATATAAATAATTCATATATATAGTGAATAGCTGGGGTCCTAGCACGGGTCCTTACAGTACTCCACTAGCCTGCCATTGGGAAAATTACCCATTTATTCCAACTACAACAAAAACAGAAAATGCTCGAAAATCTTGGTAGGTCTGACAGAGAGAATAGAGCTAACATTTCAAGTCTAAATGAACCTTCGTGACACGGGTTTATTTATTCCTACGCTTTGTTTTCTGTCTGACACCTAGTTTTCTATCCATCTAAATACACTACCCCAACCTCATGCATTTTAATTTTACATGCTAATCTCTTATGTGGAACTTTGTTGAAAGCTTTCTGAAAGTCCAAATAAATCACATCTACTGACTCTCCCTCATCAATTCTACTAGTGACATCCTCAAAGAATTCTAGTAGATTTGTCAAGCACAATTTCCCTTTCGTAAATTCATGCTGACTCTGTCCAATCCCACCACTATTTTCCAAGTGCTGTGCTATAAAACCTTTGGGAATGGACTCTAGAATTTTTTCCACTACTGACGTCAGGCTAACTGGTCTGTAATTCCCTGTTTTCTCTCCACCGTGCTTTTGAATAGTGGGGTTACATTAGCTCCCATTCAATCTGTAGGAGCTGTTCCAGAGTCTATAGGATCTTAGAACAACAAAGCATTCACCATTTCTCGGGCCACTTTCTTAAGAACTCTGGAATGTAGATTATCAGGTCCTGGGGGTTTATCAGCCTTCAATCCCATAAGTTTCCCCAATACCATTTCTCTATTAAGACTAATTTCTTTCAGTTCCTTCCTCTTATTAAATCTTGTGTTCCCCAACATTTCTGGTATGTTATTGTGTTGCCCTTTGTGAAGATGGAACAAACATATATTTAGCTGCTCAGCCATTTCCCTGAGTAATGTTTCCCAATCTACCATAGTCAACTCATGCTTCATATCACAGTTTTCTTTATTAAGATTCAGGACCTTTGTCTCAGAATCAACTGCATCGCTCTCCACCTTGATAAAAAAAATTTAATCATATTATGATCACTCATCCACAAGAATTTTCACATGACTAGATTGCTAAATATTCCTTTCTCATTACACAATACTAAGTCTTTGATGGTCTGTATTGTCATTGGTTCCTCAATGTACTGGTCCAGGAAATCATTCTGTAAACACTACAGGAATTCCTTCTCTACGGTATTGTTACTAATTTGATTTGTCCAGTCCAGTTGCAGATTAAAGTCAAGCATAGTTACAGATTACCTTTATTGTTTATACATCTAATTTTCCTTTAAATGTCATTCCCAATATCAACACTAGTTTGGGGGTTTATATACAATCCCCACTATCATTTTTTGCCCCTTAGTTTTTCTTAGCTCTATCTACAGAGATTTTGCATCGTCAAAGCAAATATTTTTCCTCACTATTGCATTAATTTCTTCTTTAACCAGCAATGCAACTCCTCTACCTTTTCCTTTGTGTCTGTCCTTCTGAAATACTGAATGTTCATTTCCCATCCCTGACTACCTTGCAACCATGACTCCAAAATCCTGTCTACATCTACATAATTCTGCTGAGATTTTGCAGCATTTTCTGTTTTTTGTTTCAGATTCCAGCATCCAGAGTATTTTAGTTTTATCTATGTCATATCGTTTACATCTATTTGTGTGATTAATTCATCCACTTTATGGCAAATGCTCCATGTGTTAAGGCACAAAGCCTTAATCCTTGTCTCTTTAACTCTACTTGTCCCGTTCCCACTATTTCTGACTGTGGCCCTATTTGATTCTGCCCTTGGTTTCTCTGCCTACCACTTTTCTTATTTCCCTTTCTTATTGTGTTTTTGTTCTAGATTCCCACTCCTCTGAGTACTTGAATAGGTTTCCGTGCCCCTGCCAATTTAGTTTCACCCTCCCCAACTATTCTAATAAACATTTCTGCTAGGACATCAGTCCCAGTTCTGCTCAGGTGTAATTTGTTCAGTTTGTACTCATCCCACCTCACCAGAATTGGTCTCAATATCCCAGGAATCTGAAACTCTCCCCCCTCACATGATCTTTTCAGCCATGTATTTAACCAACATATCCTACTATTTCTACTCTGACTAGTGTGTGGCACTGGTAGTAATTCTGAGATCACTACATTTGGGATCCTACTTTTCCAACTCCTTTCACAATTCCCTATATTCTACTTTTTACCTGTCTTGTTTGTACTGGCTGTTCACCCTCCTGCTCCAGAATGTCTGCAACTGCTTTAAGACATCCTTCACCCTGGCATCAGGGAGGCAACAGACCATCCTAGAGTCTCATTTGTGGCCACAGAAATGCTGACCATTATTCTGCCTAGAATTGAATCCCCGAATCGATAGTATTCCCACACTTTTTACTCTTCCCCTGTGCAGCAAAGACAACCAGGGTACAGCTCCATTTGGCTGTGGCTGCTTTACCCTGAGAGGTCATTCCCTCAACAGTATACAAAGTGGTACATCTGTTTTGCAGGGGAATAGCCACAGCAGATTCATGGACTGTCTACCTAGACCTCTTGCTCTATCTGGTGGTCACTCATTCTCTTCCTGCATAGAAAGTCTTAGCCTACAGTGTGACAACCTCTCTATACATTTTATCTATGATACTCTCCACCTCCCAAATGTTCCACGGGGTTCCCAGATACTTCTGCAGCTCCAAAACCCAGATTTCCAGGAGCTGCAGTTGGGGACACTCCCTGTACATATACTAATCCCAGGCACTAGAAATGTTCTTGGCTTCCCACATGGAGCATGAGAAGCAAACCATGGCTTTTGAGCCCTCCTGACATGAATTATTCCTTTAAATTAAACCTTTGGAAGATGCTTAATATCAAATAATATCAATTACTTTAGGGTCCTTCTTACTACAGAATATAGCCCTTACAAGCTAAAGGAAACAAAAAAATACAAAGATCATCTTGTTCCCCATTGCACCAAATTCCCACTGTGTCCCAAATTCCCGATACAATCTTGCTGCATCTCACTCAGGATGAGGTCTCTCCCACTGCTCATGTGCAAAGCAAAGGGTCTAAATTATAAAACCCAACCACTACAGAAATCATCTCTAACTTACTATTGGCAGAGGGTAAATAAGATCAGAGAGTTGGATGCATGGCCCAGTGATTGGAGTTGAAGAAATGTGTTTCTATTCATGGGACACTGGGACCAGTACTAAGAAAAGAGGGCTGTCGAGACGGCTTTCACCTGAACAATGTTGGGACCAGTCTGCTGGATATGAATAACGGTGCAGTGGGTTCACATGGGGAGATTTAGAAAGCTGAAGAGGGAGGACAAATCAATGGTCCAGGGTAGCAATGCAGGTAATGATATCCAAAGTGTGAAAGGAGGGTCAGAATGTTAAAACATCAGAATGCACCAGTTAGTAAGGTCAGATTAGAAGAAAAAGTGGTTAAAAAACAGAATTAAAGGCTCTTTAGCTGAATGCATTAAGCACGAGTAACTCGATAGATGAATCAATAGCACAAATAGAAGGGAGTATAATAGTCATAATTGGGAAAATAGATGCTAGATAAGCAATGGCAGACATTTAAGGATATATTTCAGAACTCTAAACAAAAAATAAATTCCATTAAGCAAGAAAGACTCCACATAAAGGATGCATCACCTGTGATGAATGAAGGAAGCTGAACAAAAAGATATACAATACGACAAAGATTAATGGTTGATCAAAAGATTGGGAGAAATTTTAGAAACAAGCAAGGGATGACTAAAAATGGTAAAGAGAAAGAACAGTAATTTGGTGGTATAGAATTGAAGTATTACTGAAAACAACACACATTGCCGAAGCTTTTGTCTTCTACTCATCAGGACAAATTGTAAAAATACCAGAGGTAAAGGGAACAGCGTTTTATACTGCATGGGAGCAGAGTCCTGATTGATCGGCAATTGCGCTCTAATAGATTGAGGCGTTGCCTTGGAGAATAGGCCAGTTACCTGATGACTAACAGTTAACTGCTAAACTTTGTTTAACTTTAAAGCAGGCAGATTGTTGAAGGCATTGCCCTGCGGAATGGACCACAGAATGGCTAGCATCTATTTTGTTTAGTTGAAAAAGGAGCAATGTGTGTAAAAGTTAATTTTATCTGCAAAGGACAGGGCCTTGTGCATTAATAGATGTGGCTTCTTGCACACATAAGTGAGCTACAGTGTGAGCCCAACTGATAATCTTAAATTAGTTGTGTGTGTAATTCTTAGCCAATCAGGATTATTTAGCAAATGCTGTCCAATTGCGGAATCATATTTGATGTTGAACATTATGGGTGGAATTTTCCCATCCTGCCAATCACCTGTATCATAGCAGGCAGGGACAGACCATGCAAAGGTCTGTTGAACTTGGGTGGGAATTTCTGGCTTTGGGATGAGTCAGCCAGAAAATCCCACCCGATGAACGAGATTTTTCGGCCCTTCCCACCGGCAGGAGGATTATCTGATCCCATTGAAGACAGCGGTGTGGTTGAGCCATGCAAAGTTAAATAGACTTTGGCAGGACCAGAAAATCGACCGGCATGATGAGCCAATAAGATAGCCAAAAAGATAAAAATATTGGGATCGCACACAGCGTCTCTTGCAATCTTACCGACCCCATTTTGCCGGCCAACTCAGCCTCCGCACTTCCTGGGTGTGAGGCTGATTAAAATATAAATGACATGTCATTAACAAGCGCTGCACACTATCATCTGGGCTCGCTTCCCTTGGTCCCCTCGCAGGTCAAGGTCCTTACTAGCGAGGATCACAGATGTTCTCCACTTGCAACTTCTACTTTATAGGCAGGTTACTTCCAATTCTCATCCCAATGCTCTCCCAGCCTTATTCTGGTCTGACCTGAAATAATATTGATATTTCACTGCCGATTTCCATAATTGCCTCATCTCCATATTTACTGTCCTCATCACCGTTGCATTTCTGGTCATTTCTGACCCGTGTTGCTTTCCTAGGTAGAGCAACCATCCTCTATGGCATCAAATCTCCCTATCAGCCTGCGGTTTACTTCCAGACACCTCAAGATTTATTATTGCTCATGCACCCCAGCTGAATCTGCTGACCACTGTCATATTATTTTGGAGAGTAGACGCATCTCTATTTTTCTATTCTTCACTATTACGTTCATCATCTGCCAAGCTTTTCACTTTTCTCTCTCTTTACATTCTGTGACGATGTCTTAGACTGCATTGTGTCCAAAATCAAGGCTTTCTGCACACCCCATCTATGTTCCCTGCCCTGATTTGGAATCTTGTGGAGGTGATTGGAGTCTAGGTTGCCAGCTAGCGACCCAGCTAGGAGCCACACATCACCACTGTTCAAAAAGATCCACTGCATCTTGTACCACTTAGGCATTTGACAAGCCAGTGGTGGACCTTTCACCTGAGATCAGGAACCCGATGGCAGCAAACCCACCATCAGGGGAAGGGCGCATGATTCCACCTCTTAACTTTGATCCCATTTGTTCCCTCCTTCCAACTGTCTTCATGATCCATCCTTATTCCATAGTGAAGACACGCCTATCTTTCTGATTTTGTTGAAGAATGTTAACCATAAAGTTATTGGACTAAAACTTTGATAAAGCCAGTGGAGAATCCAGGAATCACAGTGCACAGTTGCCTTTGCAGGGTGGAGAAAACTGCTTCCAACGTTTTCTGGTATTAGTCTGGTGGGGTGGTGGAGGATGGATATGGTGTCAGGTAGTGTACATAGGCTGAATGGATGAGTTACTGAAAATTCTTTGAGAGGAACCTTGCTGAACATGTTTCTGCCTGGCTGAAATTCTCCTCCATTCAGTTTCAAGTCCACAAGAAATGGGATGTATCCTCTCACAGAGAGCTTCTTAGCACTGTAAGCCAGAGGGTAATTGGGACATGGCTCCTGGGTTACACTGAAACATTTGATTTTGTAATAATCACACTATAAACTGATCAACTGAAGCTTCATTTCATTTCAATATTTTATCCTCCCTACCAATCCAACTGAAATATTCAGGAAGAATGCTTTGCTTCAAAAATTATGATGGTATTTATCCCCACTTTCTGTAACGAAACATGGTAAAAAAAAGGATGAAGTAAAACTGAACAATATATTGTTCTTAGAGTAAGTTACATATACTGCATAAATAAATTTCATGGCATCTTATTATTCATGATATAAGGGAGGAAGCAATACTTTCCAGATGTTGATCGAGCAAAGAACATTTTTAAGCTTAATTGTGCCTTAGATCATTTCAGTGCATGACAATACTTAACAAAGACTACTTACTACTTATTATACTTAACAGACTAACATTTCCATGAATAAATGTTAAATTTTATGGAATATTACAGTATTTAATACAATATTAATGAATATTGAGTTTGCATTGTGTGGGCTGTGAGGCAGGCATGGATATCTGGGTTAATTTGAGTTTCAGGTTCCCAGATCATTTGTCTTTGCTGCACTCAATGATGAGGAAAGGTCAGTAAAACTGTATTTCTAGAGTTCAACAAAGTTGAATTCAAAGTAACACAGAAAACAAAAACTTGAAATTAAATTCAACTACAGTGGAGAACATGAGAAAGAAATTAGGTTATGTTACCTCGGCATCATGTTGGATGTACCAATGAGGTAAGTTTTATATAGGAAGAAGCAGTGGCTCCTTTGATGGCTTTATGAGTTTATAAACTCATTCTGACCCATTCATATTAGTACAATCCCAGATGAACAAAGAACAAAGAACAACACAGCACGGGAAACAGGCCCTTCGGCCCAACGAGCCCGCGCTGCCGTCCCACTGTCTCAGTGACCTATTCATGATTTTAGTCTATACCTAACGTGCAAGGATCAGGGAGGTCCAATTTAGGGACAATTTAGTACCCAATCAATCAGCCTAAAAGCACATCTTTGGGGGGATGTGGGAGGAAACCGGAGCACCCGGAGGAAACCCATGCAACCACGGGGAGAACGTGCAAACTCCCACGGACACAGGCCCAAATCCATGTGTCCGCACAGCAACAGAGATAGTCTCTGAGCTGTCATGTTGCCCTCGAGATGGTCCAGTTTAAGCACACCGACGACATGAAGCAATAGGCAACTCCCGAAGCAACGTCCAAGAGCAGCCCACTACAACCTGCCGCATGCATGCCCCTTGCTGGACTTAAATGCCTGTGGAGACAAAAAAATTCATTATTAAACAGGCAAAGACTAACATCCCTGAGGCAAAACGTATTCCCAAGCCTACAATGTTTAGTAAGGCCTACTATATCCCCCTATATGTAGCCCGCTCATATGGCTGTCTAAGTGGCTCTTAAAGTGCTTGGGATTTGCAGAGTTCACAGATCTCAGTCATGCTGGCAGCATGCATTCTGCAATTAGCCTCAGTACCCTGGGTTAGAGAGCAGGCTGACTGTTAGGTCATGGTGTAAATTAAAATAGTTAAGCATCTATTGGATGCAGCAGGTTACCAGTGTATCGAATGCTTGCAATGTTCGTGAAGTGCAGTATGTGGGAGGATAAACCAGGTACTATAGATTGGTTAGTTTGGCATTAGCTATGGAATAAAATGGGCAGAATTTTACTGGTCATGGGTGACAGACAAGAACTGTGAAAATAGTTGTGAGCCATAGCAGAACTGCTCCTCAATTCAATCCCACTGGAAGGAAGTTTCCCGGTAGCAAGACAGATTGCAACTCATCTACACGCTGAAGGGAGGTAAGTGACCAATTTGAATAAATAAATGTCCGATTAATGGTGATTTCTCCAGACTGTCAGAGACTCCATGGCCCAAGACTACACGTGCAATTTCAATGCTGCCACTGGAAAAGTTGCCCCTTAGTTCACCAGAGCTTCTAAGTAAGATAAAATTATGCATGCAAACCCCTTCAAAGGCACTTTCATTTTGAAACTGATCACATTCTCTGCTTCCTTATTGGTGAACACCTCTTTCCTGCTAGACATGCTGAGGTTCCAAAGCTACAAGCTGACTGATTGGGCTGGCTCCCTGCTGGTTTTTACTGGCAATGTCTGTCTTGCAGCCTTTTGGGGCTTCCACTTAGAAACCACTCCAAAGATGAGACATCAATCAATCAGGATAATCTCACTCTAATTCATGATAAAATTAGTGAATATTTGAAATGGACAGCTACTTTGTCAAAGGCACTTAAAGTCACACTTGATAAAATTAATCAAGCTTATGAAGCAACTGATTGAATAGTTAAAGGAATGCAACGGCTGTCTTGCATATGAATTTTCAGTCAATATCCAATAAGGTACCACACAAGAGTTTTATTAGAAATATCAGGGTGGAATTCTCCTGTTCTATGACTAAGTGCTGTGGTGGGTGCAGGAATGTGAAATGTTCCAGGGTCCAGGGTTGCAGGCGGCCTCCGTCTTGAACTCTGGAGGCAGCCTAATGCATTGTTCGGATGTGTCCCGATCTCTGCAAACCACGTTGTTCCTAATGTATTTCTTGTTAGTATGTTTTCCCACCTTCACCTGCATCCCATTGATGGAATATAAATGAGATTCATTCCATTCCCTGGTATGTATTCCGACCCACCACAGTGAGCACCAGTGCAAGATCCCAATGTAAATTCACGCCAGCTTGAAACTGATTTCTAGCCATCCTGCCATATTGTCCCACTGTACATGCCATTAAACATATCAGTGAGGGCTTGGGAGAATTCCACCTCAGGTGTAAGGTACAAGGGGAACTGTTGAAGATGGAGAATTAGTTAATGGACAGGAAAAGAGTTAGGTTAATTTAGTGTGACTTAATATACAGAAAGGTATCAGTGATTGCCATCAGTGATTGAATGTATTCCTGGAGATTTCATCACATGACATTCCCCCACGCACCAGCCATTAATCAGCTAACAAATCCATTCTTGTGACATACTGCTTTCCTATTCTAAATTGGGAATAAAAAAAGTCATAACCAATTGGATGATGCCTGGCTGTCAGTCACACAGGCTTCCCAACAACTGCCACCACTCCCCGCCCCCCCTCACCCATCCCTGCCAGCCATTTCCAATATGGCTATATTTGGTCAAGGAAATGTTCAAAGAAAATTACAAAAAAAGCCAATCATTTTTAATTTCCTGATGCTTTTTCTCCAGGGTTGCACACAGCCGTATCATGGAGAATGATCATGGAATTATAGAATCATATAGTGCAGAAGAGGCTCTTCGGCCCATTGAGTCTGCACTGACACATTAGAAACACCTGAACATCCACCTAATCCCATTTGCCAGCACTGCCCTGAATGTTATGATGTGCCACGTGCTCATCCAGATACTTTTTAAAGGATGTGAAGCAACCCGCCTCTGCCACCCTCCCAGGCAGCACATTGCTGACTACTGATTTGATTTGATTTGATTTATTAGTATCATGTATATTAACATACCGTGAAAACTATTGTTTCTTGTGTGTTATACAGACAAAATATACCATTTATAGAGAAGGAAACAAAGGAGTACAGAATGTAGTGTTACAGTCATAGCTAGGGTGTAGGGAAAGATCAACTTAATGCAAAATAGGTCCATTCAAAAGTTTGACAGCAGCGGGGAAGAAGCTGTTCTTGAGTCGGTTGAAAAGTGACCTCAGACTCGTGTATCTTTTTCCCGAAGGAAGAAAGTGGAAGTGAGAATGTCTGGGGTGCATAGGGTCCTTAATTATGCTGACTGCTTTGCTGAAGCAGCAGGAAGTGTAGACAGAGTCAATGGATGGGAGGCTGATTTGCATGATGGATTGGGCTACATTCATGACTTTTTGTAATTCCTTGAGGTCTTGGGCAAAGGTATAACCAGAAAGAATGCTTTCTGTGGTACGTCTTTAAAAGTTGATGAGAGTCACAGCTGATGTGCCAAATTTCCTTAGTCTTCTGAGAAAGTAGAGGTGTTGGTGGGCTTTTTTAACTGTAGTGACTGTCAATGCTCTCTGGGCAAAAAGGTTTTTCCTCACATTCCTCTAAACCTCCCATCCCTCACCTTGAGCCCATGTCCCCTTGTGACTGACCCTTCAATTAAGGGGGAACAACTGCTCCTTGTCCACTGTGTCTGAGTCTCCCATAATCTTGAACACATCGATCAGGCCACCCCCCCCCCCCTCAGTTTTCTTCACTCCAACAGAACAACCCAAGCCTATGCAACCTCTCTTCATAGCTTGAATGTTCTATTCCAGGAAGCATCCTGATGAATCTTCTCTGCACTCCCTCCGGTGTAAAAACGTCCTTCCGATAATGTGGTGACCAGATCTGCACACAATACTCTAGCTGTGGCCTCTCCAAAGTTCTATATAACTCCAACATGACTTCCCTAATTTTGCAATCTATGCCTTGATTGATAAAGGCAAGTATCCCATATGCCTTTTTTCACCACCCGACTAACATATCCTTCCAGTTCAAGGTCCCTTTGTTCCACAGATCTTCCTAATGTCCTACCATTCATTGAGTACTTTCTTGTTAAATTACTCCTTCCAAAATGTATCACCTCACACTTTTCAGGGTTAAATTCCATCTGCTACTTATCTGCTCATTTGACCATTCTGCCTTTATCTTCTTGGAGCCCAAGGCATTCTGGGCCCTATTTTACCATTTTGATTCTAAGTACAGGGTGGAGTTGAAACTGGGAGTGTTTCAGATCTGACTTTTAGATTCGTTCTCAGGTGCCCCCTAACGCACTCTACTGAAAAATATCAGCGATTCTGAATCACGCTGCGCAAGCCAATGGGTGAGGCTTAATGTGTCCAAAATCCTGCAGCTCCGATTGGCGCTTCCAAAGAAAGATAGAATACAGCTCCCCTACCATATTGCTCCTGGGTTGGATAATGCCTCCCCCAGCCCCCACAAATATTGTCCCACCCCTATAACATTGCTGACCCCCTTATCCCCCCTATCCCCTCCACCACCCAGACCGATCACAGGCCCCTGCCCCCCTTCCCCTCTCCACCGATCTCAGGCAATGAGGCAGCAGATTCCCCTTCCCCTTCGCTGATCTCAGGCAGAGTGGTAGTGGACCCCCCTTTCCCCTCACTGATCACAGGTAGAGTGGCGGCAGACCATCCTTCCTCCTCACTGATTTCAGGTAGAGTGGCAATGGACCCCCTCCTTCCTCCCATCCCCCCACCAATCTCAAGGAGAAAGCCATCAGGCTCACCTTCCACCCCCCTCCACCTCATCACCACCCCCCGCCCCCCCAACTAATCTCAAGCAGAGATTCATCAAACACTCAACGCTTATCTCCTAACGGGAGCCCCTGAATCAGACTTTTATGGAGCATGTCTGTTTTGCGCTGATTCTGGGTGGGTGAATGCGGTGATAAAGGGGGAGGTTTCGGTAAGGTTGGGCATGTAGCTTATTAAGTCAATTCAAATGCGCGGAGGCAAGCGCAGATCGTGTTACTCACCTCATGCCTGACTTCACCAAGTTTTCGCACCCAAAAACAGGCGCACCTTGATGGTAAAATTGGGCCCTCTGCCTTACTGTTAACTACCCGCCAATATCTGCAAACTTACTAATCCTACCCACGCCCCCCCCCCACTTGTCATCAAAATCATTTATATAAATGATGAATACTCCAGGGCCAACACAGATCCCTATGGTAAACCATTGGACACTGGCTTCCAGTCACTAAAGCCATCTTCTGTCATCATCTCCTTCAACTGACCCAATTTTGAATTCACTTTATCAAATTGCCACGTATCCCATGTGAATTTACCTTCTTTACAAATCTCCCATGTGGGACCTTGTCAAAGGCTTTGTTGAATTTCATATAAACTACATCAACTGCACTACACTTATCTACACACTTTGTCACCTCCTCAAAAAATTCAATCGAATCTCTTGGAGACTCCGGGTCAAAACTGGAGGGTTAGCCACCTTGACGTTTTGGCAACAGTTAACAGGATTGAAAAAGACATTAAGAAGAAATTGAAAGATTAATGAAAGGGGAAGATGGCTGAAAGAAACAATCCACTTCCCAATGCTCGGCCTTTCAATCAGGCACTGAATGTCTTTGAATGAATAATAACCACTTGGAGCCCCCAAAAGATCCCGATAAGGTTTATCTTGTCTGGGCTTCCCAATTGGAATAGGATTTGCTTGCCACAGTGGTGGCGGGATGAAACTCTTCAGTGGGTTAATTGGGACAGAGGTGAAAAGGCAGCGAGGCACCCATCTGGCACTCTTCCGTCTGATAAAATGCACTCCAAACACCCCTCAGGGGAGGACATCGAATTCTACCTCTGGATTAGAGCTGACACCAGAATTAAGCAGAGATTTGTCATACACCTATTCTACCTCCTCCCTTTTCACTAAAAAATTGTATGGAAGGTGCACTTATGCCAGAGAATTACCAAGTATTAAATGAGAGCTCACTTACTATTTTGAATATAGAATTGTCGAATCAAATATCCCTACAGTGCAGACAGAGGCCATTTGACCTATTGAGTCTGCACTGACAACAATCCCACCGAGCCTTTTCCCCATAATCCCAGATATTTATTCTGCCTTCTGACACTAAGGAGCAATTATGTATGTTCTAATTTTTGCTACTATTTCCTATTCTATTTTGCTAAGTGATACTTTTTAAACAAGACAAAATAAAAAACCTACACTTTTCCATATGGAAGAGCTACAGATGGTAACAGCTTGCCTGTGGTACTAAATTTGGTGATAAATTACTGACAGAAGGGACCAATGCTTGCTTGTAACTGCAATTTGAATTTTCTGTTATTTATATATCATGTGTCAGCAACTCCATAGGCTAATTGAAAGAAAACTGTATAAAATAAATCGCTGTTGTTCAACTTTTGTACAAAATGTTTATGTTTTAGAGGTGGATGTGTGAACATTTGAATTTTAATGGCTGCAACTGTTCAGATTTCTACCACCCTTTGTATTGGTTGGAACCATTTTCTCATTACAACTTGAAATTAGCTGTCTAAGCCAACTGGAAACTTGTCTAAATCACTGTTCATTTAATCTCGGTTAGATTTCTGTTATCTTCTTATGTTGCAACAGTGTACTAATGTACACACAAAGGGTATGAATTTGCGCCCTTATCATTGCAGTGTCAATGTGTCATACCTGAAAATATGCTATCTTTTGAACTTAAATATTTTACATGCAAGCTGTTTATTTCTCCAGAGGTTGGCTTGGTTTGAATTTATGATTGATCATTCTAAACATCTGGATGCTAATTCTAAAAATATTTTAAACTTCATTGAACCAAAACAGTGTCTCATGAAATATGTTGTTGTGCATGTTGATTTTGTGAGGGTTATTGCAATGTGATGCATCAAGCTGTTCAGTCTTCTTTTGCTTTATCTAAGAACTGAAGACGAAAATTTTTAAGAATCATTTAAACTTTGTTTTCAAATAAGTTAAACATTTTCACAAGGTTTTATTTCATTTATTTGGCCTTGAAAATTGGTGCATAAGTACGTAAGAACAAAATTTCACCAAGTATGCATCCCAGGCATTTGTACAACACTCTTCAGAATATCACATTTGCAAAGTGCCACCCATATGAATTAAATTTCACTCTAATCTGACTGCCTCCAATGATCACTATATTTTACATTTCAATATTTGAACAAATAATTCCAGTTCCTATTGAGAGATTCCATAGAAATATCGCATCCCTACAATGCACAAAGAGGCCATTTGGCCCATTGAGTCTGCATTGCCTCCCCAAAAGAGCATCCCACACAAGCCCTAATGCCCTATCCCCTTAATCCTGTGCATTTACCATGGCCAATCCACCTAACCTGCGCATCTTTAGACTGTGGGAGGAAATCAGAGCACCTGGAGGAAACCCACGCAGACATGGGAGAACTCGCAAACTCCACACAGTCACCCAAGGCCAGAATTGTACCCAGTCTCTGGCACTATAAGGCAGAAGTGCTAACCACTGTGCCACCATGCCAGCTCATAATGTGTGTGGTGCTTAGTTTTGAATGTGTGGAACAATTGCACCTAGTGTGTGCTACAACAGCCCATGGTTCAGTGGATAAAGTTCTTGCATCCTTGTCTGGAGATCATGAATGTGAAGTCCATTGCAGTGACACAAATGCATAACTCCAATGTGGTACTGAAGGAGTGTTGTACTTTTGAAGGCACAATTTTTAGATGAGATGGGCTCCCTTCGGAGGTCATAAAAGATTCCACTATTTCAGCACTATTTCAAAAAAAAACAGAGGAGTTCTCCCAGGTGTTCAGGCCATATTTATCCCTCAATGAAAATCATTTATCTGATCATTCTTATATTGTTGTTTGTGGGTTCTTGTGCATAACCTGGTTGCAGCTGCTCCTTGAACTTTAATTGGCTAGCGATGGCATTTCCACCTTCATCCTTACAGCTCCAGGAATCCAAATTCAATCCTGGCCTTGGGCGACTATCCATGTAGAGTTTGCATGTTCTCCCTGAATCTATATGGGTTTCCTTCAGGTTCTTCCAACACTCCAAAGATATTGGGTTAGATGGATTGGCCACGATCAATGTGCGGGCTTACAGGGATAGGGAGGAGTTCTGGGCCTAGGTAGAGTGCACATTCTGAGAGACCCGATGGACCAAATGGCCTCCTTCTGCTCTGTAGGGATTCTGTGGATCCATCTCAGAGTGCTGACAGTCAATCTGATCGGAACAGTGCTGATGGAAGCAGTGGCCACTGCTGGGACAACAAGTAGTCCAATCAGTCTCAAGTATCAGGACCCATTGGACCTGGTCAGTATGGGGATCACATAGCCAGGGTGGGATGGGAAATGGAAAGTGAGGGTCCAAATGCAAGCCAGATAAAGAGGGAACAGCCATTGACGAGGGCAAGTAATGGAGGGGTGAGGTGGCAAAGGGGGTGTTGGTAGGTGTTGTGCGTGATTCTAAGAGGGGTCCAGTAATCCAATAATGCAGATGACCCCACCACCACCTATTCTGTCTGAGACCTGAACAAAGTGACTTGCTGGACTTCCCTCCCTCTTGTCCCTGAATTTGTAATGGCTTAAAATTGTTACCAGTTAAGAGGCTCAAGTGGGGCAAGAGTGAGAAGACCCTCCTATAGGTTTGCCTTCCCCATGTTAAATTTTAGATTAATCAGAAACAGATGAGTAAGTGGTGGAAAGGCAACCCAACAAATTTAATGGGTGCCCGCCAGCAAACCCATCATTGGAAACGTATAAAATTCTGCACAGTAACTATATTTCAAAAATACTTCAGTGATGCAAAACGTTGGCACACCTGCAGGTTCTTTCTTTTTTCTTGTAACGGGGTAAAAGTATCCATCAACTAGATTGAGGAGTTTGTGGCTCCTTCTGCTGAATCTGCATGAGATGAATCGTACGTGTTATTTTTACTCTGCTCCTGTGAAAAAACTAATCAGTCTTCAAATGATGACCCATAATGTGGCAATTTGGGGAAAGAGTCATGAATGATATGGCCATCAAGAGGGACTCAGGAGTATCACCACAGACTGAGCTGGCAGTTCCCAAAGGACATGGCTGCTAGACTGGGATTGCAGCAAGTGCTGAAGGAATCAACAAGTGGGAAAAACATATCCGACCTCATCCTCACCAACCTGCCTGCTGCAGATGCGTCTGGCCATGACAGTATTGATTGCAGTGATCACCATACAGTTCTTGTGGAGACAAAGTCCTGTCTTCACATTGATGAAACCCTCGATTGTGTTGTGTGGTATTTCCACCCGTGCTAAATAGGGAAGACTTTGAACAGATCCAACAGCTCAGAACTGGCCATCCATGAGGCACTGTGGACCATCTGTAGCAGCAAAATTGTACTCAACCATCATCTATAACTTCATGGCCCAGCATATCCCCCACGCCACCATGACCACCAAACTAGGGGATCAACTTTGGTTCAGTGAAGAATGCAGAAGCGCATGCTAGGATCAACACCAGGCACACCTAAAAAATGAGGCGGCAATCTGATGAAGCTACATTACAGAACTACTTATGTACCAAACAGCATAAGCAGTAAGTAATAGACAGAGCTCAGTGATTAAACAATGCATTGGAGGAGGAGGTTCCACAAATAATCCCATCCTCAATGATAAAGGAGCTCAGCACATCAGTGGAAAAGATAAGGCTGAAGCATTTGCAACAATCTCCATCAGAAGTGCTGAGTGGATGATCCATTTTAACCTCTTCCTGCATTAGAGATAACAGTCTTCAGCCAATTTGATTCACTCCACATAATATCAAGAAGCAGCTGAAGTCATTGAATATTACAAAGTCTATGGATCCTGACAATATTCCAGCAATAGTACTGAAATCCTGTGCTCTGGAATTTGCTGTGCCCTTGCCAAGCTCTTCCAGTATAGCTGAAACACAGGCATCTACCCAGCAATGTGGAAAATTGCCGAAGTGTGTCCTGCGCACAAGAAACAAGACCAAATCTAACCCAGCTAAATACTGACTCATCAGTCTACTCTCGATCATCAGTAAAGTGACGGAAGGAGTCATTAACAGTGCTATCAAGCAATAACTCAGCAATAATATAGTATTAGAGGGTTGGATGGAGAGAAATTTGTTGAGTATATTCAGGAGGAATTTCTCATTCAGTGTGTGGATGGCCCAACTAGAGAAGGGGCAAAACTTGACCTCCTCTTGGGAAATAAGGAAGGACAGGTGACAGAAGTGTTAGTGAGGGATCACTTTGAGATCAGTGACCATAACTTTATTAGTTTTAAGATAACTATGGAGAATTATAGGTCTAACCCAAAAGTTAAAATTCTAAATTGGGGCAAGGCCAATTTTGTTGGTATCAGGCAAGAACTTTCAAAAGTTAATTGAGTGCGTCTGTGATAAGGCAAAGGGATGTCTGGTAAGTGGGAGGCTTTCAAAAGTGTGTTAACTGAGGTTCAGAGTAAGCACATTCCTCTTAGAGTGAAGGGCAAGGTTGGTAGGAGTAGGGAACCCTGGATGACTTGGGATATTGAGACCCTGGTCCAGAAGAGTGGGATAGCTTGACCTTGGAATTGGACATAGCTCGGCACAACATTGAGGACCTACGGGCCTGTACTGTGCTGTAATGTTCTATGTTCTATGTTCTAGAAGAAGGAGGCACATGACATGCATAGGCAGCTGGGATCAAGTGAATCCCTTGAAGAGTATAGAGGATGTAGGAGTAGAGTTAAGAGAGAAATCAGGAGGACAAAAAGTGGACACGAGATTGTTTTGGCAGGTAAGGCAAAGGAGAATCCAAAGAGCTTCTACAAATACATAAAGGCCAAAAGAGTAGCAAGGAAGAGAGTAGGTGCTGATCACCCTATTATAGAAAGGATATTATTAAACTAGAAAGAGTGCAGAAAAGATTTACTAGGATGCTACTGAAACTTGATAGTTTGAATTATGAGAGGCTGGATAGACTGGGACTTTTTTCTCTGGAGCTTAGGGGTGATCTTATGGAGGCCTATAAACTAATGGGGTCATAGATCTGCTAGATAGGCAACATCTTTTCCCAAAGGCAGGGGTATCTAAAACTAGAGGGCATACGTTTAAGGTGAGAGGGGGAGATAACAAAAGGGCTCAGAGGGGCAATTTTTTCACGGAAAGAATGATAAGTGTCTGGAACAAGCTGAGAGAGGTCACAGTAGAAGTGGGTACAATTTTATCCTTTAAAAAGCATTTAAACAATTTCATGGGTAAGATGGGTATAGAGGGATATGGGCAAAATGTGGGCAATTGGGACTAAAATGAAAAAGGGCAGCATGGACAAGTTGAACCGAAAGGTCTGTTTCATGCAGTAAACCCCTATTACCCTATAACCTGCTCACTGATGCTCAGTTTGGGTTCTGCCAGGGTTACTCAGCTCCTGACCCCGTTACAGCCTGGGTTCAAACACGGACATCGGGGAACCTTAGCAAATCTAGAGTTAATGGGAATTGTATCCCATACATTAATTCCAAAAATTCCAAAAATAGAAATTTGTTTGTCAGCATTTTATACTTTATAAGCCTTGAAATGAAAATTTTGAAGGGAGCCAGCACTTGTGTTTCTCAATGCGTAAATCTGCTATGTAAATCAAGATTGTGCAGTCAAGCTTCCAGGATATAACAGTAATGTGACAACCTTTTTCTTCATTATTGTAGTATGCTAATCATTTTCTGAAAGAGCTTAAAGATCCTGAGAAGAGGTGCTTTGTTCTTTTGCAATTAATGTTATTTTCCTTAATATTGAGACTTTGGAGGTCAACTCCATTGTGATTATCATTTTTGAAAATCTGAAGATCATTTCACTGTTAAAAAATCCTAATTACCAGAAGGAGATTACAATCACATTTGGGCGGAGGTGGGGGGTGGTAGTGGAATTTTTTCCTTTATTTCTAATTGGCTAGCTCAGGCAAGAAAAATGATGTGCAGTCTCCCGAGATTGGGAACCCTATATAAACAGTGCCTCGATTTTGCTAAAATAAGAGGAATCCGCACCCCACCCCCGCTCTAAATGGAGACCACCCCAATGTACTAATATTGATTGGAATTGTTATAGCTCTAGCTCGTTAGAGGGGTCAGTTTTTGTGCAAAGTGTGCAGGAAGGTTTTTTGACTCAGTATGTAGATAGGCCAACTAGAGGTGAGGCTATATTGGATTTGGTGCTGGGAAATGAGCCAGATCAGGTGTTGGATTTGGAAGTTGGTGTGCATTTTGGTGATAGTGACCACAATTCGGTTACGTTCACCTTAGTGATGGAAAGGGATAGGCACGAACCTCGGGCCAGTGGTTTTAGCTGGGGGAAGGGTAATTATGAGGCTATTAGGAGAGAATTAGGAAACATAGGTTGGACTAGGAGATTACAGGGATTGGGAACGTCCGAAATGTGGAGTTTTTTCAAGGAGCAGCTACTGCGAGTCTGTGATAGGTATGTCCCTGTCAGGCTAGGTGGAATTGGTAAGGCTAGGGAACCGTGGTGCACCAAAAAAGTTGATTCGTTGGTTAAAAAGAAAAAGGAGGCTTATGTTCGGATGAGACGTGAGCACTCGGATAGTGCACTAGAGAGCTTTAGATTGGCTAGGAGGGAGTTGAAGAGCGAGCTAAGAAGGGCTAAAAGAGGACATGAGAAGACTTTGGCTGATAGGGTTAAGGAGAATCCTAAGGCGTTCTATAGGTATGTCAAGAACAGAAGGTTGGTTAGGGCAAGGTTAGGGCCAGTTATAGACGGAAGAGGGAAGTTATGTGTGGAACCGGAGGAGATTGGTGAAGCATTGAACCAATATTTCTCTTCGGTGTTCACGCAGGGGGACATGGATATAGCTGAGGAGGACACTGGGTTGCAGGGGAGTAGAATTGACAGCGTTACAGTTGATAAGGAGGATGTGCTGGATATTCTGGAGGGTCTGAAAATAGATAAGTCCCCTGGTCCGGATGGGATTTACCCCAGGATTCTCTGGGAGGCAAGAGAAGTGATTGCAGAGCCTCTGGCTCTGATCTTCAGGTCGTCGTTGGCCTCTGGTATAGTACCAGATGATTGGAGGTTAGCGAATGTTGTCCCATTGTTTAAGAAGGGGAACAGAGACTTCCCCGGGAATTATAGACCGGTGAGTCTCACTTCAGTTGTGGGCAAGGTTTTGGAAAAAATTATTAGGGATAGGATTTATAGTTATTTGGAGAGTAATGAGTTGATTGGAGATAGTCAGCATGGTTTTGTGGCGGGTAGGTCGTGCCTTACTAACCTTATTGAGTTTTTTGAGAAAGTGACCAAAGAGGTGGATGGGGGTAAGGCAGTGGACGTGGTGTATATGGATTTTAGTAAGGCGTTTGATAAGGTTCACCATGGTAGGCTTCTGCACAAAATGCAGATGTATGGGATTGGGGGTGATCTAAGGAACTGGATTAGGAATTGGCTAGTGGATAGGAGACAGAGGGTAGTGGTTGACGGTAAATATTCATCATGGAGTTCGGTTACAAGTGGTGTGCCTCAGGGATCTGTGTTGGGGCCACTGCTGTTTGTGATTTTTATTAATGATCTGGATGAGGGTATAGTTGGGTGGATCAGTAAATTTGCTGATGACACCAAAGTCGGAGGTGTGGTAGATAGTGAGGAAGGGTGTCATAGTTTGCAGGAAGACTTAGACAGGTTGCAGAGCTGGGCCGAGAGGTGGCGGATGGAGTTTAATGCAGAGAAATGTGAGGTAATTCACTTTGGTAGGAATAACAGATGTGTTGAGTATAGGGCTAACGGGAAGACTTTGAATAGTGTGGAGGAGCAGAGGGATCTAGGTGTATGTGTACATAGATCCCTGAAAGTTGGGAATCAAGTAGATAAGGTTGTTAAGAAGGCATACAGTGTCTTGGCGTTTATTGGTAGGGGGATTGAATTTAGGAGTCGTAGCGTTATGTTGCAACTGTACACAACTCTGGTGCGGCCGCACTTGGAGTATTGTGTGCAGTTCTGGTCCCCACATTACAGGAAGGATGTGGAGGCTTTGGAGAGGGTGCAGAGGAGGTTTACCAGGATGTTGCCTGGTATGGAGGGGAGATCCTATGAGGAGAGGCTGAGGGATTTGGGGTTGTTTTCGCTGGAAAGAAGGCGGCTAAGAGGGGATCTTATTGAAACATATAAGATGATTAGAGGTTTAGATAGGGTGGATAGTGATAGCCTTTTTCCTCTGATGGAAAAATCTAGCACGAGGGGGCATGGCTTTAAACTAAGGGGGGGTAGTTATAGGACAGATGTCAGGGGTAGGTTCTTTACCCAGAGGGTGGTGAGGGATTGGAATGCCCTGCCTGCTGCAGTTGTAAATGCGCCTAGTTTGGGGGCGTTTAAGAGGTCTGTGGACAGGTTTATGGACGAAAAGGGATTGGTTTAGGTTAGTGGGTCATTGTTGTTTTTTTTTAACTGGTCGGCGCAACATCGTGGGCCGAAGGGCCTGTTCTGCGCTGTAATGTTCTATGTTCTATGTATATGTGAAACTCCAGGAACATTAGGAACACCCCCCTCTCCTCCATGAAACTCCCCAGAGGAAGCCCACCAGCACTGCCTCTTGGCGCTGGCCTCTGACAAGGGATACTGCCAGGACACTGCCAGGGCATAAGTCTTACCCCTCAGGGGGCCTGTTTAACTGTGCAGGTTCTCTTCGCCTGGTTTACATTTTTAAAAACCTGTTGTAAATCTCTCCTGGATCTCATTGGAGATCCCAATGTGAGGGGATGGGTGCAGTGGGGAAACACTATAATTACACATGCATCTAGTTAAATGAGGTTTCCAACCTTTGACAGGAATCTTGTTACGTCAATGGGGTGGTGAGGACAATTGTGCCATAAGATATCACTGGTGTGATTCTCATTTTTCATCAGGATTTTCCATCTCTGTCACCATTCGCGCTGTGGCGAATATGGGTGCAAAATCCTGTTTCTAACATCAAAATTGTTATCATTAATAAGAACAAAGAACAAGAACAAAGAACAACCCAGCATGGGAAACAGGCCTTCGGCCCAACGAGCCCGCGCCGCCGCATCTTCCTACACCTACCCTGCCCTGTGTGTATGTGAGTGGAACCCCTAATGTGGCCAGATTCAGGGGAGCATAGTGTCAATTTAGTACACCAATCAGCCTAAGAGCACATCTTTGGGGTGTGGGAGGAAACCGGAGCGCCCGGAGGAACCCCACGCAACCACAGGGAGAATGCGCAAACTCCCACAGACACAGGCCCAAACCCATGTATCTGCACAGCTAGCAGTGATAGTCACTGAGCTGTTGTGGCGCCCATTTGCTGGTCCAGGATTAAGCACACACAACGACACAAAGTACTAGGCCACTCTCGGAACCTCCAAGAGCAGCCCACGCATGACCCATCGTGTGCATGCCCCTCGTTTGACAACAAAGTGGACCGACACCTGTGGAATAAAAAGACAAAACGTTAACATGTAATACTACATTTCTGGTGTCGTCCCGAGGCTCTGACCCTATTTAATACCCTCTACTATAACCCTCCATCCTTGTTTCACTCATGTGTCTGTCTAAGTAAACCTTAAACAAGTCCAACGTGCCTGCCTCCACCACCCTACTCGGTAGCGCGTTCCATACCCCCACGACCCTCTGCGTGAAAAACCTTCTTCTCGTATCCAAATTATACTTCTCCCCCCTCACCCTTAGATCGTGACCTTTCGTAATTGTCCCCAATCTAGGGAAAAGCCTACCTCTGTTGACTCTATCTATTCCCTTCAGTATTTTATATACCTCTATCAGATCCCCCCTTAATCTCCATCTTTCTAAGGAGAAGAGCCCCAGTTTCTCCAACTTTTCCTCATAACTCAGTCCTTCCATGCCAGGCAACATCCTGGTGAACCTCCTCTGCATCCTCTCCAGGGTCTCCATGTCCTTCCGGTAGTAAGGTGACCAGAACAGGACGCAGTACTCCAAATGCGGTCTAAATCCCCAATGGTGGCACCAGTGGGCATTCTGCACCTAGAAACGAACCTTCTAATGATGTTCAACATACGTTTATTGTCATAGTCAAGTTAACTAAGTTGCAAATCATACTGCCAGGTATCTGTTCCCAAACTTGCGCTCAGCCTCCAAATGAAATCTTCGAAATAACATGTTCAAATATAAAACTGCATTGCAAGTGGAAAGTTTTCAGACTTGTGAGCTTCTGCATTTTTGAGTAACAGATAACCAGCTGCCGCAATTTTTGTGCACCTCTGTTTAGAAATAATTTAATAATTTCCATGCTTTGAACTGGGGAGTGGGAGAACTGGGTGAATAATGAAACATTTGAGTAGGATGAAGAAGTAAAATTGAGAAGTACAGCATTGATCCGGAGAGTGGAGCACCGTGACCTGGGAACTAACTTAAAAACAAATCTATCTGGAATGAAGTATTGGTAGATCTTCCATGATATTGCTTACAATGAGTCAAAAATTTCATTGTGTTATGACAACAAGATCTTGAAACCATGGAGGGAATAATATCAGGGCTATTCATTTCGAATGATTGGATAAATCAAATTTCATTTTCCGCCGTGGCAAGTTTTATTACAGGAATTTCAACTCCATTTGCAGTGTAGTTTTTATCTGCATTTCTTCCTTGATCTCCATCCTTCATTTCACTCTTTCCTCCTTTTCCGCCTTTAGATACAGAGTCAGACACATATCTATGCAACATATGAAAATATTTGTGATTGTGAACATTCAGAATGCTTATTTGAATGCAGCTGCCACTCAATTAATTGCCTGCAACTTTTCTGTCCCAACTCACTTAATCTATTTAACTAGGATTTAATAGCAAATATTTTCTGAGTTTTGGAAGGCTTTCAACTGGGGTGGCATGGTGGCACAGTGGTTAGCCCTGCTGCCTTACAGCAACAGGGATCAGGATTCAATTCCGGCTTCGGGTCACTGTCCATGTGCAGTTTGCATATTCTCCCTGTGTCTGCTTGGGTTTCCTCTGGGTGTTCCGTTTTCCTCCCACAGCCCAAAGATGTGCGGGTTAAATGATTGGCCATGCTAAATTGCCCCATATTGTCAAGGGGATTGGTGGGGTGAACATGTGGGGTTACGGGGATAGGGCCTGGGTAGGATTTTTGTCAGTGGGGGTTTGATAGGCCGAACAGCCTCCTTCTGCACTGTAAGGATTCTATGATTCTGTCCAGCTGTTCCAAAATAATTTGAAAATCTCTTGTGATGATCTTATATTTGCTTGTAAGGAAGATAGAATGGAGACAAAGTGTAATTGAAATCTATAAAGATCGTAATTTTCTCTTAACTAAAAACTTTGATTGTGTGTGTGTAAAATACTCCTGAAGCATGTAATTCATTTCAAACAACTGAAAGGAGAAATTAGGAGAACACGAATTATTAGAGAACTGCTTTACCGTGTTATAAAAAAGTGAATAGTTTTCAGTTTCAACTACTTTTATTTGGTTTGTGCAGTTTTACTCAGTTATTGAAATTAAAATTTATTATTATAATGTCAGATGACTTTTCAACTCATACACAGTTATAATTAGAATCCCAATTCCTCTAATTATTAGCTTAATCTATATCCCAATTGAGATGAACATTGAGGGTTTTTTTTCCTGAATGTGTAATATGGAATTTACCTTGTTGGAGAAGCAGATTGAGAGGACAGACAGTTTTTCTAATACATGGGTGTGGGAAAATAACCAATTTGGTTTTTTGAGTAAAGAAGCCAGTTTATAATTTATTTTCTTCATAAAGATCAAATTCATCTTTCTCCCTTTTTTCATTATTTCTGATTAATGGGAATCTATATTACAATATTATCTGGACTGCAGATCAGAAGAATAATTTATAGCATTAACAGATATAAGCTGATCATCAGTCCATTTTACGCTGTTTTGGATCTTAGATTTCACTGTAGCATTTAGCTAACATTTAGCTAACGCCTAGAAAGTCAGTGAAGTTTGAAAACATGACTAATGTGAACATATGAGGACATGACTGTTTTGTTTACAATGATGTATGAGGATTATTAAATGCAGTTAATGCAATGCTGGGTTTCAGGAGAACTGAAGTCACTGTTATAAATAACTTTTTACTGCAGGCCCTTCTAGCCTTTCCTCCAATCCAACTGTAATAAAACCCCTTATAAAGTTAAAACAAAATGCAGATGAACATGTGCATAAAATATGGAATCAAGAATAAAACCAAAGGTTGAATTTGTTTTATAGCAGGTCCATCTTTTAAAAATTTTATGAATTGAGTTCAGGTTTTTCTTATTGTTTGCTGCTATTTGCGGGTAAAGATCACACAATGCTGACCATATATTTATTGATCATTAGATGATTGAATGACAAAACAGCAAATGCCAACAATAAATGGTATTGATAAAGTGCCTATGGCATAATAATATTCCAAGGAACTTCACAGAAGCAATACAGAACAGCATATAGGGAATATGAGGAGATATTAAGGAGTCAAAGTTTATTGGGATCAGGCAGGAAAGTGGCCAGAACCAGATCAGCCATGATACCATTGAATGGCAGAACAAGCTCAATGGGTCAAATGGCCTATACTCCCTATTTCTTATGATCTTAGGTCAGATGACCAAAAGCTTGGACAACGAGTAGTGTTTAAGAATTCTCTGAAAGGAGGAAAACAAGGTGAAGTATGGGGAGAGAGTTCCAGAGCTTGGGGCTGAGGCGGCTGAAGGTACAGTCAAACATGTTGCACTAACTGCAATTGCAAATGCACAAGACACCAGAATCAGAGGAACACAGATATCCAGGAGGGTTAAGTGGGGTTAGAGGAGATTATGTAGCGAGGGAGGGGCAAAGTTGTGGTGTGTCTGTTACATGGTGTGTGTGTGTGTGTGTATGTGTGTGTTTGTGTGTTTGTGGGTGGGGTGTTGGTGGGGAGGGGCAGCGAAACTGGACTTTAAATAAAGATGAGAATTTTAAAATCAAGGCATTGAATGACTGGGGGACAATGTAGATCAGCAAAAACAGAATGCTAGGAAACCTACTGCAAGTTAAAATACAAATGGCAGAGTTTTGACAATCTCATGTTTATGAAAGGTAGGATGTTGGAGACCAACCTGGAGTCGCCGCAATAATCGAGTCTAGAGGTTACAAAGGCATGGATGAAGATTTCAGCAACGGATTAGATGAGATGGAAGCAAAATTGAGTGATGTTATGGGTGTGGAACTAGATACATTCTTAGTGTTGGCATGAATATGAGGTCAGATGTACCTTTCAGGATCAAATGTGAAGCTAAGTTTGCAAACTGACTGATTTGATCTCAGATTATTGTCAGAAAGAGGGAGTTGATTGCTAGGGAACAGAGATTGGAGCGAGGACTGAAAACAATAGCTTCAGTCTTTCTGATATTTAATTGGAGGAAATTTCTACTCATCGAGTGTTGGATGTCAAATAAACAGTCTGATAATAAAGCAGCAATGGTGAGGTAGAGCTAGATGTCATTGGCGTACATGTGAAAATCAATGTGCCTTTGGATAATATCACCAAGGAACAGCATGTAGATGAGAAATAGGAGTGGGTCAAGAATCAATTCTTGAGAAACACCAGATTTAAAAGTGCAGAATTAGGAAGAGAAGCCATCGTAAGTGATGCTTTGGTTATGATTGGATACATAAGAATGGAACCATGTGAGAGCAGTCACACCCAGCTGGGCACCAATGGAAAGATGTTAGAGGAAGATGGTGGGGTTAACTGTGTCAAATGCTGAAGATAGGTCAATATTGATGAGGACAGTAAGTTTACCTTTGTCAGAATAACATAGAATGACATTTATCACTTTGATAAGACCATTTTGATAATATGGCATGGAAGAAACCTGACTGGAGTGACTCAAATATGGAATTTCAGGAAAAATAGAAACCAATTTGGGAGGTGAAAGCACATTCTAAAACTTTGGAGATGAAAGGGAAGTTGGAGGGATGGTAATTTACGAAGACGGAGGGAGTCATGTTGGGGGGGGCGGAAGACAGGTGGGGGCATGATAATGGCAGATTGAAAAGGGAGAGGGCCTCTTGAAGGAGAACCATTTACCAGAAAAACAGAATGTAGGTTTCATGGACCAGACAGGGCATGGGGGAGTTAGGAGAGGAACGAGTGACAGAACATCTTTATCAAATCCTTTCCTAATTCATCACACTAATGAGAGCAACTCCAGCTTCTTTAATGTAACTGAAGACTCTCATCTCTGGTACCATTCCATTAACTCTCTTTGGCATTCATCCTGAAGACTTACATCCTTCCTACTTTGTGGGGTCAAGGATTAAATATTCCAATTGAGGTATACAATATTTCACATAGGTTTGGCAGAATTTTCTTGCTTCCGTATTCCATACCTCAATTCATGAAGCCAAAGATCCCAATTTTTTTTTTAAAGGCTTTCTCAATTGTCTTGCCACTTTTAAAGGTCTGTGTACACACACCCAAGGTGTCTTTGCGCCCCCTTTAAAATGTCATGCTGTCTCTCCTCATTTCTCTCACCGAAATGTGTCATTTTACTTTTTTTTTATTCATTCGCGTAGTGTGAGTGTCAGTGGCAAAGTCAGCAGGTGGTGAACATAGCCCAGTCCATCACGCAAACCACCTTCCATTCATTGACTCTGTCTCAACTTCCCACTATCTTGGAAAAGCAGCCAGCATAATCAAGGCCTCCATGCACCCCGGACATTCTCTCTTCACCTTATTTCATTGGGAAAAAGATACAAAAGTTTGTGAACACATACCAATTAACAAGAACAGTTTCTTCCTTGCTGCAATCAATCTTTTGAATGGACCTATTATATATTAAGCTGATCTTTCTCTTCATCCTATCTATAACTGCAACACTATGACCAGGATTCTCCCAGCCCGCTGTGTGGCTCGAGTAGTGCAGCGGACTGGGAGACATCAGTGTGAGGCCTTCAGCAGGATTCGCAACTGGCGTCTGACTGATCATGATTTTCTGAGGCCTTTGATTATTGTATGGAAATTACAATGTCCATATGATTAGTGGTCTTGGGATGGCTGCTAGCATCTCCCAGAGTGGTTCCCACCAGCAGAGTTACAACAGCTCCCAGCTAACAGGACAGATGCCTTCACCCCACTGGTGGGGACAGAGGCCATTGAAGACACTTGGGAAGGCAGGAGTGCCCTTCAGCAGTGCCAGTCTGGCACCCTGGCAGTGCCCAAGGCATGTATTGGCACTGCCCACTGGACACCAGCAGTGCCAAGGGGGTGGGAATATAAGAGAGAGACATACTGTCGAATGGGGTCAATTCAGGGGATTGATCATTAATGGAGGAGACCCACTGTCACTTTGCACTGACATCAATGGGAGTGAGAGGGAGGAGGAAGATTTGGGCTGGTCAAGGGGTAGAGGGGAACCTGTCGGGGCTAGCTATGGAAGGGGAGTCAGAACTGGTCATTTGTTGGGGGGATCTCGGGGCTGCCCATCAGGGGGGTAGATTGGGGCTGGCCCAATGGCGGCACGTGTGGCGGGAGACACCCAAGTGATCAAGGGGGGTGGTGTCAGGAAGGCCAGCTATCAGGGGTTGGTGGGAGGCCAACAATGGAGAGGGGGAGACCAGCTATCAGGGTTCGGGTTAAACAGGAAGTCAATGACTGGAGGCTGACAATGGAGGGAGGGGGTGCCCAATGCACATGCGCTGATCTCCCCACTTACAGATTGGCACATGTGCAATAGCCCACTTAGCGCCAAATTGCTGACCTCTCAGACAGGATGAGGTCCCACCCCCCACTTTCCAGCATGAATCCTTCTCAAGCATTATGCATTGCACAGTGTGTCAGAGATTCACTCATGTATGTACACCCAAAAATGGGCAGGAAATTCTCCCGTTTTCCCCCTGTTGGGCACTTAAATTTTTGTTTCAAAGAGAACTTGTCCTATTTTCTGGACCCTATCCTTTCCTTCTCCCGGACGTACTCGATGAATGGTTTATTTCTGTTTGTATTGCCTGCAAGAAACAATAATTTTCACTGTATCCCAACACATGTAACGAATCAAATCAAGTTTGTTGCCCATCCTTAATTCCTCCCACACTCCAAAGATGTGCGGATTAAGGTGATTTGCCATGCTCAATTGCCCCTTAGTGTCAGGGATATTAGCTGGGTAAATATGTGGGGTTGTGGAGATAGGCCCTGGGTGGACTGTTGTTGGTGAAGGCTCAGTGGACCAAATGGCCTCTTTCTGCACAGTAGGGATTCCAAGATTCTAAGATTCCCCACCAAGATGGGGGCTTAAATGGCCTCCGAGCCCCCCACCCCGCTAGGCCTTGCCATCACTCCTGGTCTCCATTATGGAAATTAGTAGTGATTCACACCAGGTTCCCACTGCACCCAAGGGTCAGAGAATCTGATTTAAAACAGACAAAACATATTTAGATGAATAATTAAATATGCTAATCTGGTCCCCACCCTCACTGCGCAGGATCTAGATTATGATGGGGTGCAGGGGCTGGGGGAATTCCACAAAGAGTTCTCGCCAGTGTAAGTGCATGTGACCTCTTCCCTGCAGTTCTCCATACCTGCACAACCCTAGCACGATCTGTGCATGAGCGCGTGCGGCCAGAAAATCGTCTGCTGCATGCCACTTTATTAAAAAACTCAATCAAAATCATCAAACAAGATTTCCATTGCCATTAACAAATTTGTGCAGACTTTCATAAATTGGCCTATCATTTTTCAAGTGCCAATTAACGTTGTCTCAGAGATTTCTCTACACTGACAGACTGATTAGCATGTAATTGCTGGGTTTAACTATAAAATCTTTTTTTGAAAGGCGGTGTAACTTTTGCAAATTGTCAGTCCTGTTGCCCTATATCAAAGCAGGTTTGGAATTTGTGATCAGGGCATCCGTAATTTCCTTCCTTTGTTTTAACAATCTCACAGAGAAAATAGAAGCTAGAGTTGGCCATTTGAACCTGCTCCACCATTCATTATGATCCAACTTAATAGCCTGATCCTGTCTCTCCTCCTGCACCCCACCCCCCAATATCTTTTGATCCCCTTTGTCTCAAGAGCTATAATCAACTTCTTCTTGAAAGCGTACAATGTTTTGGCCTTAACCACTTGGTGTGGTAACGACTTCCAGAAGCTTACCAATCTCTGGGTGAAGAAATTTCTCCTCACCTCTGTCCTAAAAGTTAAACCCCATATCCTTAGGCTATGACCCCGGCTCTGGACTCCCCCACTATCGGGAGCATTCTTCCTGTCAAAAATTAAAATTTTATAGATTTAATGAGATCTCCCTGCTTCTAAACTTCAGCGAATATAATCCCAACCTGACAATATATAATCCTAACCTGACAATATTATCCTAACCTGATTTGTCCTCACCAATCTCTCCCTCCATCCCAGAAATCAGCTTGGTAAGGCTTCTCTGCACTTCAAGTTGCAGTCATTTTACAGAACAGTCTTCAAAAAGTAGAGTTGTCTGCATTTTTCTTCATTGACTTATAAAAATTGGCAGTAATAGAATGCTAGTTAAAACTTGGTTATCTCTGCGACCTTTAAGGACCACTAAGTAAAAACGCGACTGTGGGCCCTTAAGTTTTGGTGCTAAACAACCTAACTTACAGTCACTTTTGATGTAATCCCCCATCCATTGGGACGTACAACCTATGACCCGGGCATCACTCCGGCACTAACATTTATTTGCCATGTTACCCACTTGTGTGATGGGCAGAATACTTTTTGGGCTTGATGGCAGCATCCTGTTAGTAGGAAATACAACTTGTGTTGCTACTACATGGCATGAAACACTAGTTTCACCTGTGGCTCACATTTTTGAAACACCAAACCCTACCAGGGAAATCTAAGGTGGAGACTTTTCAAGTCTGGAAGTGATGGCCTGTTCACGAGTTTGCAATAATACACAACAAACCTGATATGATTCGGTTAGACAATATCCTGCAGGATACTTTGAGCACCCTGTTTCAGCATCAAGCTTGCACAGTGAGTAAGTGGCTTGGGCCTTATTTGCAAGGTTGCCAATAAGATCAATCTTACAGCTCATGGAGTTGTAAGACTGCCAACACGTATATTGACCAGTGAATATAGCCATTGAGAAAAGGGAGCACATTAAATATTAAAGCTGATTGTAGTAACCTACGGAACTAATTGGCCAATTCATATTATGCAGAACCAATCATAGATAAGACATTTGGGACATCACTTCTGTGTATCTTTTTGTATGCTCCTATATATGTGGGTGTATTGAACCATGAAGACAAATCTGATCATATATATCACAAGGCAGCTCCCTAATTTTCTGCAAGTCCAGCAAGCATTTACATAACTTGTTTTCAAGCAGTGCTGTGTGGTCATGCTTGGCAACGGATATGAATGTGGACCCATAATTAAGAACAATATGCATTTTGTCAGTATTATCATGCTCGTTAAGTATGGCTATCCCAGACTCTTTGCCAGACTTGCAAATATATATGCCTGGGTTGCCCTTGGGGCCTGACAATGCCACCAAACATTTGTGCTGCATGTGCCATGATATTGCCTCAGAGATGATTGCACCATCAGCAATGCCAGCACATTAAACGCACTTAAACAGTAACAAGTTAGCAATGCAATTAATGATGTTGCTAAACTTGCAGTCAATCTGTCTGATCATGTATTCTCCGAGAACAAGGAGTTTATCCTCATGCACTATTCTAACTGTGGTGTTCCTATGTCCCACATCAAATTGGCAAAGGCATTTGCAGTGTTTGACTGCCTCTATCTCAGCTATCCCACCACAAGTCAGTGTTGAATTAAAATGCTGAGTCCATGGAAGTGTGCCTGGCTGATCTAGTGTATGCATATTGTGGGATACCCAGTACCTTGTTTGATTTTCACATGATTCTAATTCTACACTTCATGAGGATACTGATCCCAGCTTGGTATTAAGTGGTGCTCAGCCTCGCTGAATAACTTTTGCCTTTCCTGAATATTGGTGCAAGTGTGCCATGAATCAAAACCCCTACTTCTCACACCTCTCTTTGAGACATGTATTTAGTTCTAATTTTTTTTACTTTATGCCAATTGGTGAATGGCTCAGGTAACAACACAGAAATTGTTATCTTTAAAGTTCTGCATTTTCATTTGAACTCTAACTCCTCAAACACTCTCAGCAGAACATTAATCCTAGTTCCATTTACGAAGTTAGTTCCTATATGGGCCATGAACCTTCCACTCCAAGTTCATCTCCACCTGCAAAGGCAAATCCAGGCACAACCTTCAGAGCTGTCGGTCACAGCTACAAGGGATAGTATCTATTCCCTTGACTATATTATCCTCTATCACTACCACATTACTTTTCACACCTCTCACAATGCCATAGTCAGTTTGTTCACCCATGCTGTCATCCTTGTTTTCATCCACACAAGGATATTTCACCTCTTGGAAATACAAATTTGTTAAAGGTATTAAGAAGAGAGGGACAGAGCTGAAGCACTGTCACCTTCCTGGACATCTATCAACACTCAATTCCCAAATGCAAGAGCAAACATTCACATATCTCTTCACTGGCAAGATAGCTTTCAGAATGAAAGTTCTTCTGATTATTTGTGGAGATAATGTCTAATTATTAAGCAGTCTGCAAACATTAAAAGAAGCATTTTTTAGATTACAAAAAATTGAAAAGCAACTGGCAGAAAACCAGCATCAGCATTCAAAAAAACTAATATTCTCCCAGCAGCATGGTAATACAAGTGTGCATAATTTGTGGTACAGCTTCTGTCCCTGACATGCTGTCCTCCCAATGAGCAGATGAATCTGCCAGATGTACACAGCTTGTCTGTTACCTTGCTGCTTGAATAATTCTCATTACAGTAATTGTTGGTTAATGTTCCCATAATCTGTTGTTCAAAAGAAACATTTTTGCTTTCCTTAATATCTTCATGGGCCAGTGAAGGCCCTCAATGGTCATTTATCCTTCCTGTAAAATATTTCTATGCTTCACAGTCCAGGAGCTAAGCAAAGGTTACTGGCCTGCTGTGCATTCATTTTATTATACGATGCAGCGGAGAATTGTCTTTTGCACCCTCATCATCCGCACATCAGCAGCTGTGATAGACATCTGTGACTCTGTGACAGGAGTGATCATGAATTTGCATGAGATCTAATTTTGTTTTATAGAAGGCTCATTTTGATTAATTGCAGTAACAACTAGTAAGAATCATTGTTTACATAAATTCTGTACAATGGATGTCAACAGATGAATATCTGGTGCTACAGCCTGCAGGTCCATTATTCAAAAAATTGAAAAGGAGAGTCAGCAAGTATTGGCTATCTTCACTGCAGGCCTTTCACAGAAATATCCAGAAACAGCAAATTACTTGGATAGTATTTTATCTTCTCTTCCTACCTTTGTTACCTAACAAGTGCATTATTGCTTTGATAAGAATAGACTGAAAACAATTATTCCAATGAGAAAAATGTAGTTTGGAAAAATGTACCTCAGTGTTTGTCATGTATGCAAAAGGAAGATTCTGGAATGGGATGATATTTTCAACTAAATCTCAACTATTTGTCATTCCCTTCCTCGTTTCAGTCTGAGCAGTTTTATGAGAACATGCTCCAGGCAAACTTTAAGCAGTGTTCCACCAGATTAACAAGAGTTTTTTCTCTTTTGCTTTTGATAATTGATCTCAATGTTTGTGAACTCAAGTAACAAAAAAACATTTTAAAAACTTTGCATCTTAACGTTTCTTTCTCATTCAAAATCCATGCAAAAAATACTGAAAGATCAGATGTACCATCACACCTGCTGATAAGGTTGCTTTCAATTCAAAAGATGTTGGATGATTCCTTTATGAGTGCAGACTTTAAATTATTTGATATTTTGATGTTCATTGTGCTCAAGCAGTCCAGTGCACCGAAGTATTGACCCAGTAGCACCTCTCCTCATACTTCTTTGGGCAATCATATGATACAATACATATAGTCATGTGTTACAAAGGCACAGGTCAGGAGTATGGTGGAATGCTCTTCACATACCTTGATGAGTTCAGCTGCAACAACACTTGTGAGGATTGTGTTGCAGTTGCTCACCACCACATTCAGAAAGCACAACTAGGGATGGGCAATAAATGCTGCCACAGCCATTCATGCCTACATCCCATAAAATGAATTTTAAAAAAGGCTGACACGATTGAGTTCTGAAATTTAAAGCAGGTTATAATCAACCTCACATATTTCTTGCATTAAATATTCCATGTTCCTTGTCATTTTACTTGTCAATTACAATTATCACTTGCCAGCCAGTGAAAGGGTCAGCAGTTCTTCACTTTCAATGGCAACATCAGGAATGGTGCTCACTGATGGTACTGCAGCATTCTCCAGAATGGCAAAGATGGCGCAGGTCCTGAAACACACCTCTGGATGGGACAGGCTGGCTGGGCCAACCAGGCAAGCACCTCAGAAGGAGGCTTCATTCTGGAGGGAAGGAGAGTTGATTTCTCATTGCTTGATAGAGCAGACGCAACACGGTTTCATTAAAGGGAAGTCGTGTCTGACAAATTTACTGGAGTTCTATGAGGATGTGTCTAGGGCGGTGGATAGAGGAGAGCCGGTGGATGTGGTCTTTCTAGATTTTCAGAAGGCGCTTGACAAGGTACCTCACAAGAGGTTATTGCAGAAGGTCGAGGGACATGGAGTTGGGGATAGGGTGTTAGCGTGGATAGAGGATTGATTGTCAAATAGGAGGCAGAGAGTGGGGGTCAACGGGTGCTATTCGGATTGGCGGATGGTGACTAGTGGAGTGCCCCAGGGGTCGGTGCTGGGGCCTCAGCTTTTTACCATTTATATAGATGATCTGGAGGAGGGAACCGAGTGTAGGGTGTCGAAATTTGCTGATGACACCAAGATTGGTGGAACGGCAAATTGTGCGGAGGGTGTGGAGAGTCTGCAGAAGGATCTAGATAGGCTGGGCGAATGGGCCAGGAAATGGCAAATGGAATTTAATGTTGGCAAGTGTGAGGTGGTCCACTTTGGTAGGAAGAATGGTAGGAAGGACTATTACTTACGTGGCGAAAAACTGCAGCAGGCGACGGTGCAGAGGGACCTCGGGGTCCTTGTGCATGAGTCGCAAAAACCCAGCTTGCAGGTGCAGCAGGTGGTCAGGAAGGCGAATGGGATGCTGGCCTTCATAGCGAGGGGGATTGAATATAAAAGTAGGGAGGTCTTGCTGCAGCTGTATAGGGCATTGGTGAGGCCGCAGCTGGAGTACTGTGTGCAGTTTTGGGCGCCGCACCTGCGCAAAGATATTTTGGCCTTGGAGGGAGTGCAGAGGAGGTTTACTAGGCTGATACCGGAGTTGAGGGGGTTGAGCTATGAGGACAGGCTGAATAAACTGGGCTTGTACTCGTTAGAGTTTAGAAGAATGAGGGGAGATCTCATTGAGACGTACAAGATGATGAATGGGATGGATAGGATAGAGGTGGAGAGACTCTTCCCGCTCAAAAAAGACAGTAGGACTAGGGGGCACAGCCTCAAGATAAAAGGGGGGCGGTTTAGAACGGAGTTGAGGAGGAACTTCTTCACTCAAAGGGTGGTGAATCTCTGGAATTCTCCGTTGAAGTGGTGGAGGCTGCCTCGCTAAATATTTTTAAGACGCGGGTTGATGGGTTTTTGATAAGAGAGGGGATTAAGGGCTATGGGGAGAGGGCGGGAAAGTGGAACTGAGCAGCAACAGATCAGCCATGATCTTATTGAATGGTGGGGCAGGCTCGAAGGGCTAGATGGCCTACTCCTGCTCCTATTTCTTATGTTCTTATGTTCTTATGAAGCAGCTCTTACCATTAATTGGGCCTTCTGTGAGCCACAAGGTAGCCACTCACCACCCTACCCATCTCCCCCAGCCCAAAGTGCACCAGCTTGTATTGGATGGTTACATCACACATAGTACAGCCGCTCCAGGCCCAATCCCCTACTGTTGGTAGAAAGTCAGTAGCAGCAGGATGAATCTCTTTGGTGTCCATTAATTTGTCACTTAAGGATTTCAATTTGGCCTCCAGGTGAAAAGGCCATCCTAGGTCCCACTGTCACTCAACCTACTTCCTGAGGGAGGGGGAAAATAATTTCTACCAAGTTCTCAAACCATAACTGTAATACTTAGAGAAAGAGGTTTGATGTGATCAGCTTTGTCCCTTTGTTTCCATTTTTTCTTCAGAGATTGAGGACATACAGGAGGACACAGAGAATTTATTGCATGTACATTTCAGGAAGTGATTACCCCACAGACACAAGACTCAGGAGGTTGCTAGGAGGAAGTCATGGAGGCAAGAAAGTGCTGAGGCAAGCTGGCTAGAATGACTTCTTTGGATATCTGGTACTTTGGCCCAGTCATATTAATTATTAGGCCTGCTAGCCCTTAATTTCTCAAGCACACAATGTCTACTTATACTTCCCGTGCTCAACCCATGGCCCCATATATGCCCCATAGTCAATCACTTAGTATCCACCATGGGCAGACCACAGGAGCCATGTGGAGATAAAAAATAAACTTTTATAGATCAAGTAGAGGTATCAATCAAATACACTTCATTTAAAAAAACTCATTCATCAAACCTGTTCAAAAAATATGAATCCTTGAAGTTGAATTTAAATTGCTTCAGTTCAGGGCATTAAAGATAGTTTAATTCTGCTCTTCATACATGCTCATATCTCCTCCATAAAATTGTGACTCCTTCATTGCAGATTAAGGTGATTGGAAATGTGAAAATGGGCTCTGCTTGAACTCAGTACCATTTTCAAATGATCCAGTACATTTGTATTTCTTGTCTGTGTGATTCACACTCTGACCCTTTCCCTGCCAGCAATAATGGGATCTGCCAGAAATGGCGGTTGTGACTCTGCAAAATTTCAGCCCAGCCTTCCAAATCGTGATGACCCTTTATCAGGCAAAATGCGGGATAAACTCAGAAGGCCAGACAGCATATGTGGAGAGAGATGGACTTAATGTTGCATGGAAATGAAAACACTAAATCAGAACATTGATGAAGACTCATTAGAACTGAAATATTAACTCCCACAGTCCAAAGATGTGGGGGTTAGGTTGATTGGCCATGCTAAAATTGCCCCTTAGTGTCCTAAGATGCTTAGGTTAGAGGGATTAGTGGGTAAAATATGTAGGGATATGGGAGTAGGGCCTGGGTGGGATTGTGGTCGGTGCAGACTCGGTGGCTCGAAGGGCCTCTTTCTGCACTGTAAGGTTCTATGATTCGATGATTAACTTTGTTTTTCTCCAGAGATGTTGTATAATATGCTGAGACAACCCTCCTGCCCGTCCAGCATTTTCTGTTTTCACTATATACCAGAATTGGAAGAAAGCAGAGATCTCAAATGGTTATACAACTGGAGGAGATTACAGAGATAGGGAGGCCAAGACCATGGAGGGATTTGAACACAAGCATGAGAATTCTAAATTGAAAACTTTGATAGGGCTGGAGCTAACACAGGTCAAAAAGGATGTGTGATGGGCAAAGGAATTAAAGTGAATTAAGATAAGGAAAACAAAGTTATTGATAGGTTTAATTTTACTGAAAGGAAAAAGGGAGGCTGGCCTGCGGAGCATAAGAATTGTTGATTTGCAGGTAACAACTGCATGGACGAGGTTTTCAACAAAAGATGGATTAATGCAAATGTCTTAAACAGCAGAGATAATCTCTCCACAGGTGCTAGATTTACTGAGTTTTCTAGCACTTTAATGTTTTCATTTCTATTAATTCTGTAATTCCTCAAGGATCCATCAATGGACAACACCTACTTCTCATCTGCATGCTGCCCATTGACAACTTTAGGTTTCACGGGCATTCACCTGGAACCCAGCTCTATCACACTAACCCTCTGTGAATTTCTGCACTGCCTTAGATTTATTTATTATTCATTTATAGGATGTAGGCATTGTTGGATAGGCTAGCATTTATTGCCCATCCCTAGATTCCCTTCAGAAGGTGGTGGTGCGCTGCCTTCTGAACAGCTGCAGTTCCTGAGGTGTTGGTACACCTGCAGTGCCGTTAGGGAGGGAGTTCCAGGATTTTGAACCAGCAACAGTGAAGGAACAGGATGGTGAAGGAACAGGATGGTGAGTAACTTGGAGGGGAACCTCCATGTGATGGTGTCCCCAGGTATCTGCTGCGTTTGTCCTGCTAGATGGTAGTGGTTGTGGGTTTGGTGAGTTCCTGCAATGCATCTTGTAGATGGAAAACATGGCTACCATTGTTAGGTGGGTAGTGGAAGGGAAGGGGGGAAGGATGGCTCAGTGGTTAGCACTGCTGCCTCACAGCTCTATCAGTAATCTGTAAACTGTCTGTTCTTTATATGCTCTGTCTGAGGCCAGAACTCTCCATTCACAAAGAGGGTAACCTCGAAAGCTAGTGAATTTACTATCAAATAAATTGGTTGGACTTAAACCTGGTGTTGTCAGACTTTTTACAGTGTTTACCCCAGTCCAACGCCAGCATATCCACATCATCACAGCTCTAGGGATAGGGGTTTGATTCCCAGCTTGGTCACTGTCTGTGTGGAGTTTGTACATTCTCCCCATGTCTGTGTGGTTTTCCTCTGGATGCCGATTTCCTCCCATAGTCTGGAAGACGTGCTGGTTAGGTGCATTGGCCATGCTAAATTCTCCCTCACTATACCTGAACAGGTGCCAGAGTGTGGCACCTAGGGGATTTTCACAATGACTTCATTGCAATATTAATATAAGCCTATTTGAGACATTATGAAATAAACTTTAAGAAACTGTTCAGTGGTGGTGGAAGCATTGAATGTTTGTGGACGAAGTAGCAATTAAGTAGGCTGCTTTGTCCTAGATGATGTCAAGCTTGGAATTGCACTCTTCCAGGCAAGCAGAGAGTATTCTGTCACATTTTTGACTTGTGCCTTGTAGAAGATGGATAAGGACCAAAAGAGAAAATGCTGGAAAATCTCAGCAAGTCTGGCAGCATCTGTAAGGAGAGAAAAGAGCTGACGGTTCAAGTCCAGATGACCCTTTGTCAAAGCTAAAAGGCATAGAAAGTGGGAGATATTTATGCTGTGGGTGAGAGAATGAAAGATGAATCATAGCCACAGAAACCAGGGGAAAAGGCTGCTAATGGCAGTCCATGGAGAGAATAAAGGGTGTGAATAACCAAACAGGAGAAAAACTGAAATCAGAGGGCAAGCTGTGAAAAATGAAGATGTGAGGAGAGGGGTGGGAATGGGTGGGAAATTTTGGAAAAAGGGAAAAGGGGAAACAAAGGGAGAACAAACAGAAGGAAAGGGGGATAAAGTGGGGGAAAGAGTTGGGGAAAGAAAGATAAAAAAAGACAATAAAGAAATAAAAGTAGAAAACAGTAAGAAGTTAAATGAAATGAAAACAAAGGAGTCGAGATGGGGTCAAGCTGATCATCTGAAGTTGTTAAATTCAATGTTGAGACCGGAAGGCTGTAAAATGCCTAGCTGGAAGCTGAGATGCTGTTCCTCCAGTTTGCGCTGAGCTTCACTGAAACATTGCAGCAGGCCAAGGACAGACATGTGGGCATGGGAGCGGGATGGTATCTTAAAATGGCAAGCGACAGGAAGGTCAGGGTCCTGATTGTGCACAGAAAATGATGGACAGGCTTTGGGGAGTTACTCACTGCAGGATTCCTAGTCTTTGACTTGCTCATGTAGCTATAGTATTTGTGTGTCTAATCTAATTCAATGTCAGGTCATGGTGATCCCCAGGATGTTGATAGTGGGGGATGCTGTGATTGGTAACATGGTCCCTTTAAGGGGGGGGGGTGATCCTTTGAGGGCCACGTGATTGGGCCAGACTGAAGAGAGGTCAGGGGGGAAGCTGAGCCAATCCGGAGCAAGAGTGTGCATCCTGAGATAGGCCCAAGCTTCAGTTGGAGCTAGGGAGGAGAAGAGAGTAGATGTGTATTGCAGTTCTGTTAAAATGTTGAAAATTTTCATCTGATTAAAGAGAGTCAGGATGGAAGTGTAAGTCATAGCTGATGAATTTGATTGATTTTTATGAAGATGTATCTAAAATGACTCGAGGGAATGTTTATGAATGTTCTTTAATATGGACTTCCAGCAGGCACTCGATAAACTCCCTCATGAAAACAAAGTTAGCAAAAATTGTGGCTCAGGGACTTGATAGTAATTAAAGTTTAAAATTTAAAGTTTACTTCTTAGTGTCACAGGTAGGCTTACAGCAACACTACAATGAAGTTACTGTGAAAATCCCCTAGTCACCATATTCTGGCACCTGTTCAGTACACTGAGGGAGAATTTAGCATAGCCAATGTACCTAACCAGCGCATCTTTCATTCTGTGGGAGGAAACTGGAGCACCGGAGGAAACTTGTGCAGACACAGGAAGAATGTGCAAGTTCCTCACAGACAGTGACCCAAGCCGGGATCCCTGGTGCTGTGAGGCAGCAATGCTAACCATTGTGCCATTGTACCACCCATGTGGCATTTATTGACCTTGTTGTCAAATTAGCTGAGCAAAAGGGAATAGACAGTAGGGATAATGGGCAGGAACTCCAACTGGCGGATCTGACCCTGGAAGCATCTACATTGGGGTCTCAATTATTCAATGTATTCATTAATGGCTTAGACAATGGGATAAAATTCCACATTTCCAAACTTTTCAATGACACAAAGATAGTAATGTTGTTAGCGTTATAAATGGAAACGTATAATTACAAAGATATAATGATAGATTAAGTGAGTGAGCAAACCTCTGGTAATTGAATTTTAATGTAGGGATTCATGACGTAATTCACTTTGGATATAAAAGGATATTACAGAGTTCATTCCAAATGGGGAAATCTTAGAAACAGCGAACGTTCAAAGAGACTTTTGAGTCCAAGTGCTGAGATCATTAAAATGTTATGAACAGGTACAGATCATAATCAAAAAGGCTACTGGAATGCTGACCTTTATATCATAGAATTATAGAATCCCAACAGTGCCATTTGGCCCATCGAGCCTGCACCGACAACAATCCTACTCCGGCACCATCCCCATAATCCCATTATTTACCCTGCTAATTCCCCTGACAGTAAGGAGCAATTTAGCATGACCAGTCACCTAATCCTCACATCTTTGGAGCACAGGAGGAAATAATAGCACCTGGAGGAAACCCACATAACCTCCACATAGACAGTAACCTGAGGTCAGAGCTGAACCTGGGTCCCTGGCACTATGATGCAGCAGTGCTAACCATTGTGCCACCGTGAAGAAGAATATAACGCAAGGGGTAGACTTCATGCTTCAGCAATGTAAAACCTCTGGTCAGTTCACATCTGGAGTACTGTGAAAAATTGTAGGCACTATACATTGGGAAGATAATTGTCTTTGGAAGGAGTACTTCATGGATTTACCAGGATTATACCTGATTCCAGGGGATAAACAATCAGAAAAATTGCACAAATTAGAGTTGTATTGCCTTAAATTTAAAAGGAAGAGGTGACAAAAGTTTTCAGGATATTAAGGAAACAGATGGGATTGTCGGGGAAGTGCTTTTTCTGTTGACTCTGGAACCTAGAACGAGGATTTTGATTTGATTTTGATTTATTATTGTCACATGTATTAACATACAGTGAAAAGTATTGTTTCTACTTGCTATACAGACAAAGCATACCGTAATTAGAGAAGGAAAGGAGAGAGTGCAGAATGTAGTGTTACAGTCATTGCTAGGGTGTAGAGAAAGATCAACTTAATACAAGGTAAGTCCATTCAAAAGTCTGATGGCAGCAGAGAAGAAGCTGTTCTTGAGTTGGTTGGTACGTGACCTCAGACTTCTATATCTTTTTCCAGAAGGAAGAAGGTGGAAGAGAGAATGTTCAGACATTCAGCATGGGGTCCTTAATTATGTTGGCTGCTTTGCAGAGGCAGCAGGAAGTGTAGACACAGTCAATGAATGGGAGGCTAGTTTGTGTGATGGATTGGGCTAAATTTATGACCTTTTGTAGTTCCTTGCTAGAGCAGGAACTGTATCAAGCTGTAATACAACCAAAAAGAATGCTTTTTATGGGGCATCTGTAAAAGTTGGTGAGAGTCGTAGCTGACGTGCCAAATTTCGTTAGTCTTCTGAGAAAGTAAAGGCGTTGATGGGCTTCCTTAACTATAGTATCGGCATGGGAGACCAGGACAGGTTTTTGGTGATCTGGACATCTAAAAACTTGAAGCTCTCGACCCTTTCTACTTCATCCCCATTGATGTAGACAGGGGCATGTTCTCCTTTATGCTTCCTGAAGTCGATGACAACCTCCTTTGTTTTGTTGACATGGAGGGAGAGATTGTTGCTGCACCAGTTCACCAGATTGTCTCATTTCTATACTCTGCCTCGTCATTGTTTGAGATCTGACCCACTACGATGTGTCATCAGCAAACTTGAAAATCGAATTGGAGGGGAATTTTGTCACGTAGTCATAGGTATATAAGTAGTATAGTAGGGGACTGAGAACACAGCCTTGTAAGGCACCGGTGTTGAGGATGTTCATGGAGGAGGTGTTGTTGCCTTTCCTTACTGATTGTGGTCTGTGAGTTAGGAAGTTCAGGACCCATTCGCAGAGGGAGGTGCCGAGACCCAAGCCATGGAGTTTGGAGATGATTTTTGTGAGAATAGGCATAATCACAAAATTATGGCCAGCCTTTTTGGGTGGGACAGGGTGTGGGCAGGAATGGAAAATTTGGAGCACCAGCCAAATGTCTACTGACTTTCGGCAGCACCCAAAAATCCCATCTATGGATCGGGCCTGAAAATTCCCAGCATTCGAATCACCCCTTCATGAATAGAAAGAGAATTTTTGAACATTCCAGAAATGGCAATTGTTCAATTGTTAATTTTAAAATTGAGATTTGTTTTGCTTTTGTTTTGTTTTGTTTTTGGATCATGGAATGGTGACAGTGGAATAGAAGGATATTCTGCCCATCAAATGTTTGTCGGCTCTCTATTAGAACAATTAAGGTAGTTTTACATCTTCAGCCAAAGATATCAATAATTTAAGCAAAGAACTGGAGTAAGGTCACTATGAGTTGTTAAGTCCATTTATGGACTCCTAGGCCACCTGTAATATCTGTAACTGGAAGAGTCCATGTTTCATACCTATGTACAATGTATGAGTTTTCCTTAACTATCTGAGGGGGCTGCTCTGGTTGCACTTCAATCCTGTACTCTTCATCTTTGTCCAGCTGATGGTGGAAGGATATGGAAGCGGGCAGATTGGAGGAACTGTGGATTTGCTCCAAAGCCTGGTCGTGTGGCCATAGACAGATCTATGCAATGGCCATTTGAGGCAAGGGATCATTGAGCTTGACTCTGTGCTCCACTTCCGCATTTGCACCTGAATGTCCCTGAAGGGGAAAGCTGTGGGCCGAGATTCTCCCAACCCACGACGTCCAATTCGAGTGGTTTGTGTGAGCGTTCTGCTCGGTGCCAGAATTCAGCAGGGGGATGCACAGACCATTAAAATTTCCCCATCACTGTCTTGTGCTGGCATCCCCTTAAATTAATCTATTCTATTCATGTCAATTACTTTTTCTAGTAGCTCGTTCCACATGTAGGATAAAGAAGCTTTTCAAGAACTCTATATGACCTCTAGTTATGGATTCCCTCACTGGTTAAATGTAGAGAAAATATTTCCACCTATCAAACACTTTCAGAATCTCCCTTCGAAAGAAAGATGCCCCCATCTGTTCAGACGTTGCTGATAAATAGTTCAGTTCAGCTCTGGCACCATGTTTGTGAATATTTTTCATGCCTTCTCCGCTACCTTTATAATATTGAGATTAGAACTGTGCATGTGCTGTTAAGAGCCAGTTTGCTCTGGAGTCATATATAGGCCAGGCCAGGTAAGGAGACGGATTTCTTTCCCTAAAGGACATTTGCGAACCAGATGGATTTTTACAGCCATCAACAACAGTTTCATGATCAACATTAGATTTTTAATTCCAGATTTTTTTATTGAATTCAAATTCCACCATCTGTCGTGGATGAATTTGAACCCAGGTTCCCAGAACATTAGTTGAGTTTTCTGGATTAATAGTCTAGCTATAATATCACTAAGCCATCACCTCCCCTAATTTTACTCATGTTTTCTGTGTTTTGCTGAATTCTTCATTTATAAGAACATAACAGCAAAAGAACTAGGAGCAGAAGTAGGCCATCTGACCCCTTGAGCATGGTCTGCCTTAAATGAGTTCAAAGCTAATCTTTTCACGGACTCAGCTCCACTTACCTGCCCATTCACCATAACGGTTAATTTCTTGACTGTTCAAAAATTTATCTATCCCTGCCTTAAAAACATACAATGAGGTAGACTCAGCTGCTTCTCTGGGCAGAATATTCTCCAGATATCGGGGTGATATGTAAAACTTGACATTATATTTTTGATTCCCAAGTCCAAATTGTTGACATAAATTATGAGGCAGTGGGGTAGAGTGATTGTCACTGGATTGGTAATCCAGAAAGCGAGCATCATTTGTTCTGGGAACGCAGGTTTGAATCCCACCACGGCAGTTAGAGAAATTTGAATCCAATTAAAAAATGGAATTAAAAGTCTAATGATGACTATGAGACCACTGTCAATTATTGTTAAAAACCCATCTGGTTCACTAATGTCCTCGAGGGAAGGAAATTTACCATCCTTGCCCGGTTTGGCCTACATGTGACAACAGACTCAGAGCAATGTGGTTGACTCTTAACTGTCCTCTGAAATAGCCTAGCAAGCCACTCAGTTCAAAGACAATTAGGAATGGGCAATAAGTGCTGGCCCAGCCAGTGATGCCAACATTCTATCCAGGAATTTAAAAAAACCATTCTGATCTTGGCTTTGATCCATGCCGAACATCATTTCCCAACTTTGCCAGTCTGAGTACTTACCTTTAAATCCTTCTCTGGGGAGAAAACTGGCTACAAAACAAACTACATTCTGCTATGTGTTCCTTGACGCCACATGCTCCAACTTTAAACATAAGTCTACTGTGTAATACCTTATCAACATATATATGAACAGTTGAGATCCCAGCACAGATCCCTGTGGAACCCCACTAGTCAGTGACTGCCAATCAGAAAAAGATCCATTTATGCCAAAGCTTTGCTTCCTATCTGCTAACCAGCTTTCTATCAAGACATTACCTGCAATCTCCTGTGCTTTAACTTTACATTATTGTCTGTTATGCGAGAGCTTGTCAAAAGCCTTCTGAGAGTCTAAATAAAGCACATTCGCTGGTCACCTCTACTGGTTACATCCTCAAAAAATTCCAATACATTTGTCAAGCATGATTTTCCTTTGGGTAGCATAGTTCTTAGCATTGCTGCCTTATAGTGCCAGGAACTTGGGTTTGATTCCCGGCTTAGATCTCTGTCAGTGTGGAATTTGCACGTTCTCCCTGTGTCTGCACGTTCTCCCTGTATCCTCTGGGTGCTCCAGTTTCCTCCCACAGACCAAGGATATGCAAGATAGGTGCATTGGCTATGTTAAATTCTCCTTCAGTGTATCCAAACAAGAACCGGAGTATGACGACTTGGGGATTTTCACGGTAACGTCATTGCATTGGATGTAAGCCTACTTGAGACTAATAAATAAGCTGTGAACTTTACTTTAAATCCATGCTGACTTTATCTGATTATACCTCTGCCTTCCAAATGCCGTGTTATGAAATCCTTAATAATAAACTCGAGCAACTTCCCCAGTACAGATATTAGGCTCACTGGCTATAGTTCCCTGTTTTCTTTCTGCCTCCCTTTTTAATTTTTTTTTTAATCCCTAACTAAGTCACTGGCCCATTGTTCCATGGGCTTGTTCAATCTCCCTTTTAAAAATCTGTCTGCCAGTCTTCTGGTACTATACCTTTTCCTAATTAACGTTGAATACATGGTTCCTCTAGTATCTCGACACTAATCTCTGTGAAGATGTGAAGACACAGTCTGTCCAGATTTGGGGTTTATTTATTCACTGAATTTGATTGTTTATCAATTAATGTCCTCACTTTCTATCTTAAAATTGTTCTATTATTTTGTTGTCTTCTTCTAATGCCATTCCCAGCTTAGTAGTCTCTCTGGTAAAAGCTGAGCCAAAGCTTAGAATTTAATGTTATCCCCTGTGACAAACTTGTTAGGTGAACGTTTAAACAGTGGCACAGTTGCAGGTATGGAGCATCCCACCTACCCAGCTTCACCTAGATTAAGTCCATGGCAGGAAGGCCTATGGATAATCTTTCCATCCCACAAGCCAGTTTAAGTAGTCAATTACTCCCATTAAAGTGCTTCATCCCACCTCCAATAGTATAACCCAATAGTAGACAGGAATCTCCATGTGGGAGAAATGACGAGCAAGGCTTTGTGGCATTGCTTGTGGGCTCCTGGGAAACCCTTTGTTCAAAGACCCTCAGTGCCTGATTGAGACACTGCATTGTGAAGGGGGAGCTCATTGATAACCACCCAACTGGCCTTCAACCCTCATCCCTTGAACCCCCAACCCCCCGCTCATGACTCACATCCCATCATCTTTGATCTGTGTGACCTGGGATCCAATGGCAATTCTAGGCCCTGGTTGGGTATAGGACCTGCAGCATCCATCACTTCCTAGCGTTTGTTCTATGGAAGTGCCTGCCTCTGATTGGCCAGTAACTCTTATCAGGCAGGATTTATGCTAACCCATTGTGCCCCCTCTCGCCGCTGCCCAGTCCAGTGCCTGACTCGCACTTAAATCAGAGTGTCTTCCCTAAAGAAGGCAAAAGCTTATTTGGCAATAATGATTTCTGTAGTGTAGATTTTATCTGCAGATTTCAGGACCATGTTGTCAGCTAAAATGTGGGTAATTGGGATTGAAGGGTGGAGTTAGAGATCAGGAAGTATGGGTCAGGTCAGTATCGGGGTGGAGAGTAGTGGGAGATACAATAGGAGTCAGATCAGGGAGGTAGGGGTCAGGGGATACCGATTGGGGGTGCAGGAGTTGAACCGAATTGTGTCAGTTGAGGGGTCAGGTCAAGGAGAAGATGGGGAATCCCATGTGGGTGGGGTGGGGGGACATGGGGAATGCTGAGCAGGGGTACTTAGTTGGGAGTCGGGGATTTAGATGTGCTGCCTTGGGGTTGGGTGTTGGAGAGTGCAAGACTTGGTGTGGATATTTAAAATAGTTATGCTGAAATTAGAAGTGCTTTTATTTCTTCCAACTCTTCCTGTTAAAGCAACACTGGCAGAATCATCTAAAGTTACTGATTTTCATCACTTTGTCAGATTGTTCCCAGTGTAGCAGTGTTGACCAGAGCATGTTGGCCTGCTGGACAATAGCTGTGTAAATTCTTATCTGGGAATTTCCGAGAGAGATTCCCCAGTGCATCTTTGGGGCACCCCACAAACCTTATGCAGGAGTGCAAGGAAATTACAGACCATGGTTTCATGAGGGTTCCAGAGTCCATGGTTAAAGTCCAATGAGTTATTCCATAATGGAGGTCAGCAGGTTGTAAATCAATGCTACATAATTCACTTTTCCAGTAATGCTGACTTCACACAATGAGATAAGCATGCAGAGATGAATCAGCCTTGTCAATAATGGTACAAAATTCCAGGAGAAGCAGTGTAGACAGGGCCAGGTGTCCAGCCTGGGCAGAGCTCCTTTTCTTTGAGGCTACTTGTAGGATCATAAAATGGCAGAAAGAGACTTTGCAGTACAGCAAAGCAATGTTACTGGTTTCACAAAACAGAGGTTCATGTAACATGATTCCCACCTCTTCAGATGTTCTTAAACAACGTGTGTGTATCATTTATCTGTATGGCTATGTCTGTTGAATGTCTCCACTATTAAGAATTGAAAGGAAGGTTGTGATCCTTTGTCCTAGCAGATGAGCAGACTGCAGTTGGCCAGTCTGTGTTATGCAATACAAATGACCATCACATAGTTTTCTTTAAATTTGGCATCTGCAATCCATCATGTTTTGTTAGTGGCTCTTTGTAGATAATGATGTCTATGTTTTCCTGATAGGTAATTTAGTTTGTTTGACAGTCACAGATAGATATAGATTCAGCTATTTTATATTCTTGCCCAGTTTTAATTTTTTTGGAGATAACAATATTACTATATATTTTATAATAAAAATATCTAGGTGAAGTCTTTGACACACAAAGTTTTCAGTTTTTTTTTCCTTAATACATTAGCTTTAGTCTAAAATTTAATTTACAGAAATGTCAAATATTAAAAGGTTGCATACCATAAATATTGACTGGGATTCTCCTCAAAAGAATCTAAGTGTCGAATTCACGTGAAAACTGGAGTAATTCAGTTTTTTTTTCAGTGGGAGTTGAGAGAAGAATTTCTCACACTCTGTGCACTGCACAGGCTGCCAGCATGAATATCTTTCAAAACTAGGGGTTGAGGCCTATTCCCGCTGGAGAGGTTGAAATCAGCGCACTGAGCATGTTACTTTACATGCGCCAATCTATTAGTACTGAGATAGGCACATGTGCCCTGACAGCCTCCTGATCACTGGCCAGTCCCGCAGCCCCCACATTGCCAGCCCTCCACCCCCCTATTATAGCCTGATCACTGGCACCCCCCGAACATTCCCAGACCCAGCTCTGTTCCCCACCTCTTGGTGGACCCAGATCTCCAGCCCCTCATCTCCCCCCAACAGTTACAACCCCCCACATTCCTGACCTGCACCCCCCCCCGCCCCCCCCAATGTGGTGCCATCCTCCCAGCAGGCTGAACACCCACTCTGGCGGACCCCCCAGCCTGCTCCAATCGCTGGTCTCCCTCTTCCCTCCACTGATCCCTATGCAATGTAGCAGCAGGAACCCCACCCACACCAATTGCTCCCTTAGGCCCCACCCCGTCAGGCTCCAACCACTAGGCCCTGCCCCCATATGTCCCACCCCCTTGGCAATGCCCCATGCCTGATGAGCAGTGCCAGCATGCCCCCTGGGCATTGACACTTTGCTCTTTTGGCAGTGCCAAGGGGCACAGGCTGGCATTGTCAGTGCCAATGCCTAGGGGGCACCAACCCACCCTGCTGCCCGACCCCCTCGGGGGCCTCGATTGTCCCCCTGCTTCACTCCAGCAGGCCTGGGCCATTGTTCCCCATTAGTGGGGAGCTACTTTAAACCCTGCTGGAGTGAACCACTCTAGTGGGGTGGGGGGGAGAGACTAGCAGGCCTATAGACTTCAGTCCTGGGCTCACTAATCACATTTAAAATATATTTATTTTATGTATATAACGTATTTAAATTACTTCCATGCCTCACCACCGATATCCGGCAATCCGGCTATGGGAGACGCTATCAGGGCGGAATGAGATTTTCCCAGCCTGCTGCACTAAAAAATTAGAGCAATGAAATGGGAGAATCATGGCTGTTATATTCCAGGATTATTGAAATTCAATTTAATCTCTTAACAGAAATTTTGACCATCGTGCCTTTGAAAAGCTTTGTAAGTTTCAAACCATCCAAGAGAGCAGATGATACTATCTGCATCTGTCCTTTGAAATATCAGGAACCACTCCATCTCTTTTTGGAGACAGTTAATTATTTAACTATTGCTCTTAGGGATTTATTTCACACAACATTACGAGAAGTTTTGGGGACATGGTCATTTTGACAATTCTGCTATCGTTTAGAAGAGTTGTCATTATAATTGTGTCGCTTCCTCTTTCACTTCTTCTGTAGTTTGGTGTTTTTGATAGTTCTGTCTCAGCATCTTCTCCAAGGTGGAACTTGCACACTTTACTTGCACAGAACTTGTTGGAAAACACACAAGGCTGCCAAAATAGAATCTCTATTCTGCCTCTGACTGCTTTACATGTTTCATTTCGGCAGTGCCACTGTTATTTACGTAACATTTGATCAATGCATGAATTGAATGGAATCTTGTCTGCTTAAGTTATCCGTAGAATAATGGTTCCTTGCTGCCATTCTCACACTGTATATGCTGAAGAACTTTGAGATTGATACCAACTTCTCTAATTTTTTTGATAAATTGATATGTTTTCAGTAGTTAGACATGCCTCAATTCCTGATTACAGTTTGAGATAGAATGTGCTCTGTTGATTTAAACTCTTCTGAGTTCTTGAGGCAGCAAAAACTTTACACGTTATATGGTAGTTCCTTTAATGTGAGTGTGATTTCAGGAATCTGAACACATGTCAATGTTAGTGTGGTATTCCCAGTGAGGACAACCACTACCTCAAATGTATAGCTATTCAAGCTCAACGTTCTCTTAACAACTCTAATGTTTCCTGCCTCCTCTTTCAGCCGTTTCATACATAACATTAGCAACAGAAGTGAATAGTTAGTTTACAAATGATTTCTTGGGGGGGGGGGAGAGAGCATGATGGCACAGTGGTTAGCACTGCTGCCTCACTGTGCCATGCACCCAGCTTCAAATCTGGCCTCAGGTCACTGTCTGATTGGAGTTTGAATATTCTGTCTGCGTGGGTTTCTTCCAAGTGCACCAGTTTCCTCCCAGATTCCAAAGGTATACAGGTTAGCTGGATTGGTCATGTTAAATAGCATTTTGGTGTCAGGGGTATTAGCAAGGTAAATACATGGGGTTATGGGGATATGGCTTGGGTGGGATTGTTGTCAGTGTGGGGTTGATGGGCCCAATGGCCTCCTCCTGCACTGTAGGGATTCAGATTCTATGATTCTACTCACAAGTGGATGAAGGACATTAAGGTCGGAAGCCTCTACAGCTTTGTTCAATCTCATGGTGATAGTGTCTCTGTCATGCCGGATTCATATCCATCCTATCGCAGCATGATTTCATTTATGATTCAATGTTGTATTTATTTCTCATAATCAATAAGGTTCTCAAATGCTATGTGTGCTCATGGATTTAGTCAGTACTTTAGGAAGTACTTATATCAGTGCTTAAACATCTAACACCTACCACCACACAAAAGAATCATAACTGGAAAATCAAACATTGTAGGACTGAACTCAGGATTTGTGTTGGTGAATCCTTCAGCTCCAAAACCATATTGGTAATGTTTTATACCTTTCCGAGCTACAAATGCTTTAACAAAATTGCTGTTGTCGGGTATGGACTGACCGATCCTTATTCACATTCAATTCTGCTTTTCTAAGCTCTGAAATTTACTATGTGGATGATTTTATTTGGATAGCTAAAATCTCAATCTGACCCTAACCTGCCTTCAGACCTCCGGTTCCAGTTTTAACAGAATCACAACATTGCGAGATAACTAATTTGTTTGCAAGCCCATTCAATATTACAAGGGTGTGTGCTTCATTTTTAACACCTCTAATTTAACTCTGATTTGGTTGCTTTGCCCAGACCTCAAGAAACCTGGCAACTAAAGCAAGCAAAAATTGACTCATGGACATTTGCAGGAATGCTTCATCACACACCACCAATATAGCTTCCTTTCCTGTATTCTTACATGGGTGTGGGTGTTTCTGGCAAGGACAGCATTTGTTCCCCATCCCTAATTGCTCTTGAACTGAGTGGTTTTCTGCACCATTTCAAAAGTTGGTTAAAGGTAAACCATATTGCTGTGGGTCTGGCATCACATGTTGGCCAGACCAGGTAAGGATGGCAGATCTCCTTTCTTAAAAGACATCAGCGAATCAGATTGCCTTTACAGCAGATGGTGGCCGTCTTGGTCACCATTAATGAGATTAGCTTTATATTCTAGATTTATGAGTTCAAATTAAATTCCACAGCTGTCATGGTGGGATTTGTACACATGCCCATCCCCCTAAAAGCAGTACCTGAGCCTCTGAATTACTAGTTGCAGTGCCATTACACTATCAGGCCAGCACTGCCAGGATGGCACTGCCCATCACATCCCCAACCATCCGGTGGCTTCAGTGGCCTCTGAACCTCCCCACCCCAGCATGGTAACACACCTGGTCTCCATTTGTGGAGACCAGTAATGATTTTTAACAGGTTCTCGCTGTTCCTGAGCATCAGACAATCCCAGGAGCAGGGAAAATCCAGCCCCAAATAGACTTTGTGTACTTAAATACTATTTAAATATGAATTATGAATGCTTGACTGAGTTCCAAAAGCCAGAATGGCCTGGACTCAGCAGCTATTCCATTGACATAACTGCTTAGGTGAATAATTGACAGTTTGAACGTTTTTTTAAAATAACATAATCTACCATTGATGTGGTTTCTGACATAGTTTTTTTTACACAACTTAATGCCTATTTAGCTGACTAAACATTATTTTCTATGAGCACCCTTTCTCGGCAATATTAGAGTTTTATTGGATTGGGGCAGGTGTGTTTTTTACATTGGTATTTTAAACAATTTCCACTGCTTTTGCATAGGTCCTGAGGACTGTACATAGTGGATAATGGGTGAGTGGATATGGCGGACACATGGAGGACATGAAATGATATGGAGGATCTGAGGGGGTATGGAAAGCCGAGGGAGCACAAGTGGGTCTTCAATATCTGAGGAAGCATATAGAAAAATAGAGATCTGAGGAGGAATGGAGAGGGCATAGAGGTGGGTAGGTGAATGATTTGGAAGCTGGGCTGCTGTCTTGGAAACTGAGGTGGGCTTTCCAACCAGCCCATCTCCCTACCCATACTCGTGCACTTCATTGAGGCTCACAAGTTGCATGGTGAAGCGGAACCTATGTGAGAAAAGAGGCGATGTCAGTGATCAGTCAGCTGCGCATTTTAGAAGTCGAGGAAGAACTCAGTTCAGGTTTTCCCCACCTGACATGAAAATTCAGCCCAATATTTCCTCATATGGTATAGTATCATATCGTGTTCTATAATAGTCCTGAAAAATGCTTTGGTTCATCTTATTATGTGGGAGACACTATATAAATTGCTGTTGTTTTTCCACCTGCCTCAGCCTGGAATACAACTGTATTTTAACCATTTTTCATAGAGTTGTCTCATCTGGCTTACCTTTGAAATATTCAAATAGTTTTCACCTTTTAACAAGTTTCCCTTTTCTGACAAAAGGTTTTAAATTTACATTCTTGGTCATTTAAATTGATGCCAGCTTCTACTGGTCTGATTTAATAATATCCGATATACTCAATCTTCTTTGCTCTTTAGCAGTTTAGTAATCTAGACCTGGCTTCCTTTTAATGAATAATAAAGCCAACAGCAATGGGAATCCAGGTTAGCGTGTGGAATTGGTGTAGAATAATTATTATATTGGAGAATACCTATGGGCCGGAACTCTACCACCTTGCTCGCCATGGAATTGGCATGAGCGAGCGTCCGACAATGGAAATCTCCATTGACCTCAGGCGGGAATTTCCAGTCTCACCCAAGCGAGGCCGTAAAATCCTGATGGTATGCAATGCCACGAGGGAGACCTGCTGAGGCAAGTCATCATAGGAATCAGTGTTCGGTTCCTTTTTGGCAGTCATTAACTTGGTGCAGAAATCCATTTCTCTCCATATTGTTAAGTTTAAGGTTCTCCAAGCTTTTCTCATAATCTCTCCTCTTTGCATTTTCTAGTATATTGTAGCTTTGCCATACTTTCTTCCAACTGTGTACAAGTCATTTTGAAGTGTAATAACGAGAACTTTGATCAGACCACACTTGGACTGCTGTATAATGTGATATACTTGCTCAGCAGAAAATTTGCACAATCATACTCTTGTTGTGTAACAAACATATCATTTGCTTTTCAAATTGTCTCTGCAGTGAAAGTGCAATTGAAATTGAAAGTGAAAAGCTTCATTTCTGAGTATCGGCATCAGAATCTGAAGCTTTTTGTTGTACAATGATTCATATCACATATAAGATTTGGGGCAGGATTTTGTTGTTGGTGTTGCAGTCTCAACAGTGTCCTGAAATTGAAATATATAAGATGCCGAGGGGACTTGACAGAGTCAATGAAAAGAGGATGCCCCGCCCCTACTTCCCTCACCCAATCTGAGGAGAGTGTACAACTAGAGGACACCATTTAACAATTAGGGACCTCTCATTTAAGACGAAAGAGTTTTTTTCTCTTAGCAGATCATTAGTCTGTGGAATTCCCTTCCCAGAAAGTGGTTGGTGCTGGATCATTGAATATATTCATAAGAACATAAGAACATAAGAAATAGGAGCAGGAGTAGGCCATCTAGCCCTTCGAGCCTGCCCCGCCATTCAATAAGATCATGGCTGATCTGTTGTGGCTCAGTTCCACCTTCCCGCCCTCTCCCCATAACCCTTAATCCCCTCTCTTATCAAGAACCCATCAACCCGCTTCTTAAAAATATTTAGCGAGGCAGCCTCCACCACTTCAACGGGCAGAGAATTCCAGAGATTCACCACCCTTTGAGTGAAGAAGTTCCTCCTCAACTCCGTTCTAAACCGCCTCCCCTTTATCTTGAGGCTGTGCCCCCTAGTCCTACTGTCTTTTTTGAGCGGGAAGAGTCTCTCCACCTCTATCCTATCCATCCCATTCATCATCTTATACGTCTCAATGAGATCTCCCCTCATTCTTCTAAACTCTAACGAGTACATGCTTACTTCAACAGATCTTTGATCATCAATAAAGTCAAGGGTTATGGAGGGCAAACAGGAAAGCAGAGCTGAAGCCACAATCAGATCTACCAGGGTCTTATTGAATGGTAAAGAAGGCACAAGGGTGTGAATGACCTACTCTTGCCCCTCATTCTTGTGTTCTTGAGTGTTGGCAACATGCACTGCTGGCCAGCAGGACTTCCCACTCAATTTTACCAGCAGTGGTTCATTAATAAGCTGCCATTGAGTTTGCTGTCTTGGGGACAATGGTAAAGGCTGAATTTAAAAGGAAAGTGAAAGAACAGATGCAGGCCACGTGAGAGTCTCAATCAGGGCAGGGCCATTCACTAACCTTTCCATCACAGACTTGATAGGGATGGAGGTGGCAACTTGACTGTGTGCCCACCCATCACGGTCCGACCTGTTTAAATGTGCGTCCCACCACCGAATGCAGCACAAGGAAGGATACAAGATTCTCCAGCATAATAATCATTGTTTTCCTCTTCCCTGCTTGAATCTGGATTGCCATTGTTGTCAGTCTTATTTGCTGTGTCTCATCTAACTGTGAAAAATCATGTCCCCACTAACTGTGTGAGAAACTTTCCCTCATGTTTTCATTGCTTCTTTTGTCAATTATCATGAATCTAAGCCCTCCCTTTGGTGATCTTTCCATCAATGGGAATAAATTTTCCCACATACCCATGAGAGGCTTGGATAAGGTAACTTCTGGGACATTTCTGGTTAATCCTTTCTGAACCCTTTCTAATGAGCCACACTTCCTCATTTACTGATTGATTAGATATCATATCAAAATATTGTATTATGGACAGGGAACGGGGCAAAACTGAACTCCATTATTGTTTTAAAGTTTATTTGTTAGTGTCACAAGTAGGCTTACATTAACACTGCAATGGAATTACTGTAAGAATCCCCCAGTTTGCCAATCTCTGGAATCTGTTTGGGTACACTGAGGGAGAATTTAGCATGGCCAGTGCACCTAACTAGCATGTATTTCAGACAGTGGGAGGAAACAGGAGCACCCTCGCAGACATGGGGAGAACATGCAGACTCAGCACAGACAGTGACCCAAGCTGGGAATCGAACTCATGTCCCTGGCACTGTGAGGCGGCAGTGCTAACCACTGTGCCATTTGCCCATCAGCAGAGGTGTTTTAGTCACTGAAATAGGTTGTGATGTGTTTCCTCAAACTTTCTGTTTGTGGCATCAATTATTAAAGTGGACTTTCTTTAGAGTTAAATCAGAAATATTGTTCATTCACACATTTGAACACGGGGAATGGGCACAACTTCATACACATTCATAAACACACAATAGGAGGATAGGAAAGAAGAGTTTTAACAACTATGGATAACTTAAAGAAACATCACCTCAGCTATGGATACCAGTTCACGTGATTTCCAGAGTGTTCCTTCATGGAGAAGTGGGTGATGATGCAGGGGTAGCGGGGCTGGCCAGCAATCAAGGTAGTCAGTGATCGGGAGGCCGGCAGTGTAGTGCCACTGCGCATGTACTGATCTCGGTGCTGACAGATCAACAAATGCGCAATGGCCCACTAAGTGCTGTGCTGCTGGCCTCTCCAGCGGGAATAGACCCTGCTCACTGAATTTTTATGTGATTCATGCTTGTGTTCTCTGCCGTGCACAGAATGTGGGAGATTCATGCTGAGACCCCCACTGAAAAAAACAATGGATTTACTCCCGTTTTTACATGAATTTGACACTTAGGGTGTCTTATCCAGACATTTTTGAGTTAGTTATTGAATATTGTGCTTCAATGTTTAACAATGTTTAACGATAACTCAAAATGCGAGACCAATTATTTGATGTTAAAAAGCATTCTGAGCTTTCATGCCATTTTGATGTCGAAGACTGAACTAAGTTCAAATGTAGAACATTTTTAATCATAGGTTAATACTTGCTGCCAGATACTAAAATTGTTTTGGGAGATTATCTGGTGAATATGAAGTTTAGATCCGCTACAAGAAAAATGAAATATAAGACACAGCACATATCTTTATTAAACTGTTTGCTTAAGATTCTGAAGGAATATTTAGATTCATGACCATTCACTAACAAGAAAAAGAAACAGGCAAGGCAATATTAAAAAAAAGTGCAATAGTTAATCTTTAACATGCATGTGCTAGCATTACATAGAAATCATAGAATGTTTACAGTGCAACAGGAGGCCAATAGGCCCATTGAGTCTGCACCAACAACAATCCCACCCAAGCTCTATCTCCACAACCCCACACATTTACCTGCTGATCCCTCTAATCTACACATCCTGGGACACTAAAGTGCCATTTAGCATGACCAGTCAGCCTGACCCACACATCTTTGGGCTGCGGGAAGAAACCAGAGCACACCAGCAGACATGGGGAGAATGTGTAAACTCCACGCAGACAGTGATCCAAGCCCAGAATCAGATACAGGTCCTGGAGCTGTGAGGCAGCAGTGCCAACCACTGTGCCACCGTGCTGCCCCTGTGCCACCATGTCGTCCCTACATAATGAAGTTTCACTTTACATAAGGAGGATGAAGCATTTATAGCTCAGTTGCTTAATAATCCATCTATGACCCTTAATATATACATTGACAACAAGTCTTCAATGTATACTTACTTTACAGACTGGATTACATAGAAATCAATGTACATCATTTAGCTTTAATTTGATACAACATCTCATTCTCTTTCGCGGATACGACAATGTGATGATATGGCTGTAGAAAACCATTTATCAGCAATGAAATTTGGCAATACTAATAAGCAGAGTGTGAGAGTAAATGAATTTCTTTGTACATTGAGGTTCTGATGAATTGCAGGGCTTTAATACATACGTACTAATGAAAATGAGTGACCTAATTGGCTGGCAGCAAGTATTAACCTGTGATTAAAAATGTTCTACATTTGAACTTAGTGCAGTCTTTGACATCAAAATGGTATGAAAGCTCAGAATGCTTTTTAACATCAAATAATTGCTCTCATATTTTGAGTTATAGTTAAACATTGAAGCACAATATTCAATAACTAACACAAAAATGAACATCTTCACCTTTATAACAGAATTGTATTTTTGTTGTGCACAGGCAGAAAAATACAGAAAACAGCACCCGCCATGGAAGCTAGATAATGTTAGGGACTAGATTAGAATCTCCAAGAATTATTGTGAAGTTAGTCCAGACCCCAACTATTTCTGATTCTGGCGTGTGTGAGAGCGTAGGTTTTTCACTCCACCCATTCATATGACTTTCTCCTGTCAATCAACCTAATTAAACCCTGCTGTGAAACATCAAAGGACAATCCTAAAAATAACAAAACTGCATTAACTCAGATTAAAACAAATACCCCAATAATTGGGAGCAATTATTCTTCTGCATGCTCAGCATGTGGGCTGCCAGTTGTAGACACCGTAATCAGAGCTGAAGTATAATATAGTCCCCTCACAAGGAACATGACACAAATGCATTTCTTAGAGGCACAGTATCATCACAATAAAAATGTAAACTTTGTGTTCTAAAGTAATAATTGAAATAGCCATGGCATTAGGCATTAAAAAGAACAAAGTCATTGATCTTTTATGCCAAAAAGACCAAATGAAATGTATTTTCTTCTTCGAAAATGGGTATCACTGATCAGGCCAACTGTTATTTCCCTTCTTTAATTAGGAAGGTGGTGGAGAGCCACTTTCTTGAACAGATGTGAATGTAGTGGTTTGGTTCCACCGAGTAGCTTGCTTGGGCTATTTCAGAGGGCTGTTAAAAAGTCAGCTACATTGTTGTGGGTCTGAAGTCGCATATAGTTCATTTCGGGTAAGGAAGGGCACATGATTTATTTCCTTGAAGGGCAATAGAGAACCAGGTGGGATTTTGCAACAATCAGTGGTTACACGGTTAACATCGCTGATACAACGTTATATTTCAGACCTGTTTAGTTAACAGACTCAAAATTCTTCCAGCTGATAATATCAGGCAGTAAGACAAAACATGGCTTGACAAAAAAAAAGGTTCAGTGCAAAATTGAGGAGCCTCCAAGGAGAAAAAAATCAATGATCAAGAAAGAGCTGAAGGTTTGAAAATTTCACCAACTTTTTTTTTAATTAATTCATGGGATGAGGGCATCACTGGCTGCACCAGCATTTATTGCCCAACCTTGAAGGCATTTAAGAGTCAAACACATTGCCGTGGATCCGGATTTGCATGTAGGCTAGAATAAGTAAGGACGGCAGATTTCCTTCCCTAAAGGACATTAGCAAACTAGATGAATTTTTACAACAATTGGCAGTGGTTTCATGGTCATCATTAGACTTTTTATTCCCAGATTTTTATTGAATTCAAATTTCACCATCAGCTTTGGTGGAATACGAACCCAGGTCTCCAGACCATTACCCTGGATTTCTGGATTATTAGTCCTGCGACAATACCACTGCCTCCCCTGCTATTATTGTATGTGACTGCCATGTAATTCACTATTTGCTATTCCAATTACATAAATGATACTTGTTACAAAGTGCTGATAACTGCATAATCTCAATGGAGCTTTAAAACCAGTATCTGGATATTAAGAAAATCTGAATCAATCCAGTGAAAATTGACAGAAGACCTGGGAGTGAACTCTATCCTGGTGAAATGAAGAGTTAGATTTTCCTTCTCAAAACAAAAGTTTAATAATTTACTTTAATAACTCCAATTAAGAGCAGTTAAATGATTTTGCTGCAGGAGATATTGTGAACTCATTTTTCTTCAGCAAGGATGATGAAATACCTCACACGATGGCAGTTTTTGTATTGCCCATTCTTCATTTCTACATGCAATGCTTCAGATTTATCTTTATTACATTCCATCTGCCACTGTTCTGTCCACTTCCATATTTTGTCCAACTCAATCTGTAACTTCTGAGCTGTCCCTTCTGATTCCACTGCCCCTTCTGGTTTGGTATAATCTGTAAATTGAACGTGATTTTGAACATTGTTATTGATTTTTTTCAAGATGTATGGAGAGGTTATTGATTGTCCAGTGTTAAAACTCTAGAATTACACAATTATATGGGTCTACAATATAAATAAGCAAACCAGATACTGCTATTCTCAATATTTTTGAACTCTAATGGAAAGACAACAGTTCCATGATGTCAAATATCTTTAAATGATAAATAAAGGAGGTGCCCGACTACCAGATACAATTACATACATGATGCTGTCCAAGATGAAAACAGCATTTCTCATTTCAGGGCCAGTTGGAACTAATGGTTTGGTTTTTGAAAATGAGTGTGAATCCAAAGAATTTTGCAAAATGAAAGCCATGCTTAACAAATACTTTTAAAATCATGTCAGTGTAATCATACTTTTTTTCTTGAAGGTTGTGTGTTAGAGTCACATATATTGCAATACTTCAGGTCCTCCCCTAGGTGCTCTGAAGAAATGGTGTTGAATCTCTTTTGTTGATAATGCTCTGATTTGGTTTCAGTAGTGCTGGGGGTAGTTCTAGAATATTGCCATTCCATTACTGGAAGGTCAATGGCATGTTCTCTAAACTTGAAGGTAACAATTCCAAAATATTGTTGCTCTTGCCTTTTTCACTGATAGGAGCCCTGGAGCTGAGAGTGCTATTGGCAAACTTGATGAGACTGTGACGGGGATTTTACGGACTCGCTCATCCCAAAACCGTAAAATCATTCCCCACCCCCCCCAAGGTCAATGGACCTTCCCATTATCTGCCCCTGGCCCTCTCCGATTCCCGTGGCAGATGGGGCGATAAAATTCCGGTCACTGAATATATCCTATAGATATGGCAGTCACAGTATGGAGTAGCTGGGCATTGAGCCCAGTGGCAGGGATACTGATGCATTAGACTACTTTGTGTTAGATTTTGGTGTTGTGACTCCATCCATCCTGGCGACTGGCGATTACTCCTGACTTGTGCCTCATAGATGGTAGCGAAGCCATTTTATTCAATGGTCCACTTCTTTGCCAGCAAACTCTCTTATGTGGCCTTTTATGAAATGTCTTTTGGAAATCTACATATGCCATATCAATCACGCTACGTTCACCAATTAGTCCTTTCGCCCCATTAAAAAAACACAATAAATTTTGTTAAACATTATTCACCTTTTAAAAAATCCATTTTAACTAATTAATCTGCATTAATCCAAGTGAGGTTGATTTTGCCCTTTTATTGTGTCAAAATGCTTACCCAATGTTAAGGTTAAACTGACTGTCCTGTTGTTGTTGGTTTTATCCTTTCCTCCTTTTCTGAACAAGGGCATTGGGCTAATCATTCAGGTCTTCATGTTGTCATGAACCCCTGATCCCACCGATGGCGCATTCCTGCCGCAGGTTTCTCAATGGCATGGGATGGAATCAATAGGAAATCCCATTGACAGCAACAGGACCAGAAGATCCTGCCACTGGCCAATGGCGTGCCACCTCCCATTCCTGAGAAAAATGTCATGGGGAGGCCAGAGAATCCTGGCAATAGGATTTTCAATTCTCCGGTTCTCTGGCACCATTCCCTGTATGAAACGTTTGGAAGATGATTGTCGCTATTTCTGCAATTTCATCTTACTTCCCTCAGTATCCTTAGTTCAATCCATTGAGTCCTCATGACTTATCAGACAGGGTGGCACAGTGGTTAGCACTGGTGCCTCGCAGCACCAAGGATCCGGGTTCAATTCCTGGCTTGGTTCACTGTCTGTGTGGAGTTTACACATTCTCCCCTTATCTGCACAGATTTCCTCCGCATGCTCTGGCTTCCTTCCACGGTCTGAAAGATGTGCTGGTTTGGTGCATTGACCCGAAGAGGCACCAGAGTGTGGCGACTAGGGGAATTTCACAATAACTTCATTGCAGTGTTAATGTAAGCCTTACTTGTGACTAATAAATAAACTGTAAATTTATCAATGTTTAAATACAACCAGACTCCTCTTTACTCATGTTTAGTCCATCCAATATCTTAATTACATCCCTTAACAATTAGTGTTTTCTTCCTTGGTAAAGATAGAAATTTAATTGATATATGCCCAGTGAACTTAAAGAAAATTTGAAGTTATCCATTCTAATTTAAGTATTTTTAAAATTAGGTATAAAGGTTTATTTACTGACAGACACCCTCTCAGGCACTAAAAGATCATTTCTGTAAGTGTGAAGTCTCATTCTTACAGACTTCAATTATTATTGGAACTTAAAAAGAATGCTTTTTTTCTCTCAGTTCTGTCTTCCTTTCCATTCCTTTATTTCTAAATTTTTGCACATTTTGACACTGAATTCGAAATGACACTTCCTGGTTTTGACTCAGCGTGGCTAATTGATGAAACTTCAACATAATTTCTTGCCAGATCCCAGATTCCCCAGTACAGAACACTGTGCTGAAATGGCTTTGTGGTTACAAAAAATTAATGCATTCACTTGTCCCTGAGAGTAAATTCCTGCCCAAAGCTGTGATAGGGTCCTTGGCAATGAATAGCTCGATTCCTCTGGTAGCACAATTGAAATCAAGAGGCACCCAGGATCCCTCAAATTCTCAAAGATTTCTACCATCCCATTCAGATCATTGTGTATCAGGTGAAATTCTGCAGGGTACCACTGATCTGCCGCCACACCTCCAGTTTTTTTTTTACTTTTTAAAGTTTATCTATTAGTTTCACAAGAAGGTTGACATTAAGACTACAATGAAGTTACTGTGAAAATCTCCAAGTCTGTTCGGTTACACTCTCGGAGAATTTAGCATGGCCAACGCATCAAACTAACACATCATACCGGAGGAAACCCATGCAGACATAGGGAGAACTGTGCAGACTCTGTACAGTGACCGAAGTCGGGAATCAAATCCTGATTCCAGGTGCAGTGAGGCAGCAGTGTTAACTACTGTGCCACCCTGTTGCTCCAGTTCAGAGTAATACCATGGAAATGGTACCCAACAGAATTGGAGCTTTGGTGATTTATTGATATTGGAATTAAAGCACTTTGATGGGGAATATAGAGGGAGCTTCAGTTGATCCATACTTTTTTCACAGTTAAAGCAGTTACTGAATGCAAAAATGAAAAAAGCCCACATATTTAGCACTGAAATCATTCATTCTGACAAACATAAAGATATATGTTGAAATAATCTTGAAAGGATTCCTTGCTGCCTAGGTATGCACAAATCACATAGAAATAATGAATCACTTTCAAGTCTTTATTACACTTTTTGAGGTATTAAAATCTTTCATTACCAATATTGCCTGAACCTCTCAAGCCACTTTCCAATTGACTTTGCCTCAGTATGGTGAGAATACAATGTGGTTTTGCGCTTATCGATGTGTAGTTTTAGCCTTTGAAAGCCGTGATTATTCCCCAGCAGTGAAACCATCGTATTCCACAGCTGCAATTCTGTTTACTGAGTCATCCAGTAGTTGCCTGTGGTAAGGATGGTAATAAATTCATGCATAAATTTCCAAATACATTACGTGCATGGAATTGATGCATGACAAACATTCACTCAGAAATTCATTTGATATTCCTCACGTGCTGGACACTTGTTTGCCATCTTGTTATCGAGGATAGAAGGTGTGGGAGATCTTAAGGAATTAAATTGAATGAATCAGAAAGTAGCTCAACACCTTTGAACCTGCAGATGTAATCTGTTTCTCAGTTTTCATGCAAATTATAAACTAGAATAATCTATAATTTTTGTGCAAAGCAAACTACGTTGAAGAAAATAATCTTGCGAGGAAGAAAGATATCCAAGTGTTATATATATTTATTTGTGAAAATAATCTGTACGCCTATGGGATATTGTCTGATTGCAGACTACTTTATGATCATTGAAAAAATAAACTTTTTCCTTCGATTAAGCCACAATTTTATGCTCCCTTGTCCCTTGGTGATGGAAGATGAATGGGTTGTGGGGCAGGGTTGGAGAGTTGGAAATGGCAGGATAGCCAGGTCAAGGGCTTGTAAAATTAGCCCCATGACAGTAGTATTGTTCCCATTTCCTTGCCGTCCGCAGCTGTTCAAGGATTATTTTACAGGGGTGGTTTCAGGATGCCCGATTGGTCACAAGTAAACTTACATTAACATTGTGAAAATCCCCTTGCCGCCATACTCTGCCACCTGTTTGGGTACACCGAGGGAGAATTTAGCATGGCCAATGCACCTAACTAGCACATCTTTCAGACTGTGGGAGGAAACCGGAGCACCCAGAGTGTGGCGACTCGGGGATTTTCACAATGTTAATGTAAGCTTACTTGGGACTAATAAATAAATTTTGTTTTATCTTAAACCTATGCAGACATGGGGAGAACATGCATACTTTGCACATATAGTGACCCAAGCTGGAATTGAATCCAGGTCCCTCGCGCTGTGAGACAGTAGTGCTAATCACTGTGCCAATTGCGTCTACAGACTGAAATTTTCCTGCCATTCACGCCAGCAGGATCAAAAATGCCCCCAGCTGCTAGTTTCAAGGCAGCAAGGGGTGCATTCAATAGGAAACACCATCGTCAACGGCAGGACCAGAAGACCCCGCTACCAGCCAGTGGCAGGCTGCCGCTGCAAATCACATGGCAGTTGTGTGGAAAATCCTGCTCAGTAATGAACAGTCACATGGTGCCCATTAACTTGTAACAAAAGAATAAAACATTTATTAGGCAAGGAAAGATTAACTTTAATACAATACTCCACCACCCCAGCTGTGCCTTTACAGATGTACCTAGATTTATAAAGATAACACATGTTACAAACTTTATCTTACTTGGGTGGCCTAACTCACTGCAGTTCAATGAGAAATTGGTAGGTTTCATCTGGCTTCCTGGCCAACTTTCAACTTATGCACTTTTAAACCCCCACTTGTTCCTTAATCTGTGCATTCCTGAATGGTAAAATTCCCTTCTTTATGTTCACTTCATGTTGTCTGGAAACAAAGTATACGAGAATATTTCCCGATGATAATTATTCTTTTAAAAATGGAACACATTACTTCATTCATGGTGCACAAGTTAACTGATAATAATGTACACTTTGAACAGTGGACCAGAATGAGGAAAGGAACATTTATCAACTTGAGTACATTTAGTATTTCATATTCACTGTAAAATGAGGGGAAAAACTATTGCAATTTTGTTTTTCAGTAAAAGAAAACTAAATTGAAAGCAGAGTTAAAGGAAACAAACTTGGTCGCTCAGTTCACGTTGCTATTTATTGTCTTTATAGTTGACAATGGAGCAGTTTTCCAAACGTAAAATAGAAGTTTCTATTGCCAAATTCATACCAGTTACTTTTATCTTTCTCGGCCCATATGCCATTACTTTTATTTGAAATGCTTATACTTGAATTCAAGGAAGTAAACCCATATTGCCTGAGAAGATACTTGTTGCCTGTCATGATGATAATTGTTTCATTATCATTTCCTTACTTGGTTATTGCAGAAATCAAGGCAAGATATCTAGAACCCAAATATAGGTTTATCAATATGCTGAAGAATCGCTCCTTCCATTCCATCTCTATCCTGCAATTAGCACGTTCAATAATGGAGAGAACTCAAATTGGTATGTGGCATGAAACAGATTCTTGCAACACTAGCATTTATTTTGGAAAATAAATGAGTCCAAAGGTATGTTAAAGTACATTAATGCTTATGGAATCCAATTGATATAATATTTAAAGCACCTTTTACCTCAGTACTAAGTAACAGTACTTGCGAGTCCAAAGTGAAACAAACAATTCATGACAAATCTTTTCAGGAGAACTGTTTCTTTATTTAAAACCAATAATAGCTGCAAACAAGCAAAAGCTTACATACATACATTATGTGCTAACTCCGACAAGTAATCAGTTCTTGAGTGACTGGTAGATTCTTCCTTCTGTGTAATTGATTAAGTCACACAACTCAATGCAGCAACCCCAAGTGTCTGCAAATTGCTACCTTTATACCTTCAAAATTTTGCAAATAACCTGCCCCCATCCCCACTGTCTTGCTGTACCACCATATGTATGTATCTTGGACCATGTTGACTTTATCAGTCAGTATCTCTTTTTATCTGTGGTTAGTGGGCCTTGCAGTTGCTTACAATGTCTCAGCAAGGGTTTGCAGGTTTACTTGCAATATTCTCAAATTTGTTTCCTTATCATTGATGCAGGTGTTCTAATTATAGCTTTCTGGTTTGCCATGTCTTATACCATTGACGAGTTCTAATCAGCTTTAATTTTTACAGCTTTTTAAAGACAATGATGGTTGCTTATTAAAGCCATGCTGTTTTTACATTAGTTAGGGTAGCTTGAAGCCACAACAATTTCATCCTGGAGAAATTGCCCAGCAACCCAATCCTCTGCCCCTAAAAGCATGCTGGGACATGAACTTCAATCAGGTTGCAGCATAGATTTTATTAAATCTGAGGTATCCTTGAGCTACCTGAGTGTGGAATGAAATTGTTGGACAGGAAGGGACCTCATTGTTCTTTCTGAAAATGTTTTAAAATGATGTAGAGAAATACATGAAGGGTCCTTAAGTAGCTGCTTGACAATATATGGACAAATATAATAGTTTTTAACTTGTCTTGTATATGTCTGAATACATTAGGCTTGTATTATTTTCAAATTACTCTGCAAGTATTTTTGTACTTTATAGAAACAAACCAAATTACTTCCATGTCGTGTGAATGCATTGTTTCTCCAACAAAATGGGGGCAATTCTCTTGGCCTGCTGTGCTACTCAAGTAGCACAGCGGGCCAGAAGACATCAGCAAGCTGTGTTTCTGACGTATTCAGCCTCATGCCAGAAATCAGTATGAGGCTGATTACAATATGGAAATTCACATTTGGTGGGACAGAAGCCATTTTTCCCCCCCCAGAGAGGTTGAGGGTGGGGGTGGAATGGGTGCAGGGGCTGGGGTTGCCCCTATCTCTAATACCCAACTACATTCACTGTAAAAGCCTAGAACTTTAAAGATCTATCTGAATGTAAATGCCATTAAAGACAAAATTAAGAGTAGTATTGCCATGTAGGATACATGTCCAATAGGAACTGCATTGAAACTAATCGAATCCAACTTCCTTTTGGATTCAAAACAGTGATCAAAGAACAGAATCAGAACTAGATGACAGCAAAGCTGCTAAAGGGGATAAAGAATGATGTTGAATGATAACTGGGTGTAGCACACAGTTACGCTTCTCTTCGGTGAATACAATTGTCATCTCACTCTTACTCATTCATAGATCACGAAGACCAATTTAAGTGTGAAGCTCAAGATCACTTAACAAAATGTTATTTTGAGAGACCTTTCCAGTTCCAGTTGTTGTATTTTGGAATAAAGTAATTTTTGTGTTCATTAGCAATGGAACACATTTTTTTTTAAAAAATAGGTCATTTTCCACAACAAATTTTCCCATGTGCATTATTCCAAATTAAAATCAACCCCTTTCTCCCTGAATATAGATATACTTTGCTTTCACTTGGTATCTAATAATAACTTAAAAGCAATAGTAGTGGAGCTACCACATAGCCCAGCAAAGACTGAGTGATATTATCGTATAACTACTTAGTACACGCTTGTCAAAATCCATTACTTCCTACTTTAATAGAAACATTAAATTGTATGAGCATAATCTTTAATAGCAGAAAGACATCTAATAGGAATGCAGTTAACATTTGTAAAATTGGTCGCTAATTTTGATTTTCACGTAATTTATGGTGTAATAAAAAATTATGCAAAACTTATAGATATTAGTAGATTAATTTATCTTCTGGATTTTAAAATTCTTCAGATATTGGAATCTTGTGATGAAACTATTTTCTGTGTTAGTGCCTTAAGAGCCTGAATATTCTTATCATTTTACATAGCATGTTCAAACTATGCAAGGAATATCCTGTACCTAAGGATTCTGGAGAGGACAGCTTCGAATTTTCTATTTGGGCTCTTTTGTTCAATGTTTGACACCAAATAGTATATTACTTGTTAAAGTGTAACGTTTGAAGGTATCAGTCTCACATTTTTCATTCATAATGGAGCGAATCAACGTGAAGTAATGAATAGAAAACTAGATAAGTTCACTTCGTATTCCACAACATATCAAATATCTTAAAGAAAAGTTTATTTATTAGGCACAAGTAAGGCTTACATTAACACTGCAATGAAGTTACTGTGAAATTCCCCTAGTCGCCACACTCCGCACATGTTTGGATTAATGCAGCTAACAAGCTCATCTTTCAAACCATGGAAAGAAACCAGAGCAGCTGGAAGAACCCTACGCAGGCACGGAGAGAATGTGTAGAGTCCACGCAGACAGTGACCCAAGCCAGGAATCAAACACAGGTCCCTGGTGCTGTGAAGCAGCAGTGATAACCACTGTGCCACCCATCTATAATCTATATAATCTTAATCTATATCTTAATTTTAAATCTTAATCTATAACTTAATCTTAATCCAAATCTTTATAAATTTTAAGCATGCACCAATGTTAATTTTAAACATCTTGCAGTAAAAATTTACCTTGGACAGTCATGTAAATTGGATGACAGCAAACAGGCACCACATTTTCCTCTGCTGTGATCCTCCATGAGTTTTATGGAATTTAGATATGCTCATGTCAGAGCAGCTTACACTCCAGGTGAAACCTACTGCAGGCAGCATCTCCTGAAACTTTTAATAAAGTGTGATTCTGAATACCTGCGGGTTGGTATTTGAGGGTGCATTTGCCAAACCCACTCTAACAGGTCTTCACCATTGCTTGTTCACCAGCCAAAGGAAAAATTGCCTGAATGGCACCCATCAAATCTATAAAAGCCTGAAAATTTTTTTTCTGGAGTCCATCTTTAGTTTCTTGAAGTCCAGAAAAAAGAGCCCTGTCCTCATTGTATTCAAGTCATTTGTGATATCAGTCCCCACTTTTGTACTAAACATTGTCTTTAACTCCTCTGCTGCAGGCTGGGAGACATGCCTTTGCCATAGATTGTTCAGGAGTTGCAATTTTCTTCATCATGCAGTTACATATACAATTAATGGCATCTTCCCACCATGGTTGGAAGTGCTTTACATAGTTTGCTTGTTTGCCATCATAAAATGCAACTCAGACATCAGTAACCATCACTGAATTGTAGTAAGTTTAGATATAGAAATTATGTGGCTTCATACCACGTGAAACTTTTATTGTTTGTATTGAGGTTGTGCTGTGAGTGAAGGCACTCGTGGGACATAAAATGAATTGTGAAGTTTACAGTGGTACCTCCTACATGTTGCTGCTAGGTTATAGATACATTTGTTGACTGTGCCACTAGTGAATATCTATTCCCTGGTTAACTACACTAGAGCCTTTTTCAACAAGTATCCACCGTTATTTTGTTCTGGATTTTATAGAGTTTCCTCAATGGGCAGATCAGCACCAGTGCTGGATCCTCATGCTGGATGAACTCTTATCAAAAGTGTGGGAAAAAATATACCTTGCTCACCCCAATACAGCTTACAGATTCTATTAGCTGTTTCTCACCAACGGCTGTGCTCCTCATTCCTTTCTTGTTTGCTGAGGAACCAGGGGATTCGTCTGTGACAGAGTGCAGGCCAACCATGATAATGGGCTCCCACATCAAAATTAGTTGTTGTTCAAGTTGGACAGGTTCATAGCACCTCATGTGGTGAGCATTGCTGCCTCACATCGCCAGTGACCCAGGTTTGATTCCAGGCTTGGGTCACTGTCTGTGCCAAGCCTGCATGTTCTCCCCGTGCCTCCATATGTTTCCTCCGGGTGCTCTGGTTTCCTCCCACAGTCCGAAAAACATGCTGGTTAAGTGCATTGGTCATGCTAAATTCTCCCTCAGTGTACCCGAACAGGGTGCTGCATTGTGGCGACTAGAGGATTTTCACAGTAACTTCATTGCAGTGTTAATGTAAGCCGACCTGTGACATGAACAGATAAATGTTAAACTTAAACTTAACTGTATTGTGGTTCAGCACTAGGAGGCAAATTTCTTCCAGTGTTCAACTATTCAAGTATTCATTGAGGCAGGAATCATGCCGATAGTACATTGTGGGCAAAATTTTCCTGTCCCGCCAGTTGCAGGAATTGTAGTGGCTGCGATAGAAAATTTGGCAGACCATTTAAAGTTCTGTTGATTTTTCAGGTCAGAATATTGGGTTTTGGGGCAAACATGGGCTGGAAAATCCCACCCTGTCGCAGGGGCTGACAACTTCCTCTTTCTTTTGCTGCTCTGCTCTTCATTGTGACGTGAAGGTTGACATAATGGCCAGGATTCCCCACTATTGTTTTCATGAGATGGGTAAGCTGCTGGGGATGGAGAATCCAATGGATTCCATGTCTTTATGGTGCAATTCCCTGTACCCATTGCAGGGGGTGGCGGGTGGGTCACCTGTGTCCATTGGAGTGTGGTTTCCTGGGTGGGGGGTTCAGAGTTGCCTGAAGGTGGGTTGATTGGGGAAAGGGGGCCAGCGTTGTGTCCATGATGAGGAGCTCTTTAATTTCATTTATTTTTAATAACGGTACCATAATCTCTTGAAGCCAGAGGCTCCTGGCAGGGTAAACCCGGAAGCCTCCAGCATTTTTTAACTAAGTGTCAAAAAAATGGCAGGAAAATCTGGGACTGAAACCAGTGGGGCTGGACACCACTTTTCCTGCCTATGATAAAATCCACTCAATGGCTTTGACTGCTGAGCCCACTCCTTCCATTCTGTCTGACCTTACTTTTATGATGGATCCCCTACCCTTAGTTCCAGATATTTGCTTCCTTCCTTTACTTTGGGACAATAAAACTTTAGCTGAAGATCCAATAAACTTTGGAATAAAAGCCGGTAATGTTCAACAGGCCAGGCAGCATCCATGGAGATGGAGTTATTGGTTTAGGCCAATGATTTCTCACCAGAACCCATGAACTTTGGAGGTCAATGGCAGTGCACTCATCCATACCTCTTTCTGGCACATTTCAAAGTCTTCACGATTAAATACTGTCAGGGTCCTCCTCTCCCTTTTGCAGTAGTGCAAGGGTTTTCCATGCTTTCCAAGCATCAGGCTCCCAACAGACAGCATTAATAATTTTTGGAGTATATTTCCCCGGGTTGAAATTGTCGCTACGAGAGGACACAGATTTAAGGTGCGGGGAGACAAGTACAGATGTGATGTTAGGGGTAAGTTTTTCACTCAGAGGGTGGTGAGTGAATGGAATCGGCTGCCGTCAGTGGTGGTGGAGGTGAACTCGCTGGAGTCTTTTAAAAGACTTCTGGATGAGTGTATGGGATTTAGTGGGATTGGGGGTTATAGATAGGTCTATGGATTGGTAGGTGTTGATGTGACTGGCGCAACTCGTGGGCCGAAGGGCCTGTTTGTGCTGTAGTGTTCTATGTTCTATGTTCTATACTGTCATGTTATTATTTGTCAGGGTCAATTGTGGGTCTTGCTGGCAAACAGAAGACCCTCACCAACCTCCTGAGTGCATTCAGCTGAATTGAAAAAGACCAAGAGAAAGGTTTGATGCTGAATTGCAGATCATACCCATTTTTCCTGACATATTTACTTTACTTACAATATGTAACTTAGGGCACGCTTTCGCTGTTAAGTGGTGAACAGTGGTAAATGAGTATAATGAAAGTAATGAGTGAAGATTGCAGGAGTTTAGTTACGTAACATTGCTTGATAGCATATAAGTTCAGCTTTATATCAGAGCACAATGTTTTTGATTTGTGAATGCTATGTCTGAAAGCACACCACAAACTGTGTGATATAAGATATGAATAAATTAATACATTGTGCACTAACAATACTGATGTTAATGAGATAAAATAGTCATTTAATGCTCTTTGATGAATCTTTTATGTAACTACTGGAACTTCCCTTCAAGATGCCAGGTTGATACACAAATATTATTGTGACACTAAGCAGCAGAAACAGTTACTTTAATTGGTTGTCTTTTATTTGATGCTTCAAGAAATTATGTCAATTTATTAAGTTAAACTGGAAACCACGAAGTGAATCATTAATTAAATTTGATCTGAAGTGTACATTCTTTCTTATCATCCATCTAGCTTGATCATTTCAAATTCATATTTCTGCTGTTGTTCTGACATGTTGAAGACAATTCACATTTTATATATTCTTACTTCGAAATCCTCTCCGGCTGTCAAAGTGTTACTGACCATGACCTTTTATCCTTGGGTCTACTGCTACACATGTTCCATGTGCCCACTACTTCTGTTCTCATTGGCCTACATTGGCTGCTAGGCCAGCAAACCCAACAGATTAAGATTCTCATATGTAGCTTCAAATCTACCCATTGCCTTGTCCTCTCTGTTACCTCCTGCAGTCTTACAACTTTCTAAGAATTCTGTGATCCTCTGGTCTCTTACGCATCCCCTATTTCATTAACTTCTCAATGACCAATCCCTGCCTTCAGCTGTTTAAATTCTAAACTCTGGACTTTCTTCCCTATACCTCTGTCTCTCTATTTCTCTATCCAATATGGCATTCTTCAAAACCTATCTCCTCAGTGTCAAATACTGTCTCATTACACTTTTGTGAAGCACCTTGCGATTTTTTACTGTATGGTGTATTTTCACTGCCCTTCAGTAGTTAACATCTTTGTTAGAGTAATGATTCTTGATCATAATATTAACATCAGCAGGTTCAATGTGGCCACATGCCTTCTGCTCAGGTTCTGATTTATAACCCGGCCCTTAATGAAAGCTCTGTCCAAATCAGGGTTTTGTATTGAACTGCACTGTCTATTTTGTGCGTTGTCAGGCATGGTAACTCACAAGCAGGCAGAAACATACAGTGCCATGTAATCTCTTACACATTAGCAAAGATTTTTTTCAAAGCTCAGTTATTCAGACTTTTATGTGTTTTTTAGAAATCTATGAAACTGGAATCCATGGAAATTCCTCAGTCATTTGTGTACTAATGCAAAAGTGGAGTGGATTCTCTACCTAGTGAAGTTCTGAAGAAGATTATTTATCAAGAGGATAGGGAAACAATGAAAACAAATCAAACAGGATTTCAATTTCCCAGCAGTTGCAGAGAACAAATCTTCATGTTGTAGAACATAAGAACTAGGAGCAGGAGCAGGCCATCTAGCCCCTCGAGCCTGTTCCACCGTTCAATGAGATCATGGCTAATCTTTTTGTGGACTCAACTCCAGTTACCTGCCTGCTCACCATAACCCTTAATTCCTTTACTGTTCAAAAACTTATCTATCCTTGCTTTAAAAACATTCAATGAGGTAGCCTCAACTGCTTCACTGGGCAGGGAATTCCACAGATTCACAACCCTTTGTGTGAAGAAGTTCTTCCTCAACTCAGTCCTAAATCTGCTCCCCCTTAATTTGAGGCTGTGCCCCCTAGTTCTACTTTCACCCGCCAGTAGAAACAACTTCCCTGCTTCTATCTTATCTATTCCCTTCATTATCTTACATGTTTCTATAAGATCTCCCCTCATTCTTCTGAATTCCATTGAGTATAGTCCCAGTCTACTCAGTGTCTCCTCATAAGCCAATCCTCTCAACTCAAGAATCAATCTAGTGAATCTCCTCTGCACCCCCTCCAGTGCCAATATATGCTTTCCGATTTTGGCTTGAACATTGTTGAATAATTTGCTTTACAGTTTGAAAGGGACTTTATCGATGTTTAAATTCCATATTGGTTTACAAGCGTCTCGACAACTAATTTAAAAACAGCCATTGAGATATGATTCAACATGCCATGCCGGCCAGGTGTCCTAAACTGAACTAGTCCCATTTACCTGCATTTGGCGAATATATCTCTAAACCTTTCCCATCCATGTACCTATCGAAATGTCTTTTAAATGTTGTAATTGTACCCACCTTATCATCTCCTCTGGCAGCTCATTCTGTACATGCATCACCCTCCGTGTGGAAGAGTTGCCCCTGGGGTCCCTTTTCAATCATTCCCCTCACACATTAAACCAATGTCCTTTACTTTTGGACTCTCCTACCCTGGGGAAAAGACTTTGGCTTGAATGTTGGAAAGTTATATAAATTGGCAAATGAAAGAGAAAGGGGTGAAATTTTATGGCTTTGCCATAGTGAGGTTAGGGGTGAAAAACACAGTGAGTGTTCAAACATCTACTGACTTTGGAGGGAGGAGAAAATCCTGCTGTAGAGAAAGATCGTAAAATTCCACCTGGAGTGTTTATAATTTTTGATGTAACCTATAATGGGTATCAACTGCGGCAATGGCAACCAATTTTTCATGGCACCAATGCTGACAAAAGGGTAAAGGCAAACTAATTGTTATTTCCTTGAAATATTTCTCTGATGGTTTAATAAAAATTACCATTAACAACTGTAATAGTTGTCACAAGTGGTCACTGAATGCATCTAAGTGGTGAGAAATGAGATTTGTTTACATCATAAATAAGTTTACTGTTGAATGGCTTATCTGATCAAGCAAGTGTTTCCATACATAATAGAACCCTTAAAATAAATCATCAATCTCTTGGCAAAGAGCCAGTAATGAACTGAGCGAATTGAAATTTTGCCTGTCACCACAATGGGTTTAATCAGAACACAATTAATTTCATGTTGTTTTGAAGATACCGTGCTCCGTGTACCATGAAAACTAGCTGGGGAATACAGCAGCAGAGATGCAGGTCTGGTAACACCAATTGAGAGAAATAGAGTAGAATTTAACCAAGGGACATAATTCCTGATAGCAGAGCAGAGAATGGATTGTATTTCCACTATTGCTTTTGCTGGTTCCCAAGTAATTCCGATTAAAATTTAAGGAGCGCAGGGTGTACACAGGATGTACATGCAATCACATGGCAGGGGAAGCTTTCTCAGGGTGAAACTCACTATCAGCTCAGTGTTATTCTAAGCTATAAAACAGCCTCCTGGACAAACAGGGAGACTCTGCAGCACAGCCAGAACTTCCCTGCCCAACTTGATTGCCATTAACATGAGACTTATTGTGAAATGTGGCATGAGTGCTTTATAAATTTAAATTTCAGTTGTGACTAATTCATATTACACTGGCTTCCCTTTTTTTTCATGTGTTATTTGCTGAGACTAGCTTAGCCAGAGAGCTAAATGTGCCGCTGCATCTCATGGTTGGCATTCATTGGTTACATTGGAGTTAGAGACATCCCTTTATTGTGGAAGAAACTTTGGCGGAACATTATGAAAATTTGGTAGAGTGTCTGTTCTGGTGAGAAAAAAATGGTGTGGAACTCTTTTCTCTCCAGATCTTTTGACCTTAACTGCCAAAAAAAAGAATGGGTGTGGTTTACACTGCTAGTCTGGTGGGGTGAGGACCTTGGAGCCAATTGAAATGCCCTTTGTAAGGGATTCCCTGATCACCAGAAAAAATATTAATCTCCCCACCCCCACCCACCATGGAGGTATATCTGGCCTCTCGACCCCTCCCCCAATCATTCCTGGCATATCATCTCCCTGGCCCACCCCTGAACATCATCGTCATTCTCCCCCACTATCCACTCCCTGGCCCCCGCTCCCCGCTCCTCCCCCCCAACTCACTGCTAGACCATCATCAGCATGCTGTCCATTCCTGAACATCAGCAGTGTTCCCGGCACCCCCATCATCACCCATCACCGGCATCGTACCTCCTGTTCCCCCCCTTCCCCACCCGCCCCAAATGTCATCGACATCCCCATCGCTCTCAGTGTTAACTCCCCCTGCCATTGCAAATAGACGAGTCCCTGCAATTGAGGTTCTCCATACAGACCACGACTGGCACTGCCCCAGCACAGGTTGGCACTGCGAGGTAATTGGTAGTGCCAACCTGTGCCAGGGAGTAGTGCTTACAGGCATTCTTAGAGCAGTTCCTGGACATGTCCCTCTCTTCCCGGGTCCGCCCCTGTGGGGGGAGTTCCCTGGACAGGTTCATGTCTGGGTATACCTGTTTTAAACCTTGCCATGTTACGTCACATCAGCAAGATACGAAAATCTAGTGAGGATGAAGATCTGGGGGTGTGGGGGGTGGAGGCAGGAAAAATAAAGGGGAAGTTCTGTTATAGTGTGGAGGATAGGAGATATTACAATGGATTTTGTGATGCAAAAGCCAAAGAGAGTGGTAACAGTTATTGGAAGGAGACAAAGGTTGTGCCCAGATAAACTGAGTGTAACAGCTTTAATCAGACAATAGAGGTGGGCCTGTTAGAATATGAACTCTCTGAATAAGGGCCAAATTGATGGGCTAATCAGATAGCCATTTGCTTTGTGCTTAACCAGGAGTGTCTGTTCCTTTGGGACTCCTAGTGGAGACTGTTAACTGAAAGCATTCTGTATGCTGTTGTCAGACTTGTAAATGAAGGGATTTTGGTGAAGGGACGTCTGTCTCCGAGGACGTATTACACCGTGAATGGCTACATAGCAGCCATCTGGTTTTGATATGAAGGGACAATGAACGGAACATGCCAGGAAGAAAAACATATAGAACAAGATGGAGGAAGAGGTTATGATCTCAAATTGTTGAACTGAATATTGAGACTAAATTGCTGGAGAACGCTCAGAGGAAGGACGAGGTGCTGTTCCTCAAGCACAGCAGGAGCCCATGGATAGAAAGGTCAGAGCGGGAGCAAAGTGGAGAATTAAAATTGATGTTAAAAAATTGATGAAAGAACAGCGCTCTGAAAAGCTCATGATACCAAATAAATCTGTTGGACTTTAACCAGGTGTTGTGAGACTTCTTGCTGTGCCTACCCCAGTCCAATGCCACATCTCCACATCAAGAATTAAAATGACAAGGGGCAGGGAGCTTGGGGGCCATGCTTGCAGACTCAATGGTTGTGTTCCTCAACGCAGTCACCCTGTCAACATTTGGTCACACTGCAACACTTGGCATTTCATTCCTCCCTCCTCACCATCAAAAGCCCCAAACACTCCTTCAGACCGCAGCAATGATTTCCTTGTACTTCTTTCAATATAGTATGCTGTTTGACAAACAGATACTTGGTAGTTCAGGACTTGAGCTTTTCATCTTGCACTCATCAGGATAATTTGCAAGAATGTCAAATGTTAAAGGGACAGAAATTTATACGATATGGGAAGAGAGTGCTGATTGGTTGGCAAGTGGACTGTGATTGGTAGAGATTTTGTTACTTACCAAACTTCATATTGACTTCGGAGCAAGAGTGCATTTAGTTCCTTGTGTGTATTTCCCATTCAATGAGATCATGGTTGATCTTTATCATAAATCCATCCAATAGACTTCTATATGCTTGCAAAAATCTATCAATCATTGATTCAAATTTATTAATTGAGCTGACGTCCACTGTGGGAGAAAGTTCTACAGATCTACCACTATTTGCATTTTTGAACTTGTCTCCTGAAGGACCTATGTCTGATTTTAAGGTCACGCCCCATTGTCCCAGAGAACCCCACCAGCAGAAAAAGTTTACTTTTACCTATTTCATCAAGCATTTTTAAAATCACAAAAGCTTCAACCAAATTGTCCCTTTGTTATTGGTTCTACTACTTTTACCCCCAGCAACATAAGCCAATTTCCTTAAGCTTATTATCAGCTTGAAGTCTTCTTGACGGGAGTTTTCGCTTGACATTATGTATTGCTAAACTTAAGCTAATTGCAGCGACTCATCAAACTCAGTGTACTGATTTTAAGATGTGAGTTAATTAACCAAACGATCGAATGGGAGATTAATATAAAATAACCCAGCACTCAAGGTATAGAATGCGGGCAGCCAAATATCACTCTGAAATACAACGCCTCTGTGAGGGCAATTATCCCACCTTTCTACTGAGCCTAATCCAGTAAACATTCATACAAATCAGTTAATAATCATCACTGTTACTAACTCCAGTCAATAACAATATACACCCTGACCTCATGGGATCTGATTTGTCCTTAATTAATGTTACCGCCCTTCTGTTGCCCAGCAACACAGGATGCTGGACTGTGAGCTAAGAGAATGATTGTCACAGACTCAAACCCCACATGACACTTGTCCGACCCTGACATAATCATTATGTCTGCCTTGCACCTGTGTTATCAGCTTAGAACTATATGCTTCTATTCATCAAACTGGCATTGGTAGCCATCTTGTTCCCAACAGCTGATAAAGTAGCCACATTCATTGCCCCACAGAATGCAGGCCCTGTCTGCAGATTCACTTCACCAGCAAACCTTATTGGACGATCAAACAGATCATAAATATATGGTTAAGTTTGATTTTGAAATATCTCTGTCTGGACGCAAGGGGAATTATCCAAAAGGAATACAACTCCTTTTATTCCAAAAATGACTGACTGAAATCTCTCTTATGATTTGTGTTTTTAAAGGACGTCTCTGCTGTAGTGAAACAGACTTCCATTGTTTAGTTTATTAAATCTTATCAATTCAAGAATTAGTGAAGACTATGGGTGGGACTTTCCCGCCTTTCCCACTGGTAGGATCTCCCAATCCTGTGGAGGTTGACCCCTGCCGTGGGCTCCCTGGTGGCTGGACAAGAAAGCCACACAAATTGTCATAGAATTGAGTGAGACTGGAAGATCCTGCCAATAGCCAATGATGAGCTGCATCTATAGCAGAAATATCCGCCACAGAGGAGGCAGTTAGAATTGGAAAGTTCCGGCCTACATCTTACATTTCTAACCAGTGTAATTGTGTGTTTTGGAATGACTGGCTATCCTCCGAAAGTAAGCTGGTTCCCTCCAGGAAGTTAGATCTTTTTCAAGATTTTGTATGAGCTAACTTTCTTCTATTGACCCACATTTTTAATTATTGGTCATCTGAAGCGATTTCATATTCAGAGATTTATTTGACAAGCGTATCAGATGGTGACAAGAGAGGGGGCGAGGGTCTGGGGGTTGGGGAGGGTGCAGTTCTGATGGACTATCTGGTCTCATCATAAGTCGCAAATGTCGAACCTTTTCCCCTATGTCCCCTATTCCAGCCCTTCAAGCCTGTCCACTCCAGTAACCACTGCTCAACTCCCTCTAATAGCCCTTCCCCACTTACCTCAGGTTTTGGCACCAATGACAGTCACCATTGGGGACTGGATGCAGTACCAGCAGTTGTCACTGGTCTCAATCAGACTGCTGGGATTAGAGAACTGCCAGTCATCTCAGTTGTCAACAACTCTCAGAAGTGGGAATTTATATTCAGATGGAGCTAGAAAGCCAGGTTTGAATCAGTGAATGGTTTGCTTCCATTAAATTAATATGAGGTAATATGCTAGAGAAAGGATGGGTTTGCCCATGTCTTCTATGCCAGCAGTACGGGGAACCTGGCATAGTGTAAAATTCCACCCACCCAATCCATCATGTCTCTTTGTAATTTACATCTAAATTACTTACGATACCACAATCTTAGTGACATCAGCAAATCTAGATATGTGGCGCTCTAAGTCACCATTGAATATAGTGAATGGCTGAGGCCCCAGAACAGCTCAGTGTCGGATACCACTAGTAAATTTGAGCCCCTTTCCTCCTTCAGGTTATATGCCCGAAGAGCGCTTTAGTAACCATGGGCTTGCATCGGGATAATCCATAATTTTCTCGGTGAAATACTGCAGTGGCTTGCCACTGCCTTTGCAGTATAGCTGACCAGAAAATGCTCCTACTAACAGGTCTGTTGGAAGAATTTACGTGTTGATAATCAATCTATTTTGTCACATTATGAACACAATGGTTATTAAGTCCTGAAGTGGGACTTGAACCCAGAGCTTTTGGCTCAGAGTGGCACTACTACCACTGCACCATAAGACATCCCAAGTTAAGTACATATCCAGTATTTCTAGTCTCTGCTTTCTTATTGATTGTTCCTTGCAAGTCACAATATGCTAAATCTGTGGACAATTTCCTGCCTACTATTTCAGTTACTGCCTCAGAAAATTAAATTAGGTTCATCAGACATGACCTACACATACAAATCCATGTTGGATTTCTCCAATCAGCTGAGTTTTCTCTAAGCACTCACTCACTTTCCCCTTAATTATGGATTCTAATAACTTCCACACAACAGATACTAGACCAACAGACCTGTGATTTCCTGGGTCCTTCTTCTCAACTCCTTTTGTAATTTTCCAATTATTTAGGTGTTTTCTCTGTCAATTTACCATTTATGGGTATTTGCTGTAAATTCTAAATTTGTTTCAAATTCTACCACTGAATTTTATGTAGAAAAAAAAATCACACTTTATTTTATGTCTTTGGACTCAAACAAGATTGTTAGTAAATAACTGTAGTGTGACATGTACTAGGCTTATGATTTTCTTTAATTTTTGTTTTGGGATCTGAAAGCATTTCTCTTATCATAAATCATAGAATCCTACAGTGCAGAAGGAGGCCATTCGGCCCATCGAGTCTGCACTAACCATAATCAAACCCACGCCTTACACCTATAATCCAGTGCACTTAGCTAGTCCCCTTGACACTAATGGGCAATTTTAGCATGGCCAATCCACCTAACAAGCACATCTTTAGACTGTGGGAGGAAACAGGAGCACCCAGAGGAAACCTATGCAGATACGGGGAGAACGTGCAAATTCCACGCAGACAGTGACCCAAGCTAGGAATCGAACCCAGTATTGTGAGGCAGCAGTGCTAACCATTGTGCCGCCCATTATTACACACGTCTGTTAATAATATTACATTCAGTGATTTCATTTTGTATCTATCACCTGGCATCTGTGTAGTCTATGTTTACAGTCAAATAGACACCAGCGAAAACAAAACTAATTTGCTGGGGATGCTAATTTCAAAGAAAGGGACTATTGGTAAAGCTCAAGATTATTCTTTCACCAGTGTTATCTGTTTTATTGAGGGATCGGTTGTCAACTAAGCAATTTGTTGCAAAATAGAGATTGACAGCAGAAAGCCTTTCTCTTTCTAGCTGTGAGCAGAATTATTGTCACATGAGAGCCATCAAGACAAGCAGCTGCCACACTCACGGCGCTCCCATAAACTCAATCTGCTCGTAAAACTAGACACTGACGTTGATGGAGAATTCACCTCTGCATCAAGTAAAAGCCTTTCTGTGCTTGGTGAAGGGTGGAATGTATTTAGCATAAAAGCAAAACACTGTGGATGCTCGAGAGCTGGGATGAAAACTAAAAGGTCAGGTTGTGTGTGTGGAGGGGGAATCAAAGGTCATCAAAATTAGTTCTGGCGAAAGATCATTGACCTTAACATTAATTCCGTTTCTCTCTCTCCGCCGATGCTGATTATCTCCAGTCTTTTAGGTTTTAGTTTTAGAACTGATTTTAACATAACACTGTTAAATGTTACAAATAAATGCTTTAGCATCAGGATCTTTCCCATTCTTGTCAGAAACACTCAAAAATAGTGACTGCTTTGGAATGACACCAGGAATGTAGGGGTATTTTGATTTTTACAATTGACATTTCTGAACTAGAAGAAAGGTCTGATTGCCTGAGGAGACTGGCTGAAACAAATATTAAGATATTTCCATTGTAAAATCTAGCATTCTATCTGAGTGAGAATCTAAGAATACAAGGAATAGGAGCGGTAGACCATCTGACCCCACAAACCTTCTCTGCCATTCAAAAAGATCATGTGACAGATCTTCCAGTCAGTGATGATGCTGGGATTATTGCTCCTGGCAGCAAAGAAAATTATGGCACCACCTTTCTCTGTCCTTGAAGCCAGGTCTGTCTCTTCCAGCTCCGTATCTGTGTTCCCTCAGTAAAGTCATTCACAGAGAGCAATGAAGAGGAGCAGCAGAAAGGATACGCCATCTGTTTACAACACTTACTGCCATGCTCAGGTTCATTTCTAATGGACTTCAGGGTTTCATTGAGGTTAGTGACTGAATGGATGAGTGGTTGAATGAGTGAGTCAGAGTGAATGGCTGGGTGGAGAGTGAATAAATGACAGAGAAAGTGAGTGAATGGGTGGTCAGATCAGGGTGATGAGTGGTCAGGTCAAGGTGCTTGGTAGTTCAGCTGGGAGGTGAATAGGTGAGTTGGGATGAGATTGTGGATGGGCTGCTGGGGTTATGGATTGATATGCACTTTTAATCACTAAAGTGAACAATGGGTCAATATTATGCTAAGTATTTGGGTAAGTATCGTGCCTCTAACCCAAATCTCCAACCCTAATGTCAAGGTTGGTGACATTCTTGGAGTGTTCCAAACAATCTGCCCATTTAAAATTTAAACTTTGCAGGCAATTATGGAGCATCTGTATGGTTCAGGGCTTCTGAAGGATCCCAAAGTGCAACAGCGGCAGAAGTCTCAACATTCACTGCACTTGGCATTAGAAGATCTAGCCCCATGGCTAAACATCTATACCAAGTCCACTTCCCTGCCCTAGGAGAATACTGCCCTAGGAGGTGTTGAACTGGGGCAAACACAGCAAGAAGTCTCACAACACCAGGTTAAAGTCCAACAGTTTATTTGGTAGCAAACGCCTCTAGCTTTTGGGGCTCTGCCCACAACAATAGGCAATAAATGATTACTAGGAAGCTTTGTAATATGTCTTTAAGAGATATCAGCATGACATTACTAGGAGAGAAATATGGAATCTGATCCTGTCCTGGTTTCACTTTTGTTTTAAGCAGAGTGCACATGCACACACACCTCCGATGTCTTTAAGATTTATAACTACTCTATAACTATTCTCATGTTCATAGTTTTAATCTTAGAATCAAAGAATCCCTACAGTTCAGGAGGAGGCCATTTGACCCATCAAGTCAGCACTGACTCTCCAACAAAGCACCTTGCCCAGGCTCTACCCAAATAACCCCACATATTTATCCCTCTGACCTACACAACTGTGGAAACTAAAGAACTCTTCTCCTTCAATATTTCTTAATGCCTACAATGTATAGACATTTAAAACATGACCTTTATGTCCCATAACTTTAACTTCTACCATGATTTAGCTGCTACTTTTTTAAAACTTTGAAATGGGCCTCAATGCAGTTCTCAAAATAAGGAACAAGAAAGAATATCACTGTATAATATGATGACAGGGAATGCATGCAGGGAGAAGCAGTGCCTCTCAGCACTAAATGATATCCATTCACCACACCACTGGGACAGAGGGAGCATGACTGCTTTAATTAGAAACCTGAAAAATGAGGGTTTAGATTCATAATGATCAGAATTAATCATTTATGCATCAAAATTCACCAAATTATTTGGAAACAAATTGTTGGATATTGCTCAAGGAACTTCTGTGGATGTTACACATCTTCTGACGTAGGAATTCCTTTGATGTGGTGCTGCAACAGAGGTTTTGTGATTGGTAAATAATAATATGGAAAGTATTAAAGTTATGATGGTAAGATGGATAAGAAGCTGGTTCAGGAAGATGCAGGCTAGTCTAGAGACAAAAAAAATCAAATGAAACACAAATATGAAGTGATACATTTTGGAAAGAAGAATAATAAAGGTCCATTGACATTAAGTAGTAGAGCCTTAAAAGGAGCAGAGGCAGAGAGAGATTCAGGTACACAAATCTTCAAGTTGATAAAGGTATTCAAAAAGAAGCAATGTCTGCCATGATCCTGGGATTAAGTAGGAAATCAGAAGAAGTCTAAGTTAAAATATTTTTGTCTTTGGTGAACTTGCTGATGAAGTAATGCTAAAGCATTGATGAACCCTCAACCATACTTGAGATATTCAAAACCTTTAAGTATTTTAATCTTCACATACTGGAACACAAAGAGTCCAAAAAAAGGGCTAGAACACCTGATAAAGCAATAAAAAGGCAACAGACAATACCAAAAAACACACATGATTGTGGTAAGCGGTTTCAGCACAGTGACATGAACAGATTGAAGGATTTAGTGCCAAAGGAAAATAGAACCAGCCTGATGGATTAAACATAGACGTTTTTGAACAGGTTGACCAACATGTTAAATAAACAGGCCAACCAGTGGGACAAGCCAGTAAAATTGCCCCTGAATGTTCAACAATGCAAGCCTCCAGACCTAAGTGAGACATTGAGGAAAATCCTCACAACACCAGTCACAAATAAGACTGAAGGATTAAGAATGAAATGGAAAATGGAAGATAAATAAGAGTTAGTGAATTCAATTCACATGGATGTCAGCTTCTCTGAGTGGAGGCCTGTGACGAGTGGTGTGCCGCAGGGATCGGTGTTGGGTCCATTGTTGTTTGTCATCTATATCAATGATCTGGATGATAATGTGATAAATTGGATCAGCAAATTTGCTGATGATACAAAGATTGGAGGTGTAGTGGACAGTGAGGAAGGTTTTCAAAGCTTGCAGAGGGATTTGGACCAACTAGAAAAATGGACTTAAAAATGGCAAATGGAATTTAACGCAGACAATTGTGAGGTATTGCACTTTGAAAGGACAAACCAAAGTAGAACATATAGGGTAAATGGTAGGACTCTGAAGAGTGCAGTTTAACAGAGGGATCTGGGAATACAGATACAGAATTCCCTAAAAGTGGCATCCACAGGTGGATAGGGTCGTAAAGAGTGCTTTTGGTACATTGACCTTTATAAATCAGAGTATTGAGTATAAAAGTTGGAGTGTTATGGTGAGGTTGTATAAGGCATCGGTGAGGCTGAATTTAGTATTGTGTACAATTTTGGTCACCTAGTTACAGGATGTAAATAAGGTTGAAAGAGTGCAGAGAAGGTACCCAAGGATGTTGCCGGGACTTGAGAAGCTGAGTTACAGAGAGAGATTGAATAGCTTAGGACTTTATTCCCTGGAGCATAGAAGAATGAGGGGAGATTTGATAGAGGTGTACAAGATTTTGATGGGTATAGATAGAGTGAATGCAAGCAGGCTTTTTCCACTGAGGCTAGAGGAGAAAAAAATCAGAGGGCATGGATAAGGGTGAAAGGAGAAAAGTTTAAAGGGAATATTAAGCGGGGGGTGGATTCTTCACACAGAGAGTGGTGGGAGTGTGGAATGAGCTGCCGGATAAAGTGGTAAATGCGGGGTCACTTTTAACAGTTAAGAAAAACTTGGACAAGTTCATGGATGAGAGTGGTGTGAAGGGATATAGCCCAAGTGCAGGTCAGTGGGACTAGGCAAAAAATGGTTCGGCACAGACAAGAAGGGCCAAAAGACCTGTTTCTGAGCTATAATTTTCTATGGTTCTATGAGGAACAGATGGAGTAAAAAGAGAGAGGAAAAAGATTGGATTAAGGGAGAGAGGATAATATTGAAATAAAAAGTAAGAAAATCAATTTTAAGAAGTTATAATTTAACTTTTTTGAATTCTGAAACAATCTACATAAAGGAATGTAATTCCACACTTTTATCTGATCACTTGCATCATTCAGAGGCCATTATTTTTCCAGCAACACCTGGCCCATTATTTCAAAGAGGTTTATATGCAAGAACTCATTAATGTTCATACTTCCTTTCAAATAAGCCTGAAACCAACAACCCCTTTTTTCATTATGGATTAGATATTGTGATATTGTGGTGGTAATGATGACAAAACTGTCAGCATTCAGTCAATACTCCACTCAAACTGACAGCATCTTCTGGTTTGTATATGTGCCAAGAAGTGTAGGAATCTGGAATACATTGTTGTGGTTCTCTGCTTCACCAGACAGTGTGTTGTAGAAGCCCCCCAACTCCAGACTGCAATAAATGAAAACCAATTGAATGACAATAATATCCACTCTTACTAAATTAGTTTGGCTATAAAAACGTTTTCAAAGGCTATATTTTGTTGAATGAGGTATGGTTGACCTTTCAATGACATGCTACATTTCTAATTATTGCTAAACATCCTCACTGGGTTGGAGAAGCTAACTTTATATTTATGGAATGTCAAATTTCTCATAATTGATTTATAAAAAAGAACAAAAACCAAGGATCTGCAGCCTCAGTAGTGGGAAACACTGAGAGGTTTGCCACCATTGAGGATCATAACAACACTGCAACTCCTGGGGATCACATTTACATCAAATCCGGAAGTTGTAGTGCACCTAAATAAACGCCAGAGGAACCCACACTGATGATTCTGCTGGGACCTGTCAGGCAGGAACTTGATTGCCCAGAATTTAGCCCTGACTTTTTTGGATTTTTCTTATAGTCAGTTTCCATTTTAAATTATAAATAACGTCCTCAGAGCTTTTGACTAGCTGGTTTGCTGGGTGTGAATACTTCAGTGTGATTGGCTGCCTAATTGCTTGTTGCATGCAATGACATCCCTTCAACTTATGTAAGCTGCTGTTGGCAAAGGGGAAATCCACAAAACAGATGATTAAGTCTTTCTTTCAGCTTTCTTCGAGGACAGCAGCAAGCATCCTTGCATCTTTGCTGACTGCAAGATCAAGGCCACTGTCAGGGCAGAGAACTCTGTTCACACTGGCTTTTAGTGACAGGATCACTCGAGTAAACCGTCTACACAGCATCATATTTTAAAAATAATGGTATAGAAGCCAAGGTGAAAATGGATGCATTTGCCATAAGCCATATTTAATACACTCTGAATAGACTCAAAGTGGTTATATTACAAGGATATGTCAAGGATCAATACTAGTTTCTGATCAAAGTTGTGATCAATTTAATAAGTCATTTTTTTTAAACAGTGCTTAACTAAATTACACAAACTCATACAGTTATACCAGATAAGTATATATGCAATAAATGACATTAAGCAATTCTATGAACATCACGTCAAGAATCATGATATTAACATTCCAGAATAAGCGCCTGGATCTATTCTGAGAGAGTGTGGGATTTGGGGAATGCGCAAGATTTGAGAAGTCCCAGAAATGGTGATGGGCGATTAGCAGATGTTAACCAATTTTGAGGCTCCTGCAGCCCAAAGTAACTGTCTATAAGTGATTCATTAGCCCATTTAATAAGGGGCCCAAATATAAAAAAGTAAAATCTTGAGAGTTCAGGAGACATCTCAGATGAGTTCCACTTTCACTGGCTAGCAGGTTACTCTGCATACCAATGCGCCACTTATCTTCCACACTGTGCTGAGAAAACCTCTGGGCTGGGAACCCCTCCCTCACGATGCACTGCCCTCCCTTGTGTGAGTGGACTAATGGTTCACACTAGTTAAAAACTAGTGGGGATGAAATGGGGAAATTGGTATATTCAGGTCCAGCCTGATGTCCAGCTATTCTGTTCCTTTCCTGCCAGTTTAATAGTGGAGTGTATCTGAAGAGCCAAGAATTATTGACCAGATGATGTTCAAGAGAGACACAGCTGTACTGTATTTCATCTGGTATCGGCCCCGGCCCCTGATTTACAGAGGGAATCCCGTTTGGTACTCTGCAGCACTCCAGAATGTGGGAGATTCAATCTGAAAATCACACTGAAAAAATGGTGGAATTTATTCCCGTTTTCACGTGAATTGGGGACTTAGAATTTGTTTGGGAAAATCCTGGCTATCAAATTTGGTCCTTCAGCTGAAATCAGTATGAATGTACTTTCTGTTGCATTTGTTTCACAAAACTGTAGTTGCTGTCCTAGCAAGTTATACAAATGGGAACAGAAGATCTGAGAAGTGACAATCACAGCTGGATTGCCACTGTTTCCTTTTTAATGAACTTGATCAGGAGCTGCATATTTCTCGCCGACCTTGTGACTTGGTAAAAACATGTACAGAGCAGCAGGTTTTTGGAACTCTAAGTCCAGGCACAATATCGGGTGAAGTGAAGCCACAATCCCTTTTTATAGCACCAGCTACCATAACCCAGGTGAGTTTAAAGGTCACAGGCCCTGAGAGAAACCAGGGATAAACTATGTGTATAGGCTAAGTGGGTAGGGTGGGGTGAAGGATGTAGAGAATGAGGATAGGTTGGAATAGGGTGGGGTGTGGGACAACTGGGGGGGATGTTCAGGGGATTGGGATGGTGGTGGGGTGGTTGCCAGGATGTGAGTAATCGGAGTTTCCGGAGGCTTGTGTGGGAGTTTGACCGTGAGTCGGGGAGTTTTGGTGCATAGGCAGGGATGGGGTAATTAGGAGGTAGGAGGTAGGATTAGTTGAGTGGTCCAGAGATAGTCGGGGTAGTTGGGGAGTCGAGAGGGTAACCAGGTGTAGTTGGAGGTGCATGTAATTAGGGGATTGTCGGGGGAGTAGTCAGTGGGGTGAGTGGGGGAAGTCTGTGGGGCGGGGAGGGTAGTCAGGGGCCAAGAGAGTAGTTGGATGAGTGAGGGTTAATTGGGGGCTGGTCAAGGGATCGGAAGGATAGTCAGGTAAATGGGTTAGGTAGTCGGGTGTTGACAGGTCAGTCAGAGTGGGAAGGATGGTTGGGAGATATGGGAGGGTGATCAGGGACAGGAGGTTGGTTGGGGGTCCAGTGGAGGTGTGTGAGTGTCAGTGTTATTGTTATCCATAAATCAGAAATGGTTTTAATTCATCAAACCTTTCCTGAGTGACTAATCTGCTCAAAAATATAAGCAGTGTACGGATGGTTCCCAGTGCAGGGTAATTGCCTATCGGAAGTTTGAACTTTCCAAGTAATTCCCATGCACATGGTAACTTCCAATGCGTTTTCTGTGGTACCTCCCAGGTATGATCCCCCACTCCATCCCCGCTGCCCCACCCAAGATATCAAAAGTACTGGAAATGTGTAAATGTTTGCTTTTTGTGCAGAGTACATGGTTTTTTAAAACTATTGCTGATACACTGTATTTCTTCTTTTCTTTTATCTGAACAAAAAAAAACTCACTCCTGAGGTGGAATTTTTAAATTTTTTTGGTGATGGCTGGAATTCTCTGATGTTGTTCATTCAAATTTCCATTCATAGTAGTAGGATCAGAGAATCCCAGTAACGGACAAGGTCGAAGAATTTCAGCCTATGTGTCAACGCCGGCAGGAAGAGTGGTGTGTAGCTCACCAGCAGCACAACCAGCTTTTCCCACAATATTTTTTGACAGAGGCGGTTTGCATGACGTCATGCTAGTGGAGGTGGACTTTGCGTGAACACATCCCACCAGCAATCTGAATGCTTGACAAATCGGGATGCCTTTTTCAAAAGATGACCGATGTCAAGAAGATAATAATAGAATAAATGAACCCTGCCCCTCCCCCTCAACCACCATGAGACAACTCCTGCCGTGAAACCACCCCTCAACCATAGAATCTCCCCCAACCACCACGAGTCCCCTGCTGCCACTTATCCACCACAAAAACTTCCCCTCCACCACGGAATCTCCCCTACCCCACAGATGCAGTCCTCATATCTTCCCCTCATCCCCACACTGACACGGAAATCCCCAGCACCTTCCCCTTGACAGTAGAAGACAATGCAAGAAGTCTCACAACACCAGGTTAAAGTCCAACAGGTTTATTTGGTAGTAAATACCACTAGCTTTCGGGGTTTGCCCTTCATCAGATGACTGCGAGTTCTGATCACAAATAGAGCATATAAAGACACACATGCTCTGTTTATGATCAGAACTCCCACACCTGACAAAGGGGCAAACCCTGAAAGCTCATGGTATTTGCTGCCAAATAAACCTGTTGGACTTTAACCTGGTGTTGTGAGACTTCTTACTGTGTTTACCCCAGTCCAACGCTGGCATCTCCACATCATGAGCAGAAGGCAGTGCCAGGGTACTGCCCAGGCATGACTTTTTCACCCCTGATGGCTTTGCTTACCTGTGAGCCCCCGACAGATTCTACTCGCCAGTTCAACAACTTTAAAAATCTGTTGTAAGCCTTACCGATGTGATGTCATGCTGTCAGGGTGGGGGGAGCTTTCCTACATGGGGGATGTTACAGTGGCAAGGCCCACTAATTATATTATGATATATTCAAATAGGGTTCCTGTCATTGTGTGACAGCAACCCGATTATGTTACTGATGGGGTTGGGGGGGGAGGCAGGCACAATCAAGCAAGGCAATCCCACCAGCCTAAAAGCCATTTGCCTGGTGTTCAAATTTTCAGTTGTACAGTTTATGTAAAGATGCAAAATTGTTGAGGCGAGTTTTTATCAGATAGTTTTAAACATGAATAATTAGTTATGAAACAGACAGTGAAACATGTCCAGAAGATTTTCAGCTATTACTGATCACCCCAGTCACACCAGTATATTAATGAGAGAGACTTGAACTTGCATTAAGAAACCATCTGTCAATAAAAATCCACCTATTGCAAATCTCAGAGGTGATTATTTAGTAAAATTTTCACCATTATTAATAATTGAGATCACATAATAGATATTTCCAGGCTGCGAATTTGATAACTGTGAAATGGGTGCCGATACAGGGGTGTTTTACTAAGTTGGTCTATCCATTTAAAATACACAGATCAGCATTTTAGTTAAAAGAGTTTTTTAAGAGTTAAAAGAGCAATTTACCATTGTGTGTCCCCATTTTCACGAGTGAAAACTTGGTAAAGTTGTGTGTGAGGCGATTAGTGTGATCCACACCTGCATCCATGCAGATTCCCACTTTACCAAGGTCTGAAAATGGCCGCAATCAGAACCACGCAAGAAAGGGGTGCAACATCAATTTAAATGTATTTGCATGCATTTCAATTGACTTAATGAGCTGGACGCCCAATCTTACCTGCATTCCCCCTTTACTATCACAGGGGGGAGGGGGGGAGTGGAGTGGGGGGCGTGGTAGGGGCAGGGGGGTTTGCCGCCACTCCGCAGGCGATTGGTGGGGGGGAAGGGGAGCTGGGGGGTCATGATTGGTCTGGGTAGTGGGGGGTGGCTGGATAAGGGAGACAGTTATGTTATGAGGGTGGGGCAATGTCTGTGGGGGCCATCGCTCCTGGGCCACTTTATCCACTTTTTGCAGCCGGGAATCGATGTGACAGGGGAATGTTTTTCATTTTGTTTTTACTGCACGTGCACAGTTAAGAGCTCTGATTGGAACAGCAGTGTTTTGGGTGCAATAAGCCCCATCCACAGTACAATTCCGACTAGTGATTTGTTTTTCAGGCTAAGTGTGTATGGGGGCGTCTGAGAGTAGGTTTCTAAGCTGGATCTGAATTGTGCCTAGATTCAACGCTTAGAATCAAAATGGTGAAATTATCCCATAGAGAGATGACTTATATTACATTAAATATTTGTCTCCGATTTTGATCGACAGTAGTTTATCGGCTACATTTACTTTCAATTACCTCCAAAATGAAGAGAAACTCAGTAAACTGAAAACATATATCCAATGAAGAGCACGTCAATATTTTAGCATGTTTACAATGTAAAATCTCCTGTTATTGTGTTCTGTTCAGAAATATAAACTAATTGTTTGATTTGGTTTATTATTGTCTGTTTTGGTATCCAGTGAAAATCATTGTTTTTTGCACACTATATAGACAAAGTGTACCATTCATAGAATACATAGGGGAGAAGGAAAGGAGAGGGTGCAGGATATAGTGTTACAGTCATAGCTAGGATGTAGAAAGATCAACTTAATGTGTGGAGATCGATTCAAAAGTCTGATGGCTGCAGGGAAGAAACTGTTTTTGAGTTGGTTGGTATGTGACCTCAGACTTCTGTATCATTTTCCTGAGGGAAGAACTAGAAGAGAGAATGTTCGGAGTATATGGGGTCTTTGAAAATGCTGGCTGCTTTTCTGAGGCAGCGAGAAGTGTAGAGAGTCAATGGATGGGAGGTTCATTTGCACGATGGACTGGCTTACGTTCATGACCCATTGTAGTTTCTTGCCGTCTTGGACAGAGCATGAGCCATACCAAGCTCGATATAACCAGAAAGAATTGGCGTGGTAGCACAGTGGTTGGCACTGCTGCTTCACAGCTCTAGGGACCTGGGTTTGATTCCCAGCTTGGGTCACTGTCTGTGTGGAGTTTGCACATTCTACTCATGTCTGTGTGGGTTTCCTCTGGTTGCTCCAGTTTCCTCCAGAGTCCAAAGATGTGCGGTTAGGTTGACTGGCCATGCTAAAAATTGCCCGTTAGAGTCCTGAGATGCGTAGGTTAGAAGGATTAGTGGCTAAATATGTAGGGATATGGGGTAGGTCCTGGGTGGGATTGTGGTCAGTGCAGACTCAATGGGCCAAATGGTCTTTTTCTGCACTGTAGGAATTCTGATTCTACGATAATGCTTTCTATGTTGCACCTGTAAAAGTTGGTCTCGTAACCATGTCAGGTTTTTGGAGATCTTAAAAGAATCTATCAAATAGTCACAAAAATGTAACATTACTTTTACCCAAAACTTTAACTAGAGTCAAACTTGCAGAAACATAATCACAAACATAGGATAGGTTACATGCTAACTTTGGTGACTGTCACAATACTGTATCTCATGTAAGATCAAGTTGTCTCTACACATCTAAAATATTGATCAATCATTCACATGCATTGTAGTAATTATAGTATAAAGAATTAAGAGATGTGATATGTTAATGTCGGACATAAATGATGATGTACCATTGACATCTGCAGTCCTGTGTTAAATTCTCGACAGAGACTGGGATTATGCCTTGGAGGTACATGCCTACTCTGGAAACTGTTTAGATGTGACACAAATGAAGTGTTAGGCAGATACTAAAATATGTCTACAGTCTACCTAAGTGCCAAGTCCTATGTCCAGAGTCCAGTGCAGAACGACTGGAGTAAGATGATAGCACAGTTGTTAGCACTGCGGCCTCACAGCGCCAGGGACTTCGGTGCAGTTCTAGCCTTGGTAACTGTCTATTTGGAGTTTGCATGTTCTCCCCATGTCTACATGGGTTTCCTCTGGGTGCTCAGGTTTCCTCCCACTTTCCATAGATGTACGAGTTAGGTGGATTGGCCATGCTAAATTGCTCCTTGGTGTCAGGGAAATCAGCAGAGTAAATACATGGGCATGTGGGATGGGCCTGGATGGGATTGTTGTTAGGGCAGGTCGTCTCTTTCTGCACTGTGGAATTCTATGATTCTATGAAATCTCAGAACAAGCTGGCAGCAATGGAGAGATTGATATACAAAGAGACATGGGTGTCAACAAAGGGACCACCATGCGAAGAAACACTTGAAAGCAGCTCAAGAAATTTCAGCAGTCAAACAAGGCACATTGGGGAGAGTGAACGATGATGATCCCTGGTGAGCAGCCCCAGCCCGTCCCCAACCTGCTTGGCTGCTGACAGAGAGGCTAATAGTGGGAGTTATGGAAATGTCATTTTCTCTGAGACTATGAAGTCTTCATGATAAAGTGCAATAGGTCTAGCAACAGATAACTTCCTCCTAAGCTGGGCATGCAGGAGTCCTCCGTGGATTTTGTTTCCATTAATAAAGCCTTTGACAACTATTTTAGCCTGAAGCAAAATTTCATAATCGAATGAGCATTTTTTAACTAGCATTCACAAATATCTAACAAATCAATTAAATTATTCTGAATTGACCCAAATCACCCAATTGTCCTTGCAGATGTAAGGTACAAAAGAACAAGTGGACCAAAGATGGTCTTTCTTTGGATCAAGTGATCCATTATGCGAGGCACACTGGGCTTAAAGTGTTTAACAAGCAGTAGTTCATGGTGATACCAAGGCTTCACATGATTGCATAGATTGTGTCGGCCAATGGGCAGTGGCTTCATCCATACAAACACCTTCCAAAAGGGCAGGAATGTTTATGACAGCAGAGAGAAGTGTGACTCTCTTAGCAATATCTACCGAAAATAAATGGTCCTCTCAGAAAATCACTTGGAAATCATCAGCAAATTGTTATCAGACAATTTTAAACATGAATCATTAATTATGAAGTTAACAGTGAAGAATGTCTGAAAGATTATCAGCTGTTACTGATTATCCTGACAGTCTTACAGGAAGTTGGTCATTTTTTCCTTTGTCATCTAAGTTCATTGAAATCTAATGTCTTTTCAGTCTTTGATACAGCAGTTGAAGACACAACTGTGATTGCCTTCCCAAGAGCTGCAGTTCGTTCCTCTTCTGAAGATTCTTCTCAGAGTTCATTGAAGGAGCAACAAGTTCCTCAAAGTATCCTGAGTTCTTCATCTTTCATCCCAAGGGATCCAAAGATCAATTATCTTTTGGATCAATCTTTCATTCCAAAGCCTTTGTTGGCTTTGCAGTTCAGTCATCCTATGCTCTGTTTTATGGCAATGCTGACACCTGTGATGCTACAGTGTTGTCTTATTCTGCAGATGATGATGTCCTATCAAATGCAGAAGCAAGTTCTCCTGTCTCCAAGACATCTTCTGTAAGGGCTGTGAATGCTTTAGGAACTTGAATCCCTTAGAACTATGACTTTGGGAGGGGCAAAGTATGAGTTGGAATTGAGTGGAACCTAAAGTTGCAGAAAAAGGAGTTACAAAAATGTAATGTAAATTAGTTAATGACTTATTTTCATGTTGTTAAGAAGGGGGATCGCATAATTGGGGGGTGGTGTAGTATAAAGGGCTAACAGATGAGATATTGCTAATGTATGACATAAATTATAATGTAGCACTGACACCAATCAGCCAAGGGTCAGACTCACAGGAGAAAGGTTGAAATCATGCCTAAGAGTTACATACCGACTCTGTAACTTGTTTAGATGTTGGGTTAAGTGTTAAGGACAAGTGTTAAACAAATTCCAGAGTATGTCTACTATCTGTCTAAGAAACACGCCTAGACCCCAAGACAGGAAGACCTAATCTCTGAACAGAAGCCTCCTCTGACCTGGTTAGTTATACAGTCGATCATCCATTTTTTCAATTTGTCTCAGCTGTTCATTCAAGTTGAGTCTAAATTTCTAGTTCACCATTTCGATCATGATACGGCAGAAAATATTTCTCAATAAGTTTGGGAAGCATTGCTCATCATCTGTAAGTAAACAACGAGAACAAACTGGGCAAAAAAAAATCATGAAAAAACTCACTTAGGTTAACTCTTTGGCATGATCCAAAATGGTCTGATTGCACGCACATGCTGTTGTCTAGGGGCATATTTCCTCCATTTGGCTTTGAACGTTTGGGCTTATATTCTGTTATTCAAAATTCCAGTTACTTTCTGCCAGAATCTTTGACACATTACAATATTGTTAATACCAAGAATCTGCTCTTTCTCAAATGCATGTCTCCTATTTCTGAAGTAGCTTAACTAAGATATATAACTCTGATGTTAGTCTAACAATGAAAAGCACACAATCCCAGGCTGGTTTGTGTGGGCGTTCATGTTTGTTCATAGAAACCCATTACTCTTGTCTGTTTTATGTCTCTTGTGGACATTATGATATTCAGCATATGCTGTGTTAGGGTTTGTGCGCACCAACTTGCTTATAATGATACAGCAATCTAGATTTTCCAACAGATAAGCAGCTGAGTGCAAAATGGTTCAAAATTAGTACAGATTTTCTCTGGACAGCTGATCAGCATAATTATCCCATTCCATTTCTGACTTTGGTTTGCTGCAGAAGCAACATTGGTTTAAAAGGTTGGCTGGAAATTTTAAGTTTACATGGATGTACACATTTCAAAGTGAATGATAGAATAGGCATGCAAATGTCATCTCAATTTAAGGAGGGTCCGGAAGATATTTCAACCTTTGCCAAGACCGAGAGAGCAGATAAGGAAAAGATGAAAGGAAATTCATTCTAGGATAAGATTAAGTCTGCAGATATATGATAGAACAGTCCTGTAACAGATCTCTTCATCCTATCCTACCCCACCCCACCACAACCAATCCTGCTTTAATGACTGGTAAAATTGGGGCAGTTTTGATTGAGGTGCCTTCTTCAAAGATTCTACTCACCCTTTCAGGCCATTCCTTCAGGTTTGCATTGCAGGATGCTTAGAACCATAGAATCCCCACAGTGCAGACACAAAGGGACAATTCAGCATAGCCAAACCACCTAACCTGCACATCTTTGTACTGTTGAAGGAAACCAGAGCACCCACAGGCAGTCCGTGCAGACATGGGGACAACTCCATACAGATAGTTACCCAAAGCCAGAATCAAACCCAGTCCCTGGCGCTGTGAGGAAGCAGTGCTCACTACTGTGCCACCATGCCACCCATTAGAGTTAGCAAAGATTTAGAAGGAGTTTGAGGACACATTATTGATGTTACTAGCCATGTATGTATTTTGGCTACAAGTGTCCTTGCAGCAAATGTCACAGTTCTGGGTCTGATTCTTTGCTCATGTTGAAATGCGATCCATTTGAATACCTTCTTTCATCATTAGCAGTCAAAGTACAACAGACTAATAAAATGCTTAAAAAAAACCCAGTAGCATTTAATATCAGCTTGACATTCAAGGATTGCATTTGTGCCACCATAGCCTTCGCTTGGAATTTCAGCATGAGAATGCACTAATATAATATAGGATTACGGGGATAGGGCCTGGACAAGATGCTCTGTTAGAGAGTTGGTGCAGTTTTGATGATCTGAATGGCCTCCTTCTGCACTGTAGGATTCTATGATTCTATGATATTCTGACAAAGCGAGATGTATGTATGTGTCTGTCTGGAGATTGTTGTGATATGCCTTTAAGGAATAGGAGCATGACATCATTTGAAACAAAGTGTGTCATATAATCCAGTTTAAGTTTGCTTTCAGCAGAACACACAGCACAGACAGCTCTGCTAATGTGTCCTTAAGTTTTATACCCATGTGTATCTATTCCTTGTGTGCCTAGTATCAATAAGTGAATGCTCAATGTGTTTGCGCAATCTCTTATGATGGATTGGTGCCTTTAAATCATTAGAAAAACACAACACAGAGGAGGGCTAAAAGTACTGGCTGAAGCACAGAACAACTCTGATTGAGCCTGATGTGTCTTATATCCCTCCATCAGCTTTTCTCCTCCACAAGCACTAATACAAATGGCTTGCCACTAAAAACTTATTCATTCACCGCATCGTTCCCCTTGTATCTTTGTACCAGGAGACAATGTTATTGGTACTCTTTCTAGCTGGGAAAAGTATAATATGTTGATGTAACAGTCTTGTGATTTGGCTTTGTCCTGAATTGGCAATTTCGAAGGCATTGGCATGTTGCACTGATTCACCTCTACCTGACATCATAATTATGTACTGATAGTATCAAAGGCCATCTTTATAGATGACTTGCAGCTAATGATCATATTCCTTTGTATGGAACAAAAATTGTTGCTAATGGCCTGTGGTCATTTAACAAAGTGAAGTGTCTCCCATACAGGTACTGGTGAAACCTTTTAATTCCAAAAATTATGTTCAGGGCTTCTTTCTCAAGTTGAGCATAATTCTGTTCAACACTTGATAATGTTCAAGATACGAATGCTGTTGGTCATTCTTCTCCTGTTAGCATGATACGTACAAGAACTACAACCTGCCCCATAGAGCAATGGAAGTTGAATTTTCAACTATGGATTAAAATTGACCAATATTTCAGGTTTCGTTAACTCCTTTGTATGCACTTTCACACTCTTTCATCCAATTCCATTGTTGGTTCGCACACAATATGGTATGAAGTGGTTTCAGCAGTGTCACAAGGTTTGGAATAGATTTCCCTTAATTATTTATTGATGCTATTAATAATCCCAACTGTGACACTTTCTGTGGTCCTGGTGCCTCGAGAATCATTGTCATTTTCTTTGGTTCTTTATGTAGGCCATATTAATCTACTATGCGACCTGGATAACAGATTGATAATTTGAAAGTTTCACATTTTGCTTTCTTCAATGAACATTGCATTTCTCCAGTTGCTGCAGTGTTGCTTCGAAGTTTTGTAAGTGTTCTTGTTTCTTTTTGTCCATGATTGGAATGTCGCCCAGATAACACTGGATACCACTGAGGCCACATAGGATTTAGAATAAGGCTGGTGCCAATTCAATTCCAAACAGAAGGTGTTTCTGTCAGAACAACCCTTTGCAAATAACAATTGTCAGCAGTGGCTGCAATTCAATTACCCACTTCATTTGCTTGAGACAAGTCTATCTTACTGAACCCCCAGACAATCCAGCGAATAGGTCCTTACTATGCTAAGGGAAGTAATTACTTTAAGTTTATTCAGTATCAGATTTGCTACAAGATAACATTGAAGTCTTGCTTCATAAGTATTCCATGTTTCCATTGAACGCTTCCCTGGCATTGCCTTTACCCATTATTGCAATTACCGATTCTTAGGTTGTAGTACTTCTTTAACTTTTCTTCCCTTTTCTCTTCCTTTTCAATTTGTATTCTTTCATTTGATGTTTCTTTCAGTTTGTTGTTTTATGGAACTGTAGCTTTTTTTAATATTCAATCACTAATCCAATCCAAAACAAGAAGATTTTATCACATGCCTCTGCGTTCACTAGGTGTAGACATACTTGTCCCCATTAGTCCTCATCTGTTCACTTCATTCCCTTCACTCCTGTGCCACCTTGACCTGCAAGGGTGAGGGAAGGTGGCAACAAGCATTCAATATTTGGTCACCCATTTCTCTGTGCTGTTCACTTTTTTTTTTACTGGTGGGAAATAGTTCCCTTTCATTAAGTTGTCAAATCTGATCTGGAATAAAACGCTGACATTGTCAGTTTGTGCTCAATGCTACTGAGTAGAAAACAAAGAAGAAATAAAATTAATCACAGAAAGAGCCACATTTATTATAGAAGAAGCAAAACAGATAAGAAAATAAAATGATTGATAGAGAAGAGTACATTGTAAATGTTTTTTTTGGGGTGCAGGAATTAGCAGAGATAAAAACCAAGTTAATTAATAGGGTTTTGACTCGCATCTATCTGCACTGGCTAATACTATTCAGGTATAATTTCTGTGCTGAAAGAGAGAAACGTATTGTAAGTAATGAATTCCAGTGTGGAAATAAATAAAAATAGTCTCAGTTCAGAGTCCACCCAAAGTTACTTTATTTCGATTTGGCACACAAAAAAATATGCAGATGGATAGAAAGTTTGAGGACATCAGCAGTCAAGTTTTGTGTGTTGCACTCTGCTCAAAATTAAACACATATTGGATTACATGACACTCTTTCCTTCTTGTGATAGCATGCTGCTAATCCATTAAAGGCATATTACAATATCCTCCTTTATGTTTAAAGATATTTCCCTCCCCCTTCTACAGAGTACAACTATTTACAACACGTGCAGCAAGTGCTGAAGAAGGCAAATGGTGTATTGGCTTTCATAGCAAGAAGATTTGAGTACGGGAGCCAGGATGCCTTGCTGTAATTATACAGGGCCTTGGTGAGGCCACGTCTTGAATATTGTGTACAGTTTTGGTCTCCTTATCTGAGGAAGAATGTTCTTGCTCTGGAGGGAGTGCAAAGAAGCTTCACCAGACTGATTCCTGGGATGGCAGGACTAAAGTATTAGGGGAGATTGAGTCAGTTAGATTATATTCGCTGGAGTTTAGAAGAATAAAGCGGGCATCATATAAAAACCTATAAAATTCTAACGGGGCTAGACAGGACAGCTGCAGGAAGGATGCTCCTGATGGCAGAAATAATAATGGGAGGGATTACTATTTAAAGGGCAAAAAGCTGCAGCATGCTACGGTGCAGAGGGACCTGGGGGTCCTTGAGCACGAGTCGCAAAAACCCAGTCTGCAGGTGCAGCAGGTGATCAAGAAGGCGAATGGAATGTTGGCCTTTATAGCGAGGGGGGTAGAATATAAAAGTAGGGAGGTCTTGCTGCAACTGCACAGGACACTGGTGAGGCCACAGCCGGAGCACTGTGTGCAGTTTTGGTCACCGCACTTGCGCAAGGATATATTGGCCTTGGAGGGAGTGCAGAGGAGGTTCACTAGGCTGATACCGGAGATGAGGGGGTTAGACTATGAAGAGAGACTAAATAGACTGGGTCTGTACTCGTTGGAGTTTAGAAGGATGAGGGGGGATCTTATAGTGACGTGTAAGATAATGAAAGGGATGGATAGGATAGAGGTCGAGAGATTCTTCCCGCTCAGAAAGTATAGCAGGACCAGAGGGCACAGCCTCAAGATAAGGTGGGGGAGCAGTTTAGATCGGAGTTGAGGAGGAACTTCTTCACTCAAAGGGTGGTGAATGTCTGGAATTCTCTGCCCTTTGAAGTGGTGGAGGCTACCTCGCTAAATATATTTAAGTCACGGGTAGATAGGTTTTTGATAGACAAGGGAATTAAGGGTTATGGGGAGAAAGCGGGAAAGTGGAACTGATCCACTTCAGATCAGCCATGATCTTATTGAATGACGGGGCAGGCTCGAGGGGCTAGATGGCCTACTCCTGCTCCTATTTCTTATGTTCTTATGGTGCTGCCCAGAGCCGGGTCATAGTCTAAGGGCACAGGGTAAACCATTTAGGACTGAGGTGAGGAGAAATTTTTTCACCCAAAGAGTGGTCTACCAGTACCACTCACTATCACAAAAAACAGTTGAGGCCAAAACACGAGAGCTGGATTCTCCATCCCTGCCTGCAGCTGGGATTCTTTGGTCCCTTTGCAGTGAACGGAGATTTGACTGAGTGCTAAATTCTCCATTCTCACTGGCTGCAGCAGTGGAACGTGAGAGACCAGAGAATTCCAGCCTGTACGTTTTCAAAGAGTTAAACACAGCTCTTAGAATGAAGGGGATCAAAGGATATGGGGGGTGTCAGGTTATTGAGTTGGATAGAACCATAGAATCCATACAGTGCAGAAGGAGGCCATTGAGTCTACGCCAACAACAATCCCACCCAGGCTCCATCCCCCTAGCCCCATGTATTTTATGCTGCAAGTCCTCCTGACACTAAGGGAAAATTTAGCAAATCCAATGAACCTAACCTGCATGTCTTTGGCCTGTGGAAGGAAACCCATGCAGACACGAGGAGAACGTGCAAATCCCATACAGACAGTCACCCAAGACTGGAATTGAACTCAGGTCCCAGGTGCTGTGAGGCAGCAGTGCTAACCACTGTGTCACTATGCCACTCATGATCAAAATAAATTGTGGAGCAGACTCTAAGAGCCAAATGACCTCCTTCTGCTCCTATTCTCTATGTTTCTATGGCCATTTTTAGATTCCAATACATGAACATTTAGGACTGGTGAATCTATGAGTGTCTAAAGTTCAGAGTTAATCTGCTGGTATACCAATATCTTGTCTTGGTAATCTTGTCTGCCGCTTCCTTTGGTGGCTGACAGTGATCTGTGGATTGTCATTCTTGGATGTTGTTTCTGTTTGTTTGTGGGATCTTGTCCCAGATTTAATAGGATAGTACAATGATTGAAGAGCTGGAATGGAACTGATTTGCCCTCGGTTATGTCTTGCTATTGCACCTTTGTGTGTAATGACTGCATAGGACCTTTGGTTCTGAACAAATCCTTGTCATCTTGGCAGGTTTCCACATACAGTGGGAGTGGGAGTGATCACCAACTCAACAATTCTGTCTGCTGGCTCTATTTGTCTGTGGATTCTAGAGGCTGTTGTTGAACTGAAATGAACTGACGTCCATGAATACTCAATTAAACTTGATCCTGAATTGGTCTTCCAATGTAATCCATGCCTTTTGGGGGTCCTTTAGAATTTCTGTTGTTAATTCTGACGTCTTCAGCCTGTGTAGACCTTCATGATTGGTAAATATTATTGGCTTGCTTGTCTCATTTAGACACATCTGAACCAAGAAACTATTGCTCTGTACATGTTTACATATTTTGAATGCAAATAGTAGGCCAGATGCATCCCAATTCAAACTGAAAGTTTTTGGCCATTTTGACCATATCCCTTTCACTTTTCTCCTTGTTTTAGTCCATTTCTTGTTCAGCAACCCCTAAAACTATTCATTATAACCACAGTCTTCTCTAGTTCAATTTTATCATGGTTTTGATTTGTCTTTTTTACTTGTTTTGAGTTTCCCTCACTTGTTCTCGATTTAGTTGCTGACCTTTCCTAATTAAACCAAATCAGTTTTTGTCCTCTTAACACTGTCCCACTCATGGAATCAACAATCTATGTGTTGTGATAACACCACAAGGGATTGTTTGTTTACCAGCTCCTTATTTATGTATTACCCTGGTTTGCATCCTCAGACCTTTTCTATGTAGTTACTGCATTTTGAATTCAACATTATAAGAACATAAGAACATAAGAACATAAGAAATAGGAGCAGGAGTAGGCCATCTAGCCCTTCGAGCCTGCCCCGCCATTCAATAAGATCATGGCTGATCTGTCGTGGCTCAGTTCCACTTTCCTGCCCTCTCCCCATAACCCTTAATCCCCTCTCTTATCAAGAACCCATCAACCCGCTTCTTAAAAATATTTAGCGAGGCAGCCTCCACCACTTCAACGGGCAGAGAATTCCAGAGATTCACCACCCTTTGAGTGAAGAAGTTCCTCCTCAACTCCGTTCTAAACCGCCTCCCCTTTATCTTGAGGCTGTGCCCCCTAGTCCTACTGTCTTTTTTGAGCGGGAAGAGTCTCTCCACCTCTATCCTATCCATCCCATTCATCATCTTATACGTCTCAATGAGATCTCCCCTCATTCTTCTAAACTCTAACGAGTACAAGCCCAGTTTATTCAGCCTCTCCTCATAGCTCAATCCCCTCAACTCCGGTATCAGTCTAGTAAACCTCCTCTGCACTCCCTCCAGGGCCAAAATATCCTTGCGCAGGTGCGGCGCCCAAAACTGCACACAGTACTCCAGCTGCGGCCTCACCAATGCCCTATACAGCCGCAGCAAGACCTCCCTACTTTTATATTCAATCCCCCTCGCTATGAAGGCCAGCATCCCATTCGCCTTCCTGACCACCTGCTGCACCTGCAAGCTGGGTTTTTGCGACTCATGCACAAGGACCCCGAGGTCCCTCTGCACCGTCGCCTGCTGCAGTTTTTCGCCACGTAAGTAATAGTCCTTCCTACCATTCTTCCTACCAAAGTGGACCACCTCACACTTGCCAACATTAAATTCCATTTGCCATTTCCTGGCCCATTCGCCCAGCCTATCTAGATCCTTCTGCAGACTCTCCACACCCTCCGCACAATTTGCCTTTCCCCCAATCTTGGTGTCATCAGCAAATTTCGACACCCTGCACTCAGTTCCCTCCTCCAGATCATCTATATAAATGGTAAATAGCTGAGGCCCCAGCACCGACCCCTGGGGCACCCCACTAGTCACCAACCGCCAATCCGAATAGCACCCATTGACCCCCACTCTCTGCCTCCTATTTGACAACCAATCCTCTATCCACGCTAACACCCTACCCCCAACTCCATGTCCCCTGACCTTCTGCAATAACCTCTTGTGAGGTACCTTGTCAAACGCCTTCTGAAAATCCAGAAAGACCACATCCACCGGCTCTCCTCTATCCACTGCCCTAGACACATCCTCATAGAACTCCAGTAAATTTGTCAGACACGACTTCCCTTTAATGAAACCGTGTTGCGTCCGCCCTATCAAGCAATTCCCTTCAAGATGCCTCGCAATTTCCTCCTCAATGACGGATTCTAACATTTTACCTACCACAGACGTTAAACTAACCGGCCTATAATTCCCCGCCTTTTGCCTGGCACCCTTCTTAAACAACGGCGTAACATTAGCCGTTTTCCAATCTTCCGGCACTTCCCCGGAATCCAGCGACGTCTGGAAAATAACCACCAAGGCATCCACTATCACCTCCGCCATTTCTTTCAGAACCCTCGGATGCATTCCATCCGGTCCTGGGGACTTGTCCACAATCAGCCCCTCCAGTCTGTCGATCTGACACTGCAAACACACTGGGCTTGATCAGAACAAATGTTGCCTTTTACCATGTATAGCATGATCTATAGTCGTTCACTATATCATACCTGTACTTAATCTTACTGCCACCATGTTGTGTTGTATAAAAGTACTAATCACTCAAAGGATTGCGAAAGTACGCAGTAGGTTCATTTATTTTGACTAGGTACATCAGAACAAATATGTATTGATAGAAAACTTGAAGAAATCAGCATCAGAACTGTGTGAGATGTGTTCTGCTCACAGGCCAAAGTGAAACTGATACCAAATGACATGGCACACTTCCCTGCAGTGATAGCATGCTGCTATTCCTTAAAGACATAATACAACAGCAACCAGATTAACTAATGGTCTCATACATTTTCAAATCAAGTAAAATAGATACAATTCAGACTGTGACATTTCTCAAGGACAAGGGATAAAGGCAACATGTTTTGCACTGACTATGGTTCTTGTCTCTGAAGTATTACTTGTGAAATCTCTAAAATGATTTAGTTCACCTACAAAAACCTCCTTCCCCAATCAAAATTTGTGGAAGTTCCAAAGTGCCTACTTTTGCAATGGTGCTGACAACATCAGGGATTAATGTGCAGACTCCCAACGCACACCCATTCATGGCAGGTATAAAACTGGGAACCTTGGATCCTGACAATTTTTAAAGTCCACCTCATACATTTTGACCATATATCAAGAGGTGAAAGCATAGCCTGGCAACTCACCAAAATTAATGAAACTAAATTAACAGCAATGAAAACAGTAATGACACCAAACATAAAGAACATAAGAACTAGGAGTGGGAGGAGGCCATCTGGCCCCTTGAGCCTGCTCCGCCGTTCAATAAGATCATGGCTGATCTTTTTGTGGACTCAGCTCCACTTACCTGCCCGCTCACCGTAATCCTTAATTCCTTTACTGTTCAGAATTTATTTATCCTTGCCTTAAAAACATTCAATGAGGTAGCCTCAACTGCTTCACTAGGTAGGGAATTCCACAGATCCACAACCCTTTGTGTGAAGAAGTTCCTCCTCAACTCAGTCCTAAATCTGCTCCCCCTTATTTTGAAGCCATGGCTCCTAGTTCTAGTTTCACCCGCCAGTGTAAACAACTTCCCTGCTTCTATTTTACCTATTCCCTTCATTATCTTACATGTTTCTATAAGATCTCCCCTCATTCTTCTGAATTCCACTTAGTCCCAATCTACTCAGTCTCTCCTCATAAGTCAACCCTCTCAACTCTGGAATCTCCTCTACACCCACCTCCAGTGCCAGTATATCCTTTCTCAAGTAAGAAGACCAAAAGTTTACAAAACTGTAAAGAGTGACAGTCTCCTAGCATTAGATCTTTCTTATCCCAACATTTAGAAAGTAACTGAGAACATAGTGGATGCAGTAATAATAATCTTCCAAAGTTCCCTCAACTCAGGAACAATTTCTACATGTTGGAAAATTGCCAATACCACTGCGCCCTTTTTTTAGAAAGCTAAGGAAACAGAATCACAGAATTAAAATCCTGCTTACCTTATACCTATCACTGGGGAAAATACGACCAGGAGTAATTAAGGAGGAAGTGACTGAAAACTTCCAGCATTTTCTGCAGGTCAGAGAGAGCCAGTGTGGAGCCATGCCTGTAAGTCTAATTGAATTTTTTTGAAGAGGTAATTAAAGCAGTGGAGAAACAAATCTATGAATGCTGTATATATGGATTTCCAAATAGCAAATTTTGAAAGTTGCTTTTAAGAAGTAGTTGCTTGGTATTTAAGGCAAATTATTGACCTGGTTAGGAAATGAGTTGAGTCGCAGGCACAGATAGTATGGATAATTGATAGACAACCTAACTGACAGGATGTGATTAGTGAAATCCCACAGCACCTTGTTTTCAGTACCTCAATTATGCATCATATTTATGAACATTTTAGATGATATGATAGAGAACTAAATATTCAAGTTTGTTGATGACAGAATGATGAGCAGCACTGTAAGCAGCACAGAAATTAATAAAAGATATTAGTAGATTAAATGCATGGGCAAAATTATGTCAGATTGATTTCAATATAGACCAATGTGAGATTTTCCTTTGGTTCTAAAAAAGGGATAAATGGTGTACATTTGAAATGATGAAAACAAGAAAAAACATAAAGACACTTCAGGGATCCATGCACATCAATAGTTAAAATGTCTGGACTAGATCACAAGGTGGTGGATGTGCTGCTAAAGATATACAAAGACCTGGTAATACCACGCCTGAAATAATACTACATTCAATTCTGGGGATAACACTTTGTGAAGGAAATTTGGCCAAGGTGGAAGTATAGATTAGACTATTGGGCAACGCAATGGCACAGTAGTTTGCACCACAACCTCACAGTGCCGGGGGACCAGATTCAATTCCCAGCTTGGGTGACTGTGTGGAGTTTCCACATTCTCCACGTATCTGCATGGGTTTCCTCCAGGTACTCCAGTTTCCTCCCACAATCCAAAGATGTGCAGGTTAGGTGGATTGACCATGCTAAATTGCCCTTAAGTATCAGGGGGTTAGCAGGTTAATAAGTGGGGGTTATGGGAATGCGGTCTAGGTGGGATTGTGATTGTTGCCGATCCGATGGGCCAAATGGCCTCTTTTTGCACTGTAGGGATTCTATGATTCTATTGTGCCTAAAGATTAATGCATTCAGTGATATTTTTATACTGACTTTCTCATTCAGGTTGCAACTATAAAAATAAACATTTGGCTGGCTTGCGGGAAGGGAAGAAATGTTCTTTTTCAAGGAGCACTGGCCTGTAGCAGATACTCAGAATGGGACATCTGAGAGAGCAATATGCTTCAAGCTGTGAGACCAAACATATGTCTGATCTTTTGATTGGGTTGCATCAAATGTTCTGCTTGATATATTTTTAAGGATGAAATCTTAGTCTTGAATTAAAGGAGGAAAGCAGTTTTTCAAGTAAGGACAATATTAGTGGGCTGGATTTATTGACGCCACAGATCAGAGGTGGTTCGCATTTCAAAAAAGTGAGGGCCGCAACATTTGTTGATGTCGTGCCTGGTAATGGAAATAAAACATTGTCACATGTATTAGTGTACAGTGAAAAGTATTGTTTCTTGCATGCTATATAGACAAAGCATATCATTCATAGAGAAGGAAAGGAGAGAGTGTAGAATGTAGTGTTCCAGTCATTGCTAGCGTGTAGAGAAAGCTCAACTCGCACTCAGTTGATCTTTCTCTATACCCTCGCTATGATTGTAATACTACATTCTGCACACTCTCCTTTCTTTCTCTATAAATGATATGCTTTGTCTATTTAGCATGCAAGAAACAATACTTTTCATTGCATAATAATGTGATAATAAGCTAAATCAAATATTAAAATGTCCAATATGGTCAGTGCATATGAGAGTAGATGCCAACTAGAAATATGTCATCCAACATATTGGTGAAAAGTTTGGTCCCAATACTTGACATAGTTGCAGGAAGGCATTAAGACGCAACATTCATTAGCAACTGTCTGTCTATGTGCAATACTTGCTGTGGTCAGCAAACTCTGGTCTTGGCTGCCTGCTGAAAGGTAAATTCACAATGTTTTACTTTTCTTATTATGATTCTCAGATGACCAGGAGAACCACCTTTCCCTCTCGCTTGCCTTCCCCTTCAGATTGCCTATCTCGTTCACCATCCCAAGTCCTGTTTAACATGGAACATGGAAAATAAGAGCAGGAGTGGGTCATTTAGCCCTTCGAACCTGCTCCATCATTCATTGTGATCATGGCTGATTATCCAACTCAATAGCCTAATCCTGCCTTGATCCCCTTTACCCAAAGGGCTATACTAACTCCTCCATGAAAATATACATGTTAGAATCTTGCAGCCATTCACGGTGGTGGGATTTTCTGGTCCCACTGCAGCAGAGATTTGGCTGGGCTGTCTGTCCTCACTGCAGCGGGAGCAGGGGAGCAGAGCATGATCGGCCAGTAAGATCGCACCCACAATATTTGGGCCTCAACTTGACCATTGGCCAAGTGGATATTTCTTAGTGCTTCTTAGGATTGCAAATAGAACTTTGCATAATTAATCTCACAAATTATATGTAACAGCCCAGGTCTTGCAATTGTGAACACAAAGTAAATAAGGCAATGGAAACACTTGATCTGAGCAAATCAGCCCTATCACAAATCAATGTCTGCAACAAATTGCTGCCTTAATTCTGTTACCTCTTGACAGATTATCCCAGTGCAATACAATGATGGAAAGATAGAAAAGTAAGCAATCTTAGAAAATAAGAACTGATTGACATTGAAAATAGTGAGATTACATGTTACAAAATAACAAGTGGAATTTTGATAATTCAGGCACATAGTTTGAAATTGTCTGCAGGTATGAAATTGTGATGGATTGGACTTATGGTTGCTCAGATAAAGAGATGTGTGCTGCATTTATTTGAAAAATGCTTAATATTGTAATAGGTTGCATATAGGTCCTCTTGAAGCATTCTTTTACCAATAATCCCCTTAGGAATCTTATTTTTAATGCTCATAGCTTTAAAAAATATCAGAGGATAGCTATGGAAAAGGTTAGTTAGTTTGGTGCAAGTTTCATTGTTGATTTGTAAGTGGAGGTATGAATCAGAAAACACAATATCAAATTTCTGTTTAAAATGATTTGTGATAGTCATTTGCAAGACAGAATCAAAGGACACGATAGTACAAGAAGAAGCCATTAGATCCATCAAGTCTGCACTGTGATTTTCTCCACATGAGTTACTTAATTTAATCCACTCTCTTGCTCATTTGGCATGCCTTTTAATATTCCTCCTTGTCAAACAGTTTCCTTTTTCAGGAATTTATGGGCTTGACCATGAAGTTAATATCTAAGAAAATAAATGAGAGGTGGTGCAGCATAAATTTAAGATAAATACCAGGCAAAATAACTTCATTCAAAGAATGTTCCATGTTTGAAATAATATGTAAAATAAGGTAAAAGAATAATAATAAAAGTCAATTATAATTCAAGATGCCAGGATTTTCTTTCATTAGGTTGATGTCTGACTGCTGCAGAAAACAACACTATGTTTAAGTCTCCAAAATAAGTTATCCACACACAGGTTTTGATTCTCCAGTCTGTAATGCACACCATTTCTCCTTAGAGATGCACCTTACTTATTACATCCACTCAACATAGGTTGGCGAATCCAAACCTCAAGGACTGTCCAAGGATGCTGTGGTATAATGCTGCAGATAAACTCACAACCACTACTGTCTAGAAGGACAAGGGCAACAGAACCATGGGAACAGTACTATCTGGAACTTCCTCTCCAAATCACTCACTGAATCACAGAATCACCACCCTGACTTGGAAATATATCACCATTCTTTCACTGTTGATGGGCCAAAATCCTGGAACTGCCTCCCGAGCAGCACTGTGGGTGTACCTACACCACCTGGACTACAGCAGTTTAAGAAGGCAGCTCAGAACCACCTTTTCAAGGGCAATTAGGGACCTGCAAATGAAAAAGAAACCCGAGTAGTTAAACAATACCCAAATGTATGTTTTGATGCTCAACTTCCAGGACAGTCATCCCTGTTATGTCTATAGTTGGGCATGCACCCCTCTAAGAGTGGGTCAGGTGACCCAGGACACCAGCTCCACCCTGGCTGGAGCTTGCTAGGTCAGCCTTGTGCTGACTGAGTCATTGTTACAACATTGAATAAACCTTCACTGTTTGATTTACTTCTACTTACCTCATGGTCCCTGTAGTTCATTAGTAGACCTCAAACGTAATCTCCAGCCTCAGTTTCGTCATTAACTCTACCTCTGTCTTCAATGGGATAAGGGACACCAACGTACTTAAATGATCCCGTATCTGGTCTGCCCGAAGGTATTTGATAAAGTGATGCATAAAAGGTTAATGCACAATATAAGATCCCATGGGGTGGGTGGTAATGTATTACTTTGGATAAACGATTGGTTACCCAACAAAAAGCAGAGAGTTGGGATAAATGGGCCTTGGGCCCAATTATTTACAATCCATATTAATTATTTGGATGCAATGATAGGAGGTACTACAGCCAAATTTGCAGGTGACATTAAAATAGGAAGGATAGTAAGTTCCAATGAGGAAATAAGAAATTTACAAATTGATATCGATAAGTTTGGTGACTGGGCCAAAGTTTGGCGGATGGAGTTTAACATGGATTAGTGTGGTTGGAAGAATAAAAAGGCACCAATTGAAGAGAAACTTCAAAATGCTTTGGTGAAGAGGGACCTGGGTGTCCCTTGTGAATGAATCTCATAAAGTTAGTACACAGATGCGTGCAGGTAATAAGGAAAGCAAATAGAATGCTAATGGAATAGAGTATAGAAGTGGAGAAGTGCTGTTGCAATTGTATAGGGCACTGCTGAGACTGCATTTGCAGTACTTGCACTTAGTTTTAGCCCCCTTACTTGAGGAAGGACATAAATGCATTAGATGCGGTGCAGAGAAGCGGAAGGAGGCATTACATAAATTTCAGGAAATTGAAAATGGGTAAGGCTATTGAAGAATACAAAGATAGCAGGAAAGAGCTTAAATAAGAACTTAGGAGAGCTAAAAGGGGAAATGAAATGTCTTTCACAGGCAGGATTAAGGAGAATCCCAAGGTTTTTTATGCATAAAAAAGGAGGAAGAGGGTAGCTAAGGAAAGGATGGGTGAACTCTTTCCTCAGGACAGTGGAGGGGATTTGTGTGTGGAGCCAGATGAGTTTGGTGATGTCCTTAACCAGTACTTTGCTCCTTCATGAATATGATGCAGGATATGACAGATGGTGAGTGTAGAAAGGAGGACGTTGACATTCTAGTAGGATATGTTGAGATAAAAAGGGAGGAGGTATTGGAGGTTTTGAAAACACTAAGATGGGCAAGTCTCCAGGGCCAGATAGGGTCTATCCCAAAATACTGAAAGTGAATGAAAAAAATGCTGAAGCCTTGGCTATGATCTTTATATCCTCTTTAGCCACGGGCAAGGTATCAAAGGATTGGTAGCTAACATTGTTCCTCTGGTTAAGAAGGGCGGAAGAGACAACCTGGGAAATTTCAGGCCCGAGAGTCTTACATCATTGGTAAGGAGAAGATTCTTAGGGGCAGAATGTACTGACATCTGGAAGGGAATAGGCTTATTAGCAATAGGCAGCAGTATCATCTGAGAGGGAAATGAGCACAACATTTTATTCTTTCAGTGAACATAGAACATAGAACACTACAGCACAAACAGGCCCTTCGGCCCATGAGTTGCACCGATCACATCAACACCTATCTATAACCCCCAATCCCATAAAACCCCATATACTCATCCAGAAGTCTTTTAAAAGACCCCAGCGAGTTCGCCTCCACCACCACTGACGGCAGCCGATTCCTTTCACTCACCACCCTCTGAGTGAAAAACTTACCCCTAACATCACTTCTGTACTTTCCTCCCCGCACCTTAAACCTGTGTCCTCTCGTAGTGACCATTTCAACCCGGGCAAATAGCCTCTGAGAATCCACCCTATCTATTCCTCTCAACATTTTATAAACCTCTATCAGGTCGCCTCTCAACCTACGTCTCTCCAGGGAAAAGAGACCCAGTTCCCTCAACCTAACTTCATAAGGCATGCCTCCCAGTCCAGGCAACATCCTTGTAAATCTCCTCTGTACCCTTTCAATAGCTTCTACGTCTTTCCTATAGTGAGGCGACCAGAACTGCGCACAGTACTCCAAATGAGGCCTGACAAGGGTCTTATAAAGTTGCAGCATTACCTCCCGACTCCTAAACTCAATCCCTCGATTTATGAAGGCCAGTACACCATACGCCTTCTTGACCACCTCCTCCACCTGCGAGGCCGATTTAAGAGTCCTGTGGACCCGGACCCCAAGATCCTTCTGCTCCTCAACACTACCAAGACTCCTGCCCTTGATAGTGTACTCGTTCATCCCGTTGGTTCTGCCAAAGTGGACGACTACGCATTTATCCGCGTTGAAGTCCATCTGCCACTTCTCTGCCCAGTCCTGCATCCTATTTATGTCCTGCTGCAACTTTTGCCATCCTTCCAGACCATCCACAACACCATCGACCTTCGTGTCATCAGCGAACTTACTTACCCATCCCTCCACTTCCTCATCCAGGTCATTTATGAAAATGACAAACAGCAAGGGTCCTAGAACAGATCCCTGGGGCACTCCACTGGTGACTGACCTCCATTCAGAAAAAGACCCATCCACAACCACTCTCTGCCTTCTGCAGGCAAGCCAGTTCTTGATCCACAAGGCCAAAGGCCCTCGGATCTCATGCCCTCTCACCTTCTCAAGAAGTCTTGCATGGGGGACCTTATCAAACGCCTTGCTGAAGTCCATGTACACCACGTCCACGGCACTTCCTTCGTCAATGTGTTCAGTCACATTATCGAAGAACTCAACTAGGCTCGTAAGGCACGACCTGCCCTTGACAAATCCATGCTGACTATTCCTGATCATGTCAAACCTCTCCAAATGGTTGTAAATCTTGTCCCTCAGAAGCCTTTCCATCAGCTTACCAACCACTGAGGTCAGACTCACCGGTCGGTAATTTCCCGGGCTATCTCTGTTCCCTTTCTTGAAAATAGGGACTACATCCGCAATCCTCCAATCTTCCGGAACCTCTCCCATCTCCATTGACGACGCAAAGATCATCGCCAGGGGCTCTGCAATCACTTCCCTCGCCTCCCACAGTATCCTGGGGTAAATCCCATCTGGTCCCGGCAACTTATCAATCTTGATAGAATTCAAAAGTTCTAATACATCCTCCACCTTAATATCCACAAACTCAATCTTTTCCATCTGCTGCAAATCCGTGGCAAAATCTCCCAGATCAGCTTCCACCGTGAATACTGAGGCAAAGTACTCATTAAGCACCTCTGCCATTTCTTCTGGTTCCACACAGACCTTACCCCCTTCACCTTTTATAGGTCCTATCCCTTCTCTTCTCATCCTTTTATCTTTCACATATTTATAAAAGGCCTTGGGATTCTCCTTAATCTTACCCGCCAAGGTCTTCTCATGACCCCTTCTGGCTCTCCTAATTTCCCTTTTAAGCTCCTTTCTACAGTCCTTATACTCCTCAAGATCCTTAACCTCTCCGAGTTCCCTGAACCTTTTGTACATCTTCCCTTTCCTCCTGACTAAGTTCAACACAGCCTTCGTGCACCACGGTTCCCTTGACCTACCAAAACCCCCTTGTCTCATCGGAACATTGTCACGCATAGCTCCAGACAAACATTCCTTGAATATCCGCCACCTTCCTTCAGTACTTTTCCCTAAGAACGCCTCCTTCCAGTTTATTTGTCCAAGTAACTTCCTGACTTCTTCGTATCTCCCCTTACTCCAGACAAACACCTTCCTAGCCTGCCTGATCCTATCTCGTTCCAATGCAATTGTGAAGGAGATAGAATTATGGTCACCATTCCCAAGATGCTCCCCTACCGAGAGATCCATCACCTGCCCTGGTTCATTCGCCAGTACCAGGTCAAGTACAGCCTCTCCCCTCGTAGGCTCATCCACATACTGTGTCAGGAAACCTTCCTGAACACATCTAACAAACTCCTCCCCATCCAAACCCCTTACCCTAGGGATATTCCAGTCGATGTTTGGGAAATTGAAGTCTCCCATCACGACAACTCTGTTATTAATACATTTCTCCAGAACGTCACTGCCTAGACCTGCATTTTTATTCCCCATCCCTAATTGCAATTTAGAAGATGGTGGTAAGCCCCCTTCTTGAATCGCTGCCCTCCATGTGGTGTAGGTACACCCACAGTGCTGTTACGGAGGGAGTTCCAGGATTTGACCGAGTGACAGCGAAGGAATGGTGATATAATTCCATTAGGGATATTATGGGGGAAATTGCAACAGCTGGTTTTCTCATGCATTTGATACCCTTGCCCTTCTAGGTGGTAGGGGTCATGGGTTTGGAAGGGTAGACGTGACTTGACGTGACGTGACTTGCCTGGGTTTGCAAAACCTCACTTACTGTACTGTCTGGAGACAATACACATCTCTTTAAACTGTGATCAGTGCTCCTACCACTCACATTATCAGCCACTTCAGGTCTTGAACAGCAGGTTAGGTGTAAGGATTCGCATTTTAATCAGTAATCTCTAAACTGTCTGTGCTTTATATGCTCTGTCTGAGGCCAGAACTCTCCATTCACCTGACGAAGAGGGTAACCCCTCGAAAGCTTGCGAGTATATTATCAAATAAATAGGTTGGACTAAAACCTGGTGTTGTCAGACTTTTTACTGTGTTTACGCCAGTCCAACGCCGGCATACCCACATCATTGATGTTCTTGACAGATAGGTTTAGTTAGTCTCTCATTTATTCTTGCATGAGTCTTGCTGTTGGAAAAAAAATCCTGGATAAAATCCAAGATTTAATCCTTTATCCCATAGCTTCCAATTTGTTCTTGAGGACCTCATGAGGTACTTTGTCATTAACCTAATGGACACCAATGAAATAAACAAAAATGTGTTTCCTTTCAGGTTTACGAAATCTGACAATCACATATATAGCAGCAGTGTGCCCGACACATTGCTGTCAAGTGAAATGCAATGGCCGTGATCTTAGCAGCTCATGCCACTGGTCGATTGATGAAGTTTCTCGCCTCTCATGATCTGACTAGCACTGATTTGCCAGTGAAATCAGCTTCAAGCCCAAAAAGGACACAAAGCTGATTTAAATATTTATAATATTATTTAAATGTCACTAATGAATCCCAGAAGCTATCACCTGGGCTCACTTGGATTGATGCTCACTAATCAAGGTCCTCACCAGTGAGAATCACATGTGGTTTCCAACAATAGAGACTAGACGTGATGGACTCACTGGTAGTGGGATCAAAGGGTGTTGAAACCCCCTGAATGGTTGGGGGCAAGGCGGGGCAGTGCCAGTGTGGCAGTGCCCACTGGGCATCCTGGCCATGCCAAGTGGGTGGGGCCTCAGGAGGTGGAACCTGAGGGGATGGGGCCATGACAGGAGTAGGGGGGAGGAGGAGCTCCGCAGGAGGGGAAGAGAAAGGGGGAACTCTGCAGGGACGGTTGATTGGTGGTGTGGGGGAGGGGATGGGTTGATCTTGGGGGCGGCGATCAAGGGCAGTGGGAGGAACACTGAAGGGGTGGTGATTAGGATGGTGGGGGATCTCTGCAGCAGTAGCAATCGGGGAAGTGGATGACACCGTATCGTGGCAGGAATAAATGAAAACACAATATTCCGTAGTCTGTCAAAGTCCAAAGCATGACTCAAGTGTCTGGCCATTTGTACGCTTGTAGAGGCCCAACTGTGGAAATAATGCTTGAGACATGAAGAACGAACAAAACACCAGACAATTAAACCAATGTCTATCTCTTGTATACTATGTAAACTGTAATACAGTTTTCAGTTGGTTAATAAATAAATTCATTGTCAAATTAAGTTTCTATTGCCGCACTGGGCTTTGGGAAAAGAGATTCCTACTGAAGGTAGAAATTAAAACTCCACATGTAATTCCTGTCATCAGTGCAACTGTAGTAATCTAATGTAACTCCCTGAGGTAAAATCATTTCACCGGGACTCCAGTGTAACATAGCCACACAGGAAATGTTATGTGCTCAAAAATTTCACAGTCATTTCGAAATAAAAGAAGCATGTGTAAAAGATTGCAAAACATCAACATCCAGATAAGGAATTGAATTCTGAAGTTTAAAACAAAGACCTTTTAAAATGCTTAATGGATTTATACATAATCACAGTTTACCTCCTGTAGTGTCAATAATACCTTCCCTTCAGTTTTAAGCCACTGAACAAAGTCAAAATATCACATCTGCAACTACACAGACTGTGCACCATATAGATTTCTATAGTGTTCTGGGGAGTGGAAGTTGCGAAACAGATTTTTGCATATATGTTTTCACCAACATAATTGTTGATGTAATTGCGGAAAAATGTCATATACATTGAATCTAATGTTCCCAAATTAATGGCAGCATATTGGATTTGTTGAGTTTCTTTGCAATTAAGAAAGGAAATAAACTAGAATTCATACCATACCTTTCATTACCTTAGAATATCCCAAAGTGCTTTATGGCCAATTAAGTATTTCTGAGGGAGAGTAGGTAGTTGTCCCTTTAAGGGCAACACAGCAGAGTAAGGGTCACATGGTCTGGGTGACCAATCAGGACCCAGAGTGGAGGATCACCCCACAGGAGCAGGAGTTTTCCTGGTGCAGAGAAGCATCTCCTGCAGCTGACTTGGAAATAAATCCCCTTTTGTTCTCCTAATGACATATCTGAAAATGCACATTGCATGTGATCGCTGTTTTAATGTTTAAAATATGGCTAATAAATTTGAACATACTGAAGTCCCACAAACAGCAACTTGATTATGGCCAGATAATCTGTTTTAATGATGTTGGTTGAAGGTTACACATTGGCCAATTAAGTGTTTTTTTTTAATGGTGGCACATATTTTCCATCAACATTACTGTGCAGGATTGGGAGAAGCTCGAAGGCAAATCCATCTTGCTGCTTTTTTTTTCATTTGATATTTATATTTCTGACTTCTAATTCCCTATCTCTTAATATTTTGTATGGGGGTGGAGGGAATGGACAGTTGGGGAGATGTGGGAGGGCTTCACATTTGAAAAAAATAAAATCCGACTCCTACCTGAGATTAAATATAGTCAAAAACGATTAACTCTGTCACATACATCCTTTGTGATGTGTCAGTTAAACCAGGCAGTCAAATTTCAAATAGTTTGTTATAAAATCAGAGCATTTGGTCTGTTTCACGCTGTTTAACATTTCTTGGTGATTTAGTAAAGCTAGAGGGCACTTGTCCATGCTTTGATATTTTCTTAAAAATGCTTCTTTATTCTGTGGCTGCTTCCAAACCAATTGATTTATCAATTCACTACTCATGTTATTATTTCAAGATCCCAAGAGATCCAGACTCAATCAACCACTGACTGCCTGGTGGATTTGTGAGTCCCTGTGCCTCCGCCTTTACTGGAGACCTAAATTTCCTGGAATTTCAGAATTAGCCATTTGGGTCTTCCTAAAATTCAGGAGTATTACTTTTGGAGTCAGTTTTCCTTAGCACCAGTAAACATACTCCCTGATCTGACACATGGAACAGCACAGTGGCACAGGGGTGAGTACTGCTACTTTGCAGTGCTGGGGACCTGGGTTCGATTTCTGGATTAGGTCACTGTCTGTGTTGAATCTGCATGTTCTCCCTCCGCGTGAGTTTGCTCCCACAGTCAGAAAGATATGCTGGTTAGGTGCAATTCTAGTCTACCCGAACAGGCACCGGAGTGTGGTGATTGGGGGATTTTCACAGTAACTTCATTGCAGTGTTGATGTAAGCCTACTTGTGACACTAATAAATAAACTTAAAACTTAAAAACAATGGAAAGTCCACAATGTGGTTCATAGTGACTGAAGATGAAAACTAAAACTTTAGTTAAACTTATAACTATAAGAATAAGACAAAGGTTGTTATTGCAACAGGTGGCATTGATTGAGCCATTTTAAGAACTTGTAGAAAGACCAGAATTGTGCAGCATAAGGTATACTGCTGAGCTTTCCTCTGGAAATGGATTAGTCTGTTAACCTCAGTTCAATTAAAAGGATTTATTGTTTTCTGCTCTATTTCTTTGTTTGGGGTGGGGGGAGGTGGTTAGTGTGTGGATCAAATCACTATCTCCACTAGCTGCAGGCTTAGCAGCTCTTTGAGAAGTACTGGTACGAATTTTCATGTTCCTTTTGTCCATCCCTGTTTATCTTTTTATCCACATGTCTCTCTTGTTAGTCTGATTCTCATTCTTTCACTTTGAAATGACTACAATAGGCATGATGCTTATCTGTAAGGTTACAATTACAATCTTTTGTCTTTTCATTTGTGATTGCAAGCACTGTACTTAAGTATCGCCATGCTTTATGCTATCTCTCAATGGAGAAGAACAAAAAAAAAGACTTTAAATGCCATTATCAAATGTACTGTAAAAGTACTGAGAGGTATAGAAAGAGAGAGAACAGAAGAGGATAGAAGACTATTGTGTTACGTTTTGGCTGATCCTTGCAGTCTGCAGAGCAGCTTTTTAATGCAAGTCAACACCTTGGGTTCACTGCCTGTAAGTAGAAACGAATAATCTATGATTTGTCCAGTTTATGTATGTCGGACACATTATTAATTTAGTTCTGAAAGCAAAAATCTTCATCATTAATTAGCTTCTATTCAGTTGAGGCTATGGAAAATTGAAACTATATCTGATCCATTATACTGAAAGTTGCTGGAGGTATTTTCATGTCTTGATTCCAGTTTAAGCTCAATTATAAATTTTCTACATGTGTAGTCCTGCAACAAGCAGTTTGATTCAGGGCTTTGAGGAATACATGGACAATAGGAGTGATTTTCTTCTTTACAATGGTCAATTATATTCCATTCCTAGGCACTTATAAAAGGAAACAATGCCTTTTACATCAGGTGTTGAGCCTTACTGCAACTCCAGGTTTTCCTTGCTTCTGCAACTGCTGCAGCAAGAAGCTAGGTGCAATTATTTATATGAGGAAAAAGGGGCAATCTCAACCTCTTCCTGTAATTTACTGATCTTCCAACTTTTTGATTTGTCTGCCCAAATGGAGTAGTGCATTCAAAACAAACCAAACTTTGTCATTTTTGCAAGGACTTTTGCCCGCTAGGGAATATGTGAAAGCCCCGGAATAGCTTGAAGATGGATCAGCCCACTGTAGGTGCATTCCAGTTTCATTCAGATTTTAGCTTCCTCTCCAGAATGAGTTTTCAGTCCTAATGTCAGTGGTTGAGAGCACTGCATTTTATGCCTTCAGCTGCCCCTCTATTTCCTGCCTTGCAATCTGGCACAAGGACAAAGTCCAACAGATGTGCTTACAATGAGTGTGCACAAGTGGCTAATAACAGGAAAATTACATGACTTTTTTTTCTCAGAGGTGTAGTGTTCATCAAGTATACTGCACATGTCCAGCATGAAAAAAGGAAAATCTATCTTCATAGCTCTTAAAATTAAATTAATACTACTATAAAGAAATGTAAGCTCATTAACCATTGTGTTCTTCGGGCATGATGTGGTAATAAAAATGACAGACTTCTCAAAGCTAATAACTAAAATTCTTGTCCCAGAAGAGTGATGGTTCCTTTTTAATCCCTGGAAACACCAAGATGCAAGATGGCGCCAGAGCATGGTGACTTCTTGCGAGCTGTCCCCAGCATACCCTCTAATTCTATCTTATGCTTTTGTTCTATGCTTTTAAAACTCTACTCTAACATTCTGCACCCTCTCCTTTCCTTCTTCCCTATTTACTCTATGAAGGCTATGCTTCATCCATATAGTGTGCAGGAAACAATGCTTTTTACTGTATATCAATGCATGTGGTAATAATAAATCAAATCAGATAAGATATGCAATTTAAAATGGACTGGATTTGAAATCTAGAACTGATCGTAGTATTCCAGGAGAACAAACAATGATAATGTTCCAGTTCCAAAGTTTATCCAATGAGTTTGCAGGAAAAATAACATACAAGCACCAGAATTGACATAATTCATCAACTCACAGAGATCAAAAGCCTTTGTGCACTCAACATCCATGCTCAGATATGAAGAACAATCAGTTAGCTAAATAAACTGACAATTTCTGTTGCCAATGCGATTTTACCCAAATTGAGTTAGTGCCTTCGGGAAAAGAGAGGAGGAAAGAAAATTGGCAAAACTAATATAACGTTTTGATTTGAAACATTAAAATAGTGCTTTTTACATTCAAAGGTTTCAGCATTCAAAGCCCAAAAAGGTCCATTTGATAAGATTGATAGAAAATTATTTAAACATTAATAGAATGGGAAGAAAAGAGCATTAAAATCAGTCACAACAGGTCTAAATGCCAGGCTTTTTTCCTAGACAAGTGGAACAAGTGAAACCCATAATGAATGATGCTAATTTGAATTGTCCACAACAGGCAGGAGAAGTTACTATCAATCAGTCAGTCTGGGCACTGATGAAGGGTCATCCTGACTCAAAACATTAGTTCTATTCTCTCTCCACAAATGTTGTTAGACCTGTTGAGTTTCTCCAGCATTTTCTTTTTTTTTGTTTCAGATTCCAGCATCTGCAGTATTCTGCCTTTATCTTAATATCAATCTTATTATCTTGATCTTGAACAGTGAAGGTACAAGTGCAAAAAAAAACCTTTACCGCATCGTAATGCCCAAAATACAGTAAATGCATCAGCTCACATTTCAAGCATGTTTTTTTCTTTAATGTTTTGGTTGAATTTGTTATAAATATTTTTGAACTATTGTGGTATTTCCATTATATAATATGGTTAATTCTTATTAATAGGTTCTTTATCCAAAGTGCAGACTGTTCAATACAAGGGACAAAGAATGAGCATTGGTAAGTAAGATTACATGACTTTTTATGTCATTTTAAATGTTAATGTTGTAAAAGCCTCGCATATCTGCTAGATATTGACACCAACATATATTGATGTACTGACAAATATTATATCTGTGTGGTTTATCACAGAATCATACAGTGCAGAAGTGGCCCTTCGGCCCATCAAGTTTGCACTGACACACAAGAAACACCTGACCTCCCACCTAATTCCATTTACCAGCACTTGGTATATTGTGGTATCCATTTACCAGCACTTGATATATTGTGCCAAGTGCTCATCCAGGTACTTTTTAAAAAATGTGAGGCAACTCACCGCTACCGCTCTGCCAGGCAACACATTGCAGACCATTACCATCCTCTGGGTAAAAAGGTTTTTCATCACATCCCCCCTAAACCTAAAAAGAAAATTAGATTATGAATATAGTCAAATAAGAGATATGTTGCCTGCTGTTTTTTCACACTCAAATTATGCTGAGATTGATGGGGTATCCTTGAGGGTGATAAGGGCCCCTTAGTAAAATGTAAAGATAATGCTTAAACAAGGTCATGACGGACATGAGTCAAGTATAAATCTATTCATAGTTCAGCTTGATTGGAAAGGTATTGGTGTGATAAATTTGGGTGAAAGTAAAGCAGATATTTCACAGCTCTAATGATGAATTCTCAAGGCAGATGCAGAAGAAATCAAAGGTATCAAAGGTACCATATATGTTTCAAGAAAACACATTTTCATCTCCCTGCTTGTACGAAACCTTGAGATATTGCTGTCAATGGGATGTTTGCACTATTAACTACAAACCATATGTATAATTGTAGCGAGAGGACCCTATTAAAAATGACACCAGCTTGGATCTTAACCTCTGCAAGACTCATTGTTTGGCATACTCAGAGCTGTAGACAGGGGATGAATCGTAAAATAGGTGAAAATTGGTGACTATGATGAAGTTAATTTATCTCATTCAATGACTGCATTTTCATAGATGCCTGCAATGTTTCCTCTACCCTTTTCCAACGTCCTGTGATTGTTTGAATTGATCTATTCCTCAGTCTTTGTTTATCTGCGTTATAGAATCAAAGAGTCCCTACAGTGCAGAAAGAGGCCATTCAGCCCAATCAACTTGCACCCAGGCCCTATTCCTGTAACCCCACACGTTTACCCTGTTAACTCTCCTGATACTAACGGTCAATTTAGATGGCCAATTAACCAAACCCACACACCTTTAAACTGTCGGAAGAAACCAGATCACCCTGAGGAAACCCAAACGGACGCGGGGACAACATGTGAACTCCACACAGACAATGACCCGGGGTCAGAATTGAACCCGGGTCTCTGGCTTTGTGAGGCAGCAGTGCTAACCACTCTGCCATCATGTCATCATTCCTGTATCAGAAAGAAGTAATTGACCTCCACACTGAATCATACTCCTTCTCTCATTGAGAAATAATGCTATTCCTCTGTGTGCAACCAAATGACCTGGTTGTAACAAAAACACACTTGACACGGTGTTTCCTTCCATAATCCACAGGTGTGCAGGTTAGGTGGATTGGCCATGCTAGACTATCCGTTATTGTCCAACAATGTGTAGATTAGGTAGATTAGCCACAGTAAATGAGCAGGGTTATGAGAATGGGGTGGGTGGTGGGCCTGGGTCAGATGCTCTTTTGGAGAGTTGTTGCAGACTCAATGGACCAAATGGCCTCCTTCTGCACTGTAGGAATTCAATGGATTCACTGTCATAACCCTGTGCCCTATCATTCTGTGACATATGGGGGCATAATTCTGAATTAAATTGTAATTATGTATTCCAGTCATTAGTTTGATTGTGACCTTATTCTGCCATGTAATGTTTTGGCACCAGTACAGCTTCGCTTTTGTGATAATTAAATGGATAGGTTAAGAAATATAAGATGGATTGCACAAGATATAAGAGCAGGACTAGACCATAACAACCTTTCAAACCCATTCCACCATTCAATGTGATCAATGTTGATCTTGGATCTTGGTCAAATCCACATTCCCAATCCATCCCCCCCACACCTCTTGTGTTTATTGTTGTAGGCCACCAGATTGGTGTCAATTTTGTGACATTGGCAAAGCTAGCTCTCCATGTGTTAGTATTGAAGAGTTACCCATAAGTAGCCCCAAGTTATGTTTCTGATCCCATAACCTTTCCATTACTTGAACCACCTAAGACACCTCCACAATATTGCCCGTGTCTGCCCCTGCCGTAACCCATGTGCTACTTAAACTGTTACCCATGTTTGTGACTCAACTGTTCCAATGCACTCCTAACTGTGAGCCAGAGTGGATTTTCCAACAATCAATCTGTCAACATCTTTTCGACTTTTTTTTTGAACTGCAGATTTATTTAATCAAATTTGCATTCTCTCAGCTGTCTTAATGAGGCTCTAACCCAGAGCACTTGTCTAAGCCGCTAGTTCAGTTATATTCCTATGTTATCATCCCCTTTGTGATTCACAACATAAACAGATAACCCTCCCGACGTGGTGCTGATGGTGATAAACACAGATAATGTAATTATCAGTGTACATTGACTTGCAGGTAAATGAGTTAAGACATTCTTAACTTACAATATAACCAGAGAGGAGGAAGAAAAATACAATTATGCCAACAATATGTGTATTCTTTCAATATGCAGTTTAAAAAAATGATTTTGGTGTAGCATAGGGCCTAGGACACGTAAGAATGACAATTTTTAAGACGCATGCAATTTGTATCTTGTGTATATTATACTTTATGTGAAGAGACCACCAGGCAGTAGAAAGTGTTTCAGTTTTAGACTTAAGATACTGCTGAAGTAATCGATTCAAAAAGATTGTGTGTCTCCGTGGCTTAGAGAATCAGGAGAACTAATCACAAAGAACAGGAAGCCTTCGATTCTGTTTCTGATTTTTTTGGTTTCACATCAGATGCTGTAATTGGCCTCAGTGGTTCTGGGCTATGGAATCATGGTTTCTATACCTGATGATTATCTGGTTACCAATTTTGTGAAATTGTGACTGGTGTAAATATAAGCAGGTTTAGCAGTGAGGCTGTCAAGTAGACCGCTGGTATGTTATTCAAGCTGAAACACATCGCAGGACTGCCCATTCTGGTGCAGCTATGTCTCAGCAAGTGTCAATGTCTTCAGAATCAGTATGCAAGGAAATTCAATATAATACAACAGAATGGATGGTTATGGTCTTCAAAGCTCAGTACATTCTGATCCTTACTTGAGAAAGGATACACTGGCATTGGAAGGGATACAGAGGAGATTCACTAGGTTGATTGCAGAGTTCAGAGGGTTGGCTTATGAGGAGAGACTGACTAGACTGGGGCTATACTCATTGAAATTTCAGAAGAATGAGGAGAGATCTTATAGAAACATATAAGATAATGAAGGCAATAGATAAGACAAAAGCAGGCAAGTTGTTTCCATTGGCAGGTGAAACTAGAACTAGTGGGCATGGCCTCAAAATGAGGGGGAACAGATTTAGGACTGAGTTGAGGAGGAACTTCTTCACGTAAAGGATTGTGAATCTGTATAATTCCCTGCCCAGTGAAGCAGTTGAGGCTACCTCATTGTATGTTTTTAAAGCAAGGATAGATAAATTTTTAAACAGGAAAGGAATTAAGGGTTATGGTGAGCAGGCGGGTAAGTGGAGCTGAGTCCACAAAATGATCAACCATGATCTTATTGAATGGCAGAACAGGCTTGAGAGGCCAGATGGCCTATTCCTGCGCCTAGATCTTATGTTCATATGATAGAACAAAGTGAGAGAAGCCATAAATTTACTGACAAAAGAACAAGAATTTAATCATTTTGAATATTCTGACTAAATAACAATTTCTAGCAAGAGATAAAGCAAATTATATTAAACACAAAAAATGTGATTGTAGAATGCGTTATGTAAAGCATTCAATAAGATATCACATAAAAGATGACTGCAGAAGGGAATGGCCGGAATTCTCCCACCATATGTGTCAGTGAGATTCTCTGGTCCTGCTGCTAGCACACCAGTGCCACAAGTCTCCTGCCAGTGAGGGGTTGCTTCAATGGGGATTCCCATTGACAGCAACAGGACCAGGGATCCTGCCACCAGTGAATGGTGCACCTCCTCACACTACCAAGAAAAACACTGAGACGAGACTGGAGAATCTCACCCAGGAGCTCATGGTGTTAGGAATGATATATCGACATGGATAGTGGATGGGATAACTAACAGGAAACAGGAATGGACAATTTTCAGCTTGGCAAATTGCAACTAGTGAATTGCCATTTAGATCAATGCTGGGATCTCAACCATTTACAGTCTACATGAAGGGGGTGAATGCAATATGAAGGGTTGGATGAAAGTGTTGTAGCTATATTTGCTGATGATACAAACGTACGTGGGAAAGCAAAAGAACAAAAATAAACTTAACAGTTCAGGCAGGAGAGAAACGGAGTTAATATTTCAGGTCAATGACTACACTGCCTCCTTCTTGTTCTGGGTGATTACCCCTCCTGCTGGGGCCCCTGCTTTTTTTATTATTTTGATTGAAGATTAGAACTGAGCTTGATCATCTGTGCTGCATATATATGGTCACAACCGTTGTTCCTTTCCTATTTTCATGACCATTGTCTTGGCTGTTGCACCAAGAAGTGTTTTGTTGTTTAGTCTCCCTTGGCTTTCACCCTATCACAGACCATCTTCCTTTTCTTCTTGACCCCTCCCCTCCCTCCAGCAGTTTAAACATTCTTATATTTATATCTTTCTTCAGTTCTGATGAAAGATCACTGAATCTATTGTTCTCCATGGATTCTGCCTGATCTACTGGGTTTTTCCTGCTATGTGTTCTTATTTCAGACTTTCAACACCCACAGCATTTTGCCTATGTAGATAAGAGGCAAGTTATGAGGAAGATATAAGGAGTTTGCAAAGGGATAAAGATAGGTTACATGAGCGGATAAAAATTTGAATAATTTGTTCAGCTAAGTCATTAGATCTAGGGTAATGAGGAGAAGCTGCAGTGCGATCAATATTCCATTTCTCATTCTGAAATTGCTTACCAATAAACTGAAGACCGTTACCCATAATGCCCTCTCTAGGCACACCAAATAATCTGAAAATAGCACTTTAGAGTGTGTGCCACAGTTCTGCTTGATCTATCATGTGATTGCCGAATCATGGTATACTTGATAATGTAGCTGGCAATGATGATTAAGTGAATGTCATGGAAACGAAAGAGGTCAGATTTGAGTCTGGAGCAAGGAGGGTAGGAATGCCTTGCGGAAACAATGGTATTTCTCACTAACTTAACATGCCTCACACCTCTTGACAACCTCTTCAATGCCATCGTTCATACCCGGCCAACGGATCGTTTCTCTTAAGATAAGCTTCTAATCATTTTCAGTAAAATAAATATATTTTCACAATTTCACTAGTACTTGTCCTTATTATTGTTCAAGCATTCTGACTGGCAAGTTATTGAAATCAGTGAAAATCAAACTGGTCATTTATGGCATCTATCTTACCAATTACTTTTCTGCATGTTCTCAAGGCCCTGCTTTAAAACTGAAACAGCTTCATGCAAATTTTAATAACCCAAATAAAGTAGTCTCTGATTTATATTTCTAGCAATTGAAATATGACAACAACACCTTTCTGAATTTATTGATTTTAGTGCCAGTCTTCTCAGTGCAAAAATAGATTAAGACTTATTTTTAGCAAAATGAAGTGTAGATGTAATGGTATGATCTCTGTAGGTGGCAGAATATATTCAGATTTGAACTGGTTTACTTCAGGAGCTCTGTAAAATCTTGCTGCACCTGTTAATTTTCCTTTGTCCAGCAGTAAGTTGTGATGCTTCCATTTGCATTATATTTGATGTGTCATTTCTTAACCTAAAGAGTGTGGCCTAATTCTTAGATGATATTTTGATTTTAGATACATGATTAACTTTGGTATATAAAAAAAAACAAAGAATAAAGAAAATTACAGCACAGGAACAGGCCCTTCGACCCTCCTAGCCTGCAGCAACCTAAGCTGCCTTGAGGTCCATTCTTACATCATACACAGCTAATATATCAGAAAAATTGCTGAAGAAGGTGGAATAGGATAAGAGAAGGATGGTTAAGTCTGAGCATCTTTAATGGTTTCAGCCCCAGCATTGGGCACAGCCTCAGTCATGGCTCCTCTAATGTGGCCATGTAATATATCATCCATTGGATTAGGGATATGCAGTAATGCCTGTTCCTGTTAGTTTTATTCTGAAGACTTCAGTTATGTACCAGCTTATGCAAGAGAGAAGGAAGTGTGTCAGTCAGTGTAATGCCATGTTATTGGGTGAGGTGTCTGTCATAGACACGACTGCCCGATTGAGCTAAAAACCCTGGCCCTTTCGGGGACTGTATCCCTCCATTCCCATCCCATTCATGCATTTGTCAAGGCAGCCCTTAAAAGTCACTATCTTTTCTGCTGCCACTACTTCCCCTGGCAGCAATTTCCAAGCACCTGCCACCCCCTGTGTAAAAAACTGCATATGTTGCTATAGCTTTGGTATATGTTGCTGTGACTTTGTTCCTTTTGAACTGATTGCATGAAAATTGTCACCAAACATCTTTTTTATAATTACCAGATAATCCCCCTTCGTTTTCCATTTCCAGAATAAATTTATGAAGCTATTCCTAAAATATCAGAAGAGTAATCAGAAACAACATTCAAATCATCCAGCATGATTATCAGTAATATTAAGAATTCTGCAGCTAATTTGATGGTGTAATTATATTCAAAAATATTTAACTGCAGCAGTTAGTACTCAGTGTAGTGTAGATTGTGATTAAATTCATTCATTTTGAAATTAAATAATTAGTGCACTGGAAATGAATTAAACAAAGATGCTATAAAACTTAATGAAAATACAGGTTAAATTAAAATTCCACTAATTTCTTAATAATGTGGTTTTTCTGTTCAGAGTTTTATTTAAACTTTTCCACAATTCTCCATTGGGTTGTAATGTGTTCAGCGTGGCAATCAGTGTTGGACTTCCAGCCAAATTGACAGCTCTGGTCAGTTCAAATCATGTCAGGGGTTTGGGGGGGGAGTGGGGGGGGAGGGGCTCCGGTTGTGTTGAGGGGTCAGGTCAGGTCAGGGGGAGCAACAGGATTGAAAATACATCCAAATGCCATATCCTTAGAACTGAACCAGTAGCTTTGCACACTGCCGAATGCACTCTCCTACTTCTACTTATTCTCCAGCAATCTCTATTAATCATGACTCATACCTCACATTTGTAAGTTCATCTCATCTTCACACACTTAACGCTACTGCAAACCTGACAAGCACATCTCATCTAGCATATACTGCCAACTATTTATCTATGACAGACACCTCACCCAACAACATGGCATCACACTGACTGACACACTTCCCTCTCTCTCACATGACAAGCTGGTGCATAACTGAAGTCTTCAGAATAAAACTAGCAAGAACAGGCGTTACTGCATATCCCCAATCCAATGGATGATATATTACATGGCCTCATTAGAAGAGCCATGACTGAGGCTGTACCCAATGCTGGGGCTGAAACCATTACAGATGCTCAGACTTTACCATCCTTCTCGTATCCTATTTCTCCTTCTTCAGCAATTTTTCTGATATTCTAGCTAAGTACGATGTGAGAATGGACCTCAAGGCAGCTTCGTTTTCATCATATGCATGCTGCCAATGTGTGACTGGATTGCGCCTGCAGCCTGCAGCCACCAAGTCGCTCAGTCGCCACACTCTGTTTTATTATGGAGACTGAAATGCAGATGGTACACAGAATGAAAGTATTCCTTCTTCTCTATTTTAGTTGTGTCAACATGACAGAGTAATATTCATATCCAGCAACATATATATAATAGTGTGAGCTAAACCAGACATTACCTGCTGACATAGTAGTCCTGATAATGAAAATAGTTAAACTGAAATATTATAAAGATGGATCTTTGAAAATTTTACATAATGGGACTGTGACTATTTCCTTTGGCAGATTGTTCCATTGTGGGATTGTCCTTAGGAAGAATGATCTGTTGGTGGATCCTTTTTGTTGGAAATGCATTGCACGTAACATTTTTTTATCATTGAAAGCCATTTTCCATTGGTCCTGCCATTGTTGCAATCCCAAAGTATCATCTTGCCATGACTTGAACTGATCTTTATTTTTCCCTGATTCATAACCCATACAGTCATCTGCAAATCGTCACAACTTGGCCAGAATTCTCCAGCTGTTTTCAACCCAGTACTGCTGCCAGCAAGGTTGGAGAATATGGGACTCAGCCAAATTTTTGTTCATTGTAGCAGAAGCAAAGCATCCCAATGGCATATGCAGCCAGAGAATTGTGCCCCTTATTACTTTATAATTTAATTGGAAAGGTGGTTTATGTCTGTTGAGAAGAGTTAAGAGGGAACAACTAGATGCTGAGGGAGCGGAATCCTTTCAGATTGCGGTGCACCTCTAAATTGTGGTGCAGCATCTACTAAACAATGTGTGTGCAGTCAACAGCACACAAATCCATGCAAAACACTGCAGTTTTCTTGAAGTGACATGCTCACTGCATCTGGTTCTCTCTAGAAAGTGAGAATGAAATGTATCTGCTCACATGAAATAGATAGCCCCAGTGACCTCCATTATGTAGCAGGATCTTGGAGATTTTCCAAGTATTGTTTGGCCCAGTCAGGAATGGGTCAGATGCATAAAAGTTCCTTGCCACAGACACCTTCATGGCCACTGGCAATGCCACCCTCACCCTATTTTAAAACTGCAGTTGTGCCTGCAGCAACTGGAGGGTTTCATTGAGGACCTCTTTATTGAAACAGATGCATTTGACTCACTGAGGCTCAGGTCAGAAGATTACTTTCCCAATAAATCTGGTGGGCCACTGAGAGGCCTTCTCCTCCTTCTCCCCCCTTCACCCAGCAGCTTGTCCTGTTCTGCATCACCTCTGCTTATTTAACCAGTCATGCTGTTGGAGAAGGGGAATGCAAACCATTGAATGCAGAGCTGCAAGCAAGTGATTTGTGCAGAATTCTTGAAGTTAGGAAAACCTCCTTCAGCAGGCGCCTTCCTGTAGATTTCAATGAGTGAAACAACTCTGCTAACCATCTACTACTTCTATAATTACAGCACCAGCTAGAAAAGATCAATCAGCAACTAACCTGAAATGAGTTGATGTTAACAGTGGTATTTACTATCACGCACCTCACGATTTTAAATTTTAAAACAATGAAACCTCCCAATCATTCTTCACCAAAAGAGGCATTCTGACAAAACCCTAAAAGGTCAACATCTTCAAAATGAGCACTCACTTGTTGTGAACTCAGAATAGTTGCCCTAGGGTCCTTTCAACTGCTTGAATGTGCCTGGAGTCTGACACAACATTAGGCTACGGACAACATCTTAAGGACAAAACACCTACACATAGAACCAAAAAAAAAGCTGGCTTGTGATCAATAATCAGGACAAAGTTGATCAATGCTTGTAAAATTACATAAATTAAAGTCAGCACAGAGCTCTTAAAGGCAAATCATATTTAGCTAAGTTTTTGAGTTTTTTAATCAAGTAAGGGTGAGGGTAGTGCAGTGGATGATGTATACATGGACTTTGAAAATATAAAGGTAACATATGAAAAATTATTTTAAAATAAATAATTAAAGGGATAGTGGCAGGACAGTAATGCATTGTCTGAGGAACAGGAAGGACCAGTAAATTGTTTATTAATTCTGGAATGTAGACTACTCTTTAAGCGAGTCAGTGCAGACTTGATAAGCAAATGACCTCCTGCCGAACTACAGGGACTCTATCGTTCCACAGTTTGTTATAGACAGAGGGTAAAGATAGACTGGTGAAATGGAGAGATTCAGACAGTTGAAATTTAATGCAGAAAATGATTCATTTTTGTTTAAAGAATGAAGATAGGCAACATAAAATAAATAGTACAAGTCTAAAGGGAGTAGAGAAGAAGAATGTAGTAACTTGGCTTCACTGGTTATTAACAAAGAACATTTATTAACAGTAACATCAATGTACAGAGCAATGCACATTTGATGCTCACAGTCATGTCTCCAGGATCTAACTGCTGGGAAAAGCCCAGACAAGTTGGAGTGAAGCCCCACCTTGATTGCTGATTGATCAGTCGGGTGATATGACTCTTTCAGAAGATCATCCCTTAAAGGAGCCAGTCACCACATAGAAATTAAGGGTAGGTGACCACAAATCCATAAAAGAAGCAGGACAATTTGAAAAGACTGTTAAAAAGACATACAGGATCCTCTGCTTTATAAATAGAGGTACAGAGTGTAAAAGTGTGGAAGTTAGGTTAAATGTTGCTAAGATACAAATTAAGCCCCATCTGTAGTTTTGTGAACAGTTCCTGGAACCACACTTTAGACAACATGTCAGGGTCTTCGAGAAGGTGGAGAATGATAGAATGGTACCTGAGATAAAAGACTGGAGAAACTGAGGCTGTTCACAGAAGGTTAAAGAGGTCTTAATAAAAGCAGCTATGAATGGTTTTGGTAGAGTAAATGAGGAAAAATTGTTCCAGGAACTGAATAATTGGTAACCAGAGGACACAGGTTTAAAGTAATTGGTACAAAACTCATAGGCAGGATGAGGGAAAAACAGCATACCTAGCGAGCTGCTATGATCTAGAATGTGCCATCTGAAAGGCTGGTGACAATAGACTCAATAATAATTTTTAAAAGGGAAATGGACAAATGTATCAACGTGGAAATTTGTAGAACTATGGGGAAAATAAGAAGGAAGTGGGTTTGATTGAATAGGCCACTTCAATCAAAGTGGACTATTCTTTGATTGCCCAGACAGTCACAGTGAGCTGAATGAATCAAAGAACAAAGAAAACTACAGCATAGGAACAGGCCCTTCAGCCCTCCAAGCCTGTACTGACCATACTGTCTGACTTAACTAAAACACCCTACCCTTCCAGGGACTATATCCCTCTTTTCCCATCCTATTCATGTATTTGTCAAGACAACCCTTAAAAGTCACTCTGTATCCCCTTCCACTACCTCCCTCTGCACTGAGTTCCAGGCACCTACTACTCTGCGTAAAAAAAATCTGCCTTGTACACCTCCTTTAAACCTTGCCACTCGCATCTTAAATCTGTGCCCCCTAGTAATTGACTCTTCCACCCTTGGAAAAAGCTTCTGACTATCCACTCTGTCCATGCCCCTCATAATCTTGTAGACCTCTATCAGGTCACCCCTCAATCTCTGTCGTTCCAGTGAGAACAAACCAAGTTTCTCCAAACTCTCCTCATAGCTAATGCCCTCCCTACCAGGCAACATCCTGGTAAATCTTTTCTGTACTCTCTCCAAAGCCTCTACATTCTTCTGGTAGTGTGACGACCAGAATTGTACACTATATTACAAGTGCGGCCTAATTAAGGTTCTATAAAGCTGCAACATGACTTACCAATTTTTAAACTCAATGCCCTGGCCAATGAAGGCAAACATGCCATATGCCTTCTTGACTACCTTCTCCACCCGCATTGCCATTTTCAGTAACCTGTGTACCTGTACCCCAAATTCCTTTGCCAATTTATACTCTTAAGCATTCTGCCATTTACTGTATATATCCTATCGGTATTAGACGTTCCAAAATGCATTACCTCACATTTGTCCAGATTAAACTCTATCTGCCATCTCTCTGCCCAATTCTCCAACTGATCTATATCCTTCTGTGCCACATCATTCTATTACTCTCTGATTATAAATGACATAAATTGGTTAACTTTCAACACTTCTGTGCTTCACTCATGATTGAACAATGATTAATCTTTTACGAGGATTTTGGTTTTTGATGTCAAATGTATCAATCTGATCTATCTTGTATAGTGCTGCTCCTGTTTTTCAAGACCCTTAGCCCACCATAAAAGCAGCCAGCTTTCCTTGCATCATTTCTCTCTCTCTTTCTCTTTTTCTGTCTCTCTATTTCTCTGTCTTTTTCCCACTTCACCTTCAAATTCAGTTACTGGTTTTGTTCTCATTTTACCTCCTTCGAAGTCTACTTATGCCTTCATTTTTCCTTCCTCAAGTGTAGCTTTTTCCTTCATCTCCGATATTAAATAAGTGCCTGTAGCTTTCCCTCCTCTAACTTGCAAAGTAGCCTGCTTTTTTTAATTTGTTTATGGGATCTGGGTGTCACTGGCTAGCCCAGCATTTATTGCCCTTCAGAATGGATGGCATGGTGATTAGCACTACTGCCTCACAGGACCAGGGACCCTGGTTCGATTACTGTCTTGGGCCTGTGTCTGTGTAGTGTTTGCACTGTCTCCTCGTGTCTGCATGGATTTCCTCTTGGCGCTGGGGTTTTCACCCACAGTCAGACAGACATGCTGTTAGGTGCACTGAGCATCCTAAATTCTCCCTTAGTGCATTCAAGTAAGCGCCAGAATTTGTTGGCTAGAAGGTTTTCCACAGTAACTTCATTACAGTATTAATGTAAGCCTAATTGTGACACTAATAAAAAAAACTTTAAAAATAAACTTTAACATGGAAGGTGGAGGTGAGCTGCCTTCTTGAATCAGTATTTTGTGATGGTTTCTTCATCCCCATGAAATCATTGCTCCTAGAATTCAGCATCTCCCTGTCTCCCAGCAAGAAGCATTACGTTGATTTACTCCCCTCTCTGCATCCCAAATTCTGCTCCTACATTCACGAGCGCCATTCCCAGGCTCTTAGGTGTTCATCTTGGGGAGGGATGCTGTTTACAGACTCTTAGTTTATGGAGATTTTGCACCACAAATATGAATACCTGTAGACTGGCTCCACCAAATTACTGACTATATTGAACATTTTTTGGTTGACCTGTACAAGCCATTGACCTATCTGGTGAGAAGAGTAAATAGTTAACATGAGTAGAAAGGATGTCAACAAAGGATAAATTGTGATTCAAACCATTAATTCAAGAACTATTTTTATGATTTATTTTTACTATTGACAGCTCCATCCTACTATAGTTTATGAATTCTATTCCAGTATATTTCTCCATCAGATATGAAGTCTTCCTTTTAGATACTGTTCCTGTGAGTTTATTGTCACGATTCATTAACTGTCTAGATTAAAAATCTAATTTTCCAAAATAAAATCAAATACTCAGCTGTTAATGATGTATAAATAATGTTCATTAGTACTCATGTCTAGTCTCACTGTAAAGCAGTTCTAATATTTTTGATTCACAGTGATTTTAGATGGTATTGCATGGTAAAAGATTGACACGAAATGTAATGTTCCAATCAAATCTTGCAATCTCCATGTTGTTTATTTAGGGATGTGAAACAGGGCTTTAGTCTGTGTTGTGTTTTAATTGCCAATGATAATCTGATGTGGAGCAATGTAAAAATGGTATTTTATGCTAAAGTCTGAGTAAGTAGTCAGGAGCAGTGCTGTGTCAGTCAACTCTGTGCTACGCATTATCTGGTGTGGTTCAGGATCTACACTCTGGCATGGCAGTATTTGCTGCAGAGGAAGACCGTGGCTGAGAGTGTATACAATTCTCTGACCTCTATTTTTTCTGGGTCCTCTTCTCACCAGATGAACTTTTAAACTTCTGCTTGCCTCTATCAATGCCCTCCCAAATAGTTAACCTCCACCAATGGTTGCCTTCCAGTTGACACTGACAGGGTCCATGATCTTCATGTCTCACTTGCAGTTGTCCTTGTGGCAGAGATATAGACACCCAGAAGGCCATGACCACTATACAGTTCACTATACAGAAAGTCCTTTGGTAAACAGCCATCAACTATTTGATGAATCTGGTCAAGTCAGTGCTGATGTGGTTGGTTTAGCAATGAATGGAAGCAGAATGCTCCAAGAACTCTGAGCTGGTCAACTTGTCCTGCAAAGAGATGCCATCGAGCATTGGGCCTATTGTGGGTGGGGCCTAGGGGTGATCATAGATGACAGGATGATTTGGAGTTGGAACCAAGTGTAATGTGTCAAAATTCGTAGATGAGACTAAGATAAGTGGCAGAGCAAAGTGCGCAGACGACACCGAAAGTCTGCAAAGGGGTATAGATAGTCTAAGTGAGTGGGCGAGGGTCTGGCAGTTGGAGTACAATGTTGATAAATGTGAGGTCATCCATTTTGGTAGGGATCACAGCAAAATGGACTATTATTTAAACGGTAAAAAATTGCAGCATGCTGCTGTGCAGAGAGACCTGGGTGTCCTTGTGCAAGAATCACAAGGAATTGGTTTGCAGATGCAGCAGGTAATTAAGAAGGCAAATGCAATTTTGTCCTTCTTTGCTCGAGGGTTTGAGTTAAAAAAAAACAGCGAGGTTATGTTGCAGCTGTATAAGGTGCTGGTGAGGCCATACCTGGAGTACTGTGTACAGTTTTGGTCTCCTTACTTGAGAAAGGATATACTGGCATTGTCTCTTTGCCTATATACTCTGTGCCTGCGCACCTCACTCCACTTCACCTGACAAAGGAGCAGTGCTGTTTGTGATTTGGAATACACCTGTTGGACTATTAGCTGGTGTTATGTGACGTCTCATCTTGCCCAGTCCAACACCGGCATCTCCACATGATGGTCCTGCAATGAAAGTTTAGCAGCAGTGATGCTGTTGAAGTGCTGTCCCATCATTTGCTGTGATTCTCCCAAAAGTGCTGAATTGGCAGGAAAACTGTCCTAAATCCCGACTGTTTTCTCAGTCCGGCTTCTCACCTGAATCTCCCCACTCTGTGCACTGCAGAGATCCTAATCGTGAATCTCATTAAAAACCCAAAGGGTGGGGCCTATTCACACCAGATTTTGACCGTTCTGGAATTCTGCGCATGTGCAATTGTCCCAATTTGTCAGATCTCCGTTTGCTGGCAAGTCTGGGACCCTGGCAGTGCTGCCCCTCTAGCCACCCCCCCACCCCACGGCAATTACTGGCACTGGAGGGGGTGCAGAGGAGATTCACTGGGTTGATTCCAGGGTTGAGAGGGTTGGCTTATGAGGAGAGACTGAGTAGACTGGGGCTATACTCATTGGAATTCAGAAGAATGAGGGGAGATTCTTTAGAAACATATAAGATTACGAAGGAAATAGATAAGATAGAATCAGGGAAGTTATTTCCACTGATGGGTGAAACTAGAATGAGGGGCTTGGCCTCAAAGTAAGGGCGAGCAGATTTAGGACTGAGTTGAGGAGGAACTTCTTCATACAAAGGGTTGTGAATCTGTGGAATTCCTTGTCCAGTGAAACAGTTCAGGCTGCTTAATTAAATGTTTTTAAGGCAAGGATAGATAAATTTTTGAACAGTAAAGGAAATAAGGATGATGGTGAGTGGGCGGGTAAGTTGAGCTGAGTTTATGAAAAGATCACCCATGATCTTATTGAATGGCGGAGCAGGCTCAAGAGGACAGATGGCCTCCTCTTGCTCTTAGTTCTTATGTTTTTATAATCAGTGGAATGGGGGGGGGGGGTCCCACCGCCACTCTGCAGACAGGATCATTCTGGGATGAAGGGAGGGCAGCGATGGGGGAATGCTGCCTCCAGGAGGGGTTCTGACCATGGGGGGGTGGTCCGCGGGGCGGGGGGTTTGCCGTGTGAAGGTGGTGGTGGGATTGCCACTGTGGGGAGGGTTGGGGGGGGGGGGGGGGGGCGGAGGGGAGGTGGGCTGTGCATCGGGGCGCTCTGGGACAGGGGTTGGGGGAGGGTGTCAGGGCTGGCCTGGGAATTGCTGTGGGGTGGGGGTGTGGCTAGAGGCACAGCACTGCCAGGGTCCCAGACATGCCAGCAACTGTAAGGAAATTCCACCATTATTATTTAAATGGATCATTCACTACTTCAGGTTATCTGAACTTTGATTTTTTTTTTCCGGTTGTTGCTTTGATTCTGCAAATGCTTAGCATTTCTTTTAATAATTTAAAGTTGTACATGGAGAAATTCTGCTCCCTCAAGATCAGCAGGGAACAATATGTGAGATGTTTGAGGTACAGTAAGGATGTACTCACTGAAACCTGCCGTCAGCTGCAGCCATAACAGCAACCTAGTGCAGGACAATATCAACACTTCCAATGGCTGTGAAGGTAACAATGGCAATGAAATTTGATGTGCTCCATTCATTCAAGGTTGTAACCTGGAGATACTTGCAACATGTTGCAGTTTGTGAAGAGAAGCAGATGGAGTGACTACAGCCCGAGCTTGCATTGCAGTTGCTGCTTAATGACTGCAGTCCGAACTTCCATTGCAACACTCAGATGTCAGATGGCTGCTGCTTTTGTTGCAAAGAAGTTGTGATATTGGCCATCAGATGTTGCACCATCTTTGGATCCACAAGTGAGCCGTTGAATTTGGTCACCACTTCCATGGTGGATACATTGGACTCCAAATCCTGGGCAGAATCCTGTGGCAAATTGGTGCTGGATTTTTCAATGCTGATGTCTTTGACCATAGGTTTTCTGGGAGGCTTCCAAATGAACCAAACTTTTGTACATATTCATTAGTGTTCTTCCATTGGCTGCTGCATTGGGGTCCTCATCTGTGTTCTCTGCAGCATAATCCATGTATGACCTCACTCTCTGGTGAGCTGCACCTGTACTCTCCTTGACACTGTGAGAAACACAGCTCACAGTTAAACAATTTAGTCAAGTCAAGTTCTGAAGGAGCAAGATTTTATTTGTCGTTCTTGCAAGACCGGGTGTCTAGTCAAAATAGGCACACCTTACATAGATTTGCAGCACATTTTATACTGTTTTTCAAACATTGTGATGGCTTGTATTGTGTTATTCCCCCTTATTTGGCTGTTAACCTTGTTAACTTTAAACACTGTAAATGGCTTGTATTGTGTCATTCCTTCAATTAACACTCTCTCAACTCCCATTTTGCGCTTAATCTCATCACTGCGGTTATCTGTTTCGTGTAACCTAGTTAACTGTCTGTCATGTGCCTCTCCCTTTCTGTATGCTGCTGAACTCGTCCATCACTGCTGATTGTACTGTTAGCTCTTGCAGCCTTAAAAATTACACTACTTCTCACAATCCCCCCTTTTCTTTTTACTGTCTGTAATTTTTCACTAGCATCCCTTTTTCCAGGTTTAGTCCAGATATGCGCGAGTAGGTTGTTCCAGTTTGGCTAACATACTATTCACTTGCTCGTCCCAATCTTATATAATTTATCCAATCTACGTTCTTATTTATTGTTACCCACCAAAACAAGGATTCAAACCCAGCTGTAATCTGATTTCGAGCTTTAAATTCATCTGGAACTCCCCGAGGCACTCCTATGGGATCTAGATATATCTTTTCATCAAAAGAAATTCCTATCACTGATCTCTTGTTTTTCCTGATCCTTTTGATTTTTCAAATGCCAGGGTAAATGGTATAGCCAATTGGACAATTGCACATGTACCTTTCCACTGAGGGGGTAGAGTTGGCCTCAGTACCCTTCCTCCACAATACCACCATATATCTGCTCTGGGGATTTTCAATGATGAATAGTTCCCTCCCATTCCGTTCTCTGTAATGCTCCTGACCTCTGAGCATGATTCTAACTCCCCCATATTATGAGTTAACTCTGCCCTTTGTCGGTTCACACATGAAGTGTGATTCACAACGGCAGTGAGAAACTGAGGGGGAGTTTTTAAGTTCTTTGCTTCCACAGGAGGGAACATCAGGGATAGGGATGTGCAGTTCGGGTTGCCCCATGCTTCCTTTTCTTGATACAGGGCTAACATGCACTCCATACCTCTTCTGTCGCGTTTCCATCCCAGAGGGAAGGGTACTATTTGGGCCACTGGCTTCCCAGACGCACAGGCATAGCAATTGCTTTTATTTAAGCTTTTTACAGTGTATTTGACCCATTCTACCCAGGCATTAGTCTCCTCATACCCAGTCTCTATTTCAAGGATTTGTTTTAGGTTGTTTACTTCGACCACTCTTACTGCCCTTGGGTCGTTTTGGGGAACCTTATCATTCTAGTCAGGTGTTTTCAAGTTTTTATCTACATAGATTCGGAAACAACATTTCAATTTGCTATATTTTCCTCCCTCCTTTACCCTAATTCCAAATACTGCCTGGTGCAATTGTTGGTCCCAGGTCCAGTTACCTGTAAAGAAGGGCCCACCAGCTATGGAGTACCGGGAGAGGTTCTTAGGATCTAAGACTGGACCGCTTATTTTTTTTTCAGTCCATTTGGTCCCTATAAGATTGTATTCCTTATCTAGGCATTCTGATCTTGGCTGCATATGTTTCTGATGAAGGGATATTATGGAAGGGAGTTTACCCCAAGGATACTTTCCGTTGGCATAAAATTGTAAGGATTCTACCGAATATTTTTGCTGGCTCACCAGATCCCCACATATTACCAAAGAACACAGGTCTGTCTCTACTACCTGTGTTGTAGTGAGATCCAGAACCGTAACTGAGCTCATAGTGTTTCCCTTGTCCTCTTCTAACTTATCTGAATTATATCCCATACTTGTAAGTACTCTCTTGGACAAGAGGAAGGAAAGCATTATCCAGGTTACCCCTTCCATTCTATCCCTTTCTCGTTACCTTTTAGGAGAGAACTTAATTCAAAACAGTTCCTTTCCCGCGCTCACGCCGCAACTAAAAATTGATTATTTAGAGTCTTTTAAATTTCAGCTTCAAAGGTTCTTCAGTCAGTTTGACCATCCACGTGTTGGAATTATCTGGAGGTTTTACCAGTCCCTTGATTATAGTATGATGTGTCCACCCCTTTTCAGCAGTCCTGATTACTGTCTCAGTTGTTAGGAGTGCTTGATATGGTTCCTCCCATTCCGGTTGCAGCTTAGTTTCTTTCCATGACTTTACCAGGACCCAATCTCCTGGTTGAATTGTATGTACCGTGAAGTCGAGGGCTGGAGTCTGCGACAATAATCCTTGTTTCCTAAGGGAAGATATCGAGGAGGACAGGCCCAGTATATATTTCTTTACAAATTGATCATTCATTTCAGGAACCGGTAACTCCCCGACTGCCCCCATATAAGGTAGTCCAAATAGCATTTCATAGGGGGATAAACCCAAATCCTTTCGAGGAGCTGTACAAATACGCAAAAGTGCTTTTGGTAAGCACTTAGTCCAAGGGAGTTTCGTTTCTATTATCAGCTTAGATCCTCTGTCCACTTTAAAACATTAGGTTCTTCTTCTAACAGTTTCAAATATAGTTGTTTAGTTTTCTGTGCGTACCCTTTGATCCACAATCTACAGTATCCTACTAATCCCAAGAACCTCCTAAGTTCCTTTTTAGTCCATAGTATATTTAGATCTAGGATTCCTTGTATTCTTTCTGGATCTATTCTTCTCCTTCCCTCACTGATTAGGTGTCCAAGGTATTTAACTTCCTTCTCTACGTACTGCAGCTTTTTCTTTGACACCCTGAATCCCTGTTGTCCCAGATAATTCAATAAGCTATTTGTGGCTTCTATTACCTTTTCCTTTCCTCCTCCTGTTACTAGTAGGTCATCTACATATTGTAGTAACGTGATTTCATCAGGCTTTTTAAATCTTTCTAACACCTGCTCTAAGACTTGACCGAAAAGATTTGGGGACTCTGTGAACCCCTGTGGGAGCACTGTCCACCTGAACTGCTGTTTCCGTCCTGTGATAGGATTTTCCCACTCAAAAGCAAATAAGTCTCGACTTTCTTCCACCAGTGGGCATGTCCAAAATGCATCTTTTAGGTCCACTACACTGAACCATCCGTGATCAGGAGGAATCTTGCTTAATAAAATATAAGGATTAGGGACAATGGGGTGTCGCATCGTCACTATCTGGTTCAGGGCCCTTAGGTCCTGTACCAGGCGGTACGTTCCCTCAGGCTTCTTTACAGGCAATATAGGGGTATTATAAGGGGACATGCAGGGTTCTAACAGTCCATCTCTAACCAATCCTTCAATTACTGGCTGTAATCCTTTTTACACCGTCTCTCCTTTTTTTTAAATTTATTTGCAGAGGAGGAGCGTCTAATCCCCCTCGGTTTCCTTCCCCTGTCCAGACTATCGGGTCTATTTGCTGTTCCTGTCCGTCTGTTAATACTGCCGGGGTAGGGAGGTGATGTCCCTCTGCAGTAGTCTTCTAACACTTGGTTTTGTTTCTCCAGTTCCCTTACTCTGAATTCTAATTCCTTAATCTTTTTTATCCCCACTCCACTTCTTAGTGGAAGTGACTACTTGTTCAATTAGTCCAGCTAACTGATGTATTAACAATACTGCTATTTTCTTTGTTTGGTTTCTCTTTTCTAACTCTCTAATCTGTGATTCTGACGTTTTAATTTTCTCCTTGTCGTCAGCCCAATATTTTTTTACCCAAGACTGAGATGTGTTCAATTAATCTGGTTTAAACCTGTTCAATTAATTCAAACTAAGAGAATTCCAATTTTCTTAGTTCTGTCCTTTTTTTTCAATCATTTCCATTGTTGATCTAGTGGGTGAAATGGATCCCACCCCTAGGTCGCTCTTATCACAGTCCGGTGATACCTATCAGGGATCATCAGTCCCCTCCGTACCACCGCTTACACTCGTGAGCTTACACCTTTAAGCTCACACTATTGAGCCGGCTTTCTTTCTTACTCACGTCTGAACATCACATCCCAGGCATCCTTCTCTAGCCTTTACATGGCGGCGCGGGCTCGTTGGGCCGAAGGGCCTGTTTCCCGTGCTGTGTTGTTGTTCTTTGTTCTTCAAACTCCTGAGCTTTGCGTAGGGGGCTACCCCTCTTAACAACTGGTCTAGGGCTAGGTGTAAAGACAGATGCCTCCTTGTCTGTACGTGCTCAGCTCAGACCTCTCACACACACTCACACTTTTTCATCACAGATGAGCACCTACTGTACTTTGATTCACTCCCTTAAATTTGGTAATCTGTTCCGGAGCTCCAGTTGTGGCCATTCAACCGGACCCGTAAACAGATCCCAGGTTTCAGCACCAATCCTTGTAGGTAAAGATACCTCTGAGACTAATTGTGGGTCAAAGTACAGCAGTTTAATTAACTAAAGCCTGATTCAGAAAATCCAAAATAAGATTTATTTTTATCACCATTAAATATCCTCACTAAATCAAGACCCTTGCACCTTCTTACAATTCTGGTACAATAAAACAAAACATCACTTGGAGCACAGATGCACGAAGAAATACTGAAAGCATTCTAATGTGCAATCTACATGTTTAATTATTTCTACAGCTCTGCCTTTGTAACCAACACAGGCAAGTACAAAATCAAATCTACTGTCTGCCTAAATGGTTAACTCTCCTTACAACTTTAAGATGCAATATAATGCCACCTTTCCCACTTGGCAGAATTCAAATCTCTGTCCGATCCCTACATAATTTAGTAAACTTAAAAACTTAAAGCAATTCACTTTGGCTATATCTATTACATCACATGACGCTCTCGATTACACAGTTACACCCTCTCTCTCTCTCTCTCTCTCTCTCTCTCTCTCTCTCTGTACCATACAGAGTCAGCCTGCTTGTCTCTTTTTAACCCTTTACTGATGGGAGCTCACTGGCCTCTAATAAATTTGACCATGTTTGATTCGGGTGCCTCATGTCGTGACAAATCCCTTTCTCTCTCAAACAGTCATATAGTCATGCACAATTCCAAATACATAACGACTATTAGCGTTCTCCCCGCACCTCAGTAAAAGCCCATGTCAGGGTTCCCAGTTCCACTGACATACTTCTCTCTACCTCTTTCTGCTCAGACCAATTGTAGGTCCATCCCATTCATGCTGATCCATCTATATACTTCGTGACCCATCCACAAACTCCAGTGCCTCTAGGGGCACCTCCCTTATTCGACTTTCCTCTGCTCCCTCATCACATAACCTCCCCCGCAGCCCCTAAATTAACATTATCCAGCAACTTGCATGATCAATTCCTTCCTGGGACGCCGGCTGCTTCTGTCTGACATATTTATTAAGAATCTGACAAACCCAATCCTCAACCGAACCGTACTTTGGCCAGAAGACGGACGGACTCCTGATTGGTTCCTTCACCCAAACGAAACACAATATTTCATCATTGTCGTCTTGTTTTTATCCCTAGTACTAGTGCCCAAACCTTCCAACATCCTTCCCAACGGACTTTCTGGAGGGATGTTCCCTGGGGCCCCACCCTTCTTCCAACATCCGTCCCAAAGGACTTTCTGGAGGGATGTTCCCTGGGGCCCCACCCTTTCTCCGCGGATTCCCAGCACCTTTCCCGGGGGACTTTGTCCTACTACCCCCACTTCCCATGGTTTACCTACCACGACCCGGTCGCCAAGGCAATACTTAAAAGTCACTTTTCTTACCTTGGTCCGCAGCGTTGCCCGACCACACGACGGTGCCTATCATTTCCCACTTACTCGTTCAGAACAACTTTCCTAGGATTCTCAACAGTCAGTGGCAGAGAAGTCCACCAATGACCACCTGGGACCATTCAATTTGGAACGGAACGCGTCTTCCCAGTTGTCACCGGCAACCTCCCTACCAGGGATGTTAGGATCCCGGACGAGCCCCCAATTGTGAGAAACACAGCTCACAGTTAAACAATTTAGTCAAGTCAAGTTCTGAAGGAGCAAGATTTTATTTGTCGTTCTTGCAAGACCGGGTGTCTAGTCAAAATAGGCACACCTTACATAGATTTGCAGCACATTTTATACTGTTTTTCAAACATTGTGATGGCTTGTATTGTGTTATTCCCCCTTATTTGGCTGTTAACCTTGTTAACTTTAAACACTGTAAATGGCTTGTATTGTGTCATTCCTTCAATTAACACTCTCTCAACTCCCATTTTGCGCTTAATCTCATCACTGCGGTTATCTGTTTCGTGTAACCTAGTTAACTGTCTGTCATGTGCCTCCCCCTTTCTGTATGCTGCTGAACTCGTCCATCACTGCTGATTGTACTGTTAGCTCTTGCAGCCTTAAAAATTACACTACTTCTCACAACACTGACCTGCCTGCAGTATGCTAGTGTTCATGAGTTACCATGTGCAGTTTCTAACTGGAATCTTCTGCCCCAGCAGGTAGTGATGAAGAAAGAATTTTGTGGGCTGGGTCCTGGAACTCTGTGGGGAATGGGAGGTGTTGTTCTGGCACCGGCAATGTTCATGCCCTTGATTGGCCTACAGTTCTTGGCAGGTGAGGAGTCATCTTCTGGGATCCTCAGTCTAGAGTAAGGCCTACCACTTAACTGCCTGATGGGCAAAATGTATGCTGGGCCTTGCTTCTCAGAGACAGTGTGGGTGTCTCACCACTTTTTCAGACAGTGAATGAGTCACCCATCAAGAACAGAAAATTCCATCCTCTACCTCAATATTATCCTTAAATTGCACACAGTTTCAGTGTCTGCACTTATGACTGCAAGTATAAAATTGAATACTGTGTCTTCATCACACTGACTTCTTGCTGTTCCTTCACTGCCCGGCCAAGTTGCATTTGTGGAGTATCTGAAAGAAGAAAGACACAAGAGTCAGCAGAAAGGGAGTAGGATAATAAATAAAAGATACACAATCTGTTAGCGAGTGTCATGTTATCTGTTTGCTAATGCGGTCGTCACAGCTGAGTAGTTGGGAGTCTATGCAAGGTATGAAATGTGGGTGTGCGACTTACAGAAGTGCTAAGTGTGGGAAGGTGCAAAGGAGAATATAAATGCCAGCTATGAATCTTGATTGATAATGTTTGTTAGAATGTGAGTGGTGGAGGTGCATTGTATTGAAAACTGTATGAGGCTGGTGGGATTTGAAGAGGCATTCAGTAACTTCACCTCTCACCTGAAGTTATTAACTGTATGCAGCACTGAATACAGGTCCTCAGGATTTAACTTCTGACACTGAACTTCTAAAAAAATTCTTTCGTGGGATGTGGATGTTACTTGTAAGGATTTTGGAATATGGGAATCTTAATCACTGAATACTTTGATTAGCAGCATAAATTTATTAAACTCAATTAGCACACCCAAAACTGATAATTAACAACATCAGTAGTTGTAACAGTGAATTCTAATCTCTGCTGTCCAAAGTTATTGGGACATGTCTTCAGGATTATGTTCTTTGACTGCAGCCTCATCTTCCTTTGATGGACGTCAGTGATGTCTCAAAGTGTCCTCTTTCATCCTATTGTGGTACCCATCTCATGCCATATTAGGCTATATTTGTTTCTGGGTCAGTATGACTGGGTCAAGATTACCTCATTGGTTGTCCATAGTCATGACCTATACCCACATGTAAACCTAAACAGATGTTTTCTCTACTTTCCTTTTTGGCAGAAAATCCAAAGCTTACTTGTCTGCTGTTATTAATCCTTTTCTCCATTTCCACACTTTAACAATTGGTATGAATTTCAGTAGTGAAAACATAGAAGAAAAACAACATTTGTTTGAGCAAATGTCAAGGTCCTTTCTTAAGCCATGTTTTAACAGATAGAGGTACATCTTGTCTGTATATGCCAATACTCTACGACTGTCTATTAATTTGCTTTGCAGTTATATATATATTATATATTTCACACATACACACACATGTGTATGTGTATACGCATAAGCACATGTCCATCCAAAAGAATCAAAATATCAAAAAGAGTACCTTTGTCTCACATAGTCCAGGTTAAAAAATCCAGTTCACCTGTTTGTTCCCAATTCCCCTAACTGTTGAAGTGACTAACCACATAATAGCATGTGTATTGATGTAATTATATCTTAGCATTTTGTAAACAATCTTAACCATCATGCCCTGCTGCTTAGCATTATTTATATAGTTATCCATAAACAAGTAGTTTTTGATCAAATCTAACTATCCACAGATCCATGATTGCACACACTGGCAAGATCAACATATGACTCATCCATAATTGCCCTTGAGAAGGTGGTGGTGTACCACTGTCTTAAACTGTTGCAGTCCATATGGTGTGGGTACACACACTGTGCTGTTAGGGAGAGAGTTCCAGGATTTTGACCCAGTGACAGTGAATCAATATAGTCCCAAACTAGGATAGTTTGTAACCTGGTGAGGAACCTGTAGTTGTTCCTGTTCCCATACATCTGCTACCCCTGTCTTTCTACGTGATTGAGATCATGCATTTGAACAATGCTGTTGAAGGCAGCTTGGTGAGTTGCTATTGTTCCTCTTGAGACATGGTGCTCACTGCTGCCACTGTTTGTCACTGGTGGGGAGGAAATGAATGTTTAAGTAACCTATTGCTATCTGCTTCTGCTGTATTCTGAGTACATAGGAGGCTAAAGGACATTTCTTCTCCTTATTGAATCATGTCCGAAAACCTTGAGCCCACTGTCTCCCATAATGTGCCATTATTTAATGTTTCCCAGTGTTAGCGCGAGTGGGCGAAACGACCACTACGGACTCTGGGTGAAGTTCAATAACGGCACAGCTTTATTTTCTTTTACGTCGACGGAGAAGCACAGTCAGGACGTACAATCGGACTGTCCCGAAAGCACTCTGCCCGTCCCTCGCAGCAGGCTATAGTTATACCTGAACTTCGGTGCAGTGTGCGATTCAAATCTAATACTTTATTTACAGTATTCGACCTTAGCCATCCTGTCTTGATGTTTCCAAGTGTTGAGGAAATTGTTTTAAGTGTGTGTTAATTGTTTTGTCTGATTGGTTATTAATAATCTAGAATCTCTGGGGTTTGAACCATAGGTGTGTCATTGATCTCAAAAGAGGTTTTGAGGGGCCAGGAATGCTTCCTTAGCTATGCTAATTTTAGGTGTCTCCATGGGTTGTTTGACTGTTTTAAAAGTGCTGATTTTGATGGTGTGGAGATTTAGTTGCTGCAGGTGCCATCCTGTCCGGCTTCCCTTATGTGCTAGCCCTCATTTGCATTCTAAAAGCATGCTCTTGCCTACTGATTGGTGTCTGTTACTTTGTGATTTTTAGTGGGGAGACTCTGAGTGTAACTTCAGTCTGTTTCCATTTTGTGTGCCCAATTTCACAAAATTTGTTGTCCGATAACACCAGCATATTTTCCATCATGCCTATACATTCAATGCATCTTCCCGATGAGGTTAGCTTTAAGTCATCTGTGCTCCGATGAAGGGTCATCCAGACTCGAATCATTGACTCTATTCTCTTTCCACAGCTGCACTCAGGCCTGCTGAGATTTTCCAGTATTTTCTGCTTTTGTTTCAGATTCCAGCATCCACAGTATTTTGCTTTTAGCTTTAAGTCATTGAATGCACGAAGCATTCGGAATAAAGTGGATGAGCTGGTGGCGCAGATCGACACAAATGGATATAATCTGGTGGCCATTACAGAGACGTGGCTGCAAGGTGACAGGGACTGGGAGCTGAATGTCCAGGGAGTATCAAGTGTTTAGGAAGGATAGGCGGGAGGGAAAAGCGGGGGGCGTAGCTCTGCTGATTAAGGATAGCATCAGGGTGGTACCAAGGGATGATATTGGAGCCAAGGAGCAGAAAGTGGAATCGTTGTGGGTAGAGATTAGAAACAGCAAAGGGAGGAAGATGCTGGTGGGTGTCGTCTATAGGCCCCCGAATAATGATCTGGAGGTGGGGCGGGCTGTTAACGCGCAAATAAGTGCGGCGTGCAGGAATGGGACAGCCGTAATTATGGGGGATTTCAATCTGCATATTGATTGGTCGACCCATGTTGGACGCGGTGGGCTCGAGGAGGAGTTCTTGGAATGCTGCCGGGATAGTTTCCTTGAACAGTGTGTGTTGGAGCCGACGAGGGAGTGAGCCATTTTGGATCTGGTGTTATGTAATGAGGCGGGTAGAATCAGGGACCTTGCGGTGAAGGATCCTCTTGGGGAGAGTGATCATTGTATGGTGGAGTTTCTGGTGCAGATGGAGGAGGACAAAGTGGGTTCCCGGACGCGTGTCCTTTGTTTGAACAGAGGGGAGAATGGTAGGATGAGAGAGGAATTGGCGAATGTGGACTGGGGGAGCGCGTTGGAAGGTAGGTCTGCTGAGGAGCAGTGGAGGATTTTTAGGGAGATCTTCCTTGGTGCTCAGCAGAAATTTATTCCGATGGTCAAAAAGGACCGTAGGAGGAGAGGTAATAAGCCGTGGATAACGAAGGAGGTGAAGGAAAGTGTTAAATTAAAAGCGGAGGCATTTAGAGTAGCTAAGAGTAGTGGGCGAGAAAAGGATTGGGAGAGGTTTAAATGTCAACAAAGATTGACAAAGAAATTGATAAAGAAAGGTAGGATAAACTATGAAGCTGGGCTAGCGCTTAATATAAAAAAGGATAGCAAGAGCTTTTATAAGTATATAAAAAGGAAGAGGCTGGCTAGGGTGAACGTTGGACCCTTAGAGGATGAGAAGGGGGACTTAGTGGTAGGGGATGGGGAAATGGCTGAGGTCTTGAGTAACTTTTTTGTTTCGGTCTTCACTGAGGAGGACGTGAATAATTTGCCGGGTGTTAGCGATGGAAAGGTGGTAGGACTGGAGGGTCTCAATGACATTACTGTTACTAGAGAGGCGGTGCTCGACAGACTGGAGGGGCTGATTGTGGACAAGTCCCCAGGACCGGATGGAATGCATCCGAGGGTTCTGAAAGAAATGGCGGAGGTGATGGTGGATGCCTTGGTGGTTATTTTCCAGACGTCGCTGGATTCCGGGGAAGTGCCGGAAGATTGGAAAGCGGCTAATGTTACGCCGTTGTTTAAGAAGGGTGCCAGGCAAAATGCGGGGAATTATAGGCCGGTTAGTTTAACGTCTGTTGTAGGTAAAATGTTAGAATCCGTCATCAAGGAGGAAATAGCGAGGCATCTTGAGGGGAATTGCTTGATAGAGCAGACGCAGCACGGTTTCGTTAAGGGGAAGTCGTGTCTGACAAATTTACTGGAGTTCTATGAGGATGTGTCTAGGGCGGTGGATAGAGGAGAGCCGGTGGATGTGGTCTTTCTTGATTTTCAGAAGGCGTTTGACAAGGTACCTCACAAGAGGTTATTGCAGAAGGTCAGGGGACATGGAGTTGGGGGTAGGGTGTTACCGTGGATAGAGGATTGGTTGTCAAATAGGAGGCAGAGAGTGGGGGTCAATGGGTGCTATTCGGATTGGCGGTTGGTGACTAGTGGAGTGCCTCAGGGGTTGGTGCTGGGGCCTCAGCTATTTACCATTTATATAGATGATCTGGAGGAGGGAACCGAGTGTATGGTGTCGAAATTTGCTGATGACACCAAGATTGGTGGAACGGCAAATCACGCGGAGGGTGTGGAGAGTCTGCAGAAGGATCTAGATAGGCTGGGCAAATGGGCCAGGAACTGGCAAATGGAATTTAATGTTGGCAAGTGCGAGGTGGTCCACTTTGGTAGGAATAATGGTAGGAAGGATTATTACTTACGTGGAGAAAAACTGCAGCAGGCGATGGTGCAGAGGGACCTCGGGGTCCTTGTGCATGAGTCGCAAAAACCCAGCTTGCAGGTGCAGCAGGTGGTCAGGAAGGCGAATGGGATGCTGGCCTTCATAGCGAGGGGGATTGAATATAAAAGTAGGGAGGTCTTGCTGTGGCTGTATAGGGCATTGGTGAGGCCGCAGCTGGAGTACTGTGTGCAGTTTTGGGCGCCGTACTTACGCAAGGATATTTTGGCCTTGGAGGGAGTGCAGAGGAGATTTACTAGGCTGATGCCGGAGTTGAGGGGGTTGAGCTATGAGGAGAGGCTGAATAAACTAGGCTTGTACTCGTTAGAGTTTAGAAGAATGAGGGGAGATCTCATTGAGACATATAAGATGATGAATGGGCTGGATAGGATAGAGGTGGAGAGACTCTTCCCGCTCAGAAAGGACAGTAGGACTAGGGGGCACAGCCTCAAGATAAACGGGGGGCAGTTTAGAACGGAGTTAAGGAAGAACTTCTTCACTCAAAGGGTGGTGAATCTCTGGAATTCTCTGCCCGTTGAAGTGGTGGAGGCTACCTCGCTAAATATTTTTAAGACGCGGGTTGATGGGTTTTTGATAAGAGAGGGGATTAAGGGTTATGGGGAGAGGGCGGGAATGTGGAACTGAGCCACAACAGATCAGCCATGATCTTATTGAATGGCGGGGCAGGCTCGAAGGGCCAGATGGCCTACTCCTGCTCCTATTTCTTATGTTCTTATGTCATTGATGGTGTTGCTCCTCTGTTGGTTCTTTTCTCTTTTGCTGTTTATTTCTTTCTTTGTATGCATCAAACCCTTTAGCTGAGCATTAATGCTCAGCTCATGCTTTCTTCACACTTGAGTGAAATAAATAAGAACTTGCTGCCTAAAGGTCAAGAGGCATATTTGATAAAGCTGAATATAAAATTGTGCTGAATGATTGCTAATTGGTGTCCAGCAAAACCAATTGTTGAACATTCTATACTTAACAAGGACAAGGTAGAATGAAGCAGTTAAAAGTTGAAGGTTGAACATTCAGTTCTTCACTGCAGCATTGTATAAATATCATACTGTGACTAAATGTATTCTGCAGCACTGAAACAGAGTTTTGTTTCAAATTCATTTGATTTTTCATGTAAAAGTTGCAGAACTGTATTCCTGTGGTAGCTTGTAAATAGTTGGGTTAAATGTGTTGTTGTTAACAATCCTTCACATTGGCTGGAACTCTATCATTTCGCCCACCCAGAATCGGAATGGGCGAGGGTCTGACAACAGAAATCTCACAGCGAGGCTGTGAAATCCCACCCGATTTAATTATCTTTTGCATACTGCTGGAGCCTCGGACACAATGGTTTTAACATAGCAAACAGTTAATCATCCAGAAAATGAATTTGCTAAATGTCAGAGAATTCTCCTGTACTACTGAACAAATGTCAGGTTAAGTTTGCAAAGAGGTGTGAGCTCATAAGCAGCAGCTTTCATTAAAATTCAATGGCACATTATGATGTTTGATAGATGGAATGGAAACTTATGAAGGAAAGGAGGTAGCTGTGCAATCAATGCTGAAATATTCATATTTCTAATATTTATTTCCACCCCTCACAGTTCAAAGAAAAACCTTACTGTATCCTCTCTAGACTACAGAGTGAACATCACTTCAAAGCAGTCCAAAGAGATGTTGGAACTTGACCTCTATCTCAGTAACGCTGTGACCTCTAAGGACAGGATTGTTTCAGTATAAATATTATCTGCCCTACTCACATAATATCTTGACATTATCCACTAACACTTTATAACAATTATTTAAGGCGATGGAAGGTCTTGTGGTGCAATAGTCGTGTCCCTACTTCTGGGGCAGTCCCCTTCCCTTTCACATCTCACTTCAAGACTTGATGTTCACGGAAGGTGCATTCATAATATGGCCAAACAGGTTGATTTGGAAATTTTTCCCATACACATGATGACAGGAATAAAGAGTGGGAGAACTTCCTAGTTAGCCCTACCACAGAAGGCAATGGCAAATCACTGCAATAATTACTGTAATCGTGGACCAATCCAATGGAAGTCCATGTTTGCCAATGCCCCTCTTAAGGTTGGGCACTTGAAGGGGGAGGATTTGAGAATTAAATAACATTTGAAAGGATTGAAGTAATTTGGTTTTGTAATACTTGCTGTTTACTGAGTGGCATCTTTGAAAGGAATGGTGATATATTTCAAAGTTAGGATTGTGAGTGACTTGGAAGGGAACTTGCAGGTAATGATGTCCCAAACCTCTGTTGCTCTTAGCCTTCTGGGTGATAGAGGTCATGGGTTTAGAAGGTGTTGTCGAAGAAACTTTGGTGAATGCTGTTGTGCATCTTGTAGATGGTACACATTACTGCCACTGTGAGTTGATGATGGAAATGGTGAATTTTGAAGGTGCTGGATGTTGGGGGCAAGTGGGGCTGCTTTGTCCTATGTCCAGCTTCTTGAGCATTGTTGGAGCTGCACTCATCCGGACAAGTGGAGAATATTCCAAAACACTCCTGACTTCCATCTTGTCAATGGTGCTCAGACGTCTGCAAGAGAGAAGTCAGGTAAGTGTGCGTCATTATGCTTGGATGAGGCATCAGTGCAGTACTAAGGAAATGCTGCAATGTTAGAGGTACTGTCCTTAGAATGAGACGTTAAGTGGGATCTGGGTTTGATTCAGCCTTAAGTGGCAGACTGTGTGGCATTTGCATGTTCACCCTGTGTCTACGCAGGTTTCCTCTTGGTGCTTCAGTTTCCTCCCACAGTCCAGAGGTGTGTGGGTTAGGTTGGCCAAGATCAATTTGTGGGGTTACGGGGTAAGGGTGGGGGTTTGGGCTTAGGTAGAATGCTTTTTGGAGAGTCGGTGGGCCAAATGGCCGCTTCTGCACTGTAGAGATTCTATGATCTGACAGAATTGATTTCTACTCATGTGAACATACAAAATTAGCAGGAATGAAATGACACCAGGTTCATCAAATATGTCTCACACCAAGATTGCTGATGCATCCCAGTTAACACTCTTTTCTCCTTGCCCCTCACTACCCATCTCCCTCCTCCACTTATGTAATCTCCCAGGAGAGGCAAAAGATGAGAGGGCTAATAAGGGAACAAGTGCTCTGAAAAGTTCCCGTTCTACGCCTTCAGGCAATCAGTTCTCTCCAGGAGATAACATGGAAGAAGTGTTGTCCACAAAGACATTTTGATATTATGTGATCTCTGCCTCAGTCAGGAACTGATCAAACTCTCCCTCAAAGACATGCAGAGATATATTTCCAAGTCAAGATGGTGTGTGGCTTAGAGGGGAACTGGCGATGTTCCCATAAATCTGTTGCCCATTTCCTTATAGGTGATAGAGCTCCAGGATTTGGAAGGTTCTGTCTAAGGAGCCTTGATAAGTTTCTGCAGTGCATCTTGTCGATGGCATACATCGTTGCCATTGTGCCTTAGTGGTGGAGGGAGTGAATGTAGAAGATGATAGATGGTGAGCCAGTCAAGCGGACTGCGTTGTCCTGGATGGTGTTAAGCTTCTTGAATGTTGTTGGAGCTGCACTCATCCAGGGAAGTCACCAGTATTCTATCACACTCCTGACTTGTGCCTTTTAGATGGTGGATGAACTTTGGAAAGGGAGGTGAGTTACTTGCTCACAATTCCTAGCCTCTAATCTGCTTCTGTAGAAGTCTCAAAACACCAGGTTAAAGTCCAACAGATTTATTTATCACCTGACGAAGGGGTAAACTCCGAAAGCTAGTGGTGTTTACTACCAAATAAACCTGTTGGACTTTACCTGGTGTTGTGAGACTTCTTACTGTGTTTACCCCAGTCCAACACTGGCATCTCCACATCATGACTGCTTCTGTAGCCACAGTACTTATATATGATTGGCCCAGTTTAGTTTTTGGTCAGTGGCCCGAGGATGTTGATAGTGTATATAGCAATGGTAATGAATGTCAAGAGAACATGACTGGAGATGGCCGTTTCCTGGACTAGTGTGGCATGAATGTTACTTGTCACTTATCAATCCAAGCTTGGATATTATCCAGGTCTTGCTACATTTGGACATGGACTGCTTCAGTATTTGAGGAGTTGTGAATGGTGCTGAACATTACATAATCATCAGCGAGCATCCCCACATCTGACCTTTTTAATTGTTCATGGGGTATGGGCATTGCTCATCCATAACTGCTATTGAGTAGGATGTGGCGCGTTGCCTTCTTGAATCACAGTAGTCCATTTTGTAGGAACACTCACATTGTTAGGGAGGGAGTTCCAGGATTTTGACCTAGTCACTGTGAAAAAATGGTGATTGATGAAGTAGCTAAAAATGCTTGGGCCCAGGATATCACTCTGAGTAACTCCTGCAATGATGTCCCAGGACTGAAATGATTGACCTCCAACAACCACAATCACCTTCCTTTGTGATAGCTATGATTCCAATCACAGAGTTTTTCCCCTTATTCCCATTGACTCCAATTTGCAAGGACTCCTTGAAACCACATTTTGTCAAATACTATGTTAATAACAAGAGTACACCTCTTACTCACTTCTTGATTTCAGCTCTTCTGTCCATTTTGGATGAAGGCTGCACTGAGGTCAAGAGTTGGGGAGCTGTAGCAGAACTCAAACTGAACATTAGTGAGCTGTATATTGAGGAATAAGTGCTATTTGATATTATTTGCTATTTGACAGTACCTTCCATCACTTTATTGATGATTGCAACTATATTGATGGGTTGATAATTGGCTGGTTGGAAGTGTTCTGACACATCTGGACAATTTCTCACATTGCTGGGTAAAGGCCAGTGTTGTAGTGATACTGGAATAGCTTGGTTATGAGTGTAGCTGGTTCTGGAGCACAAGGCATATTGTCACATCCGATGGTGGTAAATATCTTCAGCTTGCGAGGAAAAGTCATGTTCTTTGCTGGATCTAGTGGCTACATGTGAATACCCATTCCTAGTCATTAAGAGAGTGATAGCCACCCTTAATTACTTTGCCTCCAGATTCTTCCAGGTCAATACCAGAGACATATTCAGGTCCTCCCAGGTGGCTACACGTGAATCTGTTGGGCAGGCCACTGAAAGATTTTTTTTAAATGATGACAGTTTTGCCTTGTCACAATGAAAAAATGCTGAGATTAATATTTCTTGCTGGCTTCTCACTAGCCTAGGATATCATCAATTGCAAACATATGGCAATCCATGTGCACCCAGATCACCAGGAGTATTTGTAAATCACAAGGGATTACATTTGATTTTGTATGCACAACCGTTATAAACATTTTCTGGAGATTTGTGCCAGGTTCCCACCATGCAGCAGCCACAATACGTTCATCCTATGGCAGTCAAAGCTCCCAACCACATTTGATCTGTGTTAGTGGGGTTTTCCGATGAGGTGGCAAATATACTCAGGAAACGAATGTCATGGTATAAAGATAAAACTTAATTAAGAAACCAGTGATCAATGGGAGAAATTATATTGATGGCCCTGAATACAACATACCCAGACCACTTGAATAAGTTCTGATGTGATCAATAAGAAACAGGTTAGTTGTACATCTTCTTAATCTGATTCTCCTCCTTTCATTAGCTTTAAAGTAACTTAGTTTAATGTCCATACATCAAAAATATCTTTGTCAAGTATTTCAGCCAATTGCTCAGTACTTCCCAGCATAATTTCTCATTTGCCCATTACTAACTGAATGTCACACCCCTCTTGGCTAAAGTTACTTCCCCGTTGCCTAGATATGGTAAACACCACCATAAAGGTTAAAGTTGAGGTTCCCACCAGCTCACCATCAAGTTGAACCACTAGTGTTCCTGCATCCAGGATTATGCCTAATCTGAGTCTGGGCTGTGAACCAACTATTCAAAAAATTGCAAACTGTCTTCCCTTATAATTATGTTCCAGATATGAGCCTGTTAACTAACGATTTCCATACCTTTTGCTCTAAATTACTGAACTTTCCCATTATTTGGTACCTCGCATTGACCAAAATGTTAATCACAGTAAAATACTTTGAAATGCATTTAAAAATCAACTTATATTTCTTGCAATCAGAGTTACTTGTTTTAAATCTCTTTCTGCATTAGCATGTAAGTAAGTTATCATTCCTATCCCTACTAGTTAGCTCTGTCAGTGTCTGTATTTTGTCTGAAATAAGAGAAATCCAAAATAATCGCCTACAACCTGCAAGTAGGTTCAATGAGTGGCAAAGGAATACCCCACTAAAGCTGTGCCAATTACATCTGTGAGGAACCCATTAATGAAGCTCAGGAATGGTACAATGACAGCAATTGGATGAAACCAAAAGTTAGATATCAAATTGCACAAGAATAAGGATGAGCCTCAGCAGAGGATGGGTAGATGGGAATGCGAGGAAGTCATATATAAGGAAAATCAAGAATAGAAAATTCTGAGAAATTCAACAGGTCTGGCAGCATCTGCAGGGAGAGAGACAACAGAGTTAGTGTTTAGAGACCATTTGGTTCTTCATCAGAACTGAAGAGAGGGAGAAATGTTGCATTGAGACGATAACTGTATTGTATTTTTTTTAAAGAGGTTTAAGGTGGAGAAGAAAGATCACAGTCTGAAGTTGTTGAACTCAGGGTTGACCACTGAGGGCTGTAACCTGCTTAATCAGAAAATAAGATGCTGCTGTCAGTTTTGCGTTGGGCTTCGCTGGACTGGACTGCAGCAGTCAAGGACAGATATATATATGTAAAGGAATGGTGGGCGTCTCTTAAATGGTATGAGATGAAATATCCATTTGACATGGCATAGTAGGAGAGTGGATGTCATGAATAACTGGATGGAGAGGAATGTGAAATGAGTATCTTTAAATCAGAGTGAATGCATGATTTTAAAAAAATTCTTCATTCAAACTGTTAAATCCTTTGAATTCACTTCTTGAATCGATCCTTAAAATACCCCACTTGAAGTTTGGGATCAGCAGAATGATCACTGCCATGAAATCATTGCTAAATGCAGAAATACTATTAAAATTACCTGGCTGTGTTGAAATGCCATAAAACCTGCAGAAACTTTGATGTTCCACTGGACATGTACTACCTGCCCTCAAGCCCTTTATCCTCTCACCTTCCTCTCCACTTCCATTATGCCACAGAGATATTATCAAGGCCAATTTCTCAGTGCTCAATGAATGCACTGTACTTCAAAAATCCAACATTTTTCCCACCAAATTCTGCCTCTGAAAAAAAAAATTTTAGAAACTCATAAACACCAGCTCCAATATGTGTTAGGAAACAAGACGAAATAAAAGTTTGACAAAACTGGCGATTGTGAAAAGAGAGGGTGAGCTGTTTAAAGAAAATTAATCAAATGCAGAGCAGAATCACAAAACTAAACACAAGTCTTGAATTAAGAACTTGTTTCTTATCAGATCGCGCCGAAATAATTTCATATCAGCACAATCAATTAATACAAAAGAATGGATAGTTTTGGATAAATCGTATAAGCTATGATTCCTGTGGCGGGCGGGATGGAAAAATTCCGCCCTTGGTGTGGGGCTTAGACAGACCATAGACATACTCTGTTATCTGCTTAACGTATTTTTTTAGCACCACGTTGAAACAGGTTACCGAGTTGCCATCTAACTCTTCGGCATGATTCCAACGGTTGTAAGAATATTGGCACGGATTTTGCAGTCAGCAGGAATTGGACAGTGTTATCTGTTATTTTCTTGGGCTTGAACCCTGCAACATGCAGTTATTATTGAGCCAGAGTATTGCAGTGCCCTCCACAGGGGATCATGCACTTGTGTGAACAAGGCCAACAGTATCGTCGGCGTGATCTTATTATCCATTCATGCCATGCTTCCATTGCAACGAAGTCGGGGAATTTGGCCAAATCTCTGTTCACAGCAGCGGAATGGGAAGATCCCACCAGCATGAATGGCTGTACATTCCGGCCCGTGATTCCCCAATCAATCAGATTGAAGAATTGTTAATGAGGCACACAAAGATTGAACCAGGAAGTGCCAGTGAGAGTAAGTAATTCAGTGTCAAATCAGATAAAGAGAGAGAAAGAAATATGGGGTGAAGAAAGAGATAAAAGAGACAAAAAATACATTAAAAATATTTATATTACTTTAAAACTTCCAATTACAATTAAAATCTGAAAGAATGCTACCACACTTATCAGAATACATTTTCAGTGCCAGAGATGTTTGGAAGTAATTAAAACTTATCACATAATTTACTTATATTGGAATGGACAAGCCAAAATTTTTCAACAGTGGGCATCGAGAGCGTAATCTCCAAAATTCACACAGTTTCAGTGTTTTGCACAGTGAAGCTTCTGGAGGTGGAGGGTGACTTAGACAAAAACTTCCTGATTTCACCATTTAACTTTGCATACGAGTTTGGTGGAAGTTGTTGTTTATGTTACTCATCAATAAGAACGAATGCTGATAGCTTCACTGTTATTGTAGTACAAAATCTACATCATTAATTATCTCTTTCTGTTATTATTTTTGTTTAGTTGGGGAATTTCCACTAGCACAGGTGTTATTCAATGTTAGCAGTCATGTCCAGCTTTAGGGGACAGTGTTGTGAACTGCTGCACCACACGTTGGACAGGTGATCCTTGTTTTTTGCTTCATTTTCATCTTTTAGTTCAACTGAAATCTCCATGGCCTCACCTAGTTTTGTGTAATCTGCTGATAAAGTTTCAGGAATCTTTATTCAGCTGATATATTAATGTGAAATTAGATTAACCTGTGTAACAATGCCTTGATTCATTTAGGTAGATTTACTGTTCACCACATGTAGTGAGCAAATTGCATTAGCACAATTTTGCCTCCTCTGTGAGATATTAAGTGAAAGAGATGGATACATTTAATGTTTGATTTCTTGACTCATGTTCTCTCACATAGAAAATTGTCCACTTTTGTCTTTTGCAGATTGAATTGAATGGATGCCAAAGTTCATAAGAGTAGTCCCCAAGCATTCTGAATGGTTCTGTTCATTTATAAAAGAGTAACACTTAGTGTATGATTTTCAAATGTTAGATAATCGGAGAGTATCATGGGCAATCCTTTAATGATAGCAAGGAATCCGGACATTCTGATGGTCACCTGAAATGTGATTGTAGTGATGAGGCAGCTTGTCATTAGATATCCCAAAGAGTTGCTAATCTCGAGGTACTTCTGGATGTCCCCTGATGTCAGGAGTGAGAGAGTTGAATGTTGAGGTTTCTGTTGAAGCCGATAAAACACTGGATCTCATGTTCCTTATTTAAAACTAGATCAGGGAAGCTCTAGGTTTAGGTTTCAGCTTCAGACGTGCACCTGAGCCCCACATGTTTTTCAGTTCGAAAATCTAAATGTCACGTTCTGAATTCACATCTTAGCACAAGATCCTGTTTTAATTTAATTCACTCATGGTCCCTGCTGTTAATCTAAGGTTCTCTGGATAAAATATGTCATAAATGCGCTTTGTCAGAAATATATATGTAATTCTTCAGTGATTAAATCAATGTGCAAGGCTCTAATGGCTTAAAAAAGTCTTTTTTTTTCAAATTATCCAAAGAAGCTGTGGCTACAGTTTGTTTTGGACTGTTGCTGTAACAATAATTTCATTAATTTCAATAATTTCATCTTCCTGCTTCAGCAGACACTACAAGAGACAGTAGACACCAAAATCCTCTGAGGACGCCTTGTAATTCATTTTCTTCCAATTCACAGTAATTTGAGAAGTATTGTAAGTAATTAGCATACCCTTTCAAATTTATTAATTAATGTAACTAAATCCAGTGATTTCAAGGTTATTAAATGTTTTCTCTTCCACACGTCAAAACCGATTTTAATATACAATGCAATCAGATTTAATAAGATTGCGATTGTAAATGTTTCAATATTCGATGATTGAAACATGGATTATATGTTTCAGAAAGTTCGGCCCATCTGCTGCTGTAACTTCAGAGGTAATTTGGCGGAAACCCTGATGAAATTAGATAAATTACTGTTGCGAAAATTTCTTCAGTTATTGTGGACAGTTGGGAGACCCCCTGTAGAAACTTTGCCCCTTAGATTTTCCATTAATGGCATCACGATATAGGTAGAGAGCCAATGTGATTGTCATCACAGTGATCTATGTGATCCAGCACAGACCTCTGAAATTTTGCTTTTACATGTGACATCTTCTCCTCTTCTTGGGCAGTCCCTTGAAGTCAAAGATGACTTGTTTCCACATTAAAAATGTGTTCTTCATTGACAGAGAAGTCCAATGTGTGACCTATTATCTCTGTCACAGGTGGGGTGGATGGTTGTTGGAGGAATGGGTGAGTGGAGTGCCCGTGTTGCCACATGCTCCTTTCCTGTTGACGTTTGGCATCAGTTTGCTGTTGACGAAGAAACTTGAGGTGTTCAGCCCCTGATATAATGATATCTTGTGATGATGAAGTCTCAATGGAATTCCTAAAACATTAACTTCTGATGAGGAGTAGGAGCTCCTAATGGTATAGACCTTGCATTTCAGATGAGAAGCAGAAGTGGAAAGTTGGAATAGGATGGCAATCGGGCATGGAGACCACAGGAATAACTTGCATTCATTCGTAGTGATTCGGCAAGAGACAAACTTCGGACTGTCTGTTCATTCAAATGATATTGAAACACACTATTGAGCAGATTTGTGCCTCAGTAGGTGCCTTAGGTTTGAGCAATAGTAGCACCATTATGACTCCACTACTGTCCCTGTTGTTGCTTGGCACCTAGACCCACATTGCTACGACCCATGCTGTGATGGTTTAGTTTGAAATTCGGCCTCCTCAGCCCAGAGGTGATCAAGACCATTTACTCCACTGAAACACAAAACCCTTTTACCAGTTATGTGACAGCTTCTGGGTAGCAATGTTTAGGAGCACCGGGCCAGGTAACAGTGCCTAGAATGCAGACACTAAAGCACATGGGTGATGAGTTGACTCTTAACATTAAAGAAATTGGAGGAATCAAACTGAATGAACACAATGATTTATTTTTCAATGTCGTGAACAGCAACAGCCAGATTCCATTATGTGACTATTAAGGGGAACTTGTGAATCCCTCTTTCTAGGCTTTCAATACCTCTGTGAATAATTTTTGCAGTTTTTGAATAATAATCTAGTGAGAATGTGAAGGGTCATTTTGCTGCTTCAGGTGGCATACCAGGGGAACTTTGAGCTCTGCAAAAGTTGATGTAAAAGATTATGCAAAATTCAGAATTTGTAGGTGCTTTAAAGTTCTAGCATATTGAATGGTGGCCAATTGTTCATTTCAGAACTGATTAATCTCTACGCCATTTTGTTGATTCCCAGGCCACAGAAAATGTAGCGCTTCCCCAAATGAATTGATTCCTTTCAACGTTGATTAAGTCACCAGCAGTAGCAAGTTTGAATAAACCTCTATCAGGCTGAGAATGGTATTCTGGTATTGGCAGTCTTGACGATGGTAGAGAATATCTTAATTAGGTTATGTGAGTTTCCCAGTTAACTTGTACAGAGAAACCAGCCCTTTTGTCTTGATAGTAGTAGCAAATATTTCCTTGATGGAACCCGTGACTTGTCCTCCTGACATTGGTTATAACATATCGAGAGCTGCTCTTGCTCATTGTCAGACATTATGTTACTTATACAAAACACTGCTATGAAGGCAAGACTTCAAGAAAGTATTGTAATATGAATGGAGAATGGCAGGTAGTACACATATCTAATCGTAATGACAGGTTGGGGTCAGTAGTGCAATAATAGCACTGAATGCTCCAAGTGCATTGAATACTTGCACCCTATATAATTGGATTCAAAGGTCTGAGGCCTTTAACATAGTAAGAAGTCTCACAACACCAGGTTAAAGCCCAACAAGTTTATTTGGTAGTAAATGCCACAAGCTTTCGGGGTTTGCCCCTAGTGGCATTTACTACCAAATAAATCTGTTGGACTTTAAACTGGTGTTGTGAGACTTCTTACTGTGTTTACCTCAGTCCAACGCCAGCATCTCCACATCATGGCCTTTAACATACCTAGTGAGTTAATTACAGCTCAATGTAAACAGCCAGTATGAAAGTTATCAGTCATTGTACGTAAATTATGGACAAACCTTATTAGCATTTCCCAAAATCTCGCTGCAAAGTCAGTAATGGGGGAGAATTCACAGTGAAATTAAAGTTGCCAATGTCCCAGAGGACTATAGGCTGCTCTCCCCCTTCTTGAGAGAGAGAGAGCAGCCTGGTAATAATGATTTAACCTCAGGGACTCCACACCTCAGGCAAGGGGCAAGGTTGAAAATGCAGAGCCTTCAAGGATCAACCAGTACGGGAATTGAACCCGTGATATTGGCGATGCTCCACATCATGAACCAGCTGTCGAACCAACTGAGCTAAACTAGCCCCATCTTCTGAGAGGACACAGTAACAACTGATGAAGAACAATCCTTGCTTTTCCCTACACTGCTCACAATTTCTCTCTTCACCCATATTTTTTCCTCCTCTTTGTCACTTCGTTCTCCCATGAAGCCAACCAAGAATTCTTTGCTGTTCTCGAAACTCCTCAGTAATCCCAGCATATCATGAGTGATTTGTGAAGAACAATTAAAGAATATTCATATATGCTACTTTCGTATGATTGGATTGGGTTAGCTCCTCTGTGTGCAGGAATTTAATTTAATTTAGTTTGATTTATTATTGTCACATGTATTGGGATACAGTGAAAAATATTGTTTCTTGTGCGCTATACAGACAAAGCATACCATTCATAGAGTATATAGGGGAGAAGGAAAGGAGGTGGTGCAGAGTATATTGTTACAGTCATAGATCAAGGGGCTGAGAACACAGCCTTGTGGGGCAGCAGTGTTGAAGATAATCATGCAGGATGTGTCATTGCCTGTCCTTACTGATTGTGATCTGTGGGTTAGAAAGTCTAGGATCTAGACGCAAAGGGAGGAGCTGAGCCCAGGCCATGGGGTTTGGGGATGAGCTTTGCAGGGATAATGGTGTTGAAGGCTGAGCTGTATTCAATAAATAGGAGCCTGATATAAGCATCCAAGTTATCCAGGTGTTCCAGGGTTGTGTGTAGGGCCAGGGAAATGCCGTCTGCTGTGGACTTGTTGTGCTGATAGGTGTACTGTAGTTGACCCAGGCAACCTGCAAGACCAGAGCTGATACGTGCCATGACCAACCTTTTGAAGCACTTTCTAATGGTGGATGTTCAAACCACCAGGTGATAGTCACTAAGGCACGCTGCTTGGCTTTTCTTTGGTACAAGGATGATGGTCATCTTCTTGAAGCAGGTAAGGACCTCAGTTTGGTGTAAGGAGAGGTTAAAGATATCTGAGAATACCCCCACTTGAGCGTTGTTGACACCGAATGCATTGTATTCAACTGACTATTTCAGCCAGCTGGTAATCACTCACACCAGATGTTGGAAACAACATCTGCTAAATTTGTACATCCCAAACTCTTCACTCCTCAGGCTAATTTGCTCAGGAGCAGAGATAGATAGTTTCTTTACATATTATTTAGAATATCAGATAGCTGTAATATTTAGACCAAAAAGTTAGCACTTGAATATTGGTCTTAGCTTCAAAAAGGCAAAATGAAGGAGAACAGGCATTTTATATGATTTTAAAAGAATTGCCCAAGGTTAAAACCCTTCCAGTCTTTTACGTAGGTTCACAATTTTTAAAAATCAGATTATTTTCCAGAAAGCTAGTCTCCTGATTGAACCTGTCATTTCAAATACTTTCTTCACTGAAACATGGCATTTTAGTGCTCCAACACCGGTTTCTAATACCAAAAACTGATAATACCAGCGATGATGTGTTTAAATGCTGTAACTGAGTTGATCAGATATGTGCAGCTATTTTTATGTATTAGATAATTGCATGTTTATTTCAAGGATGTTCTCACATTTTAAGGGAGAAATCCCCACCTCCGTGGTGGGCAAATTATCATTATTAATTGTCATTTAGAAAGGAATGGGCAAGGGCAGTAAGCAAGCATCTCTTCAAAGAAGCTCAGGTCTGACTGACTTGTTGAGTTGATGACAAGAAGACTACTTCCAATGGAGTTCAATAGAGTTCAGTGCTCACACCCTTGGTTTTTATGGAGTAGGTCAATCATTAAGGCAGAATTTTCCCATAATTTGTCTTAGTATCAGGCTGTGATTGAAAACAGGCACGTATCTCTGCAAATTCCCTGCCACGCTTCCAGACCAGATTTTCAGCTACTTTAAGCAAACAAAATCTGAGGGCATGGTTTATACCATCACTCTGATTTGGCAAGGTGGAGCCCGATAGAGCCCGCAAGAATCTTGTTTCCCGAATCTTGTGGGATTTTTCACCCACGTTGCCGTTTATGCTCACGATGGACGCAGGTGTAAAATCCCACCCTTCATCTTGGGTATGGAGGCATGGTTAAGAAGTTTGCAAATGATATAAAAATTGGTTGTGCCCGATCATGTGGCCCTTAGGGGAATGCCATCTTAAAGGGGCCACACTACCACACTCCTTCTCCCTAACTCCTGAAATCACTTAAGAAACAAAAGGAAAACATCATTAATATGAGTACCAATTTTCAAAAAGAATTCAGGGAAATTCCTAAAGCAACCTGTCTTAAGTTTGGTCAATCCAGCGACTTCCAAACTCAAGCAGAATGTCTTAACTCTGAACAAGGTTCATCTGGAAATGAAAATCTGGTCAGGTCAAGATGAAAGGTAAACTCATGGCTGAGTCGTGCACCTCTTGCAACAAGGAGCATCTTCCTTGGGATGGGACTATAACCCTAGCCCCCAAGAACAGCACCCCAGCTTCACAGGTTATCTCCAACCTCCCTTGTGAGGCAGCTCTGATTTCTCATATTGCCACCCTTGCATGATCATTTTCATCATCTTCACAATATTGTGTCTGTTTCTGTCCAGATCACTGAGATCTCTATCATATGCAGTGCCAACACTATTTCTTGTGGAACTGGTGATGATGCCGCTGTCTGTGACAGGGGCAACCTGCTGAGCCCATCTGCATTTTATGTCTATGTCCCCGGGTGATGCTGAAAAGTATAATTGCACACAGCCAGTGAGAGAGCCACCTCTGTACTCTGAAGTGAATGGTTGCATTGACTTATCTTCTCTAAATAAACCCAGCAAATTCTGGAACTATTGTAAAATGCTGACCATAAATGTACTGATGATATTTTTTATGACTGCCAAACTTCCCTTCTCAATCTGGGAATATTTATTCCCTACATCTGACAAATTCCTTGAGCCAATGGTGATTGTTCATTCTGCCCCATTAGGCATGCAGTGGGATAAGATAGCTGCCCCTCCACATGGTGATGCATTGTGTTGTGAAGTTGAATTTGTAAAGATATAAAGAATGTTTATAAAAATTGAAAAGAATTAAAAAGAATTGCTGAACAGAAAGAAAACAGTGTGTGGCCTTTTTAAAAGCTGTTTCAGAGTTGTCTTGGTAAATGGCTCTGTAGGTTTCTGCATTTTGTTAGTCTATGAGTTTAAAGAAGACACTCAGTAAACAGCCTATGAATTTAATGAAAGCACTGAACTATTAAGAGCCAATCAGATTTGAATTTGATAGTGTTGACAGCATCAAACCAATTGTAGTGTAAGAAAAATGCAAGGTCATAGCAGGTATAAAGGCCAAGACAACAGCCTTTGAAAGAAAGAACATCTTGAAGGAACACCTCCAAAGGTCAGGGTAGTCAGCCAAAAAAGCCAGCATTCATCTCTAAAGCCAGTTTAAGTATCTCTTAAGAGAATTATTCAGCTACCTAACAGAAGGATGCCGAGGCAGAAGGACCTTACAGACAACGGAAAACTATCAAAGAATTCCAAAACTTTCAAATGCTATCAGACCTGGTAATGTCTATATTTTTTGAAGTGACTAAAATTCCGTTATTATTGTTTTGGTAATGAATGTTCCTTGTATTATTTGAACAGTATTTCAGTCAAAACATACATTAGTTAATATGTTATTTGCTTAGTTAAAGTTCCTGGTTATTTCAATAAAATAGCTTGTTAATTATTCACTTAAAGCAAGTGTCAGGCCTTTATATTAATGAATCTCTAACCATTAATTAAGAATAGATGACACCTTCCCAAACAATTGTAGCAGATTACGACACAAAGTAAAGGGGATTAACCTCTCTGTCATAACAATCACAAAATACCAGCAAAGTCTTGGTTGCATTATAGTGCACCAATAATGCCAATGGCTGCAGAGCCTGTTTGATTTCTGTGAATGCCTTTCTCAGGTCTTCTCTCCACCTCCAAAGTTGATGTTTCTTGGTCAAGTGGGGCTAAAGTGGTAGGTATATTTTGTAAAAACATACCATAATAGTCCACCATTCTGAGAAATGACTTTAATTCAGAGACGTTTATTGTCTGTGGAGCCCCTTTTAGAGCTTTTACTTTGTCTTCCAAGGGATACAACCCTTTTGCATCTACCCTAAAACCTGAATGGGTAACTTTGTTTGCTTAGAAAATACATTTCTCCTGGTTTAATCTAATGCCTGATTCATTAAAACATTTCAAAACTTCCTCCAAATTTGCCCTGTGTTCCTTATGTGTGGTTCCTGTAATAAAACATTGTTGAGATAAACCGTTTCATTTGGGATGCTTTGAAATAGACTTTCCATTGTGTGTTGGAAAATGGTACAGGCTGAGGCAGGCCTGAAGATTGATATAAACCCCTGTGAGTGTTGTTGGTTACCAACCTCTGAGTGTTTGTCCAATTCCAATTGCTGATAAGCATAACTGAGATTTAATTTGGTATATTTTAATCCTTCAGTTAGTTTTGCATCAAGGTCTTTTGAGCTCAACTTCAACTTTCTGATAAAGTGCTTAGGGCACTGGGCAAACCCTGAAAAATTGAGGTGCCACCTCCGAATTCAGATGTATATTAATTGCAGATCCTCCTCCAACACAGACTACATACCCTTGCACTCCATGGGCCCAGCTTCCCACCTCAATACTCCATAGAGTCTGTCCTGACCACATGGTCTTTAGGGAATGCCCCCTCTGAACAGTGTGGTGGCAAAGTGGTTAGCACTTCTGCCTCACAGTACCAGGAATCCGGGTTCGATTCCAGCCTTCCGTCATTGTCTGTGTGCATGTTCTCCCAGTGTCTGCATGGCTTTCCTCATGTGCTTCAGTTTCCTCCCACACTCCAAAACGTATGGGTTAGGTTGATTGGCCATGATAAATTGCCCCTTATCGTCATGGGGACGAGGAAGGCAAATATGTGAGGTCACAGGAATAGGACCTCAGCGGGATTGTTGTTGATGCAGGCTTGATGGGCCAAATGTCCTCCTTCTGCACTGTAGAGTCTATGATTAAAGGGCCACACTGTCACACTGACATTCTGCAGCTTTCAGAGGGCAAATCAGCTTTGCAGGCAGGAGAGAAAAGGTTAAATGTGTTTAATAGCTGGGAGCTGAGTGAAGACAACATCAGAAACATGCAGCACCCATTTCCAGCCAAATCAGCTGACTGCCAATACGAACTTCAAGAACTTGAGACAGAAATCAGGTAAGCCTGCCCACAATTTCCTAATATGACTGAAAAATGCAGCAAGGGAATGTAAATTTAATGACTCAGATGAAAGGCTGCTCGATCAGCTCATTTGGGGCTCTCCATACCCTGAAGTATAAAAAGAATTGATTGGAAAGTGTAAGTTCATAATGTCACAAGCTGTAAACACTGCTGGAGCACATGAAGCTGTGAACCAAGCACTCAAATGTACAGGGTGGAATTTTCTGAATGTAATGGGGAGAGGGGGGCACTGTCAGGTGCAAAGGCCTGATAATGGTAGTTGAATATATTCAAGTGGGGGTCCCAATGAGTCCAATTACATTGTTGGAAATAGGCAGGGTCAACCGCAATTGGAAATCCCACCAGAGTAAAATGCATTTTGAGACTCCCAAGGGCTTTCCCATCCTTGTGGCCAATCTTGCCCTCCCAAAAATTGGAGCGGAACATCCCCTTTTAGCTTCTGGTTAAGTCAAGAGAAAAGGCAGCTGGGTTGGTGCATTGAAAGAACAACAAATTGAAGACACATTCAGATGATTGAAGGAACCCTTGTGAAATGCTGAGATACAAAGGAAGAACCAAACCTTTCCTCATTATCACTCTGATCTCTAGGTTGACATAAAATCACCTGCAGAACTGTTGAAAGAAAGAAAATATTTTTAAAAACTCTGTCAAGAAAGTTGCTCCTGCTAAGTGATTAGGAGGAAATAAAACAATAGCTGACTGATGCAGAGGCCAACAATTCACCAAGCATGGTAAATCCTTGCCTGGACTGTGGAAAGGGGAAACTGTACATGTGTAGGATCCACCTGGAACCAGACAGATGTTGTAGGTGAAGCTGAGATACTAAGGCCATGTATCATTGAGACCAATTGATAAGCAAATGAGAAGGGAGTCCATATTCAACCTATGCCTGAATCAGAAAAGAAGAAAAGATCACCAATGATACCAGCAATAACACAAATCAGTCAGACAACATCAACAGTATCACCAACAAGTGGTCGAACACTAACACATCACCCACAAGTGACAAAACATTGGTGACATCAAGCAAGACTCCTACACTACCAGAAACAGCTCAAACAACATCACCTGTGGAGAATGTCAACTCACCACTGACAATGATGAATGTCAAATCTACAAAATGGAGGCAAACATTTTACCACTTCAGCGAAACCATAAATAATACTTTTAGGAAAGAAAATAAAAGACTCTTAAGGTGTTCAGATTATTGATGGGAGATCACACAACAAAAAGTCTGACAACACCAGGTTTTAGTCCAACCTATTTATTTGATAATATCAAATAAATAGGTTGGACTAAAACCTGGTGTTGTCAGACTTTTTACTGTGTTTACGCCAGTCCAACGCCGGCATACCCACATCAAGATCACACAACGCCAGGTTAATGTCCAACAGGTTTATTTGAAATCACAAACTTTTGGAGCACTTGTCCTTCATCAGGTGAAGTATTTATTATTAGATGATAGATAAAGCTGATTGTAAATCATCTTCAATTTAGAAAAAAAGTCATTAATGTATTAATTTAGAGATTTTCATTTCAGGAAAGAGGAATGTTATATTGTTAGATTATTTGAAAATAGGAACTAATTGTTAAGAGAGTGTACATCTGGTTTGCCACTTTTTACTGCTGCTCTGAATCCATGCAATGTTGTGTCAGTCTGTCAGTCTACCATCCACATGGAGAGCTGCAAGAAATATAATCAATGAAGCTCCAGCATTTTCAATCTGGAGTATGATTCTTTCAGCAGGGACTGAACCAGGTACTTGCTAATTTTAGTGGGGTATTGCAGGGAGGTTATGCTAGAATGATATAAAACACTAAAATGAAAAGTAAAATACTGCCAACAGTGGAAATCTGAAAAAAAAACAGGAAATGCTGGAAAATCTCAGCAGATCTGGCAGTGTCTATGAAGAGAGTATGTAGGACTCTTCTTCAGAACTCTGATGAAAAGTCAGATGGACTTGGATGAGCATTAATGGTCCGTTAATGGACCATTAATGGTGCAGAGCATGCACTGGTCCGTTGACTTCGGCTGGGATTTTCCAGCTTTGGAATGAGCATGGCTCTAAAATCCCACCCATGACTTCTTTCAGTGAAATACTTTTTTTAAAAAAAAAGTAAGATGGTCTTATGTTTTAGATCGCTCATGTTTCTTTTTCTGTCAAGAAAGATTATGGAATAAAGATTTGCTTCTATCCTTCAATATTTGGCCACTCTCTTTCTCTCTTTCTATGTTTCCCAAACTGTAGCCTCAAACCCAAAGATACACACACAGTCAATTGTCAACTGCTGCAGTTGGTAGTACAGTCACCTGGTGAACCTCGTTGCTGTATGGAACTAACTGTTGGGTTTAGACATGACAAACAGCTTAGTGTTTGAGAAGAGCATATGCATTTCATCCAAAACGCTTTGTGCTGTCCTTTTTATATATTTAACATATTTTTTATGATAGCTATATGTCGTATACAGTTTTTCCAATTACAATCCGACAGAGAATTTAATTTAAAAATGCGTGTTTTTCATAATTCAATTATTTAGAAATTGAAAGGTACATTAATTTGATGAAGGAGAACATTAACACATTTTAATGTGTAAAATAATTATACCTTGTAAAACTATAGTTAGAAATTTTAAAATTAATAAACTCTTACTAGTTTATGTGTACAGTTAGCATAATTAATATTTTTATGTATACTTGATAAATGATACAAATTGGCCCTTATTCTTTCAGGAAAAAGAATGCATGCAATTGTACAATTAAAAATATCTCTGATTCCAAGACAAAGTAAAGATTTTTACAGAGACCACATGTGATCTGAACATGGCAGGGAGAAAGTCGTTCATGTCGTGCTCATTCTAGCTGGGCATATTTACTTCAATTCCCAGGGTTAGGGTTAGGGTTAGAAAGCACTGTTTTCTGCTTTCACAGTTTTCTCCTTGAACAGTGCCACATAGTTTGTGACCCATGATGCCGCCCTGTAGATTTGTCATAATCTGAGTAACATTGCTTGAATTAGTGCCAAACAAATACAATTCTCTCAATGTCTTTTCCATATGCCTGAAATGTATTTCTCCAATTTTTGTGACAACAACAACTTGTGCTTATATTCACTTATAACATTGTACAATGCCCCAAGGCACTTCCCAGGAGTTTTATCAAGGAGACATTAGGGCAAATGACCAAAAGCTTTGTCAAAGAGTTCAGTTCTGTTAACTCTTTTACAGGAGGAAATAGTTTTAGGGAGGGAATTCAAGAGCTTCAAGCTTTTATAACTTAGAACTTCTGAAGGTGGAGTGGTTAGAATTGGAGGTGCCTAAGAGGTCAGAGTTTGAGGAGTGCAGATATCTTGGAGGGTTGTGAGACTGGACAAAATTACAGAGTAAGGGAGAGGTGAGGTCATGAATAGATTTGAAAGCATGGATGAGGAGATTAAAATTGAGGCTCAGTGTGGCTGCATGGAGTGAATGGAACTTGATTGAAGATATGAACAGCAGTATTTGGATAACTTGGTGAAAAGAGACTGGATGCAAATCATTTAAGCTGGTTCATTTCATAGACCACAAATTAACATGCAATGTGACTGTCAAAGCAAATTCTACTCCTTCAATTACATCTCACTACTTTTGTTCAAAACCTGACTGCCCCTGAACATATCAGTTTGTTTCTTTATTTTCTGTTAATTTTGACTGCAGGAAACCAGCGACCAGTTTCACTGACACATTTGCTGTGAAGGTCTTGGGGAGAAAGAGTAAGATTCAGCAAAATTCAATAAGAAACAGAATTGCTGTATGTACTCTTAGGATATGGATCCCTTTATTCCCTAGATGAGAAGTTCATTGAATGTTTGGGATAGTATCTTAGAACAGCAAGTTCTGGAGCCAACCAGAGATCAAGCTTTCCTAGACCTTAGATTTTGCAACAATTAAACAATGACCCCATAATGAGGGCACCCTTACGTAGCAGTGACCGCAATATAATTGAATGTTACATTGGGTTTGAGAGTAGAGGAGTGGGTCCAAGGCTATGGTTGTGGTCTTCCAGATCTTCACACCAGCAGGATGTTCTGCCACAAGTTTCCTGGTGGAATGCGACGGATTCAATGGGAAATCCCATTGATGATGACGGGACCAGAAAATCTCACCGCCAGGGTGGGGGGACGTTTCCTAAAATTGCAGAGTGCTAGATCAGGTGAAAAAAAGCCGTGTGAAACTCATTGAGATGTTCTTGTCTGACTTAAGGACACTGTGCAATCTCAAAGTGCTAGCGAGGATCACAATGCTAGCTGGAAGGGGTTGGACCTAAACACGCTGGCAATGCTCGTATTCTGAGATAGGGGCACCATTTTAAAAGGGCTCCTGGATCTCAATGCTCCCCCCACAGAGATTGGTGCAACTCCCCACAGAAATTGGGATGACCCCCTGCCCCCCCAACAGACTACGAAACCGCCCCCCCAGCAGACAAAGGAAACACCCCCCCCCCCCAAACCCCACATCCCATAGGGCAGCAGCCCCCTCAACTCAGTGCATATATAGGGGTTACTTGACCCCTCCGTCTCTACCACCAGCCTCAGGGTCTCTCCCCTCACTGACACCAACCCCTTCACATTCTCCAGCCTCACCCTTACCCCAATCTGTGCACATTGTCCCTCCCCCAACAATCATCCCCACCACATACACAAACGCAGACACGTAAGGAGAACTGCCTGGCCGAATCCCTCACCATCCAGGTTCTACACTCACCTCCATGCCCCAGAGTGGCCATCACCATTGGTTCAATTATTTGAAAACTAGTAGTAATCCACACCAGCATGATGTCACACTAGGTGGGTGAGAAGATAAGACATTATGGCATCAACGCCGTATATGTAAATATATTCAAAATCATGGAAATCAGGTTCAATTCCACCCATAAAAATAGATGGTATGAGGTTCTACAAATATTTACAAAAGAAACAAGTTAACAAAGCAAAAAGAATAAGCAGAACTTGTAACTTGCTGACAAACAGCAAGACCGCAATGAAAAGTCCTATGAAAAGCGAGTTTTGAGAATAGATAGGGAAAACAAGGAAATGGCTGATGAACTGAACATATATTTTGCATCAGACAATACAGGCAACATTCCAGAGGCAACTTTAAATCAGAAAATTGACTGGGAGGAACTCAAGGAAAGTATAATCATCAGAGAAATGGTACTGAGTAAATTGTTGAAGCTATGGGCTGCCAGATACCTGGGTCCTGATGGACTTCATCCTGCGGTCTTAAAAGAAATGGCCAATGAGATTGTCGATGCATTGATTTTAATTTCTAAAACATCATCTTGAAATCTAAGTACAGTACATCCACCAGTTCCCCTTTATCCATAGCCTGTTCCTTTCTCAAAGAACATCAGTAAGTTCTTTAAACATAATTTCCCTTCCACAAAACCATGCTGACTCTATCTGATTACTTCAAACATTTCCAAGTTCTCTGCTTCAGCTATTTTAATAATATCTTCAAACATTTCCCTGTGATAGAGATTAGACTAACTGGCCTATAGTTTCCTGCTTTCTGTCTCCCTCCTGTTTTTTTTAATATGGAATTACATTTACTATCTTCCAAAACAATGAGACCTTCCCCAAATCTAGGACGTTTTGGAAAATTAATGTGCGTGGGAACATCACCTGCAAGTTCCCCTCCAAAGTTCCCATCTAAATCACAAGTCCTGACCTGGAAAAATATTGCTGTTCCTTTACAGTTGGTGGGTCAATAATGTGCAACTCCAATACAAACAGCATCATGGACGTCTTTGCACCACATGAGCTGCAGTGCTTCAAAAGGTGGCATATCGCTACTTTCTCGAGGGCAGTAATGATTGGAAACAATAGTTGGCCTTGCCAAGTGATGGTCACCTCCCATTAAAGAATAATAAAACAAATAAGGTAACTAATCATATTGACAGATAGGCTCAATGGACCTTGTGCTCCTATTTCTTATCTTTCTATGTTTTCATGTAAGTGCTTGTAAAGGATGATTGACTCTAAGTTGCATAGCTGGGTCAAAGTATTACTCCACAGTGTTGACTAGAAATGTATTTACTATAGCAGTTCATAGCTGAAATCTTTTCTCCTCAGCATGTCCTCCCGAATCTTCTAAAGCCTGAGAATATAGGGTATTGCATCTGACTGAAAAACCCTTTTATTTCGATCATATTAATGACCATCATCATTGCTGAGGCAATTTCACCTTAACACAGTTTGATGGGTGTAATCTGTTACTTTGAGGAATTGCAACCAGGAAGCAAATAAAGGTACTTTGCCGTGTTTGTCCATGCCTGAAATTAAAGTTGTATGACTTTTTTCACATTTTCTGCATGCATTAAGGGTTAACTATCTGTAAAATATAGACAGTGGTCACAGTGATACAATTGTGTTGAGTAATGAATGCCTTGGAAACTTCTGTTGCTGATTGAAGTTACTATTTGTTAGGCCACTGTACTTGCTGGAATAAATCTGCCATAATTTTAGGGCCCTTCTACTGTACTTGCAGAGACTGGAACTAGTGTAACACACCTCAGGCTGTTTTTACCAGAAATGTTAAATACAATCTGCAACGTAAGTGGGGTGGCAAGGTGGCACAGTGGTTGACACTACTGCCTCACAGTGCCGCGGATCCGGCTTCGATTCCAGCCTCGGGTGATTGTGTGGAGTTTGCACATTCTCCCCATGTCTGTATAGGTTTCCTTCGGGTGCTCTGGTTTCCTCCCACAGCCCAAAAGTATGTGGATTATGTTGATTGGCCATGTTAAATTACCTTAGTGTTGGGTGATAGGCAGGATAAATACTTGGGGTATAGGACCTGGAGGGATTGTTGTTGGTGCAGGCTTGATGGGCCAAATGGCCTCTTTCTGCACTGTAAACGTTCTATGATTCTAAGTAGAGTGAGGCATCCCAGTTAACCAAATAGATACCTATTTCACAATGTGTACTGCCACATTTGAATTTTTACTGTGATACATTTGCAAATGTTATTAGTAAGGTCTATTTTTGGGGAAAAAAACTGCTTATTATGCCACAAAATCTTTTTGAATACAAGTCATTAAAAGTCTAAAACATATGCCTTTAATATGTCATTTCAATTGTCAGTGACTATATCATATGCTTTGTAGATGTTTATGTTCAGGTTTAGCTACTCTAAATTGGGACAAGTCACTGGGCAATTTTTCATTGGGTGGCTGGATCAGGTACGACTTATGGAAGTGATGAGTCTGAGAATGAAAATTGCTGTAAGAATTGCCAGTGGCCTCCCGGGTGTACCTAATTATCAGGTATTCAGTGATAAAGTACTTATTATATTAACTGCATTAATCTCTGTTGCAGAGCAGGTTGCATGTCAGAGAAACTTATTTCAATATTTTCATTTGTATTGTCCAGTTACAACCATATGCTTTTCTATTGAAGAAACCGTTTGTATTAATTTCTTATTGGTTAACTATTGTAATCACTGCTCAGTCCATAAACTTTGAAATGGCTAAATTTATTGGTGAGATCTCTTCATCAAAAGCAGACGAATCTATATTTAAAGGAGTGCTATATTGGTATGTCGAGCTGTCTTTGATCCCAAGATGATTAATCATACACAGTCATCAATCTCAGCTTGACTGTTGAGAGATGGTGAGGGAACCCTTGTGGCTTTTATACAGCTCTCTTGATAGAGAAATATAATATACATTTTATCTTCTGCATATCAATGAAATAAATGCTAGTATCAGCATCTTCTTACAACATAATGAGGAGTGCCCTGGTTGATTTTTTTTATGATGTGGAGATGCCAGCATTGGACTGGAGTAAACACAGTAAGAAGTCTCACAGCACCAGGTTAAAGTCCAACAGGTTTATTTGGTAGCACAAGCCACACACCTTCGGGGCTCTGCCCCTTTGTCAGGTGAGTGGAGAGTTCTGATCACAGAGTTCCGCTCATATAAAGGCACACACAGATAACAGAATACTGATTAGAATACAAGTCTTTACAGCTAGTCCGGTAATCAAATCTTAAAGATGCAGACAGTGTGAGTGGAGATAGCATTCAGCATAGGTTAAAAAGATGTGTATTGTCTCCAGACAGGGCAGTAAGTGAGATTTTGCAAGCCCAGGCAAGTCAAAGGGATTATAGATAGTGTGACATGAACCCAAGATCCCAGTTGAGGCCGTCCTCATGAGTGCGGGACTTGACTATCAGGATGGCCTCAACTGAGATCTTGGGTTCATGTCAAACTATCTGTAACCCCTGTGACTTGCCTGGGCTTGCTACACCTCACTTATTGCCCTGTCAGGAGACAATACACATCTCTTTAACCTATGCTAAATGCTATCTTCATTTAAATTATCTGCATCTTTAAGATTTGATTAGCTGACAAGCTATAAGGACTCGCATTCTAATCAATATTCTGTAAACTGTGTGTGCCTTTATATGATCAGAACTCTGTCATCAAAACTCTCCACTGACCTGATGAAGGGGCAGAGCCCCGAAAGCTTGTGGTGTTTACTACCAAATAAACCTGTTGGACTTTAACCTGGTGTTGTGAGACTTCTATTGATTTTTTTGCTGTCAGTGATATGAGTGAAGTGAATTCAGATACAGTCAAAGCTGAAGTACTCTAACTCAATAATATGCCTCAATGGAGTTTTGAAACTGTCTTCCCTTCAATTATAAGCAATGGAAGCTTTAATCTGACTTTCCTTTTGTTTGCTGAAGCTTATGTTGTGTTGACATTTCTGGTAAAATTTAACATTGATAACTTATAGCCAAGACCTTAGCAGTTCGATGGTGGCACAAATCTGACTGTCAGTATTTACATATTTATAGTCACAATCAGGTGAGGAGGAATGAACTGGCTTCTCTCTATTCAGCCTCCTTGTTGGTCATAACCTATTTTCCTCATAGTTATCTTTTTCAGATCCAAATGCATTATTTTACTATTTATGCAGTGAACAGTAAGGAGCCAATCATGAGCTTTGCTTGAGTCAAAAGAAGCAAGCTTATTAGCTACCAAACACAATGAAAGACAAATGTTAAATGCACATGCGCGCACACGTACGCGCGCACACATACATGCACAGACACACGCACACACACGCACAGACATACACACGTATTCACATGTGTGCACACATACACAGACATAAACACATACACACACACACACACACACGCACAGACATACACATACGCACACGCACAGACACACATGCACACAGACACGTGCACAGACACATGAACAGACACACACATATACATGCACACAGTTGCACAGACACACACATGCGCACACACACGCACAGACATACACACGCACAGACATACACACGCACAGACATACACACGCACAGACATACGCACACGCACACAGACATACGCGCCCACGCAGACACGCACACACGCCCACACAGACACGCACACACTGACATGCACACACACGCACACACAGACACACACACGCACTGACATGCACACACACACGCACTGACATGCACACACACGCACACACAGACACACACACGCACTGACATGCACACACACACGCACTGACATGCACACACACGCACACTTGCACGCACACTCACGCACGCTCACAGACACACACACGCACGCATGCACGTGCACAATCAAACATACACATATCAGAAGTAAGGGAAGTTAAGAATTTGAATAAATATCTGGTTAGTTTGTTTGCTTGTCTTTGAGATGCGGATGTTTGAATGTTGTGACCATTAGTTACCTGACTCCTTGGATGAGATCTTTTGTCAAAAATGTTGCAATTCCTCGGAGATCTTGGTTGGTAGATTTTGATCTCATTTTGGCTGATTTATTTAACTTTCTTGACTCTTATTCCAGGAGAGAAGCTTCTGCAGGCTCTGCTACTTCTGCCTAGCAAATCCAGTTCTTGAAGCTGTGCTGTAGATGTATATTCCAAAGGAATTTAATTACCAGTCTTAAGTCATAGGGGGAAGGGGGTCCTGATTGCTTTTTTCACCTCCACCCCAGAAGGTGGCCTCACAATTTAAACCAATTTATTCTGTCTCATTGCAAATTCCTAATTTCAGTTAAAGGTTTTCTTAGGAAGCAATTTTCAAAACATAAAGGACTGTAATTTCATGACAGTATGTATCTTGGACCATTATGTGCCAAACTCTTTGGATACTGGGACCTGAATACATTGACAGCTAAGGACAGAGAGGGCCTGATTGTAACTCTGTAATTGGGTGAAATTTTAGAGTTTGAATTTCTCTGACCAAACACCAATATGCTTTTCACTAAACTTTGGATAGATGTTCTCTTGACGAAGAGCGGCTTGGATAACTATATTTCCAGTGACGGCTAAAAATTAGACATATTGGATCTCAGTCCAAATTATAAATAGCTCAGAGACATATCTAGGAAACATCTGTGCAAAATGTCACAAACTTGAAAAGTCATCATGCAAAATGAATGTTTAATCACCATATTATTGTGAACGTAATTGTGTTGCTTAAAAATCTTCATAAATAGATGCACCCATTTGTGAAGTTATTTTTAGCTTTCGACAATTAATGCGATTGAACAAAAAAATTGTCGGAAGGTTAAAAATAAAGCTACATGTCATTTATTTGTCGGTGTTTAGCTGCGAGTCCAAACTGGAGCAAATCAGTACATGTCTTAATTCATTTATTTAGGTTATTAATTAGGAAAGGTTTCAGTGTTTCATTTTAAAATAACCATCAACATTTCACCATCGATTCACTTTTTCTAAATCCTTTTCAGTAGAATTCATCTGATCTAATTTTCAGAATCCAACCATTGAATTACAAAGGCATCAACTAAGAAGGAATGTTAGTCTGATGCCGTGATGGCAAATTCAACCATTAATGAAAATATTAACAATCAGTATCTGTACACATCTTTTAATTTATCGGGTACAAATCATTTCCAGGGAGCATGAAGTGGGCACCAGGGAATGTAATGCTTCGTACAATTCAGCTTGTTTGGTGCAACAAAGGAAATTTTTTTTTTAAATGCTCACGGAAAGAATGAAAAATGTACCTGCCCCTGAAGAACACAACACATCATTATCAGCAGACTATTCTGGCAGAATGGCAGGTTTTATTAGTGCTGTGTATTCCTAACAAGAACCCACAGAGGTAGGTAATAATTGGTACACCATCTATCCAGGGAGTCAGCCCAGTAACCTTGGCAGCTGTAAGCTTCCCAGATAATAAAGCATAATTGTCCCAGAAAAGGTTAGAGAAGTGGATTTGCCTTTAAAGCATATGGTGCATCATATGTTTTTTGAAGAAGCTGGTAGAAGATTTTATAACAAGAGTCTTTTATTAATAGGCATGACTTATCACCACTTAAGGTGCCTCTGATGTCTGGGGTGAGACTTCTCACAGTGCTTTGGAGGTGAGCTTCCAAAATCTGAGAGCACAGTCAGGGGGCTCTTGAAAACATTAGTGAGGGAGAATATGGAAACATTGGAAGAGAGCTGGGATCTGGAATTATTGCAACCTGAGGGAATTTGGGAGTAAGTTTTCAAGGTTTGTGAGTCCAAACTGGAGCAAGCTACTTTTAGTCTTAATTAATTTACTTGGGTTATTTCTGGAATTGGGACTATTGGTTAAACACTGAAACATTTTGTGAGCATTGGAAAGGGTTTGCATGACCTTGGAGTTGTGGGAGGGGAGGTTCTTGCTGTTCAATATGATTCAGGATCAGCATTGGGCTTTGTTTGACAGAACTGGAGGAGCAATGAGAAGCATCTTATGTGAGAAAGAACTTTAGGAATGATACCACAACTGCCTTAAAACAGGAATAGGCCATTCAACCCCATGAACACACTGCTAGATGAGGGTTTATTCACATCTCGAATCCATAATGAATTCCTCATTTATATTCCTGCTATATACCAGAAGTGCATGCTATCAGTTTGCTTGTGCATTTTAAATTTAAAATTTAAATGCTGAAAGTTCATTGCGTAAACATTTGTCCGTGATTTTCTGTCAACAAACGTGTTAAGCCTCAGAAGTAATTCAGCAGAGTTTTTTTCAAAATAAACACTTAAAGCAATGTTCAGCTTCAGAATTACTTTCTCTCCGAGTTCTTTTTGTTCTGCGATGTTATGCTATTTAAACTGTACTAAATACAAAAATAATCTTTCAGGTAGTTCAAGCAGCTGTTTGGAAAGGCTTTCCAGGTCTTCGCTATTTTTCATCACACACTCAGGCTTTGTTTTACAACTAGATTTAACTCAGATACAAATAGGCTAACTCAGTCTTCAATTGTAAATGGAACAGCTTTCACATCCTAAAGCTGCCCCACTCCCTCACCCCAGGGACCTCTGGAATATCTGCAAGCCCTTCTTGTCAGCTTGCTGAGCTCTTTGTTGTTTGGAGGTGATTTCTTGCTGTCCTGCACCCCGTATTCATTAACCCCAGGAACGTGACTGCAATGTATTCATACACTGAGACTGCAAAATGAACAACAACACAATAAACACTTACTGAACTGGCCATGTTTGGTGTTTGTGCCATTCAATATGTAACAACATCTGATGACAAAGATAGAATCAGAGTCCATCAAATCAGCGGAAAATGGCAGCAGAAACGGCAGTGAACAGGACCAGATAGTTCCTGGTGACCTGACCCTCTGATGGCAGAGATTGCAGAAGGATTGTGCAGAGCCTTAGTGTTCCTGCCATCACACATCCACATTCCCACAAAGCAGTCAGAGCAGATTAGACCTTGTCACTAATCCCTGTGGAACTGGAATCCAACAAAAAGATTACAGAGGAAAGGGAAAATAGTATGTTCGATTGACTTCTGGCATTGTTACCATGTCAGACAAATTCTGGTACTGTCTCCTCAGTTGAATGGGCTACCACATGATCCTAATGTGTATCGGATTAAATTCTCATCCAGCTAAAAGGACATTTCAATCACCAACTGGACTGGTTTGGGATGAATTTGCTCTGTTTGACTGACTTGTTGAGCATGTGTACAAACACACATGTTGAAACTTGTCTGCATTGCTCGCACATACAATACATATGCATGAAGCCTTGTATCACTGTTAGTACAGTTGTAATTCAGTATTTGCTGTGTTACTATTGAATTTAGAAATCAGACAATGCGGCTCTGCCCACTGGATATATCTGAAGGCTTAGAACATATGAAAGATAGAGAGCCATTCAGTTTGTATATTTAAAGAATTGACATACCTTTAATGGCCATTGACATATTGGAACAAGAGAGTGGAAATGAAGAAGCTAAAAACTAGAAAGCAATTTTGCTGTTGGAAATTGACCTAGAAGTACTTGAACACACGAACAAATCATTTTACTCACAACAAGGCAATGAAGAATTTCAAATTTAATTCACTTTAGGTGGTGAAAAGTTATAAGTTTAGAACTAGATGTGAGAAAGGTAGAGAAACACAATCAGTGGGTATATTCTGGTACCGAAGAATTTAGCACTACCTTTCAATTTTGGCACATTCTTATACTGTGCATTATGTGTCAGATTTGTTTGTCAATTGGTGATGGAAGAATCCAATCAATGTTCCTAAACTTACACAAATATCAGAATGTTACTACCTCACCTGCCCGAGGCTTGTAAGATCCCAGCTAAAACCAATGGGAAATGCCGCTGTGGGAGCCTCGCCCATTCTAATTCCAGCCAATATCTGGCATTTGAGCTAAACTGTAAGATGGCTGTTTTCATGAAGAAGGCATTAAAGAATGCCCGGGAATTTTTCCCATGCAAGTGACTAATACAACTTGTTGTATATTTTATATTTCAGATCTATGCAGTGATTAGACTAGTTTCTATGTGTGTGAGAATTTTGTTTACAGTGCTTTAAAGTAGCTCTGCAGTTACAAACTGTCTGTAGGCATGCTGACAGCTCAGGCTCTCAGGATTTTCAGATTTTCTGTGATGTCTGTTTACTTCTCCAAGTCAGCACTCAACCAACCTAGCACAGTTAAGCATAGATCAGTTAGCAGACTCACATAAACACAGAATAGTTGAACACTGCACAGCTTCTGTCCACAACAGGAAACTTATGCCAACCCTAAATAAGGAAGGACCAGTCAGAAGATTGTTGGTGATAGCTGTTACATAAAGTGCTATCCTTGTAACAGTAACTGTACAGCATTGCCATATATCATAAGAACTAGGAGCAGGAGTAGGCCATCTGACCCCTTGAGTCTGCTCCGCCATTCAATAAGATCATGGTTGATCTTTTCGTTGGCTCAGCTCCTCTCACCTGTCTGCTTAACATAATCCTTAATTCCTTTACTGTTCAAAAATTTATCTATCCTTGCCTTAAAAACATTCAATGAGGTGGCCTCAACTGTTTCGCTGGGCAGGGAGTTCCGCAGAAATACAACCCTTTGTGTGAAGAAGTTCCTCCTCAACTCAGTCCTAAAGCTGCTTCCCCTTATTTTGAGGCCATGCCCCCTGCTTTTAGTTTCATCCGCCAGTGGAAACAACTTCCCTGCTTCTATCTTATCTATTCCCTTCATAATCTTATATGTTTCTATAAGATCTCCCCTCATTCTTCTGAATTCCACTGAGTATAGCCCCGGTCTACTCAATCTCTCCTCATAAACCAACCCTTTCAACTCCGGAATCAACCTAATGAATCTCCTCTGCACCCCCTCCAGTGCCAGTATATCCTTTCTCAAGTAAGGAGACCAAAACTGTGGACTCACCAGCACCTTATACTGCTGCAACATAATCTTGCTGTTTTTAAACTCCATCCCTGTATCAATGAAGGACAAAATTTCATTTGTCTTCTTAATTCCTGCTGCACTGCAAACCAATTCCTTGTGATTCTTGCACAAGGACATCCAGGTCCCTCTGCACAGCAGTATGCTGCTATTTTTTTACCATTTAATTAATAGTCCATTTTGCTGTTATTCCTACCAAAATGGATGACGTCACATCTACCAACATTGAACTCCATCTGCCAGACCCTCGTCCACTCACTTAGACTATCTATATCCCTATGCAAACTTTCAGTGTCTCTGCACACTTTGCTCTGCCACTCATCTTAGTGTCATCTCTGAATTTTGACACACCCCACTTGGCCCCCAACTCCAAATCATCTATGTATATCCATATGGAAAGGCCAAATAGTTTACAAAAGAAAGATCATATTGTAACTTCTTGTGGAAGAAGAGAACTCACTCCAGTGATCGTGAAAAACGGTGAGACAAAGTTTACAATCTTGAAGTGAATTCAGGGTGCCTACGTAGAGAGGAGCTAAGGCTGGAAAGCATTTATGCCACTGGCAAGCACTCAAATACTTAAATAACAAAACACTTTCATCAACGATATTGGTAAATCAACATTGTATCAACACACACATACATCAATATGGCTGCAGATTTTTCCATTATAAGTAAAGTCACATACAACAGCAACTTCAGTGATATACCTCAACTGAAAACCTGCTCTGGTGAAGTGTTAGAAATATGTGGAGAAATGGAATGCTATAAATGCCATTTCCTCAAGTTAGTCCTTGTTGCTGACAAGATATATCAATAAACCAATGCTGGTGGGTAAAGGCTGGATTGTCAGGCTGAAGTTTGACTTAGAAGCATGCTTCCAAGTTACATAACCAAGAAGCTTGATCAGCTACTGTGTTGCCACAGTAACATTTTTAAGAACATTCATGTTTGTTATAGAAGTCCACATTCAAATCAGACTTCATGCAAAGCAGTACATTGCAAAACCAGGCTGCTCCACTCAACAGAAGAGATAAAGAAGATAAAAATGGTGTGTTAGAGAAAACTGACCACAATGATTCAGCAAATTCAATGGCAGTAGCATCCAGGTCAGACAAGGTACGGTTATGCTGTTACTACAAATTCAGTGGATGATGGGCAATATCCATTACCTACCTCACATAATTTGTGTCCAAAGTTATCGGAATCTAAGATATTCACAAAGTTGGGTTTGTCTTGCGCTATTCGACAGCTCTGTTTGGATCAAGAGACTTGGGAGCATCTCTCAGTAAGCACACTGATGAAGGTTATGCTTGTACATGAAGCTGTCCTATGCTGTGACATCTTTCTGAGTATTGCCTAAGCTACAATGGATATCATTTTGCAAGGAAGGCTGCATTGCTTGTGACATCAGGTGTTCTGATAATCAGGACTGAAATAGAAGAATATTGGAAGGGGTGTTAAAAAAGGCTCAATGATCACAATGTGAAATTGAAAAGGATCAAGTGAAATTGAAAAGGACCAAGTGCGCCCTTGCACAATCTGAAGCAGTGTGTTTTGGCCTGAAAAATCACTAAAAACTCATCTCCAAACTCGGTGGCCTCGGGCTCGAATCCTCCCTCTGTGACTGGATCCTAAACTTCCTGAACAACAGATCACATTCAATAGGGATAGACAATGATACCTCCTACATGATTATCCTCAACACTGGTGCCCTGCAAGGTTATGTCCTCAGCCCCTTTTATACTCCATTTTCTGCTCCATTTTGAAGTTTGCTGTTGACACCTCTGTAATGGGTCATGGATCTCAAAGAATGACAAGGTGGAGTACAGGAAAAAGATAGAGAATCTGGTGAAATGGTGTGACAACAATAATTTTTCTGTCAATGTCAGTAAAATGAAGGTGATAGTCATCAACATCAGGAAGGGTAATGGAAGACATGCTCCTTTCTAATCAACAGTGCTAAAGTGGAAGTGGTTGACAGTTTCAAGTTTCTCGGCGTCCAGATCACCAACAACCTGTCCTGGCTGTTCCACACTGATGCTATGGTTAAGAAAGCCCACTAACAGCTCTACTTTATCAGGAGGCTGACGAAATGTGGCATGTCTGTTACAGCTCTCACCAATTTTTACAGGTGCAGCATAGAAAGCATCCTTTCTGGATATCTCACAGCCTGTATGGCTCCTGCTGTGGGCAGGATCACAAGAAATTACAAATGGTTGTGAATGTAGCCCAGTCCATCATCACAAACCAGCCTCCCATCCATTGACTCCGTCTACACTTCCTGGGAAAAGCATTCAGCATAATCAAGGGCCCCACGCACCCCAAACAAACTCTCTTCCATCTTCTTCCATGGGATAAAAGATACAATAGTCTGAGATCATGTACCGACTGCTTCTTCCTTGCTGCCATTAGACATTTGATTGGTCCTGCCATGTATTAAGCTGATCTTTCTCTATACCTCATCTGTGACTGTAACACTATATTCTATACTCTCTCTTTTCCTTCTCCCCTGTATACTCTATGAGTGCTATGTTTCGTCTGTATGGCGCGCAAGAAACAATACTTTTCATTGCATCCCACAATATGTAACAATAATAATTTGAATCAAAAAGGGGATGTACAGGTCACAGTAAATGTTCCAAAGCTGAAAGACTGTTTGAGATAAGGAGCAGGATTCTCCAGCTGTTCATGCCAGTGGGATTCTCTGGTCCTGCTGCCAGTGAACAGAGATTTGGCTGAGTGCCAAATCCTCTGTCCTCGCAGCGGCAGCGAGGTGTGAGCGGCTGGCGAAATCCAGCCAAGATCTTTTCTTGGCATTGTCCAATATTATTAACAATTTTCAGGCTGAGCTCGCAATGGTGTAGCTCCACCAGATGGATTTTTGAAGAAAGACATGAAAGGAGAAAGGTCCAAAGTGCACCAAGGTGTTTGTGATGTGTCAAAGAGAATTTTAACCAGTGATGCACTTGTTCATTATGACACAAATCATAATCTGAAGCTAGCATGAGATGCTTTAAACAGTGGATCTGGAGCTATGATCAGCTATGTCTTGGATGATGGACAAGAAAACTTCATTGCATTTACATTATATGCACTGATCACAAATGAATACAACTACATGCAGATAGAAAAGGAAACGCTTGGAATGATTTGTGGAATCAAACAGGTTCACCTGTTTTTGTTAGATAAAAACTTAGAACTGGTAACTGATCATAATTCCCTCCTTGCTATTCCAGGACAAAAATTCTACCGTACGGATTATGACAGTGTCTAGGATGCAGCAGCCTATTGTTGTACAACACTAAACATTGCAGTTCGAAATAGAGTGTTTTTGCTAACAAACTGTTGTGACTTGCTTCAGGAGGATGGTGGTACAGTGGTTAGCACTGCTGCCTCATAGCACCAGGACCTGGGTTCAATTCCAGCATCCGGTCATTGTCTGTGTAGAGTTTGCATGTTCTCCTCATGTCTACGTGGGTTTCCTCTGGGTGCTCCGGTTTCCTCCCACAGTCCAAAGATGTGTGGGTTAGGTTGATTGGGCGTGCTAACTTGATCTTGGTGTTGGGGCATTAGCAGGGTAAATGTGTGAGGTTACAGGAATAGGGCCTGGGTGAATATGGTCATAGAACATAGAACATTACAGCGCAGAACAGGCCCTTGGGCTCACGATGTTGCGCCGACCAATTAAAAAAAGCAATGACCCTCTAACTTAAACCAATCCCTTTCCATCCATAAACCTATCCACGGATCTCTTAAATGCCCCCAAACTAGGCGCATCTACAATTGCAGCAGGCAGGGCATTCCAATCCCTCACCACCCTCTGGGTAAAGAACCTACCTCTGACATCTGTCCTATATCTACCACCCCTTAATTTAAAGCTATGCCCCCTCATGCTAGCTTTCTCCATCCAAGGAAAAAAGCTATCACTGTCCACCCTATCTAAACCTCTAATCATCTTATATGTTTCAATAAGGTCCCCTCTTAGCCACCTTCTTTCTAACAAAAACAACCTCAAATCCCTCAGTCTCTCCTCATAGGACCTTCCCTCCATACCAGGCAACATCCTGGTAAACCTCCTCTGCACCCTCTCCAATGCCTCCACATCCTTCCTATAATGTGGGGACCAGAACTGCACACAATACTCCAAGTGCGGACGCACCAGAGTTTTGTACAGTTGCAACATGACGTTGTGGCTCCTAAATTCAATCCCCCTACCAATAAACGCCAAGACACCGTATGCCTTCCTAACTACCTTATCTACTTGATTCCCAACTTTCAGGGATCTATGTACACATACACCTAGATCCCTCTGCTCATCCACACTATTCAAAGTCCTCCCGTTAGCCCTATACTCGACACATCTGTTATTCCTACCAAAGTGAATTACCTCACACTTTTCCGCATTAAACTCCATCTGCCACCTCTCGGCCCAGCTCTGCAACTTGTCCAAGTCAGTGCAGACTGGATGGGCCAAATGGCCTCTTTCTGCACTGTAGGGATTCTATGACTCAAAAGTAAATGGGGAAGATGCAGTCTTTCCAATCACTGCAGCTGAAAGATCCATATTTACAAGGAAGTTATGAACAGACATTGGATGGACAGAATCTGAGCAGTGTACGGTCAAAGAATTGAAACTGTTCTAAATTGTTGCTATGAATTCTCATTTGAACAGGGCTTAATTAAGTGGGGTCATCGAGTTAGTACCTAGTTCTTTCAGCGTGATAGGATTCTGGCAGAACACCATACTGAACTCAAAGGAATAGCCAGTATGAAATCCATAACAAGAGATTTTATTTATCAGCTAGATTTAGAATGTGATCCAGAATTTGTAGGTAAGCAAATGTACCATATGCCATAACTCGAAACAAGCGACCGAAGATCAGTTGGTAGTCGTGGTCATGGCAAACAACCAAACTAGGTTTGCATTTTTCAAGTATTCTGGTACTTCCCCTGTAGCTCATGAGGATTGGAAAATCATCCTCAGAACATTTGCTGTCTCCTCCCTGATCTTCTTCAGCAGCCTTGGAAATAATTCAATTGACCCTGGTGACTTATCCACATTCAAGGATTATGACCCTTTGAGTACTTCCTCTCTCTTTATGATAATGCCATGCAATATCTCACAATGTTCCTCCTGGAATACTATATCTGCATCATCCCTTTCATTTGTAAACACAGAGACAAAACATTCATTTGAAACATCTTTGGGTTTTCTTTAATTTTACTTGCTAATCTTTTTTCATACCCTCCCTTTGATTGCCTTATTTTCTTTTTTACTTCATTCCTGCACTTCCTATATTCATTCAGGCTATTTGCAGTGCTCAGTGCCATTAATTCATCTACCTTGTTTGTAATATTCCTTGCATTGAAGACTAAACAGTTTAACCCTGGCAATCTCTCTTGCTGGACGCTTTTTAAACTTTGCTTTTATTGTAATTTTAGTCTATCACTACATCTTCTACATCACTACCTCCATTTTCCTGACCTGTGTCTGACCTATCTGATCCTACTCCTGGGATTCCCCCCTCCCATTCCTTTATCAACACCACACTACTGTAAATACTCCCAACAGAACCAGCAAAAGGTGCCCCGCTAGGATATTGTTGGGGGTGAGGTAGACAGTATAGAAAGTAGCTATTTGATTCGCTCACACGACAGCCATCAAGCAAAGGATGTCCCAATTACCAGCTGCCCATTGGGAAGATGGCCACAATATCCCCCACAAGGATATTGGTCCCAACTCTGCCTGGTTGCAGCCCATCTGGTTTGTACAGGTCCCACCCTGCATTTTAATTTATCTCCTAACTTCCCATACACAGCTTGTAGGTCCTCATCCCTTAGTGTTTTTGTGTCATTGGAACCAATGTGCACCATGAGCCCAGGCTGTTCACCTTCCGTCCCCAGAATGCCCTGCAGCTGCTCTGTGACATCTGGACCCTGGCCCCAAAGAGGCAACACATCATCATTGATTCATGTTTGCAGCCATTAATCAGTTAATTAAGGCTTTTGGCAACATGAAAGGTGATCCAAAGAATGAATTAGATTATTTTCTGTTTTTTTTTAATTTCACGGCTTTAAATTGAAAATTAAATCTCACAGTAAGTGAGGAAAAAAATGACTAAAAATCATTGAATGAAAATCAACTAATCTGATCTATAGTGCCATCATGTGGACAGAATATGAAATTACAATTGTGCAAATTAAAAATACAAATCCTTTTAGAAACATTTCAAGTTTATTTATTAGTGTCACAAGTAGGATTACATTAACACTACAATGGATTTACTGTGAAAATCCTGCAGTCACCACAGTTTGACGCCTGTCTGGACAGACTGAGGGAGAATTTAGCGCGACTGGTGCATCCTAACCAGCACGTCTTTTGGACTGTGGGAGGAAACCGAAGTACCGGGAGGAAACTCACACAGAAACAGGGAGAACCTGCCAACTCCGCACAGACAGTGACTCAAGCCGGGAATCAAACCTGGGTCCCTAGCACTGTGAGGCAACAGTGCTAACCACTGTGCCGCCATTGTGTTCAGGCTGGGGGAACCAGTTGTGCACCCAAGAAATATCTAAAAAAGCCCAAGATATTGTTGTAATAAAACTTAAGAATGGAAAGATGAAAGGACAGGCATTTAAAAAAAATTAGGGATAAGTATGTGGAAAGTGCACATCTGTTAGTGTATAGTTAACCAAGAATCTACAAATGTTACCTGTCTTGTGTGAATAAATAAGTAGAATTTTAAAATTAGCTTTTTCTAATTTATTTGACTTTGATTTCTAATGTAGCATAGGGTTGGCCTTTTTTTTTGAAGGGGGAATGGGTGAGAAAGACAGAGTAGAAAGTAGCTATTTGATTCACTCACACAACAGCCATCAAGCAAAGGATGTCCCAATCACTAGCTGCCCATTGGGAAGATGGCCAATTCGTTGTGCAGAGGTGGGGTCTGCACCCAATTAGATGTTTAGGCCAGGCTGTCAGGTGAGAAAGATGTTATGCTATGAACAGGAAGTTGGTCATTGCCACTGAAGACAAGGCACCCTGCCCATTCAATCTCACCTTATTTTTTATGGCAAGTCCAAAACAATGAATACAGTCAGAAAACATACAAAGGCCACCATCTTCACCTGTAAACTCTCAAGTTTATTTATTATTGTCACAAGTAGGCTTACATTAACACTGCAATGAAGTTACTGTGAAAATCCCCGAGTCGCCACACTCCAACGCCTTTTCAGGTACACTGATGGAGAATTTAGCATGGCCAATGCACCTAACCAGCACGTCCCTCAGACTGTGGGATGAAACCGGAGCACCTGGAGGAAACCCACACTGACACAGGGAGAATGTGCAAACTCCACACAGTGACCCAAGACAGGAATTGAACTCGGGCCCCTGGTCCTGTGAAGCAGCAGTGCTAACCACTGTGCCATTGTGCCCCCTATATTATCTGCTCCCACAGCTTTTCCATCAAGAAAAGACAGGCCTTTTGCTCCAATCTTACCTGGTGTAAAAAACTCCCAAACTTTTTCCTGTCTGACACTGAGAAAATGGAGTGGGCGATGAGGTTACATACAATTGGGTCATTAACAAATTCAATAGCTTGTTAATTAAAAAATGGTAGTCCTCCATTATCCAGGACTGCTCATCGTTTGTTACAGACTGAGCTGATGAATTGACTTACAGGCCTGATGTCATCACATCATATTTAACATACTCGCGAGGGCACCTGATTTATGGCCAACCCTTAAAGATATTTGAGTGATTTTTCCTTTCTTAATCAGCTGGTATTATCATTTGTGTTTTGTAATATTATTATATGTACTGTATTATTATATGCACTGATCTTTGCTGCTTAAGATGATGTACAAGCAATTTGCTGTAACAAGGCACAGAACATCATCTGCCATTTTTGTAAAATTGCCCCTGCATCCCTCAGCTCAAAATATTGTTTCTCACTCAATACAGCAGGAGAAACAGGAATGTGTGTGAACCGGGCAACTAACAGGGAATCTCCTCATAAAAATGATATTTAAGTATAAGCAGTGGGAGGAGTGAAAAGGAGGGTGAATTAAAGAGGATAATTTCAATGTCAAATCATGTACAGAAAAATATTCAGGAATGGCTGAATTGTACCAGCCCTCTGGAGGTACAATGGGTTGTAAACTGATGGCAGATATAAGGGAAGGGCCCCTGGCATCTTCCCAGCCTCACAGGATATTGTCAATAGCGGGAATGATGGTGCTGAAGTCACCTCCAGACTGGAGACAAGTGACTAATTAAACCAATTAATTGGCCAATTAAAGGCTACTTCCTGCCCCTGCTGATATTTTACTAGATTTGGGGTGATGGTCAGGTAAACAATGGTGGCCTCCTAATGAGTTCCTGTGGTGAGGGAGGGGCCTTCCTTCATAACTGCTTCATGACCACGGTGGGGTCTTCTTCTGGCAATGACTGCTGCCAGGGTTCATTCCTCTGGTTACCGGGCCCTGTCTCAACCCAGCAGACTAAAAGGAATGTTTTCCTGACATCAAGAGGTCACCTCAACATAAAGCTGCCTTCCTCTCGATCCCACAGCCTCACTAGGAGCCACTACTATAAGTGCAGCTGGACTGCCTGCTCTCTGAGAATCGGGCCACCATCTTGAATTGGGTGGGTGATCCAGTGGTGACAATTAAGAGGTAAACTCCAACCCAGGCATCCACTGCGTGCTTGTGAGATCTCGGGGCCCACTTTCGACCCAGGTGAAGGAGAAATGTAAGTTGTCATAAAATCCAACCCAAATAGTGGGGGAAAGAAAGATCAAGTTAAGAGAATGAGAGAAGAATAGAAAGAATATGGCCAGAATTTTCCAGCTGTTCGTGCTGGTGGGATTCTCCGGTCCCACTGGCAGCGGACCCCCGCCTGCGAGTTTCCAACTGACGTGGGGTGATGCCAATGGGAATGCCATTGACAGTGGAAGTACCAGAGAATCCCACCACTCGTAAATACCCTGCCACCTCCCACCAGCAGGAAACATGCGGCTGGGAGGACAGAGATGTCACCCTACATATTTAAAGATTGACAATTTTAACATCACTCTGGAGAATTCCAAGCCTGAAAGAATGAAATTCCTGTTCATGATTTTCAGTGCCATTGAAGCTGATTGACAGCAATTCACAACTGTCACACTGTCCAAAGCATACTCATGCTACTAATTACTAGCTCCAAATATCTACCATAGTTATAGCTTGTATCTAACATCCTCATAGAGCAACTTAATGACTTTGAATGTCAATGTTGGGCACTCACAAAATGAAACAGAATGATGCATCATAGACAATAAATTTGCATATTCACACTTAACAATCTGGCTAGCCTTTGTCTGAAATTGCTAAATTACTAATCCATAAATAACAGTGCGCAGAATAGTCTTACCTTATTTGGGCAGAAAGTGCTGGTCCATCATATCACAGACATTTGAGTACACAGTGAATTATCTGTTTTGTAACATGCAGCCCAAGTGAACGATGCTTGGAAATCTCGGTCTGACTGAAGTTTTATAAGCAGAGTAATGTGAATAAGAAATATTAGTTTACTGTGGAACTGTATTGTGGTGTCTTGTATCCTGCTTTTTGACCAATTTCCTATTCAGCAGAAACCGACATCTGCCAGTTGATTGTTTCAAAAAAAATTTAAAAATACAGTTGATTTTTTTTAATGTTTAAAATGTGCTTAACAAAGTGATAATTTTTCAGTTGTTGTTAATGGAAAATTGTCACTATAAAATGATCTTCAGCTAATTATTGTACAGACTGGATGCAACCTATCGCAATCTCCATTTCGGTACGGTGCAATAGCGACCACACTTCAAACTATTTTGTAAGCTGTAAAACACTTGTAGAAGCTAAAAACATGAAATGTGATACATACATTTGAGGCTTTCTTATCTTTTAATTGCTGTAATTTTCACACACATTCTAAGCATCATGTGCATGTAGATTATTTTCATTTCTCACATCCCTCAAGTAGACAAAAACAAAGAAACGTACAGCATAGGAACAAGCCTTTCGGCACTCTGAGCCCGTGTAGATCATGATGCCCCTAACTAAACTAAAAACAACCTTCTGCCCCTCCCTGGACTGTACCCTCTATTTCCTCCCTATTCATGCACCCATCCAGATGACTCTTAAATGTTACTAATGTGCCTGCTTTGACCATCTCCTCTGTCTGCACACTCTAGGCACCCAACACTCTGAGTGAAAAGTTTCCCCGCACACCTCCCTTAAACCTTCCTCCTCTGATCTTGAACCTGTGCCCCCTTGTAATTGACACATCCACCCTGGGAAAAGCCTCTGACTATCCATTGTCCTCTGACTATCTCTCTATGCCTCTCATAATTTTGTAGACCTCTGCTGATGTCAGTCTAGAAATTCGACTTACGTTGCATGGAGTTAACTGTGAGTCAGGACTGTTTGTCTTGAACTGAGAGTTCAAGACAAAAGCTATCATCTGAGCCCTCGCTAAAAACTCCACTGACTTGGTATTCACTCTTTCTTGACTCCTTCCATAGCTTGAATTATGTTGTGTCCTGTATAATTGAAAGTGGCTGCTCAAATCTAAAAAGCCTCTATTTCTCTAGACTTCCCACCTCTAAAAGCTTTCTCAAAAACCCTCTTTACAATCTTTCTTGTGGTCACCTGTCCGAACTCTCCTGAACAGGGTTGATGTCCATTTTCTTTTCTGCTGTGAATTGTTGTAGGAACAAAGGAACATAGGAGTTAAGAGCAGAAGTAGGCAAATTCAACCCTTTGAGCCTGCTCTGCCATTCAGTCAGATCTTGGCTGATCTCTCCCTGGTCTCAAATCCACCTCCCCATTTAATCCCCATATCCCATTATCCTTTTTTTTATTAGAAATATATCTACCTCCTTCTTAAAACCATTCAACAATTAAAACTCTAATGCACTATGGCACAGCGAGTTCCACAAATTCACCACTCTCTGCGAGAAATAGTTCCTCCTCATCTCAGTTTTAGATCTGCCACCTCTCAACCTATACCTGTGACCTTTTGTTCAAGATTGCCCTATAAAAGGAAATGTTTGGTTTATATTTATTTTATCAATCTCTTTTAAAATTTTATATATGTCAATCAGATCCACTCTTGTCCTTCCAATTTCCTGCGAATATAAGCTCAAACTGTTTAATCACTTCTTATACGTCAATCCCTTCGTCCCCGGAATCAATTTGGTGAAATTCCTCTGAACTGCCTCCAATGCCACCACATCCTTCCTCAAAGAAGGAGACCAAAACTGCACACAATACTCCAGGCGTGGTCTCACCAACACCCTATGCAATTGCAACAACGGTCTCTACTTTCATATCCCAATCCCTTTGCAATAAATGCCAACATTCCATTTGCCTTTTGTACATTCTATAATAAAAATTTGATAAATATTGGCAGTTTTTGAGCTCGAAAGTTGCTCAGCAGTTTATAAGGTCTCAAGGAGAGGCATTAGACGATTTATGGAATTATTCTTTACCCTGCTCTTAAAGTGTTCAACACACCAGGAACAGGAGAAGGTGATGGAAATCAAGCAGTACAAATCACTCATCACCATTCCAAATGTGCTTGACTTGAACAGCAGGCTTGTGAAATGGAAAGTCAGTGAAGATTTGGGGCCATCATACTGCATGCAAGCTTTTGTTACCAGCCAGCACCGATATAATTTCTTCCACAAGGCATCACTTAGCTGGTGAGTCAGGTTAGCAATCACAGATCTGAAACAAAATGCAAGCACTAAAAAGAACACCATGTCAATCAAACTGTTAGCATTTACACACAGTGTAACCTGTGTTTAATATTTGCTGAGTCGGTGGGATGTGACATGGTATTTGGATGTGTAAAACCACCTGGATTGGCCACCTGGTAAATTTGATTTGCCTTTTTAAGGAATGGTGAAACTGTGGCATCTCTGAGAAAACATCTGAAATTACTTGTTGGCACCTCAGCCCACCTTGCTTCAATTGTGATATCACAGGTAATTCCTCAGTAGCATTTTCACTCATTCCTTTGCCCTCTAAGTGATCGATATACATGATGAGGCGTCTTTGTAGGACAAAATAATAAAACATGCAGGAGGTTAAAAATTCAAGCAAGCCAGGGTGTGAAGCAGTCCCTCAGTCAGTCTCAGTGCATTAAGTACATTAAGGCCTGCTAATTATATTTCATTTATATTTAAATAATTGGCTGGATATATAATGCAGCTCCGTGCCAATTTCCGCCGTGGCATTGATAGCAAATCTGCCGCTGCTGGAGTCTCCTGGCCCGCTGCGCTAAAAAAAAGCATGGCGGGATGGGAGAATCCCCCCCCGCCCCCGCCACAAAAAAGCTTCAATTGCATGTCTCTTTATTACAGCAATACTCAAGTTCTATCGACAAGCAACTATCTACATTGTGCTTCTATATGCAGTTATACATCCTCCCCAAAACATCCTTTTACTCTTCATTCTCCTTCAAATAAATACAGTTTGGATGATTGCCTTAAACTGAAGGCACTGTGAGTTTCCATGCAAGCAGGTATTATATTGCTTAGTTCTGTATCAGTAGTTAGATGACATGTTCACATTAAGAATAAAGACAGTTCCTTTCAAAGTATGTAGTACACAGCAATGTGCACATAGATCTGAATGACGACTTTGGGAATGCAGGTGCTGCACTGAATTGTGCTGCCCTCTTACATTGCTGCAGCTGGTTGGTGACATAAATTTGGGAAGCCATTGGCCTTCAGAAATAATGTTTCTGTAACGTCATTAATACATCTGCGAACTAGCTGAATAATGTAGATGTAATTAGATTGTTGACTTCAGCTGTAGTTGCCTGACCAGCTAGACAAAAGATGATGACAAAAGTATTATTCCATTTTCCTTAGTTGCTTTGTGGAATAAACTTGCATCAAAGTTAGATAATATACAGCCAATTAGTTTATAATAGCTGTGGAAACAATTGAAGATGATTGGTACAAGTGTTGCGTGTACACAGACAAATGCCCTATCTTCAGAGATTACCTTGGCTTTAAATTTGGGGATAATGGCTGGAGCTTCACCACCTTGCCCACCACTACATCGGCTCAGGTGAGGGTCCATCACTGGAAATCTCCATTGATCTCGGGCAGGAATTTCCAGTCTCACCCCAGTGAGGCCACAAAATACCAACCATTATCTCTGATGTGTCACAAGTGTGTGTTGAATATCGTATGCCGTAACATCAAGTTGATGTCCTGGGGCTTTCATTTAACTGCTGGAATAATTATAGAAACAAGTGATTTGTCTTAGAGTTTTTAATCTGTGATGATCGATCTCCTAGAAATGGCCAAATAAGTGAAGGTGAGTTGGAAACAACATGAATTGCATGTGGTGTGTTTGAAAAGAAAGAGCCTGATAATTTGATTTGATTTATTATTATCACATGTATTGGGATACAGTGAAAAGTATTGTTTCTTGCAAGCTGGACAGACAAAGCATACCATTCATAGAGTACATAGGGAGAAGGAAATGAGAGGATGAAGAATGCTGTGTTGTAGTCACAGCTATGGCATCGAGTAAGATCGTCATAATGTAAGGTGGATCCATTCAAATGTCTGATGGCAGCAGGGATGAAGCTGTTCTTGAGTTGGATGGTATGTGATCTCAAACTTTTGTATCTTTCTCCTGATGGAAGAGAGAATGTCCGGGGTGCATGGAATCCTTGACTAAGCTGGCTGCTTTGCCGAGGCAGCGGAAAGTGTGGACAGAATCAATGGATGGGAGGCTGGTTTGCGTGATGGACTGGGCTTTGTTCATAACCTTCTGTAGTTTCTTGCGGTCTCGGTCAGAGCAGGAGCCAGACCATGCTGTAAAACAAAGGAAAGGATGCTTTCTATGGTGCATCTGTAAAAATTGCTGAGATTCGTAGCAGACATGCCAAATTTCCTTAGCCTCCTGAGAAAGTGGAGACATTGGAAGGCTTTCTTAACTATCGTGTCGGCAGCCTTTGATCATTTTCTGCTTTACTTTGTTTTTCCCACCTTTTAAGGTGAGCAGTCAGCTCATGCTAATGAGACAGATTTCCAAAGTTAGGAGGAAATGGGTTAAAGACCCATAAATGAGGACTCCACTTCCACAACACTGGAATTTGCTCAGACTTTCAGTGCTTGGTACAGAGTTTGTACTGCATTAGATACAGGCCCAACATGGGTGAGTCCGAGGCAGAAGTAGGTATTCATGGTGGTGTCACCTTTTGTTTTCTAGTTACCAGTCTTTACCACTCCTGAGGTTCATTATAACAGTTTGAACATTTAAAATGCTATGATTTTCATTTCAGGATATACTTGATTGTATGTAAAACTGTATGAAGGAATAAGTCAACCAGATCTCTCGAGTTAACAATAAATCATAGAATTTTTACAATGCAGGAGGAGGCCATTCAGCCCATTGGGTTTGCACTAAACACAACCTCACCCAGTCCCTAACCCCGTAAACGCACATTTTTATCCTGCTTAGCTCCCTGACACTAAGCGGCAATTTAGCATGGCCAATCAACCTAACTCGCACATCTTTTGGACCATGGAAGGGAACTACAGCACCTGGAGGAAACCCATACAGACATGCGGAGAAAATGCAGACTCCACATGGACAGTAACCCAAGCTGGGAATCAAATCCGGGTTGCTGGCACTGTGAGGCAGCAGTGCTAACCATTGTGCCACCATGGTTAGTTAGTTAGTTAATTTTATTATTGAAGTCTTACTCATGTAAAAGTATGAGACTTAATAATATGATAAATCACACCCTGATTCATGTGACATACATGCACACAAGCAAAACAGACAAAGTAGAGTAGAGGAGGTGGAGTTGATATAAAGTCTGTAAAAATAAAATAAATATATGAACTGACATTCCTTTTGAAGGTCTTGAAAATTCTAGAGGTGTTTAAGCTGTCATCGGCTGGTTATTTTTCTGGAAACAATCTTCTTTAAACTGTAATCCATCTTTTTCCAAAATGGTGCTATGACATTTCAAATTAATTTTGATTGAAATTCTCTATCTCTGTGATATATTCCAAAATGTAACGGAGATAGGATCTAAACGTGAAAGATGGGAGACTATTCTCCCATCTCGCTGCACTAATTTTTTAGATCAGCGCACCAGAAGAATTGTGCATCAGCTGATTTGCAGAATTCCAGCGAATGTATACGCCCACCTCTCCAGTTTTTTTTCACTCCAGCGGGGATTACAGTAGCTCCCCACTTTCAGGGAGCTAGCAAGACAACCTTGCTGGAATGAAAGAGGGTACAATCAGGGCCTGCCCCAGGGGGTTGGGCAGCAAAGGGGTGGTTCCCCTGGGTATGGGCACCCTGGCAGTTCCAGCTTGTGCCCCATGGCACTGCCCAAGGGGCAGACTGCCCATGCACAGGTGGCAACTTAGCACTGCCCACCCGACATGGGTTAATGCAAAGGGCCTTAGACCTCTTCAGGGCCTCAGGGGACGGGGCCTGTTAGGCATGGGGCCTAGGGGCGATTGGTGTGGGTTGGGGTGTCCCATGGCCACTCTGCATTGGGATCAGTTTGGGCTTTGAAAGAGTCCAGCGATCAGGTTGGGGCTAGGGTGTGGGTGTCCACCTGTAAGGGGTCTATAGGTGGGGGGAAGAGATTTGCCGGGGTTGGGTCTATAGGGTATTTGCCGGGGTTGGGTCTATAGGGTATTTGCCTGAGGAGGATGTGAATCTGCTGTGGGGGTCTGTGGGGCGGGAGTCTGCCTACAGGGGAGGTGGTGCCTGGAAATCAGGTTGGGTGGGGAAGGGGGGCGGGGTGCAGGGCTGGCCCGAGAATGGCCAGGTGGGGCTGTGGTTGGGCTGTGGGGAGTTGGGGAGGCAGCACTGCAGGGATCCCAGGGAGGACAGTGATCGAGCTGGCCAGCAATCAAGACACTGGCACTTCGGGCCTATTGCGCATTGTGGAAGCCTGCTGGTTTCAGCCTTTCTAGCGTGAATTGGCCCCGCCCCACCCTGAAACCTAATAATATTCACGCTGGTGGCCTCTGCATTGCACAGAGTATGCAAGATTTTTCACTGAACTCCCACTGAAACAAAACAGCATGAATTACTCCAGTTTTCCCATGGCTTCAACACTTAGCATGTTTTTGGGAGAATTGTTCCCATGATGTCGATACTACAGATGTTCACTGCAGACTCCTTTGTTTTCTGTAACAAACTGAGGCTTATAAACATAACTCTTCACAAGTGGGCTTCCGATCATGTGGCAATTGCTATTGGCATGCAATTGAGGGTAATTCATATTAGTAAATTAACTTTGCTTTCCCATTGTCAAAGTTATCAAGGTGCCATCAATACGGATAGGGAGACCTCAACACCCGACTTGCATTATGAGTTTCATTCATTCTTATTTGTTCCTGGCAGTTTCTGGAGTCATGAAGCCTGCTGGTGTATTTTCTTTATGTCTGGCAGAGAGTTCATACAAAAGTAGATATATATTTCTTAGGTCACACTCTGTGCTGTGGACTGATACATTGCGAGCTCAACACGGAGACTGCAGTGCAGTAGTGAGTATATACGTAAGCATGAATGTATAATTCCAATAATGTTGAAGTCATGAAGGATGAAGTTGAATCTTAGTTGGATTGAGACTCAAAATATTTAACTCTCCTAGTTTAAGTTCCCATCCCTGAGTGGCAGAGTGCGGCTCTGACAAATGCCAGTTCCTGGGATTTAACTTGGGGTCAGCAACAGGGCAAAGCAATAGATGGGTTTCCTGCCTGACCCCTCAACCACTCATTGAAGTGGATCCATGTGATTTCTTCTCTGTGTCTTTAATGTTGAGCCTAAACTGCATTGTATATTCTGTGGATAATGGAGTTGCAAGCCTCATTGTCATGAACTGAACATTGTTTTTTGAAAAGGTATTTACATTTCTTTGTTATTAATGATGAGAATGCTAATGATTGCAATTTGAGCCAAGAGCAATTATGGTTAAAAGAAATCATTTAACAATTGTGAATTAACTCCTTGGGTCTTATTAACATTCACACGGGCCTGTTGTTTGTGATTAGCAGTTTATCACTAAACACCTGCTGAGTAATCAAGTACTGCATCATCCATTTAGTTGAGGAGATTATAGAAAGAAGTAAACAACATTAAGAATTGTCATTTTGAACAGTGAGATAGAACATTATTACCATTACGGAAAGATGAGACTGCCGGCATTGTTTTTCAGTAACTGGAAAAAGAAGCTTCGTTGCAAAATAGGGTGACCTTTACATTTTGAATTTTTTTTTCAAGAAAGGCTAGCAAATGGTGACATTTGAAGCATTAAATACCTTTTCTTCAAATATTTTTGAAAGACTTTATTTATATTCTTCATTATGTGAGTAGAATGTAATGCATTTAATTAATCCTTTGAGTGAAAGTTTTAAAAGACATTGTGGTGAGCGATTTGCAGTGCTTTTCTGGTACATTAATAATCTTCCATTTAAAGTGACGTGTCTATATACAAACTATATCTGGTTCTGGAGTTTCAAAAATTATTGATTATTTTTACAAGGTTCTGAACAATTTCAAAAGCAAACCTTTTAATGTTAACATCTTTTGAAACTGGCAGGAGCCCTTATTATTGTAAAAACTAAAATGGCTTCCTACATCAGCTACCATTTTGAGAGCATCAACCAGCTGTTCTCTAAATGCACTGAATTTTGTTTTTAAGTTGGAGAAGTCTTAATGCCAGTGAATTCTCCCTCGAAGCGTAGGATTTTGATTGTACCTTTTACCTTGCTTGATATCATGCAAAATGTTGTTCAATAGTGAAAGATCTGAGTAATGCTCTTGAAGATGTTGGGCGGGATTTTTCAGTTGCACTCGCCCCAAGGCTGGAAAATCCCCGTCAAGCTCAATGGATCTTTGCATGGTCCATATCCTGCCTAATTCTTGTGGTGGGAGGGATGAGAAAATTCCGCAAGTTGAGTCCCATGATTTACATAAAAAGTTATTTTGATGTGTACGGATTAGAGTGTAGGAAACCTCTCGTTCACAACAGCAGCCCTTGCAGACCTTCTAGTAACTAACTGCCCACCATCTCACTTGTAGATACTGAAAATGATGTGAAAACCATCATAAGAAGATTTGTTTTCTTGTAGAGCACTTTATCATGTCCTCATGATGTCCCAGATTGCCAATGAATCATATTATAATTTTGTTAACAGTTCTTAAGAAGGTGAACATTGATGAGAGAAAACAAAATCATGTAGAAAGAGTCTGGTGCTTTAATTAATAGTCTCCACATGTAGAATTTGTCATGTTTGTTAAGTGTGGTATTATAATAACTTGAATGTAATTTCCAAATCCAGGATAGCCACAACAAAAGTCAGACTTATGGAACCGCTAACAACCGGTGCAAATGAGCCAATATTCCCCTCCCCATGTCTGCGTAGATTTCCTTCGGGTGCTCTGGTTTCTTCCCACAGTCCGAAAGACGTGCTGGTTAGATGAATTGACCATTTTAAATTCTCCCTCGGTGTACCCGAACAGTTGCAAGAGTGTGGCGACCAGGGGATTTTCAGTAACTTCTTCGCAGTGTTAATGTAAGCCTACTTGTGACTAATGAAAAGATGTAAATGTTCAAATGGACAAGACTCTGCATCCTCATCTCATATGTAAATAGCAAAATTGATTTGAAATCTTATTTAACAATTGTAACTGATCCACCTGAGGGTCTCATGGATGAAATGAGGAGATTGGCTATAGATTTAAAGAAAATAATCACAGAGGAGGTGGCCATTCAGCCTGTCAGATGTCTGCTGGCTGAAAGAGATGTATTTTTAGCCCTTGGCTGTAACCCTGTGGATCATAGTACTTCTAATGGATAACTATGTGCTGCATGTTTTAGAACCTTTTTGCTTCTATTGTACTCCATCCCAGTTAAAATAAGTTCTATTGTACTCTCCAGTTAAAATAATCTCCCCTCAACTCCCCTTTAATCTTTCAGCTATCATTTTTTTTCATTTATGCCCCCTGGTAACGCCTCTGCTTTGAGAAATATGTTCTTCCATATCCAGTCAGTCAAGGTCCTTCGTTATTTCAAGTATTTCAATTAAATCTTTCCTTAGCCGCCTCTATCTCAAAGATAAAAAGCCCCAGCCTTTCCAATCTTGAAGCTTGGCAGAGTTAAAATAACAGTAAGGGGAAAAAAAAGTGGTAAAATGAAGCTTATAGGTTCAGTGAGAAGCTTTGCAGGCAAAAAAAGGCAAAATAGAAACAAAAATGGCATTAGCGAGACATGTAAAAATGCAGTGTTTAAAAACATTGGGCTAGAAAGAACAGATGCAATGAAAGGAGGAAGCACTTCAGATTTAATGGAACATGAACTGATTGCATAAACAATGAACTGTTTGATCTGCCTGGGAGCTGTGAATCAGAAAATCTTTTAGCAGCTAATGGGCCATCAGTTCCTTGTGTAAACAAGTCTCCTCTAATCTCTTCCTATGACTATTCTGGAGCTATCAGTCAAAGCAATTCTAAGATGTTTCAGAGCTTATGGGGCTTATTCAAGCTAGAGGGTGATCTCCCCAGTGGAACTGAACGCTCCTGTCCATCAAAGCAGTTTGAAGAGCTTTCAGAGCAGCAAAGGGAACTTCCTTGTGATGCTCGCAGCTCCTGTCACTCAAAGCACTTCAAAGAGCTTTTGTAATGCTTTGAGCTTGTGAAATCAACCATGGGTAATTTTTGCTGTAGAATAGGGTGCTGATATGATTTTGAAGGCTTCCAGGTGTTCAGGGAATGTGGATTTTAATGAGATCACGCCACTTGAAGGATTTTACAGAACATAGAAAATAATGAAGATTTTTCATCAGAAAGGTGCTTGACATCACCATCCTAAGAGTGATTTCCACATTATTGAGGACAACAAGGAGAAGTTCAAGCAACAGAGCCCCATCCCGAGGGAGATCTCCGAGGTCAAAACCTTTCTACTCAACCCCCCCCCCCCCAAAACCCAAGGCCTATTGAGCGTTCCCCCCTCTGGCAGAGGCAGAGGAGCTCATGGGCACAGTTGGATGTAGTGCTTACCTTTTTGCTCCCCGCCCCTTGGAACCCATGGCACCTGGTCTGCGATTGTCAGAACCAGTAGAAATTGACACTCACAGGATTTGCCGCTGAGGGGGTTGGAGGCTGTTGGAGGCCATTGATTCAAGCTTCCAGTTTACTAATTGTATTGCAATTCATTTAAATCAGCTGGAATCAGGTTTCTATCTATTCTGGACATGTTCTGGCCAGCTGCAGCAGGCTTGGAGAAAACTGTGGGTTTGATGCCCAGAAAGAATCCCAATTTGTCCCTCACACCCAATTCAATAGACATCAGAAATCCTGGCTGGGGCTATCGACCCCGAAGAATCACTTCAACTGGCACAGATCTTTTACTGTAGATTAATGTAGTGTTCGATACATAGAATCATAGAAACCTTACAATGCAGAAGGAAGCCTTTTAGCCCATCAAGCCTCCACTGACAACATTCCCATGCTGGCCTTATTCCCATAGCCCATATGTTTACTCTGTTAATCCCCTAATATGAAGGGGCAATTTAGCATGGCCAATCATTCTAACCTGCATATGCTTGGAGTGTGGGAGGAAACCGGAGCACCTGGAGGAAACCCACACAGACATAGGGAGAATGTGCAAACCCCACACAGGCAGTGACCCGAGGCCAGAGTTGAACCTGGGTCCCTGGCGCTGTGAGGCAGCAGTACTAACTACTGTGCCACCATGCCACTGGATAAGGACAACAAAAAGAAAGTTTATATGGTTTAGATTGTTGAATTTTCCTGAAAGCACAGGCGTACACAATCCCATTCTTGTCACATACAGCAGCAGCATCAGTCTGTGCTATGTTCCATGACCAGCATCACATTATTTGGCCTTCTGGAAGCATCCATTCAGTCTTGCCAATTTAGTGCACAACTCTAATTGACCATGAGCCTCTGGTGTGAGTCAACTTGTTGTTTTTGCTTGTTCTTGGTCACAACAGCTTCATGGGCTGGTCATCGTCCTCCCTCATATCCTGTGGTTACCAGTTAGGAAACGTAGGGCTGTGAGTGAGCTGTCATGATGCAATTCACCTTGTCAGACTGCATCATGTTATTGAAACGCTTGCAGTACAACACCCATGTTTGTATAGTTGTCCTGTGATCACAAAACCTCCTCAGCCACCCCTACTCATGCCTTATTTATGAAGTTTGCTGATGATCTTCTCCTGTCCCCTTGGAAGAGTATCTGCAGGAGCACCTCCAGTGAAGTGTCACTGAACTATGGAGTCATACATCCCCTTCCTTTAGCCTTTACTGTATAACCTCTCTTGTTCAGCAATCCTTCCAACCCCTTTATGTGTGCAGCCTGTGCTGTTGACTACCCTTTGACCACAGTGCTTTTCTTTGACATACTAGAATTTCCTCTTTTTCGCCACCAGTTGGCCATCTTCCTCACCTGCTGGACTTTCATTGGCTGCAAACAGAGAGACCACCAAGGATGTCCAGGCACCTACCCATGTGGCCACACAATCTGAATTGTTAGGACTTTGTCTTAATTGTGAAATACTATATTTCTTCTGTTACTTTGCCCTTTTAACTGCAACGATTGAGTTTTTATATATTTTCAAATGATCATATAGTAGGTGATAGAAATAAAGAGTGAATAGACACAGTAACCTGACCTTCCCTCAGAGCGCTTTGGCTGGAATTCTCCAGTACCGCATGCCCTGCTGCCGTTTACTAGCAAAAAGGGGGAATTTGGCGGTCAGCCAAATCTCCACTCACAGCAGTGGGACCGGAGAAACTCAGCCACGAATGAAGTCGGAGAATCTGGCCTTTAGATTTTTGGACTTGAAACATTAACTCTCTGTTTCTCTTTCCACAGGTACTGCCAGGTCTGCTGTGTTTTCCAGCACTATTTGTATTCATTTCCACAGAATAAGAAATGTATCTAGAGGGTGTGGTGGGATTGTGGGCTCATTCAGACAAACATTTGGACCTTCCCTTTAACATTTTCAGCTTCCTATAATAAACCATGCTACACTAAATAAAAATTGAATTTGATGACAATAACAAGTGAGGGTAAGATTTAAGAGAGGAGGAATTAATAAACTGATATGTCACAAATTTAATTCATTGATCACGGACCTCCTCTTACTAAAGGGACATATAATATGCGCTCTCTGAATAAAATGCCTCTCAGTATAATAAATAAAATAATAGTCAGCTTAAAGAGTGTTATAAAGATTTACCATCCTCAAGCGATTCAACTAATGCTGTAATGCTTGAGTGGTTTATAAAATCCATCTTACAGATCTGTTGTACACTGTTTAAGGTACGAATTGTCTTTTGATAATATATAAAACTTCTGCACTGCTTCTATACAATCTATAAATAACTTTGTGATACAGCTGTCATCACCAGGATCTGAATAATAGGCCTATTCTATTACTTTTCTAATTTAAAATAAAATTGCAGTTATAAATAAATAAATTTGCCACTTTGCTATGAAGTTGATGTTGTAGTTTAGACCTCCATATAGAACTACATTCAGTGATTTGACAGTTTGTGTAACGGGAGTGGCCAAACCATAATACCAGTTTTACACATCGGCACCACATTCACTTACTTGTGGCATGGTGGCACTGTGGTTAACAGTGCTGTCTCACAGTGCCAGAGACCTAGGTTTGATTCCAGCCTTGAGTGACTGTGTGGAGTTTGCATTTTTCCCATGTCTATGTAGGGTTCCTTAGGGTGCTTCAATTTCCTCCCACAGTCCAAAGATGTGCGGGTTAGGTGGATTGGCCATGCTAAATTGCCCCTTAGTGTCCCAAGATATGTAGGGTTAGCTATGGTAAGTGTGTGGAGTTATGGGGATAGGGTGGGAGAATGGGCTTGGGTCAAAGGGTCAGTGCACACTAGATGGGCCGAATGGCCTCCTTCTGCACGACAAGGATTCTATGGAATTCCATGAAGAGACTTGAATTAGATGAATGCAGAAAACTTGGAGAATTGTGGAGCTGGGGGAGATTATAAAGAAAGAAAGGGGTGAGACCATGGAGGGATTGAAAAACAAGAATGAGAATTTTATAATTAATTCTTTACTTGACCAGGAGCCAGAAAGTCAGAGAACACAGGTGAACAGGATTTGGTGTGAGTTAAGGTACAGGCAGCAGAGATTTGGGTAACTTCAAGCTTACAAAAGGTAGAATGTGGGAGACCAGCCAGCAGTTTGTTGGAATAGTCAAGTCCAGAGATATTGCAAGAATAAGAGTTTCAGAGGCAGATGAACTGAAGTAGGGATGAATTTGGACAATGTTACAGAAGTGAAAATACCAGTTCTTAGTGATAGTATGATATGTGATCTGAACCATCATTTCTGGGTCAATACTCAAGGTTACACTCAGTCTGGTTTAGTCTCAGACATTTGATAGAGATACTAGGGGTAACTAGGGGACAGAATTGGAGTGAAGACTGAAAGTAATAGCATCACTCCCAATATTTACTTGGAAGAAATTTCTGTGCACCTAATACTGGATGATGTATAAACACTGCTAGCAACAATGGAGATGTCGAGAAAGGTATGGGTGAGGTAAATCTGAATGTTGTCAGTATCCATGGAAAACTGTACTTTTAGATGATGTCACTGAGGAGTATCATGTTGATGAGAAATAGGAGGGGCCAAAGATAGATCCGCGTTTGTGTGTGTATGGGGGTTCAGTGTATGGGGGGGAGGGGGGGCAGTGTCAGTGAAGGCACAGTGCAGAAACAAGAACAGAAGCCATTTCAATTGATGCTCTGGGTTATGATTAGATGGATAAAAATGCAGTCCCACTCAGATAACAATGGAAGAGGATGGTGTGGTCAATTGTGTCGAAGTTTACAAACAGACCAAGAAGAATGAGGAGAAATTGATTATCTTTGTCACAATCACATGGGATATTGTTTGTGACATTGATAAGAGCTGTTTTAGTACTATGGTGAGGAAGATCCTGATCCAAAGGAGTTCTGGGAAAGATCATGTGGATTTGGGAGATGGCAATAAGTTCAAGATTTTGGAGAGGAAAGGTTGGTTAGAAATGGGACATGAGTTTGCCCAGTAGGGTTGAGGACCATATGTTTGAGCAGGGATGGAAAAAAAACACATTTAAAAAGACATGGACAACACCTGAAGAGAGAACTGTCAACAAAACGTTGGCTAACACAGTGACCAGGAGGGGATATGGGGTCATCAGCGGTTTTAAAGAACAAAGAAAATTACAGCATAAGAACAGGCCCTTCGGCTCGCCAAGCCTGCACTGACCGTGCTACCCAACTGAACTAAAACTCCCAATCCTTCCAGGGACCATATCCCTCTATTCCCATCCTATTCATGTATTTGTCAAGATGCCCCTCAAAAGTCACTTTCTTTCCAGCTTCTGCTCCCACCTCCAGCGTTGAGTTCCAGGCACCCACCACCCTCTGTGTAAAAACTTGCCTTGTACATCTCCTTCAATCGCATCTTAAACCTATGCTCCCTAGTAATTGACTCTTCCACCCTGGGGAAAAAACTTATCTTGCAATTGTGTCTTTGTCTATATATGCCATGATTGTGAACATACCTTCATTCACCTGATGCAGGAGCAGCGCTCTGAAAGCTTGTGATTTGAAGTAAACCTGTTGGACATTAACCTGGTACTGTGTGACTGCTTACTGTGTCCACTAAAAGCAAGGCAGAGAAGGTTGACTTGACTCATTCCTGGGATGACCAGCTGATCCTATGAAGGAAGGTTAAACAGGTTGGGCCTATATGCATTGAAGTTCAGAAGAATGAGAAATGATTTTATTGAAACATATAGGATCCCGAAGGGACTGATGGGAAGGAGGTTTCCACTTTGGGGGAGATGAGACTGAGAAGAAACAGTTTAAGGGAGATGAGGGAGAATTCTTTTCTCTTGGTGGGTCAGTGGTATGTGGAATTCTCTTCCAACAGCAGATGATTAGGCATTGAAATTATTCAGGACAGAGTTAGACGGATGTTTGATTGACAAGGAAATAAAGAGTTATGGAGGGAGAGACAGAAAAGTAGAACTGAAACCGCAATCAGATCAGCCATGACCTTATTGAATGGTAATGCAGTCTTGGTGGCCTGTATGGCTACTCCTGCCCAAGTCCTTTGTTCCTATGAGGAGAGATACAAGACAAGAGAACGTTGTGAGCTCAGAGCCAAAGCAAGGTAGAATTCGGATAGAGCTTAGGCAGTCGGCTTGTGGAAGGGATGTCTACCTTGGTCCCCTCCTCTTCCTCATTTACATGCTGCCTCTTAGTGATATCGTCCAAAAGCCCAGCAGCATTCAAATGTATGCTAACAATATCCAGCTCTGCTTCCACGTCAAAATATAGTCAGGATTTGAAAGTGCTATCGTAAGTGAATTGGTGGAGAGTTGTTTTCAAAATTAAATGTCGAAGAAGATAAGATTAGAGACCTGGAAGAAGGATTTAGGTGGAGAGTGATTCCAGGAAGTAATTAGAGATGGCCTTACTTATGATTGATACGATGGTACTCGCAAGACCACATTGTATCTACATGGTCAAGGTGGTTGCTGCAAATATGGGTTGGGTTGTTTGCACAGAAATTATATTTAAATCTTGGAGTCAAGGTTCATGGGTCACTGATGGGAAGTTGTACCATATTAGATGAGCAGTTTTGCTGCAACAGTTTCCATGCTACCTGCAAAGGGGCCAAATAATTTATCGAGCAGCATCTTTGTTGCTTGATAAACAAGCATAAGTATACTGGTAACACAAAATCAATGCTGAAACCTCACCACTTCTATTACAAATACAATAAATTTGGGACTGACGGATACTCTCCTATGTAGCTTTGGAAAAGATAGGTTGCAAAGAACTCACTTCCCTCATTTCACCATGTTGTATTGTGCTAATCAGTATTTAACTAGGTCCCGGTAATAAGGTGAGGGGGTGACAGATATTTATTGGTCACGTTGCTCGAATTGTCCAAAGTAATTTTCCATTGCCCTCAACTCTGGTTTGCCTTAAGAAAGTAAGAAGTCTCACAACACCAGGTTAAAGTCCAATCAGTTTATTTGGTAGTAAACCCACAAGCTTTCGGAAACGCTATTCCTTCGTCCAGTGTGTGGAAGGTTCTGATCAGAGAAGTGCATATAAAGACGCACACAGTTTACAGAATACTGATTAGAATGCGAGTCTTTACAGCTACCTGCTATTCAAGTCTTCAAGTTAGCTGTAAAGACATGCATTCTAATCAGTATTCTGTAAACTGTGTGTGCCTTTATATGCCATTCACTGATCAGAACTTTCCACACACCTGACGAAGGAACAGCGTTTGTGAAAGCTTGTGGGATTACTATCAAATAAACTGGTTGGACTTTAACCTGGTGTTGTAAGATTTCTTACTGTGTTTACCCCAGTCCAACGCCAGCATCTCCACATCTTGCCTTAAGAAATCCAGGCTTATCTTCTGACAATGTTGGTAATACAGTGTGATATTTCTACTCAGCTTCTCAAATAAATAACATTTGATTTAGTAACGACTGTGAAACAGAATTGGTGAAAGTTAACGGACTTAGTTTTTTTTCATAATTCGAAGTGAGTTTTTTATATTTCATGATGTTTAAACTCTATGCTGATTTAATTGCGCAAATTAGCTCGTGCTGCTTGGCTGCAACTGATATGTATTTTCATAATTATTAAAAGGTATAATTCTTTGGTAATACAAGTATACGCTGTCAATTAGACACATACAGGAGATAGTGATCATCTACGTTCAACCTTTGGAAACTGGGATAGTTAACCTTTAACTGATAATACACATGATAATAATACCATGATTACCAAAAGGACATTTTGCTTTTCATTGCAGATCCCTTTGAAGAGTGAAGAGATGATCAACTGAATGTGTTCTCCATGGGATGCTTCAGGTGAGTACAGTTCCATTTTGATTCTGCCTGGTTGGAGTAACTATCATTGAAAAATTCTGTTCCTCACGTATTAAAAGAGTTGTCGTATTAGAAACCAAAACTAATAAATCATTGGCTTGGCTGATTTTAAATATCTTAAATTATACCCAGTGCTGCAATTTTACCAATGAAACTTCCTGACAAGTGAAAACAGAAATAATGCCAAATGGTACTGTAGAATCAAATCACACAAACATTGGAGGCAATTCTCCCAAAAAAATTCTAAGGGTCAAATTTGAGTAAAAACTGGAGTAAATCCCATTTGTTTTTTTCAACCAGAGTTTCAAAATGAATCTCCCACACTTTAGGGCCCAATGCTCTTGTGTGAATCACTACAAAAATCAGGGGGGCAGGGCCTATTCCACCTGGAGAGGCCAGCAGAAGTATGCTGAGTGGACCACTGCACATGTGCCAATCTGTCAGCGCGGAGATGGGTGTATACACAGTAGCCCCGCACTGCCGGTCTCCTGATTGCTGGCCAGCCCAGCAATCCCCCATTGCTGCCCCTTCAAGTAGTCCAATCACTGGCCCTGCAAACATGTCTAGGCCAGCCTGAACCCTATCCCCTTAGCATTGTGCCATGTCTGGTGGGCAGTGCCAAGGTGCCCCTTGAGCATTGCCATTTTGCCTCTTGGACAGTGCCAAGGGCCCAGGCTGCCAAGGTGGCAATACCTAGGGGGTATCCCCCTCAACCCCTGAACCTCTGGGGTTCTTTGATTGCCCCCTTCACTCCAACAGGGTTAGGCTTGCCAGCTTCCTGCGAGTGGGGAGATATAGTAAACCCCATCGGAGCGAACCACTCCTGGCCGAGGATGTTGGGGGGGGGGGGGAGAGGAGAGATACTAGAAGCCCTGGGCCTGCTAATGAGTTAAATAAATTGTGCAGTTCCAATCCGATTTCTGGCACAGAGCTGACAATGCTGGAAATCTGGCGACCGGAGACTCCGTAGCCTGGGGAAAATCGTCCCCGTTATTTCACACTGTGTGGTCTTATCAACTAATTCCATATGCTGAAGCAAGTATAAGTACTAAAATAAATAATAAATTACTTTTTTCTCTAGGACATTGATATACATGATTTGTTCTATGTGTTTTGGTTAGATATGAATGAATTCAGGTAAAATGATGCTAGTGAGACTGTATTTTATATCCGCAACTTGCTTCAAGAAGGTGCTGGTGCGCTGACTCCTTGAATCGCAGTAGTCCTTGTGGAGGACACTATTAGATATTGAATTCCCGGATACTAAGTTGGTGATGATTAAGGAATTTTGATACATGTCAGGACGGTGTCTGATTTGTAAGTGATGATTTTCCCATAACATTGCTGCTCCTGCCCTTCTCAATTTGCAGGGAAGAGAGGTGTTGCCAAAGAACACTTGCTGATTATAGGAACAAGAGTAGGTAGGGTAATAACCCCCTGAGCTTGCTCTACCATTAAGATTATGGTTGATTTGTACCTCAACACCATTCATCAATATTTGATTCATATCCACTGGTGCTGTTCACTCATAAAAATCTACTGAGTCTTGAAAGTTTCAACCAGCATTCAATGCTGTTTGGAGGAGTGAGATCCAGATCTCCACTTACCTCTGGTGAGCACTTCCTCATTTCAATTCTGAATGGCCTCATTCTAATTTTGAGATTAAGCTTCCAGATTCACCCAGCAGAGTAAATAGCTTTTATGTAGTTATGCCTTCAGATCCTTTGTCAATGTAAACACTTAAGTGTTACAAGTGTTCACAAAGTGGCAGAACGTCTCCGAAAGAGCTGAAGTACAGCGTTAAATACAGATCAATTATACCATTTTATAATCAACAATTCCACCGTTCATTAGCTTAAAATCAATTCCAATTAACAGTTATACATCAATACAAATCTCTGTCAAATACCTCAGCCAACCATATGATGTTTAATAGCATGGTGATGTCTTACTTGTCCAACTGGTTCCAGACATATTCTCCCCTCTTGGCATTAACTACATCCCTGTTGCCTGGTAACGGCAGATGCTACCGCAAGTTCAAAATTGTCATTCCCACCGGCTTACTGCCAAGTTGAGTAGATATGTGTTCCTGCATCCAGGGGCATATCTATCCTTGTGTCTGGGTAATGAATGCATCTATTCATAAATGTTACATAATATGTAATCTCATAAAAATTCACCCAATAAAACTTACTGAATAATTCGTTCCCAGGCCTTTGGCTTTAAAATATTGACTTTTACCACCACGCCTTTTGGTAGCCTTGCTTGATCAAAGTGAACAGTGTATTAACATATATTTAAAATATCAGTATATGTTTCAAAATCATGACTGTTTTTGCTTGTCTTACTGCATTCACACATGTGTAAACCTCTTTGTGTTAGCTGTCCTAAGAATCATTTAACTCTTTTACTGATTTTTCTTGTCCTCTGAAACATTGCATTCTGTCCAGCTGGTTAGGAATCCCATTCCACAGGTGCAGGGGATTGTATATTGTAATTGTAAATACCTAAGTTTAAATACCTCACAACTCTTTAAACTCAGGTTTATGCAACTTGCCCTCACAATTTAATCCTTTGCATCCTCTTTGCACCCAATTTATGAATAATTTCTATCCTTACCAAGCCCAAAGATACCAGGGCTTAAGTTGTTAAGGGAGTATTGTGAGGTATTTTGAAGGTGTTCAATTGTGTTTTAAACTAAGGCAACTCAAAACTTGCAAGGCAAATGTCTCCGTGCAAAGATGTAACAAAATTTATTAAATATAAAATGCGGAACAAGACAATACAAAAGTAGAGCCAGCCGGATCCTCACAAAGGATTAAATAGCTGTGGTGTATAATTGTTCCATAAACTGCTCTAGTGCACCTACATTCTCATGCAACCATCAGTTATAAAAACAAAAAACAGCAAATTCAGTATTTCAATAATATATCAGCATCCATATTGAGTGATCCTCTCTCTGTTTATGCTGAGTTTTCCATTGATACAACCTATTTTCAGCTTAGTTTAATATATTTATCTATGCATCTCTTATATTTGTTGATCTGGTTGTTATGTTTTCTATTCAGTTAATTTGGATTGAGTCTCCTTTCCACCTCACTGAACTTAGCCTATCTTTTCCTTCGAGTCTGTTTAGTTTTGATTCTTTTTTATTCTTGTAGAGAATCTAACTGGAATATTTCCCGATGGTTATATATTCCCCACTTCAGTTATCTGCCAACCTGAATTTTTCAGAAGTACAAGTATCTTAACTTTTTGTTCTAGATATGTACGACAGGTGACCACTTTGATCCCATGCATTATGTTTATTCCAGTATATTTTGGACTATTTAGAATTACTTATTATTATCGTCTTGATGTTCTTGTATGTCTCTGAATTATCTGAAACTCTCCTGCTCTATTTCATCTTCATTGTTTTATGGTGTATTGAGACTGAGAGTTGTACCATTTCCCTTCCTTATTCTCAACTCTGAGTGAACTCTGTTAAAAAGCTCCTCCTGAAGACATTGCTTATGAAGACATATTATAGTACTCTAATAGAATCCTTTGCCAACACTTTCATTCACTATCTATATGTTTTATCTCCCTGTCTCTTCTGTAAATGTTACAACTAGTAATATAAAGTTGCCAGTTCTGTCCAACCCTTTGCTATATCTGTTACAGCGACTGTATTGCATGTCTCCACAATTATTAGTACTAATTCTCCAATTTCATTTTGAATGCTTTGTACAGTCGAATATAAAACACTTCATCAAGATACCAATATGTTGATCTTTGTTTCTTTTTCTGGCTCTCTCCTTTAAAATAAATTCCTTGCCTCGTCTACTTTTCCAATTTAAGATCTTTCTCTTTTCCTTTCTTCTCTGAACTTCTCTATTTCAGCTAAGTCATCTCTTGTAAACAGCTTTATTAACCCTTCTTTCCCTTTTTGTTCTCAGATCTTTCTCCACCTCCATGCCATAGTTGCTTCAATCCTCCTGCAATGCTGCCTATGCTTTTTACCATAAGGATTTGACATTTTGGTTTAAGTGTAAACTGTATCTTTTATGTAGCCAGCTCTTGTTCCAGCAATTGTTGCAACACTGTAAGAAAGATAAACCCTCTTCCTACAAAAACCCTGGAATCATACACAAATCATCATCAGACCAGTCTCTGCATGGGTTTCCTCCAGGTGCTCCAGTTTCCTTCTACAATCCAAAGGTGTGCAGGATAAGTGGATTAGCCAATGCTAAATTGATCCTTAGGGCTCAATTTTACCATTGTGCTGCACTTATTTTTGGGGGGAAAACCTTGATAAAATCAGGCATGGCAAATAGTGCGATCCATGCCAATTTCCCCTTTATCAAGGCCCAAAAATGGATGCGATAGGGACCACACCCAAAACGGGCATGACGTCAATTTAAATGCATTTGCATGCATTTAAATTAATTTAATGGGCTGGGTGACCAAACTTACCTGCATTTCCCCCTTTGCCATCACATTTACCCCTCCAGATTCAGCACAAAACAGGCATGCTTGGCAAAAGTCTGTTTCAGGTGCTCCAACTTCTAAAGAGGTATGTTCAGAGCTTCCAACAGCTCTCTAACTCAGATCGGTGTTGGGGGGATGGATGGGAGGTGGGACAGATCATTCTCTGGTGGAGGGAGGAGGAGGAGGTCAGATGTATCTCTGATGGGGAGAGGCAGGGTCGGGGGAGGGGTGTCCACTGCCACTCAGCAGGCGATCACTGGGGGAAAAGTAACATACGGGGTCGCGATTAGTCTGGGTAGCAGGAAGGGTTGATAAGTAGGACAGTTATGTTGTGCGCAGATGGGGCAATGTCTATGGGGCCAGGGGGAGGCATTAACCGGCCCAGGGGTAATATGACAGGGGAGCGTTTATCAATTTTTTTTACTGCGCATGCGCAGTTGAAGGCTCCGATCGGAGCAGCAGCGTTTCAGATGCAATAAGCCCCATCCACAGCACGATTCAGATTTGCAACTTTTTTTTCAGGCTGAGTGTGTATAGGAGCACCTGAGAACAGGGTTTACAAGTCAGTTCTGAATCACTCCCAGATACTGCACTTAGAATTAAAATGGTAAAATCGGTCCCTTAGTGTCCAAAATGTGTAAGTGAGAAGGATTAGTGGGATAAATGTGGCAAGTTACAGGGATAGAGCATGGGAATGATGCTCTATTGGAGGGTTGGTGCAGACTCGATGGGTTAATGGTCTCATTCTGCACTGTAGGGATTCTATTGCTGGAATTTTACCGCCTCGCCCGCCCAACGCTCGTAAGATCCCGCCCGAGGCCAATGGAGAATGTCATTCTGCAGACCTTGCCCACTCCGATTCTGGGATGGGCAAGGAGGTAAAATTCCAGTCTTTGATTCTATTTTCCACTTAACCCGCACAGCATGTAACACAGAGGATAAGCCACAGACCTGTTTCTCAAAAATGCATTTAACTCCTAAGAATGATTTCTGCTACATGTATGTTGTTTGTTCTGACGTAGAATCAAACTTTGAATCTTTTCCCTTGTTTCTGGGTGATTTTCTGCTTGTTCCATGATGGCCTTCACTGGCACTAGGAGGCAATATAACATTTGGAACTCCTCGTCAAGATTCTGAAGCAAAAGGGGTTATGCCCCTAAATGTAGAATTGCCCACTATTATATTTCTCCGGTCTTATAATTTCAGCTGCTTGTTGCTCTTTGCTCCATGGCAACTTCTGGTTAATTTAGGGCCACCCTCCAGAGTTAGCACTGTTCATCTCATCCAGACTGAGGTGTTTTATTCATTCATGGAATGTGGGCATTGATGGCAAAATCTCTCATTACTCATGAGAAAGTGATAGTGTGTCACCCTTTTGAACGACTGCAGTTCATTTTGAATAGAAACATCCACAGGATGGCTAAGCACAGATTTTCTGAATTTTGGCCAAGCAAGATAAAGGAATGATGATAGATTTCCAAGTTAAGATGGGAAAGTGACTTGGAGAGAAACCTGCATGTGGTGGTATTCCCACGTATTTGTGGTCCTTGTCCTTCCAGGTGGTAGAGATCATGGGTTTGAAAGGCTCTATTAAAGAAGTCTTACTGAGCTGCGAAAGTGCATCTTGTAGATGTTACATATTGAACCAATAGTTGAGAGAGTAAATGCTTAAGGTGGTGGATGAGATGTTGATCAACTGGGTTGCTTTGTCCTGGATGTTATCAAACTACTTGAGTGTTGTTGAAGCAGCAGTGATTCAGGCAAGTGGGGAACCATTCCATCACACAATTGTTGATTTGCACTTATGGTAGACATGTTTTTGGGAATGAGGCAGTGAGTTACTAATCCTGGAATTCCCAGAATCTTCCTTAGTCTTGTAGCCATTGTATTTGTATGACTGATCCAGTTAAGTTTCTAGTCAATGATGACCCCTTGGATGTTGATGGTCATGAATTCAACAATGGTATTGCTATTGAAGTGAAGGGGAAGCTGTTGGAATCTGTCATTGGAGAGATTTGTAGAGTGTGAATGTTACTGTCTGATTATCAGTCCATGCCTGTATAAAGTTCAGGTGTTATTGCATGTAGGCAGTGTACCTTCATTATTGAAGGACTTGTGAATGGAACTGAACACTGTGAAACCATCTATAAACATCCCCACTTCTGGCCTTGTGAAGGAGGGATGATCATTGTTGAAGCAATGTGCCATCACCTCTGGTGGATCAGTCCTCCCAGTGGAACAGGACATAGCCAGGATGAGGGAGGAACATAAGAAATAGGAGCAGGAGTAGGCCATCTAGCCCTTCGAGCCTGCCCCGCCATTCAATAAGATCATGGCCGATCTGTCGTGTCTCAGTTCCACATTCCCACCCTCTCCCCATAACCCTTAATCCCCTTGCCTATCAAAAACCTATCAACCCGCGTCTTAAAAATATTTAGCGAGGCAGCCTCCACTACTTCAACGGGCAGAGAATTCCAGAGATTCACCACCCTTTGAGTGAAGAAGTTCCTCCTCAACTCCGTTCTAAACTGCCCCCCCTTTATCTTGAGGCTGTGCCCTCTAGTCCTGAAACATTGAATCATACCTTTCAGCCAATGAGTATAGCTGTTAGGCTGTTACTTACCTAATTTGCGCTCACCATTACTGATCCAAGCTTTTATTCCAGAGTTATTTAATTAACTGAATTTAATCCCCCAGCTGCAACGGTGGGATTTGAACTCATGTCTCAAGTCATTAATCTAGGCCTTGGGATTACTCTTCTAGTTGTGCTGAGAAAACAACAATTATCTTGTAATCTATTTTTTTAAAGCCCAAAACCAGCTTGAAGTGTGCATATTTCTGGTTATCTGACCTGAAGTACCCTCAAAGAATATCTAAGACAGCTTCAGTTTAGTTTCTATGTGTTAAACAGTATGAATCATAGTAGAATAGACAGAAGCAATATATTCACTTCATTACTGCTCTGGTTCCCAATACAAACTTCACAAGCTACTCTGACTGTCACTAGAAAAAGATGTGTTGTAATTTAATTCTGACCTTTTCCTGTTCAAGTAGCCAAATTATCAGCAAATTTGAGTGGCAGATGTTTGAGTCTCTCAGTTGCAGTTCAGTAAAGGAGACACGAGTTTTGCTTCTTTATAAACTACCTTTATTTCTTTGATTCAACCCCACATACAATTCTTCTCAACACACAGTGCCACCTGTAACTCTTTTATATATCAGTCACTTCTATTGGATAATTGACATCAAATTAGGACTTAATTGGAAGGTCTGTAACCCATTCCTAATAGCAGATGCAAGTTCACTACAAAGTAACTATCGTGACTCAATTTGCTCGTGACCCTAACGACAATCAGATTCTATTGAATGATATTAGAGGTAGCATGGTGGCACAATGGTTAGCACTGCTGCTTCACAATGGCAGGACCCAGGTTTGGTTCCCAGCTTGGGTCACTGTCTGTGCGGAGTTTGCACATTCTCCCTGTGTCTACATGGGTTTCCTCCCATAGTTCAAAAGACATGCTGGTTGGGTGCATTGGCCATGCTAAATTCTCCCTCAGTATACCCGAACAGGCGCCTGAGTATGGCGACCAGAGGATTTTCACAATAACTTCATTGCAGTGTTAATGTCAGCCTACTTGTAACTAATAAATAAACTTTACATTAACTTGCTGATAGAAGCAATCTGAATTCATTGCCATAATTGCACCATATATCCCAAACACAAAGGAAAATCTTCTGCAAGAACACCCGCTGAATACTTCGCAGACAGGATTATTGATAACAGTGGTAATGTTGTACCTGGGAACCTTTGCATAACCGTAGCTGAGTTAATAAATGTCTACTATCATAACAATGCCATGGCGGAAGACAAATTATTTCTTCTATCCTCCAAAGATGTTTTATATTGGTGATCTGGGAAAAGCTATGAAGCTACAATTTCCTTGCCATTCCCAATGGCATTCGTTACACATTGCCGAAAAGATGTCCCTTCGTCATTTGCTGCACTGTGGTGCACTGCATCAATCTCATGATATCTTGGTGAACAGGAATATTCGTGTCAAGTACAAGGTCTCTCCTCAGTTTTGTTTGTTTACAAATTCCATTGATCTGAGAGGTACTATCTTGAACGTATTAAACACAATAATAGTAGCACTTCTTGCTGATATACTGCATACCATTTCTTGGCCACAAGATAAGACTACAACGATAAATTAAATTTAATTACCATTTTCACCTAGATTAATTTGAATTATAATCAAATGGTGGTAAGCATAACCTTTCTTCTCAGTTGCCATGGCAGTTATAAACCCAGTTTAGCTCTATAATTTAAAATATGAATGCTGACAAAGATGACCTTCATGACAGCTGTCATTTAAAATTAAAGATCTCAGACAATGACGTTGATTTTTGTTCGGATAATGCTGACATTTCTACACAGTTCTACAATGCACTAATCGGTCATCAAGATGTGACATTTAGCCACCATCTTATTTCCCAAATGGGCTTCAAAACAAATGAGGCCACTGCTGCTAGTCAAGGAAAGAAAGCAATGTCCTATAATGATGAATGGATGAAGAGCTATTTATATTATGTCATGGAACAGAATAAATGTCAGAAAGTGCAAAGGAAACCTCTTCCATTCACCCCATCTGTTAACTAGCTCGTAACTTTACTTTTAAAAAAGAGCAAAATATTGCGGATGTCAAAAATCTGGTATTTAAAAATGTAACATTTGGAATAAAATCAGCAGGTCAGGCAGCAGCCTGGGAGAGGGGAAAGAAAGGTTTGATGACAGATGTGTTTTACCTATCTCCATGGTTACTGCCAAGTGTTTCCAGCTTTGCTTACAATCTTGGCTGAGTTAAATATTACAAAGGAATATGCAGTTGGGAAAAAATGTGATGTAAATAAATGCACAAGTTACATTTCTCTGCATTTATACTCCTCAAAATATACACAGTTCGATCTGGAATTTCAAACTGTCAAAAATTACCCTGTGTGTTACATAAGATTGTAAAAATCAGAAAGCTGAAGAGATTAGTCATGGAGTAGTCTTGAACACATTAAATTCTAAATTAGTCCAATGTGTGAAGTTGTCAAGTGTACAAGCACAACTATAATTAGTAAAGCAGTCCTTCAATTAATAAGTCTTTGTCAGACAACCAATAAGAATCCTTGGTTTGGAGAGGAGAACTGGTTGGGAATTCCTCCAGCTGTTTACTTCATGGTGCTGGTTGGTTAGACATTTTGATGATTGACCAGAAATGTTGGGCTACATGCGCCCTCTGGAGGTGCACAGGGAGCTAAGAGCTAAGAACTAGAAAATGTGGGGTGGAGACCCCATCACTTTCCTGAATCCCTGGAAAAAAGACCCAGTTAGAATTGAGAATGATCTTCCCTTCTGATGCTCAATTGAGGATCTTAAGGGGGATACTTAGGGCAAGTTAAGGGCCTTATCCAGCTACTGCTAATATTCAATCAGCAGCAGGTGAGGCCACACTATGTGAACCACCTAGTAAACATTGGTGAATATGCTTGTGTCCATGATCAGGGTAGTCCTTCCTTCCTTGGGCAACAATGTCAAAGGAAGGATCCTTGGAAAGCCAAGGCCCCTGCACTTGACAACACCCACTCACAGCAGCACCTGCATGACTTGCCCCAGTGATTCCATCTCACTCACTTTGGTCCAAGGTTTTCAGCATTGACCCATTTACCAGGTCCCATTCCAGTGGCCAATGCACCCGATGGCACCACAAACATTCTGGAAAATTCAGCCAGCCTCCATTTGGCAGGCAGCTCTCAGTGTGGACATCCACACCCTCCCTCCTCCTCCCCTCTCTCTCTCCCCCTCTCTCTCTCTCTCTTCTTTCCCCACCGACCCCCCACCCCTGGCAACAGCAGCAGCAGACCTGACAGCGAATTGCTGCTGCTGGAGCCATGAAACTTGACAACAGCCAATGGGCTGCCAAATTGGACTTAATCCCAACAGGCCTCCCAGAAATCCCCATGTTTGGGTTTCCACTGTCTCCAGTAGCTGAGCAGGCCCACTGCTTTCATCGTTTAATTCCATCCCTTATGTTGTTTATCTCTCCACAGATTCTGGTTGATGTGCGGAATATATCAGAAATTTCTGTTTTTATTTCACATTTCCAGTGTGTGCAGTATTTTGTTTTTGTGTTGTTGTAGTTAGACATTTTCCAGCTCTGAATACATAAAAGCAAATTACTACGGATGCTGGAACCTGAAACCAAAAGAGAAAATGCTGGGTTATCTCAGCAGATCTGGCAGCATCTGTAAGGAGAGAAAAGAGCTAATGTTTCGAGTCCTGGGGACCCTTTGTCAAAGCTGGTCTCTTCCTGTTCTTGTCAACTAACATAAAAATGTCCTGCAAGTTGATGATGATAATGCCACAGCAAAGATTACAGGGCACCTTGGACTTGACTGATTGATGGTCAAACAGCACATCTTCTTAACCAACTAGATTAAGGGATTGAGAAGCAAATAGAGAAGGAATTGAGAGGAGAATGTACTAATGTGGGTGAATTAAAAAACAAATCAGAAACAGAAAGTAAAATTATCTGCAGGGTTTTCAGCTTCCCTGCAGCATGTTTTTCAGGAGGAGGCTAGCAGCAGGATCTGCTGGTCCCACTATTATCAATGGGATTTCCCATCGATTCCACCCCATGCTGCTGGTAAACATGGGCTGGGGGGTGGGGTGTGCTTCTGGCAGGATCAGAAGATCCCTCTGATGTGACAAGCTGGAAGATCTCACCCAAAGAGAGAGAAAGATAGAATAGGTTGAGAAAGAAAGAGACAGAAAGGCAAAGCAAGAAACAAAGTAAAATTAAGGATTTGCGAATTTTGTAAAAATCCAACAACAATTCACAGTTTAAAGGAATGAAACTAGAAACGCTTAAGCTTTTACCCTCTGGGCAAAAGAGGTTGACTCACCGCTAGAAAGGCTATTATCTAAGGGCCATGTTGAGTTGTGTAGGTGAGCATGATCTTCCAAGCTTTCAAAAAGAAACTTTGAAACTTTCAAATATAGTGAATGACCTCTTTTGGAGTTCTGGTTAAACCAGTCTTTAATGTTGTGCAGGCCTACTTGCAGTTCATGGATATCCATGGTGAATAAGGTGTTGACACGAATGGTGCCAACCCCATTCACACTGCTGTTCTGATAATTATTTTCACTGACTATGTTTGACCAGGGAAAAGGGAAGCATGAGGTGGTTTCCCACTGCCTTCCTCATGTGGGAAAGCAAACTCATTTCACAAATGATTCTCCTCTTGACATTGAACAGCCATTGTTGTCGGAAGTTGGAACTCCTTCATCTTCACCACTATGGAATTCATTGGATTCACCTTTGGCCACTACTTGTAATCTGAACATGGGATCCTTCCAGATATCACCAGTTGGGCCAGCTGAACTTGGGGCTTGCAAAGGTGTTCGAAATTAATTTTCCATAGCTGTTTAACGGGTAAATCATCAGCAAATGGTAAATGGTTGTTTTTCAGACTGGAGGATGGTAAATAATGGTCAAGGGTCAGCAGTAGGATCACTCTTTATATGGATATAAATTACTTGGCTACTAGAACACAATAAAACTTCAAATTTTGCCAGTGATGCCAAAGTTAAAAATATGTGAAACAATGAGGTTGATACCAAAAAACTGCCACAAGCGCATAAATATGGCAGAATGGATAAACATGTAGAAGATGGAATTTAAACCAGAGAAAGATGAAGTAATACATTTTGGCAGAAGGACAAATGACGACAATTTAAGACTTAATTTTAGTTATTAATTCTTTCACGGGTGTCATTTGTTGCCAGCCCCTAATTGAACTGAATGACTTGCTAGACAATTTCAGTAGGCCTGGGGTCATATGTAGGCAAAAAGAGGTAAGTGGTTGGAAGAGTTCAAGAACATTAGTGAATCAGATTTGTTTTCTTATGACAATCAATTATAGTTTCATAGTCACCAAGACTAACTTTCAATTCCAAATATTATCAATAGAATGTAAATTACACCAACTACCATGGTGGGATTTGAACCCCTACATCCAGGTCTCTGAATCATGAATCTAGTGACATTACCCTCTTTGCAGGAACAGAGATACATGGAGATTATGTGCCTAGGTCTTTGAAAGTGGCAGATTATAATGAGGGAGTGGTTCGCAAAACATATGGGATCTTGGGCTTTATAAATAGTTGTACTGAGTATAAAAACAGCAACGTTATGCTGTACCTCTGGTTAGACCACAATTAGAATATTGAGGGTGATTCTCCCAAAAAATTCATGTGAAAACTGGAATAAATCATACTAGTTTTTTCACCACTGCCTGACCTTCCGGTGGGGCCCAATTCCCATCCCTTCACTCCAGTGGAGTCAGACCGTTGGCTCCCTGCACGTGGGGAGCTATAGTAATCCCCGTTAGAGTGAAATATTCCCAGCTGGGGGGGGCGGGTAGAGGCTAGCAGGCCCAGAAATTTCAGTCCCAGGCCTGCTAATGCCATTTAAAACAGATGCAGATGAAGGGTTATATGTATAATACAGCTCCACATCTATTTCTGGTGTGGAGCTGACATGCCAGAAATCCGGTGCTGGGAGCCACACTCCAGGCCAGACATCCAGCACGGATCGTGCTAATCCAGTGCCACTAAACCTGCTGGCCTGCTGTACTGATTTTTTTAGCGCAGCAGAAAGGGAGAGTTGCCCCCATTATGTCCAGTTCTTTAATATGGGTTTGAAGGTCCTCGACGGTTCCAGGCTTGATGGATTTTAGACACAAGGCTAGATTGGAGAATATGGGGTTGTTCTTCTTGAAAAATGGATGTTGTTTGGTGACCTGATTGAGGTGCACAAGATTATGGCAGCTTTAGATATTTTAAGAAAATAAAAGCTATTCTGACTAGTTGATGATACAAGGACTAGGACGTATAGATCTGAGGTTTCATTGAAGAGATGTAAGGGGGAATGTGAGAAAGAACTTCATTATGCAAAATAAGTGAATATACCTAAAAGTCATTGTCTATGAGGGTGGTGGAAGCTGAGACAATCAATGATTTTTGAAAAGAAATTATGTGGACACTTGAAGGATGTAAAATTGCAGGACTATGGGGATAAAGTGGGGAAATTGGAATGACAGAATTACAGGGTAGTGCGGTGGCACAGAGGTTAGCACTGCTGCCTCACAGCGCCAAGGATCCGGGTTCGATTCCCGGCTTGGGTCACTGTCTGTGTGGAGTCTGCACATTCTTCCCATGTCTGCGTAGGTTTCCTCCAGGTGCTCCAGTTTCCCACACTCCAAAGATGTGCGGGTTAGGTGCATTAACCGTGCTAAATCCTTAGTATCAGGAGGACTAACGAGGGTAAATGCATGGGGTTATGCAGATAGGACCTGGATAGGATTATGGTCAGTGCAGACTCGACAGGCTGTATGGCCTCCTTCTGCACTGTTGGATTATAATAAAACCAGGATATGTCAATGGTCTCTTTCTGTGCAGTAATGGTTCAATGGACACAAGTTTTGTTTCAAGCTCAGAACGCCGATGTGAATTTTTGTTTCTAACCCCATAGGATGCCTGGGTGGCCCAGTGGTTTGCACTGCTGCCTCACCATGCCAGGGACCTGGGCTGCTGATGCATGTGAGAGAGAGAGAGAGAGAGAGACCGATAGAGTGGATCTTTAATGATGGAGTCACCTTCCAAAGAGACGATAGAAATGATTCAATTTAAAAAGGCCAAAGCTGGTAGGCCATCATCTGGATGGTCACTGGCTGCAGATCCTTCTCCCATAAACAAAATAGCTCAGGGGTGGTTGCGTGCTGACAACCTGGCTGCTTTTTCCATATCAACTCACAGTCATCTCCACCATGGGTCCTGCCTTCATTGGGATCAAAATTCTGCTCTACAACTATGTGTCCATTATCTTCTGAAACAATTCCAGCCCAATGTTTCATTGGTGTAATGAGGCAAATTTTTGAGGCTGGGAGTAAGGCTGTTATTGGAAAAAGACTGGGGGAAGTCTAGCATTACATTTGCTGTTTTCCTTGCTACATCTGACATAGTTCTTGCTGTCTCTGACAAATGCAGAATAAATAGTCCTCTTCCTTTCACTGTTTTTATCTGAAGTGTACAAAAAGACAAAGAAGAAAGCAAAATAAAACAGAAAGGAAAAAGTCTATAATGCACATTCCATTACTTTTATAATCCAAGGGTGATGACTTTAATAGCTCTGCCATGGAATTTTATTTAGTTTTACCTTTTGACTTCTTGTTGCATCAGTTAGTTATTCATTGAAACATAAAAGCATTTAAAATAACATGTTTACCCCGGTTCAGCGTTGGATGCTATAAAGTCACATTTAAACGTACAAGCACAATTGTATCGTTTGTATTAGTGAGATTACTCATTGTGCTTAGAATTAATAAGTTGCCACTAAAGAGTTCAAGGTTGTCACAAATCACAATTCAACCTGAAGTTGTTTTTATCCCTCTTTCCTTTAAGTTAGAGTCAAACCTTATGGGGGCAATTATCCCATCCCATTGTGCTAATTTTCTAGCGCAACAGGGTGGGAGAATCTTGAGGCTGGGCATGTGTGGGATCCGTGCATGGGTTCCTGCCGCATCCACGTTTTCCAGCGCCAGATTTCCAGTGTCGTCAGATCTGCACTGGATTTTCTTTTTATTCCAATTCAATCCAATCAAATCCAATTTAGAGTCTCAACAAGTTGAGACATTCCCGATCCAAGCTGACAAGACAGGGCTCTCACCTCCTGTCTTGGGCTTGATCTACATGATCCAAGCTGATTGGAGTAAGCATAGCTCCTCCTCCAAGGCTTGATCTCATTTGCATCTTTGCCAAAAGTCCGTGATGCCGCTTTAAAAAATTACTTCAAATGAAGCTGAAATGTCACTTAATGACTTCAATCAAGCACAGCATGTTGATACTACACTTGATCTTAGCCAAAAGGCCGAGAAGATCTGTGCTGGAAACCATCAGGAAGACAGGTAAGTCATTTGAATCTTTATTTAAATGTACTTTCAATGTAATTAGCGGGTCTGGGACTGAATTTCCTGGACCCATTAGCATCTCCCACCCTGCCAAAGTGTTTCACTCCAGCAGGGTTTACAGTAGCTCCCCACTTTTGGGGAACTAGCAGCCTGTCCCTGCTGAAGTGAAGGTAGAGGATTGAGCGCTGGTGGGAGGGAGAAGGGGGGGGTGCGGTGGTATCTCTTGAGCGTGAGCAGCCTGGCAGTGCCAGCCTGTGCCTGTTGGCAGTGCCCATGGGGTTAAGTGTCCACACCCAGGGGCCCTCTTGGCTCTGGGGTCCAGCGGTTGGGGCCTGATGGGGCAGGGCCTAGAGGCAATCGATGGGTGGCCTGGCTGCCACTCTGCTTTGGGATCAACGTGTAAGTTAGGGAGATTAGCAGGGTGAATATGTGAGGTTGCAGAGGTGGGTTGGAATAAGATGTTCAATTTGAGTGTTGGTGGAGCCTTGATGAGCTGTAAAGGCCTCCTCCTACGCTATAGGCATTCTATGATTATAAATTATAGTAACACTGCTTTAAGTTATGCATTATTTTACAGTTTGTATTAATTGTATGCAAAAGATTCTGTAAAATACTACATTTATTTTTTAAATCTTGCTCAGTCAGTTAAACTGGCTTGGACAATACTCAATTTGAGTTTTGTTATATCGGAACTTAGTACTGTGTTGAAACACACTACTGCTATTAATCCATGATTAAGAAGTTAAGGGTTCTTAAAAACAATAATGTGATAAGGCAGCATCAACATGTTTTTTGAAAATGAACTCATGTTTATTAGTTTATGAATTTATTACTAGGGGGCACAGCCTCAAGATAAAGGGGGGGCGGTTTAGAACAGAGTTGAGGAGGAACTTCTTCACTCAAAGGGTGGTGAATCTCTGGAATTCTCTGCCCGTTGAAGTGGTGGAGGCTGCCTCGCTAAATGTTTTTAAGACGCGGGTTGATGGGTTTTTGATAAGCGAGGGGATTAAGTGTTATGGGGAGAGGGCAGGAATGTGGAACTGAGACATGACAGATCAGCCATGATCTTAATGAATGGCGGGGCAGGATCGAAGAGCTAGATGGCCTACTCCTGCTCCTATTTCTTATGTTCTTATGTTCTTATATTTCGAGAAGGAACAGGCAAGGTGGATAAAGGGGAAACTGTAGAGCTGGTGGACTTGGATTTCAAAAGGCATGTGACAAGTTGACGCAAGATACTTCACAAGAAATGAGCATCTGATGTAGGAGGGAACTTATGATCATGGATAACTGGTTACCTAACAGAAAGGAGACAGTAAAAATAGGTAGGATTCTTTCGGAGCAGCAAGCTCTAAGTTGTGGAATATCACAGAGATCAGTGTTAGGTCCTCAACCATTTACAATCAATATCAATGACTAGAATGAAGGGGCTGAGCATATGGTAGTTAAATTTGTTAATAACACCAAGATAGGTAGGAAAGTAACAAAGCAGAAAATGCTGGAGAAGCTCAGCTGGTCTGACAGCTTCTGTGGAGAGCCAATGTTTCGAGTCAGGATGATCCTTTTTGTTTTGTTATAGATTGCAGCATCTGCAGTATTTTGCTTCTAATTTAGGTGGGAAAGTAAGTGGTCAATTAGAGGTAGAGAGTCTGCAAATGGAAGTAGACAGGTTAGGTGAATGGGCAAAAAAAAATAAGATGGAGTATGAAGTGGAAAAATGTGAACTTTCTCACTTTGCTAGGAAGAGTAGAAAAACAGTGTATTATTTAAATGGAGAAAAATTTGCAGAACTTCTTAGTAGAGAGGGATCTGATTGTCCTAGTACATGACTCTCAAAGAATTAGTATGCATGTACGGTAGTTAATTAGGAAGGCAAATGGAATGTTGCTATTTATTGAATGTATATGGGGACAGCAAAAGATGGGAATGAGGCTGGCAGCATTGTTAGGTATGTGAGGATAAGGTAGAGTCTCTGGATGTTAGTCATGAGTTCTGAATGCTGAAGAGTGCTGCTGGATGAGTAATGGTGGTGTGGTGTATTGAACAGTGTGTGTGTTCTTGATGGTGCAGTGGGTTAAATATGTCAGTCACAGGCCAACTGTGTGAGGTTAATTGTATATTTTGTAGGACTGCTATCAGGTCCTTGTGTCCAGACACTGGGAATTGTTCTCCTTACTCACCTGCTCCCAATCCCTTCTGAGCGTGAGCCTCCAAGCTGCCTGGAAACCTGGTGTCTCTCTTGCTATTCACTTTCAGTTGAAGGTCTCCAGAGCTATATCTTTGACTCCAAATCTCCCTCTCTATCCTGTTCTATTTTCCATCCCTACAATTGAATAAATAACAGTCAGCATCACCATTGTGTGATTCAGTGTAGTCTCCCTTTTGGAGGAATAAACTTCTCTGAAGAACAGAAGATTGGTTTTACCACATTTTAACAGTAGAATATGAGCTTTGCTGGCTCGGCCAACATTTATTACTCAACCCTAATTGCACTTGTTCAGTCCCCTGCCGAACATATAGACAGACAGCAGCAGAGAAACTGCTCAACCCGAGGCTACAACCATGGAAATGAGGTGCCACCCACTTCCACTGGAATCAGTGTGGGCAGGTCATAAATCAAAACCTCACACCTGATTATCAGTGCCATCCAACTTTTGGTCCTTGTTCTCCATATCAATTCACTGACTGATCTGGACATATTTGGGGAGGTAATTAATTGATCTAGGTTCGAGAGTGTGATAACTGAAATCTATTCAAAGTAAATTCCTCTCTGGTCCCCTCACCATATCATCATGCATTTGCAGGAAGACATTCAAAACTTCGAAACTGTAAAGTATTGATCACATAGGAATGATTTTAAATTGACTAGACCCATTTCTATCTGATGTTCTGTACTGCCACTTGTAAATCTCTTCAACTCCAGACTCACCCAATTCAGACAACAGGAGCTTTGGTCCCCTGAGCTTTGGAAATGTGCTGCTACAACTTGAACTGCTGTGGTTTTGCCTCTCAAGTCATTTGCTGTCCTGTTTGACTGCTACATTGATGTTGACCTATTAGACCTTTTCTCTAATATTTCAACATCTGTTGTATACTATAAAAGCTATCAGCTTCCGTGAGATTTTTTGGAATTTGTTTTGTTTATAACCATTAAATCTTCTTGACTAAAGACATTTCTGGTTGTCCTGCAATGGATTTTTATCTGAAAAAATTGTATCTGCTGCATAAAATATGTGCTGCTAAAGCCTGAACCATGTGCTCCCACAGAATGTGAACAAAACCTTGATTAAAAAGTGGATACCTATAAACACAATGCATGCAGAAACATGTCAAAAATGGATTTTAATTGTGTATTATCAAGTATTATAATTATTTAGGCTATATTAATAAGCCATAATAATAAAATATCATGAAGCCAAAATACATTGGATAGAATATTACACCTAAAGATTGGGTGCATGCTATCCTGGAGGCTCATGTCATCGCACAAGAAGGCATTGGGCGTGCATCCCCACGCTATCGCCCACTTAGTAGCATTTTGGTCAGTGGGCATACACGAGAGTTGGAAACATGACAACCAATAATGAAGAAGCCAATTTAAATGATTTAAACACCAATTGACTAATACTTCATGTTGCCCTTCTGCCATTAGGGTTGGCAGCAGGTGGGCTGAATGGCAGAGCGGCCTTTACATTTAGGCTGCAACCTCGATCGAGGGCAGGATGAAAGGTCGGGGTTCAAATAAAATTGACAGATATGTTTGGGGATTGTAGTTTGTGTATGATTGTGCTGCCTAGATACTGGTGGCATGTTTTTTCCGTTGATATTAATTTTAAACAGGTCAGCAGCTCTCTGAGACAGCTCCACAGTGACCCTCCCTCTGAGGGAGCACATTGGGAGTACCAACCCACACCGCCCTTTTTCTCTGCACATGCTCTCTTCCTACTCTCCCTGACAGCACACTGCCTTTCACAGCATGTGTTTCATGATGGCTGCTCAGCCAGTTTGAAATCACGCTCCTGGGTTAATTGCGCTGCTTTGGGGCCTATTTAATGTGTGCGTGCTCAATGGGTGAAATGATATTCAGGCCATAAGGGCATCCATACATTGACAATTACATTTTGAATGTCCCCACTACTAACCCACCAGGATCAGCACAAAAATATCCTGCAACAGCCTTTGGCAATGTGATGACGTAACTGAGACCTATTCTTCCTAACCCATATCACAGGCCGATGCGAGTTGTTCCAGTTCTGACCTTTCCCATGTGTTTGCTAACTGGTTTGAAAATGATTCCTTATGCCATCATTTCAGTTGTGAATAAGTACATTTACATTTAAGGTCAAACATGGATCATTGAGCAATGCCGCTCATCACATTGTGCCAAATAGGTACTGTTCCTCTCTGCCTCTTGTCACTCAGCCAATATTCGAAACAGACCCATAATTTTCCTTCAAATTCATGAACTAATCTTTCACTGAGAATTCCTCGAGGGACTTTATGGAATCCCTCAATAAACTCTATGCGAATAACATTTATAGAAATTTCCTCTGTCCATTGCTTTTGTCACTACTCTGCCACTACTTTGTCACTAAAATTGATCAGTTTTGCTGGGTGTCACCTGTTCTTTCCAAATCCACACTAAATCTCATCAGCTGAAATTTTCAATAAGTCCATTCTTGGCTGTAGATTCCAGTGTCACAGACAGTATTTATTTGTTCTGCTGCCTGTGATCAATATGTTTTGTTCAGAAAGAGGTGTATATTTTCTTACCCTTGGAGTGGATATCCAATTAAATTATTCAGTAGCAAACTTTGATGAGTTTAAAAGAAAGAACATGATATAGTTTCGCCTTGAAGGCCACAGAAGATGTGTTTATAACATAGACAAACAGATTGATTATCAAATGTAAATCATTCTAATACATCTCTGGCAAGCAGCAAGAGTGGGAAAGTTGCCCTGTCAGACATCTGCAGAGGTAATGGAAAACCACTGCAGCGCCTTGCCAAGCATTACCATGGATCAATGTCCTGTCGGGGCATAGTATCTGAAGAAAAAGAGAGACAGAGAGAGAGAGAAATTTATTCTCATACATTTACCCCAAATTAAACTCAACGTCACACACACTCAGTCTCACTCCTGCACTCAGACACACCAAGACTGGATAAAAATAAAGGTCATGCACTTCTATAGGTTCCAATTGTCTCAGTCTCTGATGATCTTTGGAGTCCCATGTGGCAGGCCTGTGGTCTTTTAAATGGATTTGATGATTTGAAATTTGAGTCACAGTCTTGTAAGGTGAAAGTTTCACAGCAGATTGCGAGATTTCTTTCAGCGGCACTTCCACATGGTTGGTTTATAGGTGAACATTAAATTGGAACAGATACATACTCCAGCTGTCTGATGCTCTGCAGCTTGTGTCTGAGTCTGGTTCACAGAATGGCTGAATTGATGCTTCTAATGACTTTGGTAGAACAGCCTATGCACAGCTCCAAACTGATCTTTTAAACAAACCATGAAAACCTATCTGTCTCCATGTAGTTTTTCATAAAGTTTAAATTATTAGTCACAAGTAGGCTTACATTAACACTGTAATGAAGTTACTGTGAAAATCCCCTCATCACCACACTCCAGCACCTGTTCGGGTACACTGAGGGAGAATTTAGCATGGCCAATGCACCTAATCAGCACATCTTTTGGACTGTGGGAGGAAACCAGAGCACTCGGAGGAAACCCACGCAGACACAGGGTGTACGTGCAAACTCCACACAGACAGTGACCCAAGCCGGGAATCAAATCCAGATCCCTGGTGCTGTGAGGCAGCAGTGCTAACCACTCATGCTTCTGTGCCACCCATTAAGTTTAAAGCATTTCTAAATAATGTGTGGTGTTCGTGTTGATTCCGCAACCTGTGCTGTTAGTTAACATCTCTGAGGATTTGTAACAATCAGCTTCTTTATTTTAGACTAACCAATTCAAATTAGATACTTCTTCGACTGCTTTGGGGGACGGCATTGTGTCACATCAGCTGGAATGTTCTCTGGCTCCCTCTTAAAATGCAGGATGGCTCTAAACCGCAAAAGAGTTCAGGTGACCTTTGGGTGCCCACACTTTCATGTCCATTTTACCAAATGTGAAGTTAGTTTGAAATTCAGAATATGGTAGTAGGTAGTGGGCATGGTGCCAGTAATGTTCCAACAACAGATTTGGGGTAACTAGCTTAGAATTTCCTGGTTTCCTCTGGCACCATTTTTTTAAAAAGCAGTGTGATATGCACAATTTTCTAATCTAAAGGAATAGTTCCTAAATTGAGAGGACTTCAAAACATCATAATCAGGGCCTCTTTAATCCTCTGACCTATTTCTTTTAAAACTTTGGGATGGCAACTCTCTGCTCCTGGGGCCTCATAATACTTCAGAGCCATTATTTATTCAAGACGAATAATTTGCTTATGTTAATTTAGGTGTCTCTGCAATGTTGATTCAATATTAGCCTCCTTCCTCTATTGTAAATATCATTGGATGATTATTATTGAATGTGTCCATATTTTGATTTGCAATATCACTGTTGTCAGTTTTCAAGGGACCCACATTTCTATCTACCAGCCTATTTTTCCTACAATGATTGTAAGGGTTACCCTGTTGATTTTGATATCCTGTGCAAATTCATTTTCACATTCCCTTTTTGTAGCTCAGCTCCGTCTTTATCACCCTTTGTTGTTTTTTGTATCACTACATAAATCAGAACCTGTGTTCTTATTTACATTTTTGTATGCTTTTTCTTTTAGTTTTATGTTGCCACTTACCTCTTTAATCACCTGCCATTTTCTCTTTTGGCCAGCAGAGCTGTTGCCTGATCTTTAAGGCTATAAATCTGGTCAGTATCTTAATTTTTTTAAAACACCTTCCCCACTAATCTTCTGTCATTTTACTCATTAACATATTTGCCACTTTACTGTGAACAATTTGTGTCTCATCCTAAAAGCTAAAATTTTAGCAGCTGCTTCATGTTTTCCTTTTCAAGCACAACATTGAGCTCAATCATAAAACAATCACTGTTCATGTGTCATTTTGCTGGTAACTAAATCTGGCTTTTTACACATAATTCAACATAATATAGCCTGCCCCCGCCTTGATACTGGGAAATATTGTTGCAGAAAACTACCCTGGATACATTCATTAAATTTGCCAGCTCATGAGCTTGTCTGTTTTTCTTAATCTATATGGATATTTACCCCCACATTAAACTATTCTGCCTTTGTTTGACTGATCTCTGCATTTATATATATGACAGTTTTACTGTAACTCCCACTATTGTCTTAAATCTCTAATTTTATCCATAAAGACTCCACTGACTGATTAGCTCTCATTATATTCTCCATCATTGGACTGATATCCATCATCTTGGCTAACTTTCCTGTAAAACTTCTAATCTGGTATATTCAGTTCTCATTATCTTGCGGCCATGCCTCAGTGACGAATGCTACATCACACTCTTCAATTTGAATTTACAACTGCAATTAATTCAACCTGTTCCTTACACTATGCACTTGAACATAGACCACTTATCAGGTCCATACATTCTCGCATACAATTCTGCTGTATCATGCTTTACTTTTAATGCCGAAGAGTATGAGTTGGGTGACAAATTGAACCCCCAAATGCCTGCATGAATGCAGAGAATATCGATTAAAAATAATTACTTAGTTATAATATTGCTGAAATTCAAGAAAACAAGTGAAAACTTAGAAACAATGTGACGCTGTCATATGGGGCAGGATTTTACGGCCTCGCTTGGAAGAGAATGGAAATTCCAGCCCGAAGTCAACAGAGATTTCCGTTGTTGGACCTTCGCTCGCACCGATTGCATGGCAGGCGAGGTGGTAGAGTTCTGGCGATAATCTGCCACTGCCTTCTTTAAATGCTGTACCACATCAACAAAATGTGTGCGGTACCTTAGAAATAAGCATGCCTTACCAATCAAAAAATACATTGGTTAGTTCATTCATTTCCTAACAATGTTTGAAGACAAGGGGGTGAATTTTCCAGTTCCACCCGCCACTGGAATCTTAGTGGGCAAGGGGTGTACCATGGAAAGGGCCATTGACGTCAAGAGGGATTTTCCAGTTGCGTGCTGAATGCGGCTGGAAAATCCCACCCAATTTGCATTTCAGATTATGTGGTTGCAGTAGAACATTTCTAATTCTAAAATACAAAGTTGTGTCTCAATCAAAATGGCTTTAATAGGTAGTTCTTTAGTTTTTAACATCAAGTGTTAATAAAATAAAATATGTCCAACAGTACGCAGATGATCATTAAGTTGGCATCAATTTACTTATCCTATAAATCTTTTCTCATAGATTCCAAAGTATCTATTGCCTTCTTGCCAAATATTGGGCAGAAACTTACAATGTCAATCAACATGTACTACATGCATTGCACATGTGATGACATGTGATAGTTATGATACATGTTTATAATTGGATCCATGCTCTGCTAAGAAATCAATTGATAATTGTTGAAATTATTTTCAAACTCAAAGGGAATCTGATCTGAAAATAATTTCAGGATTTTATGATGAAATGTGAGCAGGGAAAAGTACAACTTAAATAACCATTGGGTGAGTATGTGGTTCTTGGGTTAGCAGTCAATAGGATGTATACTTTTTGTCTGTCTGATTAATACAAAGTAACTGGTGAGTTTATTTTTCACTTAATCCTGAGATGTAGAAGTCACTGGCAAGGTCAGCATTTATTTGAGTTGCATTTGAGAAAACAATGGTGAGTTGCCTTCTTTTTGAACCACTGAAGACCATACAAAGAATAAAGAAAAGTACTGCACAGGAACAGGCCCTTCAAGCCCATGCCAATCATGATTTGTTAACTAAACTAAAAAAACCTTTTGCCCTAACTCGGTCCTTATCCTGCTATTCCCTTCCTATTTATGTACCTATCCAGATGTCTTGTAAATGTTGCTAATGTGTCTGCTTCCACACCTCCTCTGGCAGCGCATTCCAGGCACCCACCACGCCCCCGACACATCTCCCTTAAACTTTCCCCCTTCAGGCACATTAAAGACACTCCCACAATATAGTAATATAGAAAGTTTCAGGATTTTAACTCAGTGATGATGAAGCAATGGAATGGTGTGTGATTTGGAGGTCAACCAGATAACAGTCACATGCATGAACTGCCCTTGTCTGCCAAGGGTAGTGGAAGTTGTGGATTTGGGCAGTGTTGCCAATAAGACTGTAACAATTTACTGCAGAGCATCTTTTATATAGTACACTCTTCAACCAGTGCTGGAAGGAGTGGATGAATGTGGAACAAGTGGACTATTTTTGGTTGATGTGAAACTCGTAATGGTGTTGCAGCTGCTCCCATCAAGGGGAATAGAGACTGTTTCAACGACTAACTTGTATTGTTTTGACGGTGGTGAGTCTTTGGGAAACCTGGAGGTGAGTCACTCATCATGGAATAACCAGCTTTGATCTTCTCCACTCACATTTATGTCAGAGTGATCTAAAGCAGGCTTTCCTTGGTTGATTTTATGGATCTGAAGACACATTTAAAAAAAATTATGTGATGTGGCATGGCTGGCTAGGCCAGCATTTATTGTTCATCCCTAGTTATCCTTCAGAAGTTGGTGGTGAGCTGCCTTCTTGAACCGCTGCAATCTATGAAATGTACGCACACCCACAGCGCTGTTGGGCATGGAATTCCAGGAATTTGACCCAGAAACCATGAAGGATCGTTGATATATTTCCAAGTCAGGATGGTGAGTGATTTGGAAGGGAACCTTAAGGTGGTGGTGTTCCCAGGTAACTGCTGCCCTTCCAGATGATACAGATAATGGGTTTGGAAGGTGCTGCTTAGGAATCTTAGTGAGCTCTTGCAGTGCATTTTGTAGATGGTACACACTGCTGCTACTGTTCATCGGTGGTGAAGGGAGTAGATGTTTGTAGAAGGGGTAGCAATCAAGCTAAATGGTGTCAAGCTTCTTGTCTATTGTTGGAGCTGCACACGTCCAGACAAGTGGAGAGTACTCAACTGCACTACTGACTTGTGCCTTGTAGATGGTCTCTAATATGATGGTATATCTTTGTACTTGCGTCTTTCCAGGCATCCTGGATCATTTGCTCATGAAAATATGCCACTGAAATTCCAAAATAGTCAAATTTCCTTTCTCTGGCTCCTTGCACCATCATCCGAACTGCTGCAACTATAAACTAGAGATATCTTTGACATTCAGGAAATAATTGTGACCTTTGTCAATTGTATCTTTATGTGTGGAATTTTCCGGTTGTGATCGCCCCAAAACCGGAAAATCCCGCCCAAGGTCAACGGACCTTTACATGGTCTGCCCCTCACCTGCAGCGATTCCCATGGTGAGCGGAACAGGAAGATTCTCCCCATATGTCCATATAGCATGCCCAATGTCACCATGCTGTGAATCATAGCTCTGGCCACAATATCTAACCATTCTATCGTTATGGTACAAGTAGGCCTCAAGATCCAGCTTAGCTGGTACAAGGATTGAACTTGCACTGTTGCTGTTATTCTGCATCACACTCTAGCCAACTAGGCTAACTAACTCCCCTTTTAGTGCTGCTGAAAATCCTCTCTGATTTGAAAGAAGCTGCATCTTTCTAGGCACCAAATGTTCCACACGTGAACCTGAGTTTGTAATGACTGGTGGATTGCAGTTTGGGAGTCCTCAAACATCCTCTTACTACTAACACCAGAAGACCCATTGAGGTCACTCAAGTTATGCTTAGGTTGATACAACACCCCAGTTTGCAAAACTGCCACATCTTGTCACAGAAAATCTACCCCCGTATCTGTTTGCAAAATATAAGAGAGACTAACAATTAAATAACATCAACTTCTGAAACATTAAATGCCATTTCATCCAAAAGATCATTTGAAAGAATTATGGGGAACTGAGCCAGGATTTTAGCAAGGTTGTTGTAGTGCCGTTTCAGTGCACAGAAAACGTTCCTTTTTTGTGAAGAAGTATAAAACCTAAAATTGTAATATTAGCATCTGAATGTTTAATGCAAGTGTCTGAAATTTCTTGTTTTGCATTTTTATCTCGGACCTCAGTATCACTCTATAATTCCTGCACTATGATTTTTGAAAAAAATATTTTTTTCCTATTTGTTATCTATATTTATCATCATTGTTGTAAGCATGAATGGTATCTATACAGCACACACACACATGATAGAATCTGGGTGAAATAATGTTTTCGTTTATGTAGCGTTATCAGTAATACTTTTTTAAAATCTTGTGCAATAACTCACATGAATTGTAATGGCATCATACATTGGAATAGTTTTGAAATGTTTTTGCTGCAGATCTGTTGTCAGTCTTTGATCTCTGTGGGCTTGAATTCAATCTTTGCCAAGGAAATAAATAAATAAGTTTCTACTGATGTGTTGCCTGTACTTCTTTGGCAGAAGGCAGATGCAAATGGCTTCATTTTAAGATAAAGTTAGGGCCCGAACCTTAGTTTTGTTAATAACATGCCTTGAAAATATTGCACAATAAACAGAGGAGAAAATTCAAAAATAAAGAGCTAAAAAAAAGGATATTGAAAATTTAGAACAATAGGTAAGGTTAATTTAAGTGTTCAAATTTTCCTGCAGTGTTGTTTGTCAAGTTATCAGAACTGTCTGTGAGATTCTGTAATTCATTGCAAGCAATGTAGACCAGCTAATCTATTTCTACTAATTGAGTCAGAGTGCTGTTACTTTTCACAGGGAACACTACAGTCTTAATAGGTACATACTCTACACATTTGAGACAAGCAAGCAGCTCAGCAGGCTGCTTGAGAATTCACGCAGCATGTCCTGTTATATGGCCTGTGATAAATTGTTGCTATTGATTAATTTTCATGCTGTGATGTCAGAAAAATGCCTTGAAAATGCGTTGCTTAAAATGTCCTAATCCAGATTAACTCCTTGCAATCCTGAACAACGCAATCACATAAATGGTCATTTTAAGGAGCAACTGTTTAAAAATGTTAACATATGCTATCTCATGGGTGACATTATCTGAAAACACAAGATTTAATTCTATTGCCAGAATTTTACCGCCACATCTGCCCTGGAATCAGGGCTTGCGAACAGAATTCTTCATTGGCCTCGGGTGGGATTTTATGAGCCTCGCCCGAGTGGGGTTGTGAAAAGCTTAATGATGACACTAATGATGATGCCTAGCCTTCCCTTTTGCTCTTTTATTCTCAGGCTGCTACTCAACTCTTCAATGATCAGTCAAGCGTTAAGTCTTACATGAGTCAAAAATTCTCTAGTTTAATACAAGCAAAACTAAAGCCATCCACTCTGGACCCTGTTAGTTCTTTCACATCCTTATCATTAATTCCATCAACAACCTCAATTACCACCTCAGGTTATATCTAGTGATGCAAAATCTGGTACATTTCTACTGGTTCTGATTTGCGTCCCTTCTTCATGTCCACTCTGTCACCAATTGTACCTCATTTCACTTATTGCACATTTCCCAGCTACACATAACCTCTCCCTTATTAGCATTTGTTATATTGGCTGTACTATTTGTAAACACTAAGAACTAACTCTTATGTAATGCACTGGAGTCATGTGCTAAGCAACAAAATGCATCAGCCCACTGGACTCATGGAGAACTACAAGAAATACACTCAGTGAAGCTCCAACATTTTTGAGCCTGAAGTATGATTATGTCAAACTTACTATACTCAGGAGAAAAAGAGAGGGTTCTCATTATTAAGCCCTTATAACTGGGCACAGTCCGCAGGGAGGAGTAATTTTCAAGCGCAAGAGTTGGCTTCCTGCGGGTACACTTGTTTCCAAAGGTGTGATGGCTTTCTCCATTTGATTCCGAGTGCCCAAGAAGGATGGAATACCTTCCCATCAGGCCATAGTCATATACATCACTGTTTGCCTGGTGATTTGCCCTCATGGTTCAATCTCAAAGGTGGTAGGATGGGACCCTTAAAATGGCCTCATAAAGACTTCAAGTGATTGCTAGGCCAGAAGGCCGTTCTCAACTTTTTCCACCCTGAATCTAAACAGGGAATATTGGAAGGCAATGAGGTCTCTATCCAACAGCTTCCTGTTCCATTATATGGCCCCACCACCTCCAAGTCCAGCCTCTGCTTTACATTCCCATTAATTCAATTTCAGAAATGTGTTTCAATGGAAAACATTCTTCATAAATTGTAAGAAAAGAAAAAAATATCTGATTAAGAAAATATAGAAACCATTTCAGTGGCTATTGTAGTTTACTGTGTCATTAAACTGTTCTGTAAATTATTTTGACTCCAATGATGCCCCAAGAGTGTTTTTCCTTGAGCCCAAAAGACATTCAGAATGTCTTTAGCTACTCGTTCTCAACTAAGATGTAATACAAGGAGATATATCGTATGAAATTGCTATTTCATCAGAAACCAGAAGAATGATTTTTGCCCTTTCCTGATCTGGTTAGGAAATGAATATTTTCCCCACCTTCTTGATACACTACAATTGTTCGGGCAATTTGCAAAACTGACATGACTATTAATCTTAAAACAAAAAAAAATCACATTTATTTGTGGAAAACTATGGAACTGTTTTTAGAGTCCTTGGACGTGCACTTAAACTCAGGAGTCACACAAGTATTATTTGGCATAGTTACCTTTTTATGGCAATTCAATGAGAATTGCCAGGGTTGAGAAATGAAATTCTTCTCTTATGGTTAAAATTTATTAATTAGTGTCTCAAGTAGGCTTACAGTAATACTGCAATGAAGTTACTATGAAAATCCATTAGTTGCCACATTCCGCCACATACTGATGGAGGATTTAGCATGGCCAATTCACCTAATCAGCATGTCATTTGGATTGTGGGAGGAAACCAGGGTACCCAGAGGAAATCCACACAGACATGGGGAGAACGTGCGGACTATGCACAGACAGTGACCCAACAAGGAATTGAACCCTGGGTCCCTAGTGCTGTGAGGCAGCAGTGCTAACCATTGTGCCAGTGTGCCACCTGATACAATCAGTCTAAATGCCAGATCAAGCACAGTGCTGCTATGATGAGAACTACAATCAGCCTATTCTGCCCTAACAATGTGTCTTAATTCCATCCACCAATTGCAAATATCAGAGTAAATTTGCTAATTGTACGGGTCCATTTTTCCCAAATTGATAGAGTTCCAATTCCTTTTGTATTAGATCCTTTCACACCAAACAGAATATCCTCTCCATCACCAAAGCCATTTGGTTTTATCAATGCAAAATCACTTAACCCCACACTTATTTCAGTCCCAACATTGTGCCTCGAGGCTACAACTTTTTCAATGTTAATTTTGCCTTTATCCACTGTCCATAAACTACAACTTGTTCAATGCTCAAATAAATGTTTTTGGTCCATTGTTTGCATCCTTGTTGACTCATAACACACTTCTTGTCTCCCAACAAAATTTTAAATGACTCGTCAGAATTCTACCGCCCCGGCCACCGTGGAATCAGAGCAGGCGAGGGGTGGACAATGGAAATGTCCTTTGAACTTGGGTGGAAATTTCCAGTCTCGCTTGAGCAAGGTGGTGAAATCCAGCCCAATATCTTTATACTGATGCTCCTCCATCCACATTATTTCTGTTGACATCCCTTTGTGCAAATTTTCAGTCTTGTATCTTTGTATTCTCCCCACCTTCAGTCCACTGTTGGCAGCAGAGCCACTGAGCTGCCTCAAACCCAAGACCAGTTTAAATGGTAGCAACAGAAATCCAATTACCTGATCCCAAAATGGAGAGCAAACTCACTGCAGCACTCATCAGGACCCAAGGCTGCACCATGATTGGTCAATGAATTAGCCAGTGCCAGGTTGGCCACCTTATCAAAAATGTTCACTCATCTGCTGGACTTGGCAACCAGTTGGAGGAGTAGCAGCCACAGCAATATCACCAAGATGGTGTGCACTGCCATGGCTAAAACTGGAGGAAGAGAACGCATCAATGTCCTGCACCCTTGCAACCAATTAGGGTGCTGGAATGAGAGCAGGGTAGGAAAGTGATGAAGGAAGGCAGTAATGTTGCAGAAGGGTGGCCAGTCCATCGATCAAAGAGTGCCAGAAAATGAGCAACCCCCAGTCCCCCCCACCTCCACTGCTCAGCATCCACTGGGAGGCTGCCATTGTTTACTAGGTAATCTCCCCAAGGGACAGAGGGCCCCGTTGCTGTTAGTTAATTAAAGCAAAGGCAGAAGGACGCTGAAGAGGGCTCTGGGTGGGAAGACTGCCCATCACCTTCACCACTGCTGGAAAGATGGCATGGCGGCTGATAGCCATGTCACTACACTTCCCACCAATCTTCCTGCATCATTTTTACAAACTCTCCCACCTTCTGTCCCATCCCCAAAGGCATGATAAAATTCAGCTCCTATTTTCTGGAATTCTCTCCTTAAGTCATTTTGCCTCTTAATTTCTCTCTCCAATTTTAAGAGCTCTCTCACAAATGTTTTTAACCAAACGCTCAGTCACTTTGACTTTCATAGTTGAACATTCAGTTTTAAGTCACTTTTGCCTGTGTTCTTTCTTCCCCTGTGGCAATGTTTTGGGCTATTTCCTTTGTAAAGTGTGTTTTATAAATGTGACTGTTGTTTATTTTTATTGACCTGTAATAATAAAGAGAATTCACAGTTGCGTAAAGTTGAAATCCTATTGTAACGATTAGCATCTGCGTCAGCTGTTTAGTGCTGAAGAGCTGCTGGCCATCTGATTGTTCAGCAGCTCTTGGAAGCGGGACACCCTCCCTCGAGGGCGGAAAGCCATGAGCTTGCACCATTAACTGACAACTATAAAATCTGATACTCTGATTAAATCACTCTCTCAGCAGAATAGTTACCTGGGAACAATTGGAAAAATAAGAAACTGATTTTATAATGTTATAAATGTACCAATTGCTTATAAAGGATTTGGAAAATAAGTTGCAGGTTCATTCATTTAGACAAGGCACATGAGTTAGATAAAGATCAAAAGCTTGAAGACATTAGCTGTAGTGCTGTGTGTGCTGTGTTCTGCTTATAGGACAAAGTGAAACTGAGTTTGAATCACATAACACATTTCTTTTCCAGTATTGGAAAGATGCTATTTTAAAGGCAACAGCAACAAAATCAAAGACTCTGGAATGGTTTTGATTCTTTTAACAGAATATTTACCCAGGAAAAGTGGGTAACTCCTGGGTAACTATAGCACTGACCCCACTCCCGACCTCCAACTAGATCCTTTGCATACTGTCCCAAATACTCAGCCACCCACCCCATTCCCAATTATCTTCCCGAACTCCCAACTACCAGTCCCAACACCCCCCCCCCCCGGCTACATCCCCCACTCTCCTGACTATCTACCCAAGTCCCTGACTACCCTTTGACAACCTCCATTGTCTCAACTATGGTTCCACCCCAGACTGCCCATCCAGTACCCTCCATCAACTACCCTCCCAACCTTCAGAGCCATCCTGCCTCCTTAACTGACTATCCAACAATACCCAGCTGATTATCTGACCATCCCCCCCACCATCCATTCAACGCTCCCCCCAGCTGACTATCCGAGCAGCCCTGAACGACCACCTTCCCAACTGACCACCCAACACACCACTCCAACCCATCCTAACCCCAAACAGTGGCCACATGACCTATCCACACCCCCTTCCCCCTACCCCCCTCCTGTCTACTTAGCTTAGACACTACCTTCTCAAAGTGACTGGGACCTTTTAACTTACCTGCCCAACGGTAAATAGTGCCTTAAAAAAGGGGCACGCTTCCTTTCGCCCATGTCTGTTATTGTAATTGAAAGCCCCGGGAACCTGCTCACTACAATTTTCTGAGGAGGTCCATGAGGCAAGTTTCATTCTGAAATATAAAGCTACATTTCTAGTGTAAATGAAAAGAAGTGGGCTGGCAACCCAACTGTGATTGCCAGTCCATGGAAGTTCTGGTCTGTTCACTCTGTTTCTCGCTCCACAGATGCTGCCAGACCTGCTGAATATTTCCAGCACTTTCTGCTCTTTATTTCCAGCATCCGCAGTGTCTTGCTTTAATTTTAAAGTAAAGTTCATTTATTAGTCACAAGTAGGCTTATGTTAACACTACAATGAGGTTACTGTGAAAATCTCCCAGTAAATGAAACAAGAACCTGTCCTGGCAGGTCCAATGCAGGATAAATCTGAGGACTGCAGTAATGAAACAAGATGTGGACATGCCAGCGTCGGGTGATGAAGGGGCAAACCCCGAAAGCTTGTGAGTTTGCTATCAGATAAATTGGTTGGACTTTAACCTGGTGTTGTGAGACTTCTTACTGTGAAATGAAACAAGTACATGCAGTGGAATCCCAATACCGTACATGCAGTAGATAAAGTTAATCAACTATGTTTACAATCACTGCCTGTCTGTAGCAGCAATATAAATGGGCTGTGGGAACGTGGAAGTATCAAGCGCCTCCTAGCATTTGTCAATATTCAAACAACTGATGTGGGAATTCAACTTAAATATTATAAAATTAAATTCCTGTTGAATTTTAACATTGTAACTTTGCCCCACTTCTGGCTGTGTTTACAGCTCAAAACCATGCATAAGAGCTACCAATTCAGCATTCGTACTTAAACTGATTGTTTGGGAAATGGGAATACATGTTAGTTGGGGACTGAGCAGTGAGTATCTTTATGTACTCATATTGTCAGATTGAACTAGAGCCTCGGGAGAAATTAACACAATGAATAGAATCTTCCAGTCCCACAAGCAATGCGAAGTGTGGTGGGTGACAAAACATCAACAAATTAAGTTCCCTCCAGCGGGAAATTAGAACCTTCAGTTTTACAATTGTAAATCAATCATGTGCACCTGAGTAGCTTCACTTCTCCCACAACTTTGAGGTCAGTGGATGCTGCTTTCATCTTCTTGGGGACCACTCATAACTTCATTCTTAGGGTAGCAAGGTGGCACAATAGTTAGAACTGCTGCTTCATAGCACCAGGGACCTGGATTCGATTCCAGCCTTGAGTGACAGTCTGTGTGGAATTTGCACATTCTTCCCATGTCTCTATGCTCCAATTTCCTTCCACAGCCCAAAGATGTGCAGGTTAGGTGGACTGGCCATGCTAAATTGTCCCTTAGTGTCCCAAGAGGGATGAGTGGGGTAAATAGGTGGGGTTATAGGAATAGGGCCTGGGTAAGATGCTCTGTCGGAAAGTAGGTACAGATTTGATGGGCTGAATGGTTTTCATCTGCACTGCAGAGATTCTATGATTCAATGCCAGTAGTGCAAGTTGTGCAGAGGCTAAAGTGAGGGAAGTAGTAGGGCGGAGTCGAAGCTGGACCCGGGAAGCAGTCTAAGAGGGGGAAAGGAGGGAGGCTCTTCAGGTGCTCGGTAAATATGGTGCTTGGAAGTCCAAGCCTATGAGTTAATATTTGGGAGGGCAACTTGCCAGCCCCACTGTGACGAGATTCACCATGCTCCATGCAGATCAGTAAGTTACCAGCTGAAGTGCGCACAATCGTATGTGTTCAGCCATTCCACTAGCCGGAATCACTTGCAGTTCCACACCCTTCTGGGAATTTAAACATCAGAGCAAAAGATTCTATCCAGTATTACTATTACACTGTCCTTTGTGTGGAGCAATGTTCTGGGGTTTTCAAAAACATACGAGTAGTAATGAAATTCAGGGTAAATAGTGTGCATCTGTACCAGGGAGTACAACTTTCACTGAAATATAGATATGATGAATCTCCTGAGGAGCAGGGGGAGAAAGTTTACCACTATCATTGAGTTGTGTTTTCCTGCAGGAACTTTGCAAATTGTGCAGTGAGTCTCCAGCTTTCCTGTGAATTGGACATATAAAAAAAGTACAAATGTTAAACAGAAAATTATTCTGTAATCAATTGCATATAAACTCTCCCATGCTGATAACCTTGTGAACAGCCCACCACCATATTGAAATTCTGAGTGCCTGGTACTCACAGGCATCCCTTGAATATAGCATAATGAAAATGTGAATCATATGAAATATTGCAGAACAGAACTGAAGGTAATGCAATTCTTTTATCTCACGTTTCATAATTCAACATTTAATTTGTCCCTTTTGCTAGGAATGACCTCAGGCTCAGTGTAACAAAAGCAATTGGCATTTATCTTCAACAAAGCTTTTAATTGAAGGGCAAAGGTGATACGCCTTTTCAGCACCTTAATCACAAAAAAACTTTGTTTTTTGGAAAAAATGGAATAGAAACCATTTCTATCACTTTGTATGACCAGATTGTCCATTTCACAAGTTCATAGTTATCATCAGCAGGGCGTTACTGAGTGTTTTAAAGAAATACATTTTAAATCATTGTACTATTCACATTAACATTTGTTCAAATACCTTTCAGAATTTTAATTTCCCTTGTAAAATATCAGCAAGTCCTCAGTTATTTGGTAGCAATATTAGATGGAGTCAATGCTGAGATGTGAAATTAAACTTTGAGCAGACACTACTGTATTTGTCTTCTGGAGATGACTGAATTGGATAGAATAAACAGAGGTTTTTGTGATATTGATGACTGGATGCTATGGGGAAGTTTAACCCCCCAAAAATGGGTGGATTCAGTTTTGCTGCCATTTGAAAATTTAAAACATTTCAATCCCCCTCAACCCATTGACGTGTGTTTGTTGGAGCAGGTACAGAGGAGATGTCAGAGGTAAGTTTTTCACTCAGAGGGTGGTGGGTGAGTGGAATCAGCTGCTGTCAGTGGTGGTAGAGGCAAACTTGCTGGGGTCCTTTAAGAGACTTCTGGATGAGTACATGGGATTTAATGGGATTGAGGGTTATAGATAGGCCTGGTAGGTATGGATATGATCGGCACAACTTGTGGGCCGAAGGGCCTGTTTGTGCTGTAGTGTTCTATGTTCTACTAACAGCGGCAGGTTGAAGGGCAAACAATCAACTTGTTCCCAGGAGGCAAGTTGGCCGTTTAAACATTATAATGAGGCAATGTGCTTCAGATTTAATTTTTCTTGCGTGTTTAACCCTAGCTGGCCAGTTTTCCCAGGCATCAGCTAATGGGGGGTGAGGACTACTTTGTGGCAAAGTTAATTTCATTCACAACAGTGCTTGTGGGTTCAGAGGTGCAGGAATACTTCCTCCCAATCCACCAAGCTATTCTTCTTCCATGCCTGCCATTCAAAAACTCCCTTTCCCTCCCAGATAAATCTCCAACGTCCTCCCCGCATTCCCATTATCCCAGCTGCAGGGTCTCTACTTACTCTGGGCCAGCAGGCTCTTTTGGAGCATTCCTTGCCTGACCAGCAGCCAAGTCTATCAATCAATCTGCCTTCCAAGTGAGGAATCTGTCATGAAATAATGGAGCAACCAAAGACTCTTCTCTCTGCTAACAGAGACCACCCCAGGAAATATTGTAGCTTAGATATCATTGAATTGCTGTTTGTTATTTATAAGGAAATGTTTCATTTGTGCTTTTAATAAGTGAGCTAGAAGCCCCGCGATAAACTTGAAATATTGAAGATCAAAACCCAGATCAGCTGATGTACACACCAATTTTGCAACCTTACGATGCTTTAAAAGGGCCACTTATTTCTAATTAGTTGCAGTTGGATTGATTTTCTTTGAAGTTTTGAATTATTTGAGCTTGTATCCGTCACATGAACAACCCACTTACAATACCTGTTTATAATTGGGAGAGATTACCAGGTAGGTCTGATGTCCAATGTTCTCACACCCCATCAATGATAATGCTAAAAATTCATGTGCTTTAGGGAAGTAAAGCTGCTGTCCTTGCCTTTCCAGTCTGATATACATGTGACTCATGATCCACAGCGATACATTTGATTCTTACCTGCCCTCTGAAATGTTCTAGCAATCCCCTCAGTTGTACCAAATTTCCACGGATAAATCATGAAGGAAGGAAAAAGGACAGATCACCTGGCATCACCTTAGGAACTGGAGATCAAATTGGAAACCCCAGTCATGTCAATGTTACGATGTCCTTCTTATTAACACCAGGGGCTATTGACAGAGCTAGCCTATGAACTTATCAAGTAACATAGTCAAACTCACTGAATCACACCTTGCAGCTAAACTCCCCGACACCACCAGCATGATCTTGAGTATGTGCTGTCTCAGTGGCAGGTTGGACCACCCAGAGGTGGTGGCTCAGTTTATTGCAGTCAGGAGTGGGTTGTCCTATGAGTTTTTAACATTGTCTTTGGACTCTATGAAGTCTCATAGCATCAGGTCATGGCCAAGGAAAATCCTATGGATTTCTACCTGCTTCCCTCACTAAGTTGATGACTTGATATTACTCTATGTTGAACACAATTTGAAAGAATGTGCCAGGAATGCCACAGCAGCACCTCTACTGACTGAGTCCTGAAGGGCAAATCTCCCAAAATGGGTCTGTGGAAGATGACAAGGGAACCAACAAAAGGGAAAAAGCTAGAGGACCTGTTTTTCAGCAATCTACCTGTTGCAGGTGCATCTGCCCATGACAGTATAGGTAGGAGAGACCGCATCACAGTCCCTGTGAAGAACAAATACAAGAAGGCTGAGGTTGTTGGAAGTCAACTATTTCAGTCGCTGGGCATTGCTGCAGAAGTTCCTCAGGGAAGTATCTTCGGCTCAACCTTCTCTAGCTGCCTCACCAATGACCTTCCTTCCATCATAAGGTCAGCAGTGGGATATCTGCTGATATGTGCACAAAGTTTGTAGCCGTGTACAACTCCTCAGGCACTGAAGCCTGCGCCAGTATGCATCAAGATCTGGACAACATTCAGGCTTAGGACAAGAAAAGCATGTAAAATTCACACTGCACAAAAGCCAGAAATGATTGCCTCATCAAGAGAGAATCTAACCACCTCCCCTTGACACTTAATGATATTACAATCACTGGGTATCACACTATTAACTTCCAGGGGGTTATCATTAATTAGAATGTGAACCGTACTGGCTATACAAACAATGTGGCTACAAGAACAGGTCAGGAGCAAGGAATTTTGAAGTGAATAACTCACCTCCTAATTCCTCAAAACCTTTCCTCCAGCTACAAATCATTAGTCAGGAGTCTGATGGAATACTCTCTAGTTACCTGGGTGAGTGCAGCTCCAACAACACTCAAGAAGCTCAATATAATTCAGGATAAAGCCAGCTGCTTGACTGGCGTCCCATCCCACCACCTTAAACATTCATTCCCTCCACCACCAATCCACAGTAGCAGTAGTGTGTACTCTGTAAAAATGCACTGCAGCAACTCGTCAAAGCTCCTTTGACAACTCATTCCAAATTTGAGACTTGTACCAACTAGAAGGACAAAGACAGCTGATGTAAGGGAATGCTGCTGCTACTTGCAAGTTCCCCTCCAAGCCACACACCATGCTGACTTTGAATTTTATCAATATTTCTTCGCTGTTGCTTAATCAAATGGGGGAGGCAATGACACAGTGGTATTGCTGCTGGATTGTTAATCCAGAAACTCAGGGTAATAATGCACTGGATGAGTGGGTTTGAATCCCACCACCGCAGATGATGGAATTTGAATTCAGTAAAAATCTGGAATCGAAAGTCTAAAGATGATCATGAAACCATTCTTGATTGTCGTTAAAACCCATCTGGTTCACAAATGTCCTTTAGGAAGGAAATCTGCTGTCCTTACCTGGCCTGGCCTACCAATGACTCCAGAACCACAGCAATGAGGTTGACTCTTAAATGCACTCTGAAATAGTCACTCAGTTCCGGGGCAATCAGGGATGGGCAGTAAATGCTGGCCCAGCCAATGGTGAATAAAAGGAAATCAAGATCCTGGAGCTGCCAATGTCACAGTATTGTGGGTGTAGCTGGGCTGCAGTAGTGTAAGAAGGAGGTGCATCACTACTTTCTCAAGGGCAACTAGAGGTGGGCAGCAAAAGTTAGCCTTGCCAATGATGCCCCCATCCCATGAAAGAATAACAGAACAAAAGCATAAAGCAATATCAAAACACTAAACTGAGCTATTCCTGGTAAGGTGCAACTTTTGCTTGCCTTGAAATTTAACATTTTGAGATGAATGGGCATTTCTTTTATTTTATTAAGCCAATGGCAACAAAAATAGAATATCTACCCATTTTGTTCAATTTGTACGTTCATGTGATAGTAATGTGAAATTTGTAAATGAAAATGTGTGCCAGATTCCATTTTCAATGCACCTTTTATATTTGACATTGATTTGAATATTTTTGAAAAGTTAATTCTATGTTCCCCACAGAATTATAAATTAGTATGCCCTGTGGGTTTGAAAAACAAAATCTTCAACAGTCAAATAATTTTATAGATGCCTTTTTTTTGCATAATTGAAATGTATAATTCTGCTCTAATTACACTTGCAATCAGCACCATCCAGTGTCATTATAGGTTGTAAATTTTGAATCTGTCAACTTGCCTTTAATTTTCACTTTGAAAAATAATGGACAGAGCGCAGAAAGCTGAAAAATGCACTGTAACAGTGATCATCAAATCCATTAGTTTCTTTTTCCCCCTTTGTCGGGGAGCAACTCCAACAGAGGGAGTAAAAGCCTAATAGGTTTGTTGATTTGAGTTATAGTTTTTGTAGCCTACCTGCCAACCATCGGTGTTTAATGCTGACATCAATGAGCCTGTAAATGTGACAACTATTGGACCTATGAACAGTCAACCTTGACTGTCAGGAAGCTTTTGATTTCAGTTGCACCTAAGGTTATTTGCATTTTAGGTAAGGATTTTTATCACGTCTTAAGATGTCTCATTTGGTCTTTGTGGCATGTGTATCAGATTCTATGTCAACTTTGTATTAAGACTAAAAGCATTGTAAGGTAAGGGAAACCTATTTAGTTTGCTTTTATCAACCTAAAATTGGCAAATTAATCTAAGAGACAGTGGTTTTCTACTTATCATGATTTTAGTTTCAGAAGCACAATTCTAGATAATGAGCCGAAGTATAACTCTGCACAAGTGAATGTGCTTTGAATGAGTTAAAATCTCATCCAGTACAACAAAAAAGCATTAAGTGGAACTTTTTTCAGTTACACATATAGACTCAAGATATTAACTGTTTCTTTCTCCACAAATGCTGCCAGACCTGCAGAGTATTTCCAGCATGTTCTTTTTTGATTTTAGATTTCCAGCATCTGCTGTATTTTGATTTCTTTCTGGCCAGGATACTAATGTGTTCCTTGCATAACACCTTTCGTTTGGATGATATAAATGGAGTCAAAAGAGAAGCTAATCCTTGTGAAATCAAGGTCAAGAACTTTGAGATTAGTTTTGTTTATTTCTTTAGCTTGGGAAGATTGAAACCATTGTCATAAATCCTCAAGACAAGCTCCACTCCTTAGCCATCATCTCAATTTAATTCCTCAATAATAGTCTGAGATGGAGCAAGATGTTAAAAAGTGTCATATTTGACCCTGTGATGAACTTGTAACCACACATCTGTGTAATCTCTAAGACTCTGTCCAGAACTTAACTCATCTGATTGATCTCAGAACCCTCATCCAGGTCATTGTTGTCTCCAGACCTGACAATCCTGATACACTCCTGACTGATCTCCCACAATCTCCCCCAGTATATCTGACCACCTCCAAAATGTTGCTGCCTTTCTCTCAAATCACACCAATTCACCCAGCATCCCATGTTTCGGGGTGGGAGACATTAAAAAAAATGGACAGGCTTCCCTCTGGAGTCTTGCAAACCCTGACTTGAACACAATTTTATGGTGGGGCTGGCAGAACTTCAGATGGGAAGCCCACCCATGCCTCTAAAAAGGTCTTTCAGTGGCCACTTAATGACCTCGTAAGATCCTTTCCACCCCCCAGCCCCAATTTTCAGACTGGCAGACGCCTGATGTCTAAGGGTGGGAAACAGAAAAAAGCTCCTGCCCTCAATCTCATGCAGGAAGGTGGCGGGCTGGGGTGAATTTACAGCAGGGTCTTCTGCTGGTGCCTGCCATGGTAGGCTGGAAAACCTGCCAGTGGCTGGTGTGAACCTTGTTTGCATCCCATTAAAATGAAGCAGATGAAGACTGACCCGCTCATGCCAGGTTCTCTATGATGCCAGTGGGAAAACAAGCCCGCATGAAACATGTTCAGAACAATGTGACATGCAGATGTTGGGTTTTCTCTGAACAATGCCTGGGGCTGCCACTGGAATTTAGGATGGAGGTTATCCGTAACCCTGGAACCTGGAACACCACAACAGTAGGTTGGGGAGCACCTGCAGGTGGGCCTTCCAGATTAGGGCCAGCACTCTCTGACCTCACCCACAGCTGGGATTCTCCTTTCCCGTTGCAGTGAACAGAGATTTGACTAAGCACCAAATTCTCCATTGTCACCCATAGAGGTGGCAGATAGGAACAGCTGAAGAATTCTGGCTTGGGTGTCCTGGAAGGGAAGGTCCATCTTCCAGCCTCAGGTGTTCTTGGAGATCCCTCTTTGTTCTTAGGAGGTCCATCTTCCATCTCAGAGTGCTCCCAGGGACCTTTTTTTCATTTTCAAGATGTCTACCTTTTTTCTTAAATAGGGGGTCAGTGGTGTTAGACTCCTCTCCAATATGGCACCCAGATATGATGGCGGCGGACTGCACAACATCCAGACCTGTCCCACCACTGCATGGAGTGTAAACACTCGGGTACATAATTAATAGTTTTGGGACCTGAAGATTTGATGTTTTTTCCTACTGGCCTCTGCAGCGGGAAGAACTCCGCATTCATGCCGTGGCACAAAATGTGAGAATTCTGTTATGAAAAGTCCCCACTGTTCCAGATTTATTAATTGAACTTAAATTGGGATTTGAACCTATATCCCTTAAGCCTTTGGATTACTAATCCTGTGACATTAAAACTGCACTCCTGTCCTCCCTTTCACATTAGAAAAATCCCTATTTACACAAAGACTAATGGAGGTGAAGTAGCAACAGGTCCTACCAAGCCTTTAATTAAAATAAACAGGATCGCGATACAATTAAAGCACCAAAATGTACTGATTAGCTTTCATGATGTGTAAATTTAATGATTGAATTTCCTGGAATTGTATAACATTATATTAGATTTAGCTTGTTGATTCCCATAAGGACACGTTTCCCCACTGTCCTATAATCATTAGTAGCTCTGACAATAATTCGTAGTCCAGCAGCAGCTTAGACAGACAAGTAAGCATGCTGTGTCAGAGGCCAGCTTCAGAAGCTATTAGTATGTGCGTGTTTGCCATAATAAGTGGATGTTAAAGGTACTTGTACTGGAAAGAGTAGGGGGAAATTGTGAATACCTACCAGCTTTTACGTTTTGAATTATTTGCATTTTAACACTTAAAATGTAATAACATTTTTAGATGGGGCATTGGGCAAATATATTATCTTTTCACTCACCTCACTCAGTCTTGTACAAGTAGAATAAATTGCAGCCTTCATTTGGTTCTTTGGGTGTGTTTATTGTTATAAAATTGTAGCTTTTGTTGTTGATTGGTCAGACAGTTGCGCTTGTGCATTCGGCTTACACTGTGTTCGGCTCACATTGTGCATGTGAGGTTTCTCCCAACGCTGGCATCATGAGCGTTCACCCACAGCCAGTGTTAGTACAGGTCGCACCTGCATGCAGTGACTTATTCACTCAGCTGCTTCTCCAGCTCTGGTATCAGTTTGCCAGTCACTGTGCTGCCATTTCCCAATGCCAGCAACTCACAGAGCCACCCCACACCTATCCATTGCCAATCTACTCCCCCTGTCGTCTCTTGCTCACCCTTTTTCCCACATCCTCACGCACCTGTCTTCTGCACTGTGTGCCATGCTGTGCTCTGCCTTCCCACTGTTGTCAGCCATGGTCTATCAGACTGTATCTTGATTGTCCTCTGGACTTCAACACCTCTGTCTCTAACCTGGCCGACTCTGGATTAAAGTTTACTTATTAGTCACAAATAGGCTTACATTAACACTGCAATGAAGTTACTGTGAAAATCCCTTACTCGCCACACTCCGGCGCCTGTTCGGGTATACTGAGAGAGAATTTAGCATGCCCAATGCATCCAATCAGCACGTCTTTTGGACTGGGGAGGAAACTGGAACATCTGGAAGAAACCCACATTGACACGTGGAGAATATGCAAACTCCACACAGTGACCCAAGGTGGGAATCAAACTCGGGTCCCTGGCACTCTGAGGCAGCAGTGCTAACCACTGTGCCACCATGTCACCCAAATCATGGGCTTTGAATTAAAAATCCAATTTCATGCAGCAGGCCTAGACTACTGTTGGGATATCTTTCAAAACTATGGGTATTTTTAAATAAAAAAAGACATTGCATTATCACTTATATGCTGACTTGGAGATGTTTTTAAAGAAGGTTATAAATTCACCTTGGACTGGGAGTAAGCCTGTTTTCTCCTGAGAAATCACCTGACCTGCATAGCACTTGAGGATGATTTGTTTGTTTGTATTGAACTGCAATCACTTTAATTCAAAACCGAAAAGCAAAGGCTCTGAGTTACTGGAGATCACCTGGCAGAAGCAGCCTTTAAGTTTTGAATCTTTTGGTTATTCTCCTCTATGGCAAAGTCTGGTTGGTGAGAGCTTCCAACTGTCCACCAGGACTAGCGGCTTATCTTGATACAAGGGAACTCCGGATCAACAGAATCAAGACTCTGCAAATTTTATCCTTTATTTTATTATCCTCTCAAACACATCTCTACAGTGAGACTCTATCTTCTTGTCCTGTTTCCCTGTGTGTTTCTGTCTGTCTGTGTGTGTCCCAGCAAGAGTTTTTTAGATAGATAGTTATGCTTCCAAACTACAATTTTGTGTTAATCAGTACTTGCAACTTGTTGAAAATGAATTTTGTTTTATAATAAACTAATAATTTTGTTCTTTACAGAAAGAAGCCCGGTTAAAGTCTCTTTTATTCTGTTTACCAGAACCATTCTGGTGAGAAATTAAACTTTTAAGATAATGGTAATGCCTGTTTAGGACTGCTTAGCATTGCTGCCTCACAGTGCCAGGGACCCTGTTTTAATTCCCAGCTTGAATGATTGTGTGGAGTTTGTGCATTCTCCCTGTGTCTGTGTGGGTTTCCTCTGAGTGCTCTGGTTTCCTCTCACAGTTCAAAGATGTGCGGGTTAGGTGGATTGGTCATGCTAAATTGCCCCTTAGTGTCAAGGGATATCTAGGGTAAATGCATGGGGTTATGGGGCTAGGGCCTGAATGAGATTATGGTCGGTGCAGACCCAATGGACCGAATGGCCTTCTTCTGCACTGTGGGGTTCTATGATTCTAGTGGGGCTAGATAGTAATGTTACAACCATCCTGGTTGTAACACTGTCATCAATAACAGTTGTAATATATCAATATTATTGTTACATTTCCTGTGGCTCAAAATGTAGCATTGTTTGTAATTTCCAGTTTAAGGTATTTTTGCCTCGTTGTGACCCAGTCATCAATTATGAAACAAAGCATCTAATGCAAGGATAATCAGTGTTTCTGCTTGAGTTCAAATCAGAAATGAATGCATCGCTAGCTTTGATGTCACAGGCATTACAACTGCATGTGCAAGAAGTGCATTCTGTCTGTCGAGACATTACCAAACCTAGCGTTGTTCTAATTAGCTTCACTAACTTACATACAACTTTTGAGTGAGCTTGTTTACTTTGAGGTGTTAAAATAGATTTGAATTTAGATGTGGTACAGTGGTTAGCTCTGCTGTCTTCACAGCGCCAGGGACCGGGGTTCAATTCCGAGCTTGGGTAACTGTCTGAGTGGAGATTGCACATTCTCCCTGTGCCTGCATGGGTTCTCTCCGGTTGTTCCAGTTTCCTCCCGCAGCCCAAAAATGTGCAGGTTAGGTGGATTAGCTGTGCTAAATTGCCTTTTCGTATCCCAAGATGTGTCAATTAGGTGGATTAGCCATGTTAAGTGCACCAAGTTATGGGGATAGGGCAGAGGGGTTGGACCTGGGTGCGATGCTCTTTCGGAGAGTTGGTGCAGGCTCCATGGGCCAAATGGCCACCTGTACTGGAGGGATTCTACAATTTTATGGTTCTTTGGACACAGCTCAGTGTAAACACCACATTTGTTATTGTTAATCTAGATTTGATTTAGAGGTAATTAAAGTATTTTAACATGTCTTACAATCATTCCCCTCCTGGAAGATGAAGCAGATATGAAGAAGTGAAAAGAGAGGGTATATGACGCACGTCAGTTACATTTTTCAAGTGAGAACTAGGCCAAATGCAATAGGTTGAGTGAGAAGCAAAGAGCAAGATAAGATTGCCAAAGATACAATATGTTGACAATGGACATGTATGCAAATAGCAATGTTATCAAATAGTAATTTGATAAAGCGAAGCAATGAAGTAATAGGCATAGATAAGATGAATACACATAGGCTGCCACGGGAATTGAAGCGGGTGAGGGGCAGACAATGGACAGATCCATTGACCTCAGGCGGGACTTTATGGTTCGGGATAAGTGAGGCCATAAAATCCCGCCCATCGTCTTTTTCCCAGGGTAGAGGAATTGAAAGCTAGAGGGCATAGGTTTAAGGTGAGAGGGGAAAGATTTAAAAGGGACCCGAGAGACAACTTGTTCACGCAGAGGATGGTGCGTATGTGGAATGAGTTGCCAGAGAAAGTGGTTGAAGCAGGTTCAATAGTATCATTTCAAAAGCATTTGGATAAGCACGTGGGTGGGAAAGGATTAGAGGGATTTGGGACTAACTGGGAGGGCACATCGCTGGCATGGACCATTTGGGCCGAAGGGCCTGCTTCCATGCTGTATTGCTTTATGACTCTATGATAAAGAGAGCTAATGCATTTTGGAAGAAGGGATGGATATTGGTGATATTGACAATATTGCCTAAATTGCAGAGACTAAATTGTATCTTTTGAAGGTGGCGGGATTTACTGAGCGAGTAGTTAACTCAAGCACAACTAAAAGCATTGAGTACAAAGTATTGAGGAATGTTCCACTGAAAATTTTTAAAGATCTGGTTAGGAATTTTGAGAAGGTATAGAGGTGATTTACCAAAATGGTTCCAAGGATGAGTGATGTTAACTGCATGTTTAGGTTAAAAATGTTAGGGTTATTCTCTTTATAAGATTAACAGCAATTTTGTAGATGTGTACCAAGAATTATGTAGGATAAATAGTACAGAAACAAGTCATTCAGCCCAACTAACCAAATACTCATGTTAATGCTTCACTTGACCCTCCTCCCATTGATTGATTTATCATTGTCACATGTATTGATGTACAATGCAAAGTGTTGTTTCTTGAGCACTATACATACAAAGCATACTTTTCTTAGAATACAAAAGGGAGAAGGCAAGTAGAGGGTACAGAATGTAATGTTACAGTCACAGGTGGGGTGTAGAGAAAGAGCAGCTTAATATATGGTAGGGCCAATCAAAAGTCTAATGGCAGCAGGGAAGAAGCAGTTGGTATACCATCTCAAACTTTTGTATCTTTTACCCGACAGACAAAGGTGAGAGTATGTCCGGGGTGCATGAGGTCCTTGGTTATGCTGGTTGCTTTTCCAGGAAGTGTAGACAAAGTCAATGGATTCACAAGCCTTTGTAGTTTCTTGCAGTCTTGGTTAGAGCAGGAGCCATACCAAGCTTTGATACATCCAGAAAGGATGTATCTCTCTGTATCCACTCTATCAAAACCTTTCACAACATTCACAATTTACCTAGAATCATAGAAATAGAAATCATAGAATCAAAGTGCTATCCCACAAACTTATCTTTTCTCAAGAGAAAAGAGATGGAGCTTGTCAATCTTGATATGTATAACCACACATTTCTGATGTCATCCCTGTAAGTTTCCCTCACATCCTCCCCAGTGCCTCTATATCTTTCTTTAATATTATGGAGGCCAGAATTGCACACAGTACTTAAATTCATGTATAGGTTTAGCATAATGTTCCTAGTTTTTTTTAGTTCTATTCTACTCAAAACGAACCTTGATGCTTTATTTGCTGTTTATATTGTGTGGCTAAATTGCGGCACAACTTTCAGTGATAGGTGTATTTGTAATTCAAGATCCCTTTATTCCTCTGCACCATCATTCAAGTAATAAGTATTCTCCTTATTCTTCCTACCAAATGAACAATCACCCATTCAACTGTTGAAATTCATTTGCATGTTGTTTTTACAATTTATAAGTTTATTAATGTCCTGCTGTAATTTGTTGGACTCCCCTTTACTATTGACTAATATTGACTAAACAACTCACCAAAGCAAATCCCATCAAATAACCCACCATTTTTTCTTCTTCGCCCTCCCTCCTCCTCCACACCGCCCCCCCAACACACACGCACCAGGTTTGTCACCAAATTCAGATCGTGAGCCAGATTTTACTCTCATAGCTCGAGTCAAGAAAACAATTTGGTTTATAGGACCCTATTATACCAAATTTTCACTCCCGGAAGGTGAGGGTGGGATAGAGTTGGACCCACTGACCCCAGAACCAGATCATTGACAAGCAAGCAGGGTTGAGAGTGAGAACCTCTGGGACTTTGTCCCCATTGCTTGAGAAGTTGTTAGGACCTTTAGCCCTCAACATGCCTCCATCCACATCCTATGTCCTCTCCATGCTAAACCATTCCCCCACCATGCTAACATATGCCACCTTCACTCCACCTTACACTCCCATGTTGCCTCAACAGCCATTCACCCAGTTTCCATTTTGGACAGACCTCAGGAGCCATGTTCAAATGAAAAAAAACTAACAATTTAATAGTAATCGCACTTTGATAAATTTGATACTGAAAAAAATTCCCCTTCATGAAACCCATTCAAAAAATTTAAACCTCCTTAGTATTCAATTGTTCTAAAAACAAAGTTAGAATCATAGAATCCCTACAGTTCAGATGGAGGCCATTGCACCAACAACAATCCCATATCCCCACAACCCCACATATTAAACCTCTAATCCCCCTGACATTAAGGGGCAATTTGGCATAGCCAATTAACCTAACCCGTACATCTTTGACCAAAAGAGAAAATGCTGGAAAATCTCAGCAGGTCTGGCAGCATCTGTATGGAGAGAAAAGAGATGATGTTTAGAGTCCAGATCTTTGAATTGGGGGAGGAAACTGGAAGACTCGGAGGAAACCAACACATACACAGGGAGAACGTACAAACTCCACAAAGTTCTATTCAGTCACCACATCAAAGGCAGCTAATCTTTCAATAGCCTCTTCAAACTGTCAACCAAAAAGTGAACTTGACCCCCCCCCACCCACTGAGATTGTCTTTGAAATTTATCCAAGCATTCATAATGTCCTCAGTAATGTCGACAATGAACTCAGCTGAAACATTGGAACAGGTGATAATTTTTTTTATCAAACCTACACCAGGTGACCTCACCATCAAAGCAGGCCAACAAAAAGCTTTTTTTTAATTTTAAATTATAGCTTCACCCTGTTTTTCTGAAATTTAAAGGATTGGTGATGTTTTTTGAAGCTTCAGAACACTTTAACATAATCACCCTTCACAAACATTTATGTTTATTCCATGAATTCATGTGTTAGGACCCTTGGAAGAGTGAAAATGGGGTTGGTTTGAACTAAGCACTCATTTCAGATAGCCCTTCTTAGTTTGGGTTTCCTTTCTGTGTGATTTATGTTTAGCCCCCTCCTCCTCTTGGCAGAGAGAATTGAATCTGTCAGAAATGGAGGAGGCAATTCCACATCTGGATCCTGCCTGCCATTTTTTAAAGTCCCTTGAGTCAGCCCAACACTGTGAAATCTGGCCCAGTGTTTTTGATTCTAAAGTGCAAATAGTTAATATGAATTGTGCAAAGCAGTGGTCCCAGCACTGATCCTGATGGAAGCACTTCTCACCTCTGCTGCTCTGAATAACTGCCCTGTGCTTCCACTCTATGCTTTCTGTTTTCAAGCCAGCTAGCAATCCATTCTGTCACTTGTCCCCTGACTCCACAATCTTAACCTTTTTCATTAGTCTATTACCAGGCACTTTATTGACGGCCTTTTGAAAGTCCTTATCGTCTACTGTATGCCCATTGACTTCAATCTTTGTAACCTCCACAGAACAATCAATAAGGTTGGTCAAGCAAAAATTTTCCTTTTGAGACCCATGCTGCCTATACATTATTATTTATTTAGTTGCCAGTAGTTTCTCCATTCTTCAGTAAGATCTCCAATATTTTCTTCAACCACTAATGATAAGCTATCTAGCCTATAATTTCTTGGATATATCCTGCTCCCCCTCCTTGAACACAAGAATTATATTAAGTATCTACCATTCTTTTGACATTACGGCCAGGGTGTTTATGATTGTGGGGTTTCTCTTCCTGCCACCCAAAGTATTGGCGGGGACCACATCCCCACCAACACTGTCCCACAGTGATTTCACACTCCAGTGAGCATTTATTGGCTGGAGACAGGACTTCCGCTCTTCACTCAGGAGGCAGTCCTCCCTCAGAGAGCTGATGTTCAGTCTGATTATCTGGCAGCTCTTTAGTCTGAACAGCACCACAAGTTGCAGTAGGCAGGATTCTAATCAGTCCTCACAGCCTAAGTTTCGGGATTCCAGGTACAGGTAAGTTTTGGAGTCGGAGTGAGGATAGTAGAGGAGGCAGAGGTGGATTGGGGTGTTGGTGGAGAGGCTGAGGTGGCAGAAACATTACTGGACCTGAGGGACAAGGCACACTATATTAAAAGTGGGCTGCTAATGGAGGAAGTGCCACATCCCTCCTTTCTGCCCAAGGCCAGAATCTGATTTATGAATGGATCTCCTCCATACATGGGAACTCCACCCATCAGCCTGAACATTGTGGCTTGGTAAGAAGCAGCCCTTAAATGGTCAGTTATTGGCCACTTAAGGCCCTCAAATGGGGCAAGGACAGGCAAGCCAGCCAAGGCCTCACCCACCCTAGCATTAAATTGCAGAAAGGTCGGGGCACTTGGGAACCAAATGGGAAGGCCATCCAGGGAACTGTATGCCCACCCCTCTCCACTCAAACAAAACCTGCCAGTGGGGAAATGTAAAATTCTGTCCTGCACTGTGAATTACTAACTGTGTATAATATTATCTCTTCTGTCTCATCTCTTTGTTCCTTTAAAATGCATAGATGCAACCCATTTGGATCAGGCCTTTTACCCACTCTGAATTTGTTTATTTAACTTTGAATACACTTATTTCATTGATCATCTCACCACTCCAAGTCATGTTTACCTGTGCCATCTCCGTGTTAAATCCAGAAGTGAAATCATGATTTAATATTGCTGCCATCTGTCTGTTATTAACTGTAGTATTATCCTATCTATTCCTCAATAGTTCTATTCCCACCACAGTTCATCTTTTTTATTGATCAATCTGTATTGCTTTATATTTCTTTGCAACTTAATTTCATAGTTTCTCTTTGCCTTTCCAGCTTATTTCACTGCTCTCTTTATCTCTTCATATCCTCTCATATCTTGCCACGCTGCTTTCTATGTACTCAATGTCTGCCTTTTGCCTTGCTCTCAATTGTTTCCTTATGTCATCATTCATCCATTAATCTCATTAGTGTTTCAGTTGTCTTTTCTTTTTGTGGAATATATTTTCCCTACACTCTTGATAACAATTTAAGTATTTTGCATTGATTTTCTGCATCACTGTTTGCTGATATTGTTCCCTGTTTTCTTTGCACAAGTCCTATTCCATACCCCATGAAATCAACTTTCTCATTATTATCTTTGCTTTCATGAGCTTAGATCCTTCTCTTTTATCATCTTCAAGCATATTGCATTATGGTCACTATTGCTTAGATATATTTTATGTACTTTTATTTCTCTTGACTGTCCTCATTCATTTTACATTACTAGGTTCAGTAACAACTTCACTTAGCTTTTTACTGATTGGGTTAGAAAGGATACAAGAATATCTGTTTGGCTATGGGACAAGGGCGAAAGGATGCAGATTTAAAGGTATGGGCAAGACACACAGTGGAAATATGATTAAGAAGATATTTTTGTGTGCAGCAAGGAGTAATGGCCCACAACTCACTGCCCATGCAGCTAGTTTGAAATTATCCCAAAAAGAAATTCAGTCAGTACTGGAGGGAAATAAATTCAATATAACCAAGGCTATCAGTGAGTTCCCCACCCCATCCATAGACCCTGACCCCCAGCATCACCTGCGGATGGTAAATGAGCTGGCAAAGTTTTTTTTACCAAATTTGGTACAGGTCAAAGAACACTTGAGGCATCTGCTTGAAAAAGGCAAAACGTGGTGTTGAGGCTCCCAGCTAAAGCAAGCATTGACTCACACCAAAGCAATGCTATAATAAAAGTAAATTACTGCAGATGCTGGAATCTGAAACAAAAACAGAAAATGCTGGAAAATCTCAGCAGGTCTGACAGCATGATCACTTAAAGAGCAGTCACATGATTTTGATAGTGATGTCATTCGAGTGTTTCAGAGGCTCCTGCTTTTAGTTTAAGTTTGTACTCTGAACAGACAAGAGCACCTGGAGTAAATCTGTTGTTGTTAGTTTGAATCTTCATGAGCAAGCCACATCTTTCTCTTCTTGTGTAAAGCCTACAATCCTGAACGTGGTTAGGATATTACAGGCATAGGCTGGGATGCCAATCAGCCACCCACTCCATGGAGGTTGGTGATCAATCTAAATCATTCAGGTTTCAATTAGGCATGATGTTGTATGATGTAGAGTGGCACAGTAGCACAGTGGTTAGCACTGCTGCCTCATAGTGCCAGGGAACCGGGTTCAATTCCTGACTTGGAGTTTGCACATTCTCCCCGTGTCCATGTGGAGTTTGCACATTCTCCCTGTGTCTGCATGGATTTCCTCTGGGTGCTCCGTTTTCCTCCCATTATCCAAAGACGTGGTGGTTAGGTGGATTGGCTATGGTAAACTCTCCCTCCATCTACCCGAACAGGTGCCCGAGTAAGGTAGCCGGGGATTTTCACAGTAACTTCACTGAAGCCTTAATATAAGCCTACTTGTGACTAATAAATAAACTTTAATTTTATTTTTGGGGAGCAGTCTGCTATTTTGCAGGTGGTGGAGCAGCCCCCTACTTCATGGGGAGGTCATCAGCTTAATAGAAACAGCCTTCCTGTGGCACTCCAAGGTAAAAAGTCTGACAACACCAGGTTTTAGTCCAACCTATTTATTTGATAATATACTCGCAAGCTTTCGAGGGGACTGCCTCTTCGTCAGGTGAATGGAGAGTTCTCTGTGCCATTGGAGAGGGAAGCAAAATGTTCCATCAACCAGGCTGAACATCAATAATTCACCTGGAGTGATTTCCCCACTGATCCAAAGGATCCACCTCCCCAACTCTAAAATATCAAATTATTTTTTCCTGTGTCTTAGTAAATCCCACCTCTCCTGATTGTTCAGAGTACAAACTGAAACTAAAAGCAGGAGCTTCTGAAACACCCTGATGGAGCTGGCGAGGCTTTACAGTTGCTAGCCCTGTGAATAGGCTAGCAGGTTCAGAAGCCCATCTGTCATTCTTAATATGATGGCAAGCTTAGTGGCCAACGGGCAATAACTCTGACTTTAAATGCTCAGAAAAAAACATGCATTCATGTGGCCTTTTTTATGACCACTGTTCATATCAAAGTCAATGCAATACTTTTTGAATCGTTTTGGCGTAGGAAACGTGGTGCTGCATATATGCACATGAAATCCTCACAAACATCAATGTGATATTGGCCAGATAATTAACTGTTTACCAAATAATGAGGCATCTTGTTCAATTCAGGAACCAAAAGGAACACTCTGCTTTAAAACAGACATGGGAGGGGGAAGAAAAGTACTTGTAATGAGACCATGTTGAGAGGTGAAAGTTATGATGGAAGGTGATCTGTAGGATGACTGGCTTGTTTATTGAAGGTGAGGATATTACCACAGTCATGGGGTAGAATGAGAAAGGGTATCCATGTGCGAGTGTAACTGACCCAGGGCTGGGCTCCATGTTCCACTATGAAATCCTCACCTGAGCAAAATTAAGACATTTTGGAAGGTGCCATTATCAGGTGCCATTTGGGTTTCAAACAGAGGCATTGATAAATCCTCACAACAGAGTGGCAAGAAATATAATTCAGATCAATGTAGGGATCGGTAGGCTCATTGCAGATGTCAGTGGAAAGCCCATTTCTGAAACAGAGATAGAAGAACAGAAAAAGGAAATCAAAGATGGACCTTAATGGAGTGATAATAATCCAGTCAACCAAACATAGTCAGCTTTTACGTACAGCAAGATCTTGTAAGAAACAAGATTGATTTAATTATATTTTTTTTTCTAAGCAGTATTAGTTTAAAGCAGAAGTATTGGCCATGCTACAAAACAACACCTATGCTGATCACTGAATTAAAGCATAGGATTAGTGAAGTTTACCATTACTAGTTGGTTTTTAAGTTTCCGCCTGAAAACAGAAAAAAAGTGCAAATCTTGGTTTTCGTTTTACTCATACTTCTGAAAATATCGCAATTAAGTTTTTCAAGGTAGTCATGTATGTTCAAGGCTTCAGAATGGCAGATGGGCCTCCTTTATTGGAACAAGGTTGGTGCTTTTTATCTGAAATTAATTTAGTTAGAGGTGCTTTGGATGATAGATAAATTGAAAATTTCTGAAGTTCTGAATAAGAACTGAAAATACTTTATCAACTAGAAACATTGGGTCAGAATTTTCCGTTTGAGGCAGGAGTTGGAAGTCGGGTCATTTCCCGACATTGTGATCCCAGGTCCTGAGAACCCACCACTCATATTTTCATCTTGCAAAGTAAAAGGCACTTTGACAAAGGATCGTCAGGACTCAAAACATTAGCTCTTTTCTCTCCTTACAGATGCTGAGACTTTCCAGCATTCTCTCTTTTGGTTTCAGATTCCAGATTCCAGATTCCAGCATCCACAGTAATTTGCTTTTATTACAAAGTAAAGGTGAGCTAGATTTGGTGCCATCATCCCTTGAAGCAGGATGGAGGAAGAAAATGAAACCAGTTGGTGCAGACAAGTTAGACTGTCTGCCTACATTAGCTTGTACATTGGCCCAGTTCTGAAGATGAATGTAAGGCTCTCAAACCCACACCCTCACTCTCATACTCCCCCATCTCTTCATGTCCCCCATATCCTAATGCCCCCATATCCACTCCATACCCTTCATTTCTCCCTCATCCTCAGATCCAGTCACCAACCCCACGTTCTCTAAATCCCCCCCATGCCCACAGACCTAGTATCTACTATGTACAGAATCTTGTGACACACTGGGGAATCTTTGAGATGCTCATAAAACTGTCAAAATAAACAACCATTCAAAAATTGCTTCAAAAAACATAATCCTATTATTTGGTCAAAAAGTTGGCAAGCTAAATGAATTCTCATTGACTAAATTTTCCAACTCAGCAGCTCCACCGTTAAAGGGCCCCGTTCCACCCCAGGTTCATTTCTGAAAGTAGAAGCAGGATAAAGTTGATCCCATTAACTCTGGAAGTAAATCGTATGTGGTCACCGAGGTGGGCGAGTGCTGTGCTTGGTTATTTAGAAGGTCCACCTTGGTTCTCTCAGTTGTTTCAAAGGCTGATAAACCATTTAATCCTCACACCGCCTCACACTCCATCCATTCCCATGTCCCTCATAAATCCCATATCACTTCTATGCCAACTCCTGCCCTGCTCTCACCCTCCTTGCACCTTCATATGTCCATGATGTGTCAACCCTCCAACCACCATCCCCATGCCTTCAAATACCTCTAATACAGCCCACATAGCCATTCATCCAGTATCCACCAGGGTTAGATCTTAAGAACAATGTTTAGATTAAAAGAAAACATTTCATAACACATGAACCTCTCACTTGTGCACAGTCAATATACAAAGTGCTTCCTTTCATGAAAGCATTTCAGAGGTTTTTAAATTCTTACGTGGTTAATCTGTTATAAAACAAACACACTTCCATTCAGTAGCCACATCAAACTTAGCAAATCCTTTAACGTTCTCTTTAAACTGTCAATAAAACTGTGAACCCACTGCTGAAAATATGGTTTTTCAGTTTTGAATGTCGGCCAGGCTTTCATAATGATATAATAGCAACCCTTGAGAAATGATGACAAGAACTCTGCTGAAGCAATGCAACAGATGGTCATATTATTTTTCACCGACACTAGATGCCCTGTCAATCACTTCAGTCCAATAATAATTGTTTATTTTAACTCTCATTGACCGCTAAAATACGAGTTTTTAAAGTTAATAGAGCAGAGGATTTAAAAAGTTTTAGATCATAATACTTAAACAGACCTTATCTGCCTTCACAAGCATTTACATCTGCTCTATCAATTTCTGACTTTTAAGTGGCAGGTTAAGGTCCTTGGAACTGTAGTTCTGTATACTGGGCACATAGGCACGTGGTGTATCGACATTATGGGTGTAGGTGACTGGGCATGAAGGTGAGGCAGCAAAGCAAGGTTTGGAACAGATGTGGGGCCATGGAGTCTGTTTGAACTCAGTACGAAGTTCAAATAGCCTAACGAGTTTGGGTTTTTCACTTGTGTGAATCACACCCAGTTCCCTTTACCTTGCCAACCAAAAATGGATCTGTTGAAAATCAGGGAGTGACATTAAGTCCAAGTCCCACCTACCATTTCTAAAGGTCAGATGGGATTTCCTGACTTTGCAAAAATCCTGCCCTCAGATCCCCCGAACAGCAGTATCAACAACCTCTGCTGAACTAAATTCATTGGTAGATTTTGGAACTCCATCAAGCATTCATAATGAGACAACTGCACAAAAAAGCCTTCCTGAGCTTAATACATTATAACCTTTGAAGTCATTGAAAGAGCTCAGCCGTTTGTTCAAGATTTGAAATGTTTTGTTGAATGACAGCTTATGTCTGAGCTGTCATTCAATAAAAAAATTATATCATGGGATAATTGACATAGTCAAATCTGTATATTACTATTTTTCAATGCAGTGAGCACGTTATTCACTGGATAATGTAATCTAATGCATCTGAAAACTTCTCCACTTTCACAATGCTGGTCAATTTAATGGTCGCTTCCCATTAAAGAACAATGGTTTTCATCAATCCCTGCACTAAGACATATTTAACTTATCATACAGACTTATATCATGACATGTAACATTATCAACACCTTTTATATTACTTGTCAAAAGATTCCTGCCTCCAAAACAGATGTTCCCATGGTTCCTGACACCTCTGAATCCATGATAGGAATGGCAAGTAGAAGACACACATGTTTTTTTGCCATCGACCAATGTGGGTTTGGCTCATGTGTGAACAGAAGAATGTGGCCCCGTTGACTCTCTCCACAGATACCGCAAAGTTTGCTGAATATTTCCAGCATTTTAAGTTTGTAGTTCAGATTTCCAGCATTCACAGTATTTTGTTTTTGGACTTGGTATCTTGTTTGATAACAGATTTTATTTCATGATAATCCCATGGTGCATCATGAGATTAAAAATAATATATAAGTGCAAGTTATTGTTCTTGTCATTAAGTCAAATGTCCAAAACCATGGGATCTATAATTATGGTACTCAATCATCCCCTCATGTGATGATTTTCATAGACTTTGGCAGGAATTTTCCGACCTCTCACATGGCTGGGATCATCCAGTCCCACTGCTGTGAGCAGAGATTTGGTTGAGCACTAAATTCTCTGTTCTCGCTGGCAGCAGTAGCGGGGAGTCCAAAACCAAAGAATTTGTGTTTAAATGCACTATTTACAGTATTGTTCAGCTGACCATCTTTATTTGACAGACTGAATTTCAAGGGAAAATAGGAAATATTGTTCATTGGATAGTTTAACTATATTCCCAGTGTGCATAACAATGAACTCCATAAACTAGCACGAATGTAATTTCTGCAAGACTGGATTACATAATGTATAATCACGAACTGTTGTTACTGAGAATCAAGATTCCTTGAAAAGAAATATTCTGTCTTAACATCAGCCAGGAGAATACAAAAAGCCTTGGCAGACTGCTTTATTTGGTTAATCCATTTCAAACTATCTCTCGGTTTCAAGTATTGCTAAGTGCTGCTCAACACGTTACCCGTGCAGTTTATTTCTAAGAATAAATTAATCTCTTTCACAGATTAACATGTTATGAACAATGTTAAGCTGGTTATTTTAATCATTTACAGTAACACATGATATTCTGTAATTCAGTCATTATCTTAACTTTAAAATGGCCAGATTATCAACCCCAAGAGATTCATGCATTGTTTAAAATTGTAACTTCCGTCTTATTATGAATAGGATCTTACTTATGGAAGTAGCAAAGGACCATAAACACAAACAATAACAACTGGGGTTGTCAAACCATACTTAAATCCTAGGGTTGGATTTTAATTCAGAACCTTTTAACTTTGCATATATGCATTATTTCGATGTTGTTTAGGAATGTTTTAATTTGACAGAATGGCCTGAATTTTCAAACCAAAGTGGAGGTGGTAATGGAGGTGGACAATTTCCCACCACTGACCAATGTGCCGGTTTGCCAGGACCTCAGGGCCATTTTGGAACATGCTGGTTTGAGAGTCAATCTGCTATGTGGCTGCAGAGTGCAGGTTGCCAATTAGGCCGACACACAGGCTTATTAAGGCAGTTCTGCTACAGCTATCGGGAATTTTCCAGTTCTGCCTCCATGCTGGCCAAACAGGACTGATGAAAGGAAGCAGTGAGACTGTGAGGACAGTGCTCTATATAGTTTGTTAGCCACCTTTGCCACACCTAATATATAGCCACTGCTGCAACCACAGGTTACCCTTTTCCTTCACCTTCATCTTCACCCTCCACTCTGCACTCTTGCAGCTGTGGTCCATTTTAACATAAGAACTTTTGAAAGTTGTTGAGAGGGCATCCCTATCCCCATTCATTATTGGGATGTGGGCATCACTGACCAAGCCAATATTCATTTCCAATCCCTGTTTGCCATTGAGGCAGTGGTAAGCTGCCTTCTTAGAATGCTTTGGTTTGTGTGTTATAGGTCCAGCCATAGTGCAATTAGGGAATGAATTCAGGATTTTCACCCAGATACAGTGAACAACGGTGATATTTTCCAGGTCAAGATGTGAGTGGCTTGGAGGGGAACTTGAAGATGGTGGTGTTCCCATGTGAATGCTGCTCTTGTCCGTCTAGATGATGGGTGGCCATGCGTTTTGAAGGTCCTGTCGAAGGAGCTTGGGTGAATTCCTGGTGCATTCCTCTCACATTTTTATCTATATCAGCAGCTCTCCGCTTTGATGGTAACCCTGCTACTCTTTCAGGCTTCCTTTTTTGCTCTCCAGGAATCCACTCGCCAGCTTTAATTGGACTGGTGCGAGCTCACCTTCTCACCACCCATTTGTTGGAATTCACAAATGGCAATGGGCATGTCACATTAATGTTGTTCAAGGTTGATACCCAAAAATAATCCTGATGTTGGGGTCCCTACTACAAAATAAAAATACATCCCTTTTGTCTGGGATTATCACCTAGTATGTGCAGGCACAAAATACAACCCAATAAACATACTGAAAGCACATTGCTTTCAAAACCTTTTGATTGGACAAACAGAATTCAGGAAAAAAATAGTTTCATTTATATTTAATTCCTTTACCATTTACTTCAAATGCTTTTTCTCTCCTCTACATTTGTAAGAGCAAATTATGTCAGATACAGTAGGGAACTGCTAAACCTGGAGGTAGAAGGATAGGGGGTTGTTTTTTCTGTTAAGAGATTTACTGACGCTTTGGTCAGATAGTGAAATCCCATCAGTTTATGGGTCTGACATGCAGTCATGTGTGAGATGAGTTTGTCAGAAGTGTGAACCAGGAGCTCAGTGGAAAAGCATTGTAACATTGAACAGGCAGCCTTGGAGGCCAGGGAATTCAAGCCTTTGCCTGATTGCACTCGAAGTCTGTTAATTTCAGGGACAATGTGTCGCGTTTAAAAGAAAAGAAAGGATTGTAGGAGAGACATTAATTTCATACCTGTATAGTTGCAGGTTCAATCTCAAAATGTAGGCTGCCTCTTAGCATGAGCAAAAGGTTTGAGTTCCATTTGACCATTACTTCTGTGGCTGATTTGTAAACAGGGAACAAGGGAAGGCCAAGACGATTATGTTAGCCAGAATTGCACTACTGACTTAATGCTCCACAATTACCGCACCCCACCTTATCCACTTTGTGTGATACTGCTTTGAAGGTGACTTGTTATGCTTTAAAGTATTGAATGTGTAGGACATAAAGGCTGAAATTCTCCAGCTATTCATGCTGGGAGGATTCTCCGGTCCCGCCAGCAGCACACACTCGCCTGCGGGTGACATCAAGGGAATTCTGGCTGAGGGCCGAAGAATCTCACCCACAGAATCCAGACTTGAATCATTTGGGATAATACTGAGTTTGAGTGGTATTGCAAAATGTGTCAAGAGACAGAGTCGATAGAATGTGAGTCAATAGACCATTTTACATCTCGCATGGTTTTTATCTCCATTGAAGACAATGCAAATAAATCATGGAACCAATGTAAAATGGATTGCCAATTTGATAACCTATTTTCACAAAGATGCAAAATTAAAAGTACCCCTGCAGATTTTTACAGTACAAAGAAAACCACTCAGCTCAGTCATTTCAGTGCTGGCTATTTACCAGAATGACACAAAACTAATACCACTTTCCTATTTTCTCTGTATAGTCATGTTTCATTACCTGTTTGAAATACTTTGCAAACTTTCCCTTACAAGATGCCATTGTCTCTGCAAGAACTAATCTCTGTGAAAAGCATTACATGCTCCAATAACTCTGTGAATAGAGATTTCTCCAAACTCTCTCCTCATTCTCTTGGTGGTAATTTTAAATTAATAACTTGTCACTGTTGCCTCAATTGTCTGCCCCTTTTCAATCAAACAAATATCTATGCCATTTTATGAATCTTTATCAAATCTCCTCTCACTTTTCGATTGGAAATAATCCCATTAACTCAAGGCTCTCTTTAAAAATAAAATTTCTCATCCTGGCATTATCCTTCTGTGTACTTTTATTTGCTGTAATGCCCTTTTTTTTAGGTTTCAATATGGATCACCTCTCATTCTTCAAAACTCTGCAGAACACAAGCCCATTTTCTGCAATCTGAGACACACTGAACAACACAAGACTCTTTTTACAAAAACAAACTTCCTTCTTTACTCTTGTATACTATGCCATTATTGATAAAACTTAAATTTCTATGGACTTTGCTGATGGCTTCATCTCCCTGCGTTGATATTTTGAAGGAATTGTGCACTTGAACTATTTGGTCTCTGTTCATTCACTTTTTGGTGTCCACGAAGAAGAATCATATAAATTCACAGCACAGAAGGAGGCCATTTTTCTTCATTATGTCCACACACCGGTTGGCAAGGAGCCACTCTCCAGTTCTTGGTCCATGTAGGTTATTGCATTTCCAGTGCTTATCTAGCTACTTCTTATGAGGTTATTACCTTAACCACCTTTTTAGGCAGTGAGTTCCAGATTCTCATCACACTGAATGGAAGTACTTACCTCAAATCCCATCTAAATCTTAAATCCAAAAAACTTCTCAGCTGAGGGGAATAGTGCCTTTCTATCCATTCTGTTCAAACCCTCATAATATATACACTTCCATTAGGTCTCCCCTCAGTTTCCTCTGTTCTGAAGAAAACAATACTCACATATCCAATCCTTCCTCATAACTTAAATAAATTCTCCAGTTCAGACAACATGCTCATAAATCTTCATTTTAATCTCTCCAGTGCAATCATATCTTTCCTATAGCATAGAACTGCACACAATACTTCAGTTGTGGCCTAACCAGTGCTTTATATGGTTCCGGTATAATCTCCACATTCTCATATCTATGCCTTAGCTAATAAAGTAAAATGTCTGACAACACCAGGTTTAAGTCCAACCGATTTATTTGATAGTACACACACTAGCTTTCAGGGTTAGTCCCTTTGTCAGGTGAATGGAGAGTTATGGCCTCAGACAGAGCATATAAAGCACAGACAGTTTACAGATTACTGATTAGAATGCGAATCTTTACACCTAACCTGCTGTTCCAGTCCTGAAGTGGCTGACAATGTGAGTGAAAGAAGCACTGATGTGTATTGTCTCCAGACAGTACAGTAAGTGAGGTTTTGCAAACCCAGGCAAGTCACGGGGGTTACAGATAGTGCGACATGAACCCGAGATCCTTGTTGAGACCGTCCTCATGTGTGCAGAACTTGGCTATCAGTCTCTGCTCAGTGACTCTGCGCAGTCGTGTATCGTGAAGGCCGCCTTGGAGAACGCTTACCCGAAGGTCAGAGGCTGAACGCCCATGACCACTGAAGTGTTCGCCAACAGGAAGGGAACAGTCTTGCCTGGTGATTGTCGAGAGATGTTCATTCATCCATTATTGTAGCGTCTGCATGGTCTCCCCAACGTACCATGCTTCGGGACATCGTTTCTTGCAACGTATGAGGTAGACAACGTTGGCCGAGTTGCAAGAGTATTTACCGTGTACCTGGTGGATGGTATTCTCACGTGTGATGATGGTATCCGTGTCGATGATCCGGCATGTCTTGCAGAGGTTGCTGTGGCAGGGTTGTGTGGTATTGTGGTCACTGTTCTTCTGAAGGCTGGGTAGTTTGCTGCAAACAATGGTCTGTTTGAGGTTGTGTGGTTGTCTGAAGGCAAGAAGTGGGGGTGTGGGGATGGCCCTGGCGAGATGTTCGTCTTCATCAATGATATGTTGAAGACTCCAGAGAAGATGTCGTAGCTTCTCCGCTCTCGGGAAGTACTGGACGACGAAGGGTACTCTGTCCACCATGTCCCGTGTTTGTCTTCTGAGGAGATCGGTGCAGTTTTTTGCTGTGGCGCATCGGAACTGTCAATCTATGAGTCGAGCGCCATATCCTGTTGTTATGAGGGTATCTTTCAGCGTCTGGAGGTGTCTGTCATGATCTTCCTCATCTGAGCAAATCCTGTGTATACGGAGGGCTTGTCCATAGGGGATGGCTTCTTTAACATGTTTAGGGTGGAAGCTGGAGAAGTGGAGCATTGTGAGATTGTCTGTGGGCTTGCAGTACAGTGAGGTGCTGAGGTGACCGTCCTTAATGGAGATGTGTGTGTCCAAGAATGCAACTGATTCTGGAGAATTGTCCATGGTGAGTCTGATGGTGGGGTGGAACTTGTTGATGTCATCATATAGTTGTTTCAGTGATTGTTCACCATGAGGCCAAAGGAAGAAAATGTCATCGATGTATCTAGTGTATAGCATCGGTTGAAGATTCTGTGCGGTGAAGAAGTCTTGTTCGAACCTGTGCATGAAGATGTTGGCATATTGAGGTGTGAATTTGGTCCCCATGGCTGTTCCGTGTGTCTGGATGAAAAACTGGTTGTTGAAGGTGAAGACATTGTGGTCCAGGATAAAGCGGATGAGTTGTAAAATTGCATCTGGAAACTGGCAGTTGTCGGCATTGAATACTGAGGCAGTCGCAGCAATGCCATCGTCGTGGGGGATGTTGGTGTAGAGCGCTGAGACATCCATTGTGATGAGGAGTGTCCCTGGTTCAACTGTTCCATGTGTGCTGAGTTTCTGTAGGAAGTCCGTAGTGTCGCTACAAAAGCTGGGGGTTCTTTGTACAGTGGGTTTCAGGATGCCCTCGACGTAGTCGGAAAGGTTCTCACACAGAGTCCCATTGTCTGATCTGATGGGACGGCCGGGTGTGTTTGCCTTGTGTATCTTTGGGAGGCAGTAGAGATCTCCAACGCGGGGAGTACGTGGAATGAGAGCATGGAGGGTGCTCTGAAGGTCCGGATCAAAGGTCTTGATCAGAGTGTTGAGTTGACGAGTGTGTTCTTTGGTCAGATCTGTGGGTAATTGTCTGTAGTGTTCCTCATTGTTTAGTTGTCGGTACACTTCTTTACAGTAATCCGTTCTGTTCAGCATGATGATGGCCCCTCCTTTGTCTGCTGGTTTGATGACAATGTTGCGATTGGTCTTGAGAGCGTGAATGGCGTTGCATTGTGCTTGGGTGATGTTCGGGGCTGTCTTGTGAGTGCGGTTGATGAATCTGGTGTTAACGTACCTCCTGATGGTTTGGGTGTACAAGTCCAGTCGAGGGCAGCGGCCTTCCGGAGGAGTCCAGTTGGATTCCTTCCTCTTAGGTTGCTGCACTGCGGATCTCTCTGTTGGCTGTTCTGGTTCATTGGCTGTCTCATTGACTTCTTCACCGCACAGAATCTTCAACCGATGCTATACACTAGATACATCGATGACATTTTCTTCCTTTGGCCTCATGGTGAACAATCACTGAAACAACTATATGATGACATCAACAAGTTCCACCCCACCATCAGACTCACCATGGACTATTCCCCAGAATCAGTTGCATTCTTGGACACACGCATCTCCATTAAGGACGGTCACCTCAGCACCTCACTGTACCGCAAGCCCACAGACAATCTCACAATGCTCCACTTCTCCAGCTTCCACCCTAAACACGTTAAAGAAGCCATCCCCTGTGGACAAGCCCTCCGTATACACAGGATTTGCTCAGATGAGGAAGATCATGACAGACATCTCCAGACACTGAAAGATACCCTCATAACAACAGGATATGGCGCTCGACTCATAGATTGACGGTTCCGATGTGCCACAGCGAAAAACCGCACCGATCTCCTCAGAAGACAAACACGGGACATGGTGGACAGAGTACCCTTCGTCGTCCCGTACTTCCCGGGAGCGGAGAAGCTACGACATCTTCTCCGGAGTCTTCAACATATCATTGATGAAGACGAACATCTCGCCAGGGCCATCCCCACACCCCCACTTCTTGCTTTCAGACAACCACACAACCTCAAACAGACCATTGTTCGCAGCAAACTACCCAGTCTTCAGGAGAACAGTGACCACAATACCACACAACCCTGCCACAGCAACCTCTGCAAGACATGCCGGATCATCGACATGGATACAATCATCACACGTGAGAATACCATCCACCAGGTACACGGTAAATACTCTTGCAACTCGGCCAACGTTGTCTACCTGATACGTTGCAAGAAAGGATGTTCCGAAGCATGGTACATTGGGGAGACCATGCAGAAGCTACGACAACGGATGAATGAACGTCGCTCGACAATCACCAGGCAAGACTGTTCCCTTCCTGTTGGCGAACACTTCAGTGGTCATGGGCGTTCAGCCTCTGACCTTCGGGTAAGCGTTCTCCAAGGCGGCCTTCACGATACACGACTGCGCAGAGTCACTGAGCAGAGACTGATAGCCAAGTTCTGCACACATGAGGATGGTCTCAACAAGGATCTTGGGTTCATGTCGCACTATCTGTAACCCCCGTGACTTGCCTGGGTTTGCAAAACCTCACTTACTGTACTGTCTGGAGACAATACACATCTCTTTAACCCGTGATCAGTGCTCCTTCCACTCACATTGTCAGCCACTTTAAGACTTGAACGGCAGGTTAGGTGTAAAGATTCGCATTCTAATCAGTAATCTGTAAACTGTGCTTTATATGCTCTGTCTGAGGCCAGAACTCTCCATTCACCTGACGAAGGGACTAACCCTGAAAGCTAGAGTGTGTACTATCAAATAAATTGGTTGGACTTAAACCTGGTGTTGTCAGACTTTTTACTGTGTTTACCCCAGTCCAACGCCAGCATATCTACATCTTAGCTAATACAGGCATAAATTATCTGTGTGCTCTCTTGATCACTCTGTCTGCCTGTCTTGCCATCTTCAGGGATCTATGAGCATGTATTGCAAAGGTCCCTCTGTTTTTCTATACTTCTCACTATCTAATTGTTTATTGTGAGTGCTCTTGTCTTGTCAGCCTTCCCCAAAAGCGTGACCTCACATTTGTCCCGATTGAAGTTATTTGCTAGTGTTGCACCTACCTAACTAGTCCATTGATATTGAAATTTAAGAATTCAAGAATATAGGCAGAGAAGTAGGCAATTCAGCACATTGAGCCTTCAATATGATCTAACTGATCTTCATTGCAATGTGTTTTACCACTCTATCCTGTTATCCCTTGATGCCACTGGTGATTAGAAATCCAGCCATGTCTGCTTTAAACACACACAATGACTGAGCTTCTGCAACTCGCTGTAGCAGAGAATTCCAAGATTCACAACCCTCTGAGAGAGAAAAAAAAACTCCTCATCTTGGTCCTCAGTGGCCACCCTCTTTTCTGCGTCTTATATCTGCATCTAACCTATCCATCCCATTAAGTTTTTTAGGTTTCAATGTGGATCATCTCTCATTCTTCAAAACTCTGGAGAACACAAGCCCATTTTCTGCAATCGCTCTTTATAGGTCAGTCCTGCCATCCTGGGAACGCATCTGGTGAATCTTCATTTCACTTTTTCTATTGCAATAATATCCTGCCCAAGGTAAGGGGGGTCATGCTTCCAGGTGAGGATCTGCCTCCTGGGGGATGGGGGGGGGGGGATCTGTCGAGGTTGGGGGTCTGCCTTCCAGGGGGATTTGCTTCCTGCGGAGTTGTCTGCCTTCCATGGGGGGAGGTGGGTCTTCTGAGGTGGCGGGCATGGGGGGGGATCCTCACTTCTGAGAGTAATTGCTTTCCAGTCCTCCTCCTCTACACTATTGGCCAGAAAGGATTGAATAGTGATGGTCAGAGCCTCTGTTATTTCTTCTTGTGTTTCCCTTAAGGCCAAGGATACAGTTCATCTAGGCCGGGGGATGTATCCATCTTCAAACATATTAAAACCGTTAATACTTCCTCCCTCACAATGTTAATTTAATCTAATATTTCACACTCCTCCTCCCTGATTGTAATATTTGTATTTCTCCACTTGTGAAAACTAAACACAGGCTCAGGTTTTCATGTTTGAGGTGGGAAAGTGGAGTTGAGAACTTTTCCAAAGTCGCAGTCCCACCTCCAATCCACGACTGTCAGTTAGCCAGTAGGACTTTCATATAATGCAGATGGATATAGATGTGCAGGGGGCTGGTTCTCAGATGATCAGGTTAAAAGGCAACCTCTATTTGCAAAGAGATCACCTGGTTCTGCAGATCAGTGTGAGCCCATCCCCAACCCCACCACTACAGTACTTCATAACCCCATACCCGCCACCCCTCTGCTCACCTCTCATGAACCTCCCTCCACCTTCCTAAATTCCTCATCCTACTTACCCTTTTCCTTCACCTGCTTACTCCTTGCAAATCCCTTACCACTCTGAATGCCACTCAATGCCACCAACCGCAGCACTTGTCCCTCCCCCCCCCATCCAGCCAGCCCACCGGCCCATGCAGCTAGCACCCACTCAAAATGGAACTCATAAGCCTTAAACAAATATCTGGAAGACTTTAAAAAACTCACAAACTTCACTTACAAACACCAATCCTGTATCGAAGCTCATAGTTCTATTGAAATAACAAACATTGCTTGATGGCCACTTCTAAAATATTTTCTTCAGAATAATACCATTTATTCCTTGCCTTCAATTATCCTAATCTAAACTTTGTATCCCTTTTGTTTTAATTTTATTCCTTCTGACCATTCTTGTATATCTAATTCTGTTCTGATTGCTTTTAAAAGGTTTCTCCTGATTTGAAAGCAATTGTCTCAATCAACTGACCACATTAACTATTTCATGTCATATCACTTATCAAGTAATGGAACATAACTGAGACCCATTCTTCAGTGCATAATCACCAAGCATGTCCATATGTGAGTTTCTTCACAGATAACAAGTCACATCTGCACAATTGTCTGAATATTATACGTTCCATCTGATACTTGCTGGTGAGCTTGTCAAAAGATCATGGGAAGATTGGGTTCTGAAGATCTTTGCTTATGGTAGTGGCAATGTACATTAATGTACATTAATATCAGATTAATATATTCCATTAAGCTGTGCCCTGATGATTTTTCCAATTTCTATTTGATGGTATAATTTTTTCTGTCTCTTCATTATTTTTTCACCTTCATTTAGTTATCATTCTATCTAAAGGAAATTTACTTTCCAATGCCACATCCTCATATTAAAGAAAAAATATTCCGCTGTGGTCGGAGAGGTCCATAGTAAAGTAGAAGTTCCTAGGTCCATAGTAAAGAATCACCAACCTTTGAGTCACCTTGGTTCTCTGGCGCGACACAGGTTGATGACCACAGGTCTGCTCCTTGCAGCCCTGATTCATTTTGAAAATTGGAATTTACTCCAGTTTTAGAATATTTTTGGGAGACTCCCACCCAATATATTTCAAGGGAAGGTGTTGTGCACTGGTATTTTCACTGGACTGGTAATCAGGAGACGCCGGTTCTGAGGACTTGGGTAATATCCCAGCACAGTAGATGGTGGAATTTGAATTCAATAAAAACCTGGAATTAAAAGTGAAATAATATCCAGGAAATTATTGCTGATTGTCAGAAAAACTTATCTGGTTCATTAATGTCCTTTAGGGAAGGAAATCTGCCATCTTTAGCTGGTCTTGCTGACATGTGACCCCAGACCCACAGAAATGGGGTTGTCTCTCAAGGGCAATTGGGGATGGGCAATAAATGCTGGCCAGCCAGCAATGCCCATATCCCATGAGAAAATAAAACAAGTCATGAAATCATATATTTTTCATTTTGCAATGCCTTCATTAATGTTCTCATTTGAAGATTTCAGTCTGTCCTAGAAGTTTGGGCTGAATGCTGATATTTTTTGCCCAGAACTGTGGTACTATGACTCAAACTGAGTTGTCTCATCTGAGTATTTGGCACAGTTATTTCCCCACTTGCTTCAGTGAGGAGATCCCATGCTGCTTGTCAAATTAAATGTCGTGCTACAGGATGCAAAGAAATTTACTGAAATATATGTGTGTTACACAAAAGACAAGTTGAAGATTGCATGTGTATAAATCCTACTCCTGGATGATATATGTTTGATTGTAGGAGGTCCAGGAGAGTGCCAAGAACAATACTGCTTGATATCATAACCAGAATTATTTATCTGTTTTAATCTGGACCAGCTATGTTTCAGTTTAACAGCCACCTCGAAGCTCATATATCAAGGTGATCAGATGAAAAAGTCAAAAACTTAGATTTAAATGTGGTTGCTTTCTTTATCATGATGTAAATATTCATTGATGCGTGAAAAAGAACATAGATTTTGCAAGGGACTTTTTAAGTTTATTTGCCTGGAGTAGCAAGGCCTAATAGGAGCTGGAAGGGACTGGTGCCTCCTCTCCACACAGTAACCATTTTACTGAAATGTTCACAGAAATGACTTTATATCTAATTTTCCAATAATACAAACAGAAAATGCAGGAGATACTCAATAGCTGTACAACATAAGGAGAAAAGTAAACCCAAATATTAACTTGGATTTCATGGTGGAGTGAGGTGAGGGGTGGCAGATGGAGGAGAGGATAGGGGCACTGGATCTGGAGGGCAGATGGATTAGAACAAAGGGGAGGGTACCCTCTCCCACCCTTCCCCCACGAGTAATGAGTCCCCCACTTTGTTCCTACCTTTTCAAAGAAGCCATTTCAAAAACAGCCTTTACGCTTTTGCCCACCTGCTGCCGCCCAGCATTCGATGGCAATGGAGCTGGATTGATGCTGTTAATTGACAGTTAATTCAGCGTAATGGTTTCAATAAGTCTAAGAGTGGATGGCTTAGTGAATGCCTTCCCCACTACCTATATGATGCTCTGTTGAGATTAACCAATTAAATTTAAAAAAAACGGAGAGACAAGAGGGCAGCACCTTAAAGAGATATTGCATCAAAAAAAATGAAATCTCAAAGGAAACTTAAAACATTCAAATAGCAAGTAACGTGAAGGGCCGACAAAACACCTGAATCTTTGCGGTACCCACTGAGGACAGAATGCCCAATATTATGATGACCAGGCTGGGTGTGAATGGGAATGAGGTAGACTAGGTACCCAACATATTTTATGTACCACCCCCCATTAAAAACACATCCAGCAGGGCTTCATAAAATCCAGTCCTAGGTTTCTCTGCCCACAAACGCTGCCAGACCAATGGAGTAGTTACAGCAATTTCTATTTTTATTTCAAACTTCCAGCATTGACTTTCAATAAAATATTTTGTGGGGAATAATATTATCATGAATGCAAACCAAGTTATATCAAGCATCACTGTTTTGATTTGATTTGATTTATTATAGTCACATGTATTAGTATACAGTGAAAAGTGTTGTTTCTTGCATGCTATACAGACAGAACATATCATTCATTGAGTACATAGGAGAGAAGGAAATAAGAGGGTGCAGAATATAGTGTTGTAGTTACAGATAGGGTGAAGAGAAAGATCAGCTAAATAAATGACAGATGCATTATTATTTATTAGTCACAAGTAGGCTTACATTAACACTGCAATGAAGTTATTGTGAAAATCCCTGAGCTGTCACATTCTGTCACCTATTCAGGTACATCAAGGAAGTCTTTAGCATGGCCAATGCACCTAACCTAATTCTAATGGCAGCAGGGAAGAAGATATTCTTGAGTGAGATGGTGTGTGTTCTCAGACTTTTCGATTCTTTTCCCTGACTGAAGAAGGCGGAAGAGACTATGTCCAGGGAGTGTGGGGTCCTTGATTATGCTGGTTGCTTTTCTGAGGCAGCGGCAAGTGTAGATGGAGTCAACGGATGGGAAGCTGGTTTGCATGATGGACTGAGCTACGTTCACAAACCTTTGTAGTTTCTTGAGGGCTTGGTCAGAGCAGGAGCCATACTAAACTGTTATCTGTCATTTGTGAGCTCGACCTACTGAATTCAAATGGGTGCAGGGCTATCTTATTGGAGAGTGCGTTGAGAGGGCAATATTAAATATGAAGTGTTGCAGATGTCAGGGTGAGGCCAGTAATTGTTTGGGAATGCGCTGAAGCTGAATGCTCAAATAATCATTGGTTTTGCTTAAAAGCCCACTATATAACAGCCTCATCAAGTTCATTATTGTTATTAGATTTCAATTCTTTAAATTGTATTTGTTTTAAGGGAATTTGACATGAAAGCATAAATCAGATTGGTAAATGGACTTCAAACTATAAAAGCTATTAATCACACAAGCTCCAAGCTTAACTGTATTATTTTTAGTTAGTCTGCCAGAGGTTGCCAACTATAACGCTCACCACCATGATTAATGGTGATTTTATGCAGCAACCTCCTCAAGTCAGATACATTTAATTATAGTTTGGGAATTTTTGTATCCAATGGGAATTGAATGTCAAATAACCATTGCCAGTTGAATGATCAGATATTAAATCAATAAGTATCTTGTGAATTAAAGTTTGGTCACTTTTGTTAGAAAAATCTATCTGAAGAAAGAGGAAATTCTATTTTCTGGTCGCAATGGCTTTTCTCTTTAAAAAAAATGGACAGGTAGAATTTGGTTCCTTTGCTCTCTAGTGCAAATTCTTAACTTTTGAAGAATTGATTATTTTGATGACAGTAACCAGAAATATAAAAAATAAATCAGCACAACAAAGTTCAGGGAAATGTATTGAATAGTATATAACATGTCTGTATTAAATAAAGTTTACAAGTAAGGCTTACATTAACACTGCAATGAAGTTACTGTGAAATTCCCCTGGTCACCACAGTCTGGCACCTGTTGAGGTCAATGCACCTAACCAGCCCATCTTTCAGAGTGTGGGAGGAAACCAGAGCAAACCCATACAGACACAGGGAGAACATGCAAACTCCACACAGACTATGACCCAAGCAAAGAATTAAATCTGGGTCCCTGGCATTGTGAAAACATTGTGCTACCATGCCGTCCCACTGTGCTACTGTGCCACTTGATGGTAAAGAACTTGAGTATTGCTGAAAAAAGAAGCATTAGGACATATGGAAAGATGCCAAATTTAAGTGTGAGCTGCAATTTTATGTGCATAAATGAGAAAAGGGTGCTGATTGGGTAACTTAACTCTGGTCAAAGTGTTGTGATGGGAAAAGAACCAAGGAACTATTGCATTTCATATTTTTGCTTCATCAAAAAGGCAAAATGTGTGGACATGTTTCCCCCATGAAGGACAGTCCCCTGTATGTGAACATATGTAGGTTCGAGCAAGAATAAGTGAAACACATTGTGAGTCTAACTGATAGGGCAATAATCTCCTGGATCCCCAGCATCAGATTTGAAGGGTACTCTATAATCCATCTTAAATTTCTCTTGAAAGTTCTCAATTGTCCAGAGAGCTAATTTCTCCTGGACTGTTGTGCTGCACTGGGGACCATTCAACAAAGTGAACTTGTAAACTTTATAAATTGTAAACTTTGGATGGTTAAGCCAGTTTTCCCCTCAATGTTAATCTGAAAGACTTAGAAGGAAATAAAGCACTTTGAACTTCAGAGTACAGTGTCTCCTCTCTAATGTGTGGAAACCCACCCCAACATCCCATTCATTGACCTTCAAAACATAGCTTCACCCTTTTAATGGGAGTTTTAAACGCACCTGCTTTATGGCAGCTAGTTCTCTAAAAGGGAGCATGTCCTCCTTTGCAGCACTCCTTTAACATTCTATTGTTGCAGCTTTGCTCCTTTTAAGTCAAGAAGGATTGGTGAGCTTTGGTGAGTTGCTGCAATGCAATTTGTAAATGGTACAAGTTGCTGCCACTATGTGTCAAACATGGAAGGAGTGAATATTGAAGGTAGTAGATGGGGTGCCACTCAAATGTGTTGCTCTTTCTAGGTTGGTGTTGAGCTGTTTGAGTGTTGTTGGACCTGCACTCATGCAGGCAAGTGGAAAGTATTCCGTTACACTTCTTCCTGACTTGTGCCTTCGCAGATGGTGGACAGGGGAATCAGGAGGTCAGTTACTCACTGCAGAATTCCCAACCCTTGACCTGCTCTTGTAGCAGTGGTATTTATATTGCTGGTCCAGTTCAGATATTGGTCAACAGGATGTTGACAGTAGAGCATTCAATGATGGTAATGCCATTGAATGTCATGTGGAGATGGTTAGATTCTCTCGTGTTGCAGGTTATTATTGCCTGATACTTCTGTGACACCAGTCATACTCATCACTTGTCAGCCCAAGCCAAGATATAAACATGGACTACTTCGGTAATGAGGAGTTGAAAATGGTGCATTGTGCAATCATCCTTGTTAGTTGAATGTTATTTATTAATGAAGGAAAAGACTGTTGCTGGTAGGTAGGATTATACTGCCTTTAATATGATCGCAACGTAAAACTTTTGTGAATGAATTGATTACTCTGCTCTTCATTGTTGAATATCATAAGCCACATATGACTGCTGTCCACTAATCTTATGGAAGGATAGCTTTTCAAAAGAAAGACATTCTACTGTATTTCTAAATTTTTAACAATGACTTACTTTTCATACATGCATTTAGAAATAAATATTTCTCATACTTTGATCAAATGACCAGAGTTGCTCCTTAGGCAGGTAATCAACATCAAAGCTTCTCATGGTCTTGTGTGTTGACAAATAGGTTAAGCTTCATTCGAATTATTTATTATGGTAGAAAGCTAGATTGGCACCAGCACTTGCATGTATAATTTAGCACAGAGCTTAATCAGGTTTCTACACGATCACTACGATTTAGATTATTCCTCACTGTATTTTCCATTTTATTTAGGATTATCCAAGGAACACTCTTTGACAAAAGGAAAAGAAGTTGGGAAAATGTATTTGAGATAAAATTCTACCAAAATGTATACAAGAAAAATATTTAGTATTTGGTTTTTTCCTATTTTGTGCTCAACATGATGGATGATAGGAAATGTTCAGGAATTAATAAAATTCATCAGATTAGAAGTTTGCACAGTGTACATTAGACTATTTTATCTTCGTGATGCTGGCCACGGCTACATTTATTGCCCATCTTTAATTGCCCCGAGTTGGAGCTGGTTGAACTTCTTTCAATTCTTTGATAGGATATGGGCATCAAGCGGCCAGCAATTTTATTGCCCATTCCTAACTACCTTTAAAAAGGTGTTGAGCCTCCTTCATGAACCGCTGCAATGGGTGCAGATACACGCACAGGGCTGTTAGACAGGGGGTTCCAGGATTTTGACTCAGTAGCAATGAAGGAACAGCAATATAGTCTCATATCAGGATGGTGTGTGGCTTGGAGGTACAACTTGCAAGTGATGGCATTCCCATGCATCTGCTGCCCTTGCCCTTCTAGGTCCTCCCACCGTTTGTTAAGCAGGGAATTTATTTTCATCATTATTGAGTGTTTAAGTCTTGCGACACTTCTCAATTTATTTTCATCATTATTGAAAGTTTTAGTTTTGCATTGCTTTTCAAAGCTCAGATGACAATGTGACCCTATGTTAAAGGAAGTAGGCTTAATACAAATGGCGATTCAAATTTAACTGGCTGGTATTTTGAAAATTCTATCAGAGGCCATTTAAACCTCCAGTTGTGATAGATGCAAAAATAATTGACCAGTTTTTTCCTTCGAAGAATTATTTTTGTCCAACAACTTCTATTTCGATTTCTCAACGTACTAGAAAGTTACTTTTTAAAGCACACTCCACTTTCAATTTTAAATGCTGCTCAACTTGTTAATTTTATAACATCTTCAAAAACTCAGAGCCGGCATTAGCATTCCAATGTAAATGATTCTAATTTATGATTGTGACTGAATAAGATGAAAATAGCTATTATACAACTGAGAATCACTGATCGGGCAGATTCAGGATTTTGTAGCAGGAATGAAACCAGAGGACTGAATGGTAATAATTGATTCAGTGCAGTGGCATATGGAACCCCCAGGAACATAATTTAAATTGAGGTGTTGTAGAGTGTAAATGTGATCTATGCAATAACTATTTCACAGTCAGATTTGTCACATAGGACTGGAATTCCATTTTATTATCAATGGGCAGAAAATATATCACATGCTGCCACCAAGCAAAGTCATTTAGTGTCCAAAAGACACAACAGAAGATTATTTTGTTACATTTTCTAAGCTATACTATTATATGACTAGATATCAGGCAATAACAGTAAACTGCTGATTGCAGGGAATGTGAGATCCATTTATGGCAGCGACTACTAATATTACATACATGAGGTTATCTCATGAAAACCCAAAATATGCAACAGTTGTTTATCTGAGGAAGTTGTGACCTCTACGTTACATAATGGATGTTCAAAGTCAAGAACGTATCACATGGTAAACTCACATCTGACCACACCATATGACATCTACTGCATTTAACAATACCCCTTGTAAAGTTGGACAAGAAAAAAAGCAACCAAGGTTACTAGATACAGTTAGAACAAGTGACATTTTTTCGTCAAAAAGAAGGGTAAGAAGTGACCTAATAGATAGCTTGAAATGTATGAAGGACCTCAACAGAGTAGCCAGAGAGAAAATACTTTCAATTGTACACATTATCTGCTGCACTTCTTTTAACAGCTGAACAAATTGCTTCTCACTGGGGTTGAGATAATTGGCTTCCAACAACCACAGCTATCTTTATTTGTGCAAGCTATTATTCCAACCCACAGAGGGCTTTCCCCTGAATCTAATGATGCCAGACTTGATCAAATGCTGTCTTGAATACAAGGGTAAACACACTCCCACCTTATCTCTTGAGTTCGGCTCTTTTGTCCTTGGTGAGATGAAGACAGTAATGAGTACAAGAGCCAAGTGGACCAGACAGAAACCACAATGAGCATATTGAATAGGTGCAGTGAGATTGCACTCTCAGCAACATCTTCCATCATTTTTCTGATGATCAAAAGTAGACTGATGGGATGGCAATTGGTCAGATTGCATTTATCCAGAATAGAACATTAAAAAAACTCATTTGGGATATGGGTATCACTGTTAGGCCAGCATTTATTGGTGAGCTGCCTCATGAATTGTTGCCGCCATTGAGGTGCAGGGTACAACCACAGTGCTGTTAGAGAGGGAGTTGAGGATTTTGACCCAGTGACGGTGAAGAAATGATGATTTATTTCAATATCAGAATGGTAGGTGACATGGAAGGGAACCTCCAGGTGGTGATGTTCCCTGGTATCTGCTGACTTTGTCCTTCTAGGTGGTAGTGGTCACGTGTTTGAATAGTGCTGCCTAAGGAGCCTTGGTGAGTTCCTCCAGTGTATCTTATAGATAGTACACACTGTTCCCATTATTTGTTGGTGGTAGAGGGATTAAATATTTGTGGAAAGGGTATCACTCAAGCAGGTTGCTTTTCCCTGACTGATGCTGAGCTTTTTGATAGTTGTTGTGCTTTGTCGAGTCAGGAGGTGAGTTAGTCAACACAGGATCCCTAGCTTGTAACCTGTATATAGCGAGTGCAGTTCAATTTCTGGGCTATGGTAAGCACCATAATGTTGACACTAGAGGATTCAGCGACCAAATGTCAGGGGACAATGGTGAGATCCTCTCTTGTTGGAGACTGTCATTGCCTGGCACTTACATGGTGTGAACATTACTTGCCACTTGTCTGCCCAAGCCTGGATATTGTCTAGGTCTTACCGCTTTTGGACGTGGGCAGCTCCAATATCTGAGGAATTATGAATGATGAAAACTTTGTGCAATCATCAGTGAACATCCATCTCCACTTCTAACCTTATGATAGAGGAAAGGTTATTAATAAAGGAAATGAAAATGGTTGGGGCTAGGATACTATCTGAGTTATTCCTGCAGTGATGTCACGCAGCTGAAATGGTTGGTTTTCAACCACCACAACCATCTTTCTTTGTGCCAGGTACAACTCCAACCAGCAGAGGGTTTCCCGGATTCCCATTGTGGCAAGTTGGCACAGTCATTAGCACTTCTGCCTCACAGTGCCAGGGATCCCCGTTCAGTTCCTAGCCTGGGTCACTGTTCGTATGGAGTCTGTGTGGTTTCCTCCGAGTGCTTCAGTTTCCTTCCACACTCCAAAAGACATGCTGGTTAGGTGCATTGGCTGTGCTAAATTCTCCCTCAGTGTACCCGAACAGTGGTGACTGGGGGATTTTCACAATAATTTGTGGTGTTAATGTAAGCCTCCATGTGACACTATTAAATAAACTTCAAAAAGAAACATTGACTCCAGTTTTGCCAGGGCTCCTTGATGCAATTCTCAGTCAATTACTGCCTTGATGTCAAAGCCAGTCACTCTCACCTCACCTCACCCCTCAGTGTTGTACCTTTGCTGGAATGGCTTGGCTGGCGACATGGCTAGTTTGGAGGACAAGTTTTCAGACTTATTCTGGGAAATTGCTATTTCTGAAAGACAAGTCTACTACAGCTGGGATGTATCAGTGTCAATAGCCTTTTCTGTATCCAGTGCACTTCACCATTTCTTGACATCATGTCAAGAAATCAAATTGGTTGAATCCTAGCATCTTTGATATTGGGAACCTCAGAAGGAGGCAAAGACCTTCTGGCTGAAGGTGTTTTAAAATGTTTCAGCATTGTCTTTTGCCTTAACATATGAGTTCTCCCATCACTGAGAATGGTGATGTTTGTGGAACCCATAACACTTTGCTTCCATTTGTATTGGTTATGGTGTAGCCAACATTCAGTACCAGAATCTGCAACCTGAGAGAAAATGGGAGCAGTGGTTAAGGTCTAAATTTATTATGTGCAATGTTAAGGCTGTAAAGTGTACTTTAGAAAAGAAGAGATTCGGTCCCTTAAGCTGGCATGGAGCAACATTGGAACAGAATAAGAGACAAGAGACCAAGAGTAAGTGGGATGAAGAATTTTAGTGGCAAACAACTGTGCTCCAGAACCATGCTTGTGGATTCCAGTCTGCATATAGTCTCTAATGTGTAGAGGAGACCACATTGTGTAAAAAGATATAGCATAGTAAGTTGGAAGAAGTCAAAAGAAAATCATTGTCTTATCCAAATAGAAGGTATGGGTTCCTGGATGGTGGAAAGCAAGGAATTAAAAAGGCAGGTGCTGCAACCCCTGTGCATGAATGGGAAGGTGCTGAGGAAGGGATAATAGATGTTTGAAGTGAAGGCAAAGTGAGCCAAGGAGTGACGTAAGGATTAGTTCACTGGATTACTGAAAGGGGTGGGATGTAAAAATGTTTTGGTCATGGAATTGTACTGTAATTATTAAAATTCATAAAGAATGATCTATTAAATGTGAATGCAATTCTTGTGGAAAGGAGACCCTATCACTATTCCAAGCATTGAAGTCCCATCTGATTTGGTAGGAAACCGCAATCGGTAACCATTCTTCATGCTGCCATAGAAGTCGAAAATCAGTTTACGAAAATTATATATTATGGCTCAATCCCTCAGTATTAGAAATAAATTGTGATCAAAGAAACATGAATATATGCTGAGTTAAGTCACAATTGGTTTAATTAATGTCATTTGGACTCTCAATTAACATTTAAACATAAATTATCTATTGTTTTATAAGACTTTGGTGGCCTGCATAAGCACCTTTAAACATGTGCCAATAAATTTAATAATAACTGCTCTTGATGTTGTACACTATATTTCTTCAGAGGCATGTTTGAGCCAGAATTGATGTGAAGCATGAGGAAATTTGGTGTTGTATATTTAAAGCCTGACAGGGTGAACTTGGAAGCAGGTGGGCATGTAACTTCACACTGCTGTTTGGCAGTCTGGTTGCCTGGGAATGTGCTGCGTAGGGGCCATTACTCTGGAGTCTGGATAATGGGACGGCAGGGATACACATAGTCAAGCTGGCTAAAGACATATTAAGGCCTGTTTGTTGGAGGTTGACTGGGATTTTCCAGTTGATTATGAGGAAGCCATAGGTTGCGGGTGGCAGTATTGCTGGCATACCAGCTGCAGACTATTTCAAGTCAAAAAAGTTTGAAAGGTAGCCAGCTTGGAGATGACCTAATCTCTTTAGGGGGAGAAACTGAACACTGATGTCTCTTTTTCCATTTATGGACGAGGCAAAACATTCAGACTTGGGCTGATAAGTTGCAAGTCAGATTTATATCATAAAGGTTCCAGGCAATAACTATATTCAACAAAAGAAAATCTAGCCATCTCTCCTTGACTTTCAATGGCATTACCATCACTGATCCCCCACTATCAATTTCCTGGGCTTTACTGATGACCAGAACCTGAACTGGATTAGCCAACTAAATAATGTGGCTGCCAAATGATCTAAGAGGCTGGAATTTCTGGCATCAACTAACTCCCCTCCTGAAGCCCCAAATCCTACCCATCATCCACAAGGCATAAAAGACCCAAGTCAAGAATGTGAGGAAATATTCTCCAATTGCCTGGATGAGTGCAGCTCTGACTTTACTCAAGAAATTCAACACCATTCAAGACAAAGCAACCCGACTTGGCACCTCATCCACCATCTTAAACAGACATTCCCTCCACCACTGCCGCACAGTGGCAGCCGTGTGTACCATTCGCAAGATGCGTTGCTGCAACTAACTATGGCTTATTTAAAAGCAATCATTGGAATTCCTAAAAAGCCAGTTACGTGGTTGCGCTCTTCAAATCCTGTGTAATCCAATAGAATATTCAACAGATTTGAATCATTTTGATTCGGAGCTCACAGGATTTGTTGAAATTTTTTAAAGTTAAGCGATAAATCTGATCCAATTTTATTTTTCATTCTTTCACATGATGTCAGCAATGCTGATGCTATGGGCTCTGGCATTAGAAATGATCAGACTGTTTGTAGTCTCAACAGTGGCTACTGTTCCTGGTGGTTCTGCAGGGATGACAGATTAGCTGACTGCTCTCTAATTGGCTGGAGGTAGGATGTCCGACCCTCATTTGTGAGGAAGATGTGCCTTTGGTAAATTAATGCATCACAGAATGTTAAATAGCTGCAGACCTGCTGTGATTGGTAGGGAATACCTTCCCACTGGCTTTTCCAGTGGCAGGGTCAGAAACACCAACCAATGATAAATTCTGACTTATGATTAGAATCATTGAAACTCTTCAGTGTGGAAGGGGGCCATTCAGCCCATCGAATTTGCACTGACAACAATCTCATCTGAGGCCCGATCTCCACAACCCCACACATTTACCCCGTAATCCCTCTAACCTACACATCCCAGGACACTATGGGCAATTTAGCATGGTCAATCAACTAACTCACAGACCTCTGGAGTGTGGGAGGAAACCGGAGTACCCGGAGGAAACCCACACAGACACAGGGAGAATGTGTAAGCTCCACACAAACAGTGACCCAAGTCGGGAATCGAAACCAGGCCCCTGGAGCTGTGAGATAGCAGTATCAACTATTACTTTATGATATGTTTCTTTAACAAACACCAAAGAGGGATTATAAGGCTTTCAATTGGCTATGGGAATATATTGTTAGGGATCAGATCAGAAACTCCTAGATAAATTATGAAGTAAGCCTAGACCCAACTATTTTTGATTTTGGCATTAGGATGAGCATAAGATGTTTCACTCCAGGTATGATTTGATTTACCCACTAGGAGGCTTTTATGAAACCAAATTTTATTTGACAACACAGTTAAAATATAACAAAGAGAATTAGCATCAGTTTTATTGATTGAAATACTTGAACACGACAAGGATGAAGGGTCATCTAGACTTGAAATGTTGACTCTATTCTCTCTCCCCATCGATGCTGCCAGATGTGCTGAGATTTTTCAGCATTTTGTTTCAGATTCCAGCATCTGCGGTATTTTATTTTTATCAAGGTCTGATACTTAATAGCTAGCTATCTCTGTAGTTCCAATGTATACAATATCCCCATGGACATGCATCCTTGTACACAATCAGTTAGCACAAAAACAGATATGCTTATGTGGGTGATATGTTTCTTGCCTTTTAACCCCTCTGGAAAGATACAGAAAGAAACTTTCTTCTGACTCCCATACAAAAGCCTCCAGAAACAAAATCTATCTTCAAGCAACAGAACTTCAGCAAAAGACACTTATTTTCTGATAGGTCCCAATCTTCAAATCCAGAGAGACAAAGAGAGTTACCTCTCTCTAATGATCCCAAGCAGCAACTGACTTCATTTCTCTGTGTTATCCTAGTCACATGATTTTTCCTGTCAATCAACCAAATCAAGCCCTGCCCTGTGAAATCCCAAGAGAAAACACAAAAATAACAGAACTGCATTAGTCCAGATTAAAACAAACATTCCAGCAATTAGGTTTAATTATGCTTCTGCAATATCAACAGGGGCTGCTGGTTAAAGACAAAGCAGCACCAGGTGAATAGAACTGACTGTTAAACAAAATCCTGTTAAGAAGCATGACACAAATAAATTCCTTAAAGGCACAGTGTCATCACAATATATTTATGAAATGTGAATTATGTTTAACTACTTGGTCCAAGTTCCTTTGGCATAGTTAAAACAGGTAGAGTGAAGAGAGTCTTTCTGATATGGGATTAATTTATGAGCTCATTCCGTGCATATTTTTAATTAATTCTATGTCACACACTCTTGGTTTCACAAAGATTGTTTATGAATATCATTGGCAAAAAAGTTTCATAACCCAAGTCAAAATATTCTATTCTAACAGACACACTAATTTTCCAAAACGGAAATACATTGCTAGTTCTGTTGTGTACATTTTAAAAATAGTTTTGAGTGCCTGAGCTCATGTAAACTAATATCTGAAAATAGTTAAGCATCTTGATGAACTTATTATATTTGATTGAATTTTAACTCCCAAAATGTGTGAATTAACTGAGGGAAAGCCAATTTCCATGGGATAAGAATGAACCTGAGCCAGATTAATTGGAATCAAGGGTTGGCAGGAAAAAATATGACTGAGCAATGGACTGCCTAATGAAAGAGATAGATTTGAGTTGATTTTTGATTTGATTTATGATTGTCACATGTATTAGTATACAGTGAAAAAAGTATTGTTTCTTGATAAACAGACAAAGCATACTGTACATCATTAAAGTAAAGCTAAAGCTTATTTATTAGTCACAAGTAATGCTTACATTAATACTGCAATGAAGTTACTGTGAAATTCCCCTTGATATCACACTCCGATGCCTGTTTGGGTCAATGCACCAAACCAGCATGTCTTTCAGAATGCGAAAGGAAACCAGAGCAGCTGGAGGAAAGACACGCAGGCAGGGGGAGAACGTGCAGACTCCATACAGAAAGTGACCTAAGCCGACAATCAAACTCGGGTCTCTGGTGCTGTGAAACAGCAGTACTCACCACTGTGCTACCGTACCACCCAAGGAGAGAGTGCAGAATATAGTGTTACAGTCATAGCTAGGATGTAGAGAAAGATCAACTTAATACAAGGTAGGTCCATTCAAAAGAGTAAAATGAAGAAGAAAAAGTGTGTTCATCATACATTTCAGGAGGATAATATAATTCATAACAAGGCTGAATGTAGAAGGTTCAGGAGAGGAGTGAAAAAGCAAATAAGAAAAACAAGAAAGAGAATGAAGAGGCTGGCAGCCAACAAAAAGGAATCTCAAAGTGTTGTATAGGTATGCAAATCATAAAAGGGTGGTAAAAGGAAGAATGGAGCTGATTAGGGATCAAGAAGGGAACATATACATAGAGGGACGATGTTAGCTGCAATATTAAATTAATGCTTTGTATATGTCTTTAGCTAGGAAAAAGAAGCTGTGGTGGTCATGGTGAAAGAAAAGTCAATTCAGGATTGATACTATGGGGATATTTGTTGTCTGTAATTAAAGTTGATAAGACACCAGGACCAGAGGAGATGCAGCGAAGGATACCAAGGAAAGTGAGAGTGGAAATTGCAAAGGCATTGGCCATAATCTTTTGGCCTTCTATCAACTCAGAGATGGCTCCAGAGGATTGGAGAATTGAGAGTTTGATACCCTTGTTCAAAAAGAGATGTACAGATAATCTTAGCATTTTCAGGCCAGTAAGTTTAATGGTAGAGGAGCTTCTGGAAGCATTAATTCAGGACAAAATTAAGTCATTTGGGCAAATGCTGCTTAATTAGGGAATGCGAGCCTGGATTTGTTAAGGGCAAATCGTGTTTACCTTGATGGAGTTTTTTTTGGTGAGGTGACAGCGTAGTGCTGTTGATGTGGTGTACATGGACTTCTAAATGGCTTCTGAAATGGTTACACACAACAGATTTGTCAGCAATGTTATAGCTCCTGGAATAAAAGAGACAGTAGCAACATGGATATGGTAAGAACTCTCATAACACCAGGTTAAAGTTCAACAGGTTATTTGGAATCACAAGATTTCGGAACACAGTGCCTTCATCAGGTGAGGAGCAGTGCTCTAAATTTGTGAATCCAAATAAAACTGTTGGACTTCAACCTGCTGTTGTGAGACTTCATACTGTACCCACCCCAGTCCAAGACCAGCATCTCCACATCACAACGTGGATATGAAATTGGTTCAATGAGAGAAAACAGACAGTAGTGGCTATTGGATATTTTTTGGACTGGATGAAAGTTCATTGCGAGTTCCTCAGGAGTCAGTGTTGGGCGCCTTGATCTTCCTGATATATTTAATGATCTATACCTTGATATACAAAGCACAATTTCAAAATTTAAGTTGATACAAAACTTAGAAGCATTGTGAACTGTGTGGAGGATGGTGTAGAACATCAAAATAAGCTAAGATGGAATGGCTGGGTCAGAGGCAGATGAAATCAAAGAAGTGTGAAAAAAATCATGTTGGAAGGAAGAATGAGGAGATATGTTATAAAATAAAGGATGCAGTTTAATCAGGGGTGCAGGAGCAGAGGGATCTTAGTGTTCATGTTGAAGGTGGCAGGACAGTTTGAGAGAGTAGTTAATGAAACAGAGAACATGGTAGGCTTTATTGATAGAATACAAAAGCAATGATATTTTGGGAAACTTGTACAGAACATTAGTTTGGCCTCAATGGAGTATTACATTCAGTTTTTGACACCACACCTTGGGAAAGATATGAAGACATTAGAGACCATGCAGAAAAGATTCTTAAGAGTGGTTGCAGCAATGAGGAACATCAGTTACATTTATTGATTGGAGATGTTGGGGCAGTTTTCTTTGGAGAAGAGAAAGTTGAGAGGAGCTCTGACAGAGGTATTCAAAGTCAAGTAGGGTCTGGACAGAATAGAATGGAAAAATCTGTTCCCATTCATGTCAAGATCAAGAACAATAAGAGTAGGTTGAATGTCATTGTGATAAGAAGTAGTAGAGACTTGAGAAGAAACTTTTAGGATCCGCAATGTGCTCTGCTTAAAGGTGTGATGAAGGCAGCTTCAATTGAGGTATTCAAGGAGGAATTGGGTTATTATCTGGGAAAAGGCACTTGGTAAAATATTCCTTTGGGCAGCCTACACAGTCACAATGGGCGGAATTTTATAACTATGTTGCGCCTGTTTTCATTTACTGTCGTACAGTGGGGCATGAAGTGATTAGTATTGTTGGTGCCAGTTTTCGTGACCGGCACAATTTTACGATCCCAAAATTCCCACAGCAGTCCGCCTCTCACCAGGAATGGGTGAGAAGCTGGTTAATTTATTTAAATTTGTTAAAATGCTTATTTTAATGTGATTAGCAAGACTTGCTCTCAATCGTCCAGGCTTAATTGCCTTTATAGCCTCACAGGGAGAGGTTCTCTTGGCGAGAAAAACACCTGCTCCCCATGAATGGGGAACAGTCATGATAGCCTCACCAATGGAACCGGAGACCATTAAGACCCCCAGAGAAGCTGAGGGCAAGGTGGGGGTGCTGCCTGGACAGTGCCAGACTGGGACTTCCAGCCTGGCATCTTGGCACTGCCAGCCTGGCACATCGGAAATGTCCACCAGGCAGTGCCAGGGTGTGAGGCCAGCGGGGGACAGGGGCAGAGACATTGGAGACATAGCCAGTGGGGAGAGGCCAGTGGAGGAACAGGGCTTATGGAAATAAGGGGCCTGCTGACACTCTGCAGTGATCAGTAGAGGAGGGAGGACATAATGCCACCCTGCAGTGATCAGTGAGGGAGGGCAGCAGTGCTGTGATTGCTGAAGGAGAGCAGTGGGGCCTTGATCAACGTGAGAAGAAGGACAGTGAGACTGTGATAGATAGGGGAAAGACTGTGGGACCGCGATCAGTGGGGGGAGAGTAGTGAGGCTGTGATCGGTGGGGCAAGGGCAGTGGGACTGTGATCACTGGGGGAAGGGCAAGTGGAATTGCGATCAGTGAGATAGGGAAGTGAGACTGTGATCAGTGGGGGAAAGGCAGTGGGACTGTGATCGATGGGGGAAAGGCAGTGGGACTGTGATCAATGGGGGAGGGCAGCAAGGCCATGATCAGTGGGGATGGGAGAGGATCTGCAATTGGTTTGGATGGCAGGGCAAGCAGCGAGGGCTGCATCTTGGGCTAAGGGCCCTGCAATTGTGGAGTAGGGGGGGTGGTATTTGAGGCAGCCTGCAGTAGCAGGGGCCTGACAGCACTCTTTGTCTGTCAGACCTCTGCTACTGCTATTATGCATGTGCAGCATCAGAGGCCTGCTCATGCACACTGCCTCCCTCTGCAGGTTTTCACTGCATTAAGCCCCACCCACTGGCTTCTGCGGCAAGCAACAGACTCACTCAAAATTTTGCAGCCAGAGTGCATAGGGGGGTGCCTGAGAACACGCCCAAACAACCAAACAATGGATTTGGAACTCTCCCAGTTCCACACCTGCCCGACACTTAAACAAAAAGTTGTAAAATATGCCCAATGGATTTCTTTCTGTTCTGTAACAATTCTGTGAATTCAGACCTTAAAATGCAAATTAAAACATCTGAGACAGGAACCCAACCCAAATCAAATGCATCCGCTTTCTGTTTTAATGTTGGTGAGTTAGGATGAGGACCAGGAACCACGCTGTTCATGGGAATTGGTTGGTCATTTAACAGATGTATACAATGATCCTATGTGCTTTCATTTTAACCGAATAGTAACCAAATGGCCTATTCCTGCTTCTATTTTCTATGTTTCAATATTAACAGTCATTTTAACCACAGGCCACTGGGTTTCTCAAGCCTTGGGAAATCTGACAATTTAGGTTGAGTCCATCCCAATAGCACTGTTGTGGGCCTGGAGGAGCAGAAGCACACGAGCTATCCTGTAAATCAAATGTACTCCTAAGAAGAAAATATCTTGTTCCTATACAATTGATTGTTCATATCTTTGTGTATATCTACCTTGACAATATCTTTACAGAAATAGCAATTGGTCCATTCTGAGAGTATAGATTGAAACAATAAGGAATTAAATTTTACTGACATTTTCCACCTGACCTAGAAACACAACAATAATGTTTCAATATTTTAGCACCAAGTGGTATAACCTTACCATCATTTTGGAACTGCGAACAATGTCAGTGACCACTCTTTAAGAATATATAACTCACCATTTGAAACACAAGCAATGATCAAAGCACTTCAGGCATATACATATATACTGAATTGGTTGGTGAGCAGAAAAATGGTGTGTTACCCTTAGCACTAAGAAGTCAATAACTGTCAAGAAAGATTGACCATAACGATGCTGCCTACCAATTTCCACTCAATAAATTCTCTCTTCAGTTACAAACATTCAGCTACTTGACTAAGTGATCACATCAATTGTATGTTGGGTGAGAAAATGGCACAGATGATAAAGCTGCCACTACAACTTGAGTTCTTCAGATACTTATCAGTCTTTAACTTTAGTTTTATGAAGGGAGTGGGTTTGATGTCAATGGTTGAGAGTGAACAGAAAAAGTGTCCAAGTGACATTCATTTGCAACTCAGGCATTTTTAAGTTCCAGGTGCCATTCACATGAGAACAGGAAGGTCTCCACATGAAAAGGGCAAATAGGAGCAGTTGGCATTGTAAAGTTGCACAGTCCCAAGGCCGCCCAGAAACTGGAACAAGTTGTGGCAGATCTTGTGAGTGGTAAACTGTGGGAGGCTCAGGGGCTCTGGAACCTTGTGAGGCTCAAGAAAGCATTTATTAATCCTTCTAGTCCCACAAAATAAAGTTTAACACTTCTGTTTGTCTCTTCTATATTCAGTACTCCTTTAACAGAGTGGGGTCGCTAGCACACATCTGCCGCTCGCCATTTTGCTTTAAATGAAGGCTGGGCACAATATTTGGTGTGCTTTTGACCTCATTGCTGCAGCATAGAATTTTATTCCCAATTTCTAGGATGTCGGTGTTCTTTTACGATTTTAAACAATTTTCACTTCCTCTCTTCTGAATTTTTTTTATATGATTTTTTATTTACTTTCTAACATTATCACCTGAGAAAAATAATGCATAATCCAATATTTTGTGTTAATAACCTTTTAATATGCAATCAATGACCACTTCATTTCTAATATGATCAATGAATCCTCAACTTGTCACTATATGGGTTGTATCTGGATCATTATTGAAGATTAGATTGAAAATAACTGCTAACTGCATTGACTATTGACAAACTGAGTAAGGAATCAGTCCGGCAACTTCTACAGAAACATATATTCTTTTTTCTCCTTTACTTTCTTACTCAGTATCTGTGCAATTGAAATTCCCAAATGATGACTGTACCATCTAATGTATACAGATTTTTTTAAAAAAATCCACTAATGGTGTAAAGAATGAGGCATTGCTGCAAAAATGGAAAACTATAAATCTGTTTGATTGCAAAGACTCCAGTCGACCATCTGATTTGCTGAATTACATTTAAGGCTGCTTTATTTTTCTTTTACGCAAGAGTCAATTTAAAAGGATCACTATCTTTCAAATTGTTCTCCAGTTCAAAGAAAATATTGCACCACAATTTTTTCAAATTTGTCCATTATTTTTATTGCAGTAAAGTTGCCTCTCAGAGATGCCAAGTGATTCATACGAAATAAAAAAAAGCCTGAAGGCTACTGGAGATGAGATCAATTGTGGTGCTTTTGCAGCACAGTACAACATTAATGTCAAAGCTTAGCTGGGTCAAACTTTAATATTCTGCACTTAATTGATTGAAAACTTTCCTTCAGAATCAGTTCCAACCAAGCTGTGAACATTTTGGAAGAAGTGGGTGGAATGGTGAATGGTGGGTAGAAGCAGTCAGAAAACAAGGATTTTTGGTTTCCGACCACTCAAAGGGTTAGCAGGGAGTGTATTCCTGGCACCACCAGCTGCCCCGCAGCCATTTAATGTTTCAAAGAGGGTAAAAAGGCTGGAGACGAGACTTCTGCCCCTCATGAGGAACCAATCTGGTCAGCGGCTGAGTATCCCAGTAACATCAGTAGCTAGAGTCAAAGTCCAGGACATCATCAGTGTGGATGGTCTCAAAGTGAAGAGTAGTAAGGCACAAATTTTGGAGGGGTGGTGGGGCTGGCTAGAGGGAATAGGGTTCTTAATGGAGAAACTATGGGAAAAAACTTATGACGCAAGGCAGGGAGGGCACACAGAGTGGAAAAGAGGCTGTTGAGGGAGATCTCTTCACCCTTCCTCACCCTACACCCCCTGCTCCCCGATTCCCACCCAAGGCCCTAGCAGGATGACATTCTGAGCTTTCCTGAAAATTAAGGCTGGGCAGGATATGATGACCTTATTATGATAGTCATTATATGATGGTCATTATTTGTCCATGCATTTAAGACCTTTAGCTAAGGTAACAGTGGATGGACAGGCTTAGGCTGCATCTATCCCATAGGACAAGTCAGGAATGTCAGAAGGAAATTTGCAGAATTTTATGCGCCATCTCCTCTGGTGAACCTGTTGGCATGGAAGCATAGATTCAGTCCATGGGCCTGAAGTTCCCTCCCAGAATGCAGCCTGGAAGATGCATCCAGAATCAAACCTGAAGCTTTGTCTGTTTTGTTATTGGGAAGATCTGTGAGTGTAATTTGACAATGTCAATAGGGTCGAGCCAAATTTATATTGGGAGTAAGTGGCATCAATCAGAAGATTCAATCAGGTCCAATGAAGCACCAAACTCACACAATTGTAATTCTTCAAGTCTTAAAGTATAAGTTTTAATGAATTCAACCATCATTCATGCACATCAAGTGTATGTGCAAGAACCTGCTATTGGAAATCTTTCCATAAAACTGCACTGAAAGAAACAGCAAAATTGATCATGTCTCAATGGGGATTTTTTAAAAACGTAAGAACATAAGAAATAGCAATAGTCGTATATCATAATGCTCCTTCAAGCCTGCTCTACCATTAAATAAGATCTTGGCTTATCTTTGACCTTGAATCCACTTTCCCATGACTTTTGGTCCCATTAAGGTCCAGAAATTTATTACTGTCAGCCTTGAATATACTCAATGAATGGACATCCACAGCTTTTCGGGGCAAAGAAATTCCAAATATTTACAACCTGAACATGAATATTTACAACATGGAGAGACTTCTGTTAACTTCAGTGCTAAATGCACTTATGCTAAGAGTAATCGGGGAACAAGCCTCCCAACACCTATGCTCCTAACACCCAGTTCCAGTCTATCTCTCCCAACCAGTTCACTATCCCTGGATTGTCAAATTGTCTGTCCAACATTCAGTCCTGGACAAATGGAAATGTCCTTCAATTAAATATTGGGAAGAGTGAATCCATTGTCTTTGGTCCCTGACTCACGCTATGCTCCCTACCCAAGAACTCCATCGCTCTCCCTGGCAACTGTCTGAGGCAAAACCAGTCTGTTTGTAGTCTTGATGTCACACACCAAAGTGAGCTTCTAAACTGCCTATCTGCAGCATCAATAAGGCTGCCGATTTCCACTTTCATAACATGGCTTGACTCTGTACTGTCTCAACTCAGCTGCTGTTGAAATCCTCATCCGTCTTCTAAACTTGACTGTACGAATGTACATGTCAGTCTCCCACATTTTACCCTCTTTAAATCTAACACCGTCCAAACTTTGCCGCCTTGTTCTAACTTGCATCAAATCCTGTTTACCCAAAAATCTTGTCTTTGCTGATCTACATTAGCTCCTGATAAAACAAAATTTTGAAATCTTTTCCCCCATGGCCTAATCTTCCAATCTCTGTGATCTCCTCCAGCAACTCTCCCCCCTTCCCCTCCACAGAACTCTGAAATACTTGTGCTCTTAATAATTTTCAATTTTAATCACGCCAACATTCGTGGTTATGCCCTCAGCTGTTAAAATCCTAAACTCTGGAATTCCTTTCCTAAGTCTCTCTGCTTCACCACCCCTCCCCCCGCCCCGTCTTGATCTAAACCTTTAAGACACTCTTTAAAACCTACTACTTTGACCAAGCTTTTGGTTATTTTGTTTTATTATACTCTGGTGAAGCAGCTTGTGATATTTATTTTGTTAAAGGCACTCAATACGTATAAGTTATTATTGTTGTTGTTCCGTAAGCTCTCTCAGAATCTTAGGCTTTAATGAGGTCACATCACATTTTTCCAAGCTTCAGAAAATACAAGCTCAATCAACTTAATCCTTTCTCATTGAATAATCCTGTCATCTCAGGAATAAATCTAGTAAATTTTTTTGCAAATCAAGTCTACCCTTTTTTAGTCATGGAGACCAAAACTATACAAAGTACACTCGGTATGGTCTCACCAAAAATTTGTAACAATTGCAGTAATACTTCTTTACTATTGTACTCCAATTTTCTTGCAATGAAAACAAACAAACCACTTAAATTTCTCATTTTCTAGTGAGCCTGCAAGCTAATGGTGTTTTGTGTACAAGGAACCCAAATCCCTCTGCATACCAACATCAAACAGTTCATAGAATCATAGAATACCTATAGTGCAGAAGGTGGGCATTCGGCCCATCAAGCCTGCACTGACAACAATCCCACCCAGCCCTATCCCCTCAAACCCAACAGATTTTCTCTGATAGTCCCCCTGACACTAAGGAAAAATTTAGAATGACCAATCAACCTAACCTGCATGACTTTGGACAGTGGGAGGAAACCGGAGCACCCAGAGGAAGCTCACACAGACACGGGGAAAAGGTACAAACGCCACACAGACACTCACCCAAGGCTGGAATTAAACTCTGGAGCTGTGAACAGCAGTGCTAACCATTGTGCCACCGTGCCACCCATAAATGAATTTAAGCTCCACCGGTTGTCATGGTGAGATTTGAATCCATGTCTCCAGAGCATTAACCTGGGCCTCTAGAATACTAGTCCAGTGACATTACTACTATGTCCCCAGTATTTTATTTTTCTTGCCAAAGTAAATATAGGGCTGGATTCTCAGGTTAAGTGCCCTCACTGGTGGGAAAATAGTTTTTCTCACTAGCTTTGGCAGCATCTGTCAGATGGGATTCGCCTACCTAAAAGATGCTCATGCAATCATTTCCTGAACCCACTGGCCAGCCTGTTGTCCAGAAACCAGAGCCCTTTAAATATGCACCCCGATCTCCGCACTCAGAGACAAACCCCCTCGCCCCATAAATTGAAGTGCACCCCCACCCCGCCCCCCGCCACTGATGAGAGGAGTGTCACCAATGGTCTTGGGGCGAGCATGGCCGAAAAATCCAATCCCATGTGTTCTAGAAACTAAAGGGTATTGTGTGAGTGATTATAGTGCTATAAAAATCATCTAATTTTTCAGAAATAAATTAAACAGTTTTGGTTAAAATTGCTGAACGTCAGAGCATTTTTCAAATTTGTTTGGGTTTTCTAATTTCTTGGTGATGTTCCAGGTTAAAATTTCCCTTCAAACCAAAAAATAGGTAAATGTTTCTCTGTACAGTAGTCTGCTCTTGAAATATTGGGAGCACTTTTCAATTTGTCGGCCAGATGTAAAACTACCAGTCAGGAATGTCTGACTGCATTAGGGACTACCTGATTTTCAATTCATTTATATTGAAATCAATCAGGTGATGCAAAACACCAGTTATACACCTGAGCAGTAATTTGAAACTCTGCTCTCGCATTTTAGAAACTACAGGGTGGAATTTTTGTTTGGGCCTGATTGAGAATTTACATCTAAAACTATGGTCAATTACGTGCCTAATTAGTCAACATGTACATACATTCAAATTTACTGCCTCACAGCTCCAGGGACCCAGGTTCAGATTCCCTGCTTGGGTCAGGGTCTGTGTGGCAGTTGCATGTTCTCCCCGTGTCTGTGTGGGCTTCCTCCGGATGCTCTGGTTTCCTCCCAAAGTCTGAAAGATGTGCTGGTTAGGTGCATTGACCATGCTAAATTCTCCCTCAGTGTACCCAAACAGGCGCTGGAGTGTAGCAACTCGGGGATTTTCACAGTAACTTCATTGCAATGTTAATGTAAGCCTATTTGAAACACTAATAAATAGACTCTGAATTTTAAATCTTGTTAATATATATAAAGGTGGGTGCACAGAAATGCTAGCGACGCAATGCAAACAGTAAGTGCTGAATTGGCACCGAATGATTATTCCTTTGTTAAGTGCAAAGCTATCTAAAAAAAAATCACATTTGACACTTTGAGTAGATTCTCGATTTTGGGTGCAATCAGCAGTCAAGGCATAAATTGCACTCAAAATTGTGCTAATTTTCTGACTGGAATTTTTTGCTCAAGTTTCTGCTCAATTTCAGCTGCAAATCAGTGAATCTAATGTCTCCCTTTAACTAGCATAATCGGTAGCACATTGAAATGTAATTATTTTTATCGTGGTAAGAGTGGTAACATGGTGCTGTTTTATTAATATATTTGAAAATGGGTTTATCATAAAAAAGGCACTTTTAATACAAGCTTCGTCTAACAGCTATAAGTAACCTAACTTTAATTAACTGAGGAACTTGAAAAACCATAAGAACCATTTACTGGTTTAATTAATATATATTAGTCATATTTTTTGCAAATTCAATACTTTTCATAATTTAATTGGTTTTAAAAGGTATCTGTTCATTTCCTTGTGATGAAAGTGAAGTCACTTTAAAGATCTTCTTTGAAGATACTCAAATAGATGTAACTCATTGAAGTAAAAAGCAAAAATGCTGGATAAACTCAGCAGGTCTGGCAGCAGCTGGGGAGAGAGAAATAGAGTTAACGTTTTGAGTCTGTGTGACTTCTTCAAAGCCAAGAACTTCAGAGTTCAGAGCTCTGAAGAAGAGTCCTCCAGACTTAAAATATTAGCAGCAATCCTACCAAAAAAACGGCAGTGTGTTGTTTCTAGTGAGAAAACTGGTGTGTTTTTCTCACTGGTCAATTTTCTCTCCAAATCTTATGACATTATGCCAAAAAATTCAAGGGGGCACATTTCACATCATTGTACAGGAGGACAGGGCCTCAACGCGCTTGCAAAACCCAGCTGTACATAGTTCGGCACCCCATCTTTGAAGGGTGCTCCATTCAGAACCTGAGTACGTATTCCTCAGCCCACCTTGGAGGTTTCAGCCCTCCCTCCCCAAGTTGGAGTCAGCACTTGCCTATGCAATCCTCCCCATACGACCACTGGGATTTTCTCCCCGCCTTTACCCCTAGTTATCGAACCCTTCCACCCTAATCATTGGTTCCTCCCATCCCCCCCGCTACCCCCACAATTTGAACCAGCACCCACTCACCCCCACCTCCAATGGCTGTCGCTGGCATCTCTTCTCCTCTGTCCTTTCCTGGACTTTAGTAAAATCTGAATGAATCTCCTCCCTCCCCCATGAGGTTCCCAAAAGGGACAGCTCCCTGGCATTGGTTTGCACTGCCAGGTTGGCATAGGCATTCTGCCAACCTGTGTCAAGGGACAGTGCCGGGGGCATTGCCAAGCCATCTCCCAAATACTTCCCTCACACCCGGGGGCTAGACTCACAATTCCACCACCACCACCCCCCCCCCCCCCCCCCCCCCCCCCCCCCCCCCCCCCCCCCCCCCCGCCCCCCGGGAAGGCCCCTGTGACAAATTCACATCTAGGTAAATGGTGCCAGTGCCTGCTGCATGTACGGTGAGGGAGGTCAGTCCCAGAGAAGTGCTTGCTAATGACATTCTGATGTATTAAATGAGCTTTCTGGGGTCCCATGGCATGTTTCACACCATTCCACTGGCAAGGGGTCAGATCAGAAGTCGGAAACTCGACAACACGCATCGTGCTCTCCGGATTTTAGGCATGCATTACCATTTCCACAGACAGGGAGTGTGGGCTCAGAATCCCTGCCCTCTGTTGCTCTCTCCACAAATGTTGCCAGACCTGCTGAATTTTTCCAGAATTTCCTGTTTTACATCAGACTTCCAGCATCTGCAATGGTTTGCTTTTATTGATGGAAACTGAGCACGGTAATCCATTTGCCAATTTTAGAGGTAGAGCTGGCTTCTGCCATGTTGGTATGAAACAAGCCCAAAAAAATGACAAACTCAATTTGTGCAGGACCTAACTTACATTTAAATTCTTCAATCTGTTGTGCTGGCTTGGTTAATTTTGAGTGAATGATGTCAAAAAGTTCAACGTAACCTAATGGAAAGTATAACTTTTATATTTAAGAATGTGTAATCATGGAAGTGTTTCAACTCTTATTCTAATTTACAATTATGTCATAAAAATGTATTTCAAGAAACAGAATGTAGACTTCAGATTTCATGGAGGCTACATTTAAATATGTTGATAAATAAACAAAAACTGATTTTGTTTCCTGCTATGCTTAAAAATGTTGCGCTTAATTATATACTTGTTTTGACCCAGTGTAATTGCAGGTAGTTAGCATGCTGCCACTCTAACCCAGGAGGCGTCATTAGGCTGAGCCAGAATAAACTTGGACACAGGGACGGATAGATGGGTATAAAAGAGCATGGCAATTCATAAATAAATGTAATTGCATGATTAACACATGTGCACTCAAATCTACTCAAGCCTTTTGCCAAGTATTTGCTTTAATGCCCAAATATGCATGCTTCTGCATCCAAGTACTGCTATGATCCCTGGAGAGACTGATAAACTGAAACTAAAGCAAATCACTGCAATAGAAGGAATGAGGGTCAAGATGTCGCTTTTTTGAAACTTCTGCTGCAACAATCAACTCCAACTTCAATATAAAATTAAGCATATATGAACAGTCAAATGGTATTTCACTCAAAGATCAATTTCACTTTAAGTTGTTGATACAACAAATTTACACGGCACAAAATTACAACAACTCCCCACACCAACATGGCAATCTCACAGTCCTTCCAACTCGACTTCTGGCACATAGGGACTCCCGCTTTTCTCCATTTAATGGATTTTGCCCGTAAATCACTTTCACTGGCAGCCATATCCTAACCAAAGTCCCCAGATATGGTTAACATCAAAAGACACAAGTCTATGAACATTAACTTGGATCACCTCAGTTCTGATGGTGTAGACCAGCACACTCTGGTCTTCTGATACAAATACTGAGGTCTTTCGCATGCCTACGTTGTTCACACTATTTTCAGGATTAAGTCTTTTAGCTCTTAGGAACATAGGACTTAGGAGCAGGAGGAGGCCTTTTGCTCCATCATTTAATGAGATCGTGGCTGATCTGGTTGCACTTTTCTGTTTGCTGCTCATAACTCTTGATACCCTTGTTGATCAGAAATTTGTAAAACTCTGCCTCAAAGTTCAGTGGCCCAGCCGTGACTGCTATTTCTTTAAGTGAACTCATACATGACTTTCCCAAGAGCTCACATAATTCTATTTTTCCCTTCCTCCCAAATGCAAAGCTGGCCTTTTCATTGAAAGCTTTGCTTGCTCTTCCACACACGAATTCTGTGTTCTGAAACTGTCCAGCTGCAGCACAGTCTGAAACGTAACATCACCCAATTAGTTTTCATTAGATTTTCTTTTAAATTTAGCCTTTTTTTTAAATTTAGCTTTCATGCAGTGGAATCTTCAGCCTGAGATTAATTTTTCAGAAGCCTAATGTCATCATGGCCAGGAATTCTAATTATACCCATTCTATGATAACTTGAGTTTTATTTTGGATTTAAGGAAATAGATTACAAATGCAAACTTTTTTCCCAGTATAATGCTTATCAAAATACTTTGATAAACATTTAAAGTATTTAGTTAGTATTAGTTAGTATTTAAGACCTACCTTAAAAGAGATGTGAGAGATAAAGGGGAAGATGTTTTCAGAGAGATTTTCAGAGCTTAAGGCCAATGCCGTTGAATGTCAGTTGTTAAGCAATGAAAATCAGGTGTGAATAAAAGGCCCAAATTAACACATTGGCACAGATACCTAGGAGGACCGTCAGGCTGGAGAAGCTGACAGAAATTGGGGAACAGATGCATAACAAATGAGTGATTTGAAAACAGGAACAAAAGTTTTATAATCAGAATTTTGGACAACAGTAAGATTATAGGATATGTAAGATGGGAAAGGGTGACACATCTGAGAGGGCATTAGAATAGTCAAGTCTCGAGGGATGGAGGTTTTGGCAGCATAGGAGTAAAGGTGGGACAGTGATCAGTTTTATGGAGATGAATGTCAATGATCTTGATGATGGATCAGATCTTGGGTCAGACGCTCACCTCGGGGCCAAATAAGACATCAAGGTTGAGAATTACCTGTTTCAGTCTCAGACAGTTGCCAAGGAAAGGAGTAAATGGTTCAGGGACTGAGTTTGCAGCAGTGCCCAAAGACAGTGGCTGGAATTCTCCAGCTGTTCATCACCAATGAAGACAAAAAAAGCACAAAATGACATATGGAAAGGAAACAATTTAGGGATAGTGTTTATGGTCTGAAATTGTTGAACTCAATATTGACTGGAAGGCTATTGAGTCACTCATGAAAAGATTTTCTTAGAATAATTCTGAGGGTGTGACTTGCTGCCCGCACTCACCACAAGGCCGTAAATTGCTGCTTGAGATCAACGGATCTTTGCACGGTCTGCCCATCACTCGCTACGATTCTGTGGGCAGGACAAGAAAATTTCATCCCAAGTGACAAACAGGCAAAAAAAAAGAAGCTTTCTCACCTGTTTTTCTAGCGAGGTAAGTAGAACTACAGAACTCTTCAGTGCAGAAAGGAGCCCTTCGGCCCATCAAGTCTGCACCGAACACAATCCCACCCAGGTCCTACCCCCATATCCCTACATATTTACCCACTAATCCCTCTAACCTCCACTACCTTGGACACTAAGAGGCAATTTCTTAGCATGGCCAATCAATCTAACCCACACATCTTTGGACTGTGGGAGGAAACTGGAGCACCCAGAGGAAACCCACGCAGACACGAGGAGAATGTGCAAACTCCACACAGACAGTGACCCGAGCCGAAAATCGAACCCAGGACTCTGGAGCTGTGAAGCAGCAGTGCTAACCACTGTGCTACTGTGCCGCCCAGGAAGTGGTGGTAATAAAGTGGGTGACACGGTGGCACAGTGGTTAGCACTGCTGCCTCACAGAGTGAGGGAACCAGGTTCAATTCCAGCCTGGGATCACTGTCAGGGTGGAGTTTGCACATTCTCCTTGTGTCTGCGTAGGTTTCCTCTGGGTGCTTCGGTTTTTTCCCACACTCCAAAGAGGTGCAGGTTAGGTTGAGTGGCCATGCTAAATGTAGGGGATTACGGGAATAGGGCCTGGGTGGGATTGTGGTCAGTGCAGAATTGATGGGCCAAATGGCCTGATGTAGGGATTTTATCATTTATGGCACTTTGTGCAAAACAGATGCCGTCATGTGATTCCCACCAGATGGAGTGGGTGGAACACATTCAAGCCATGAAGCTGGCAGCAGATTATTAGGGACACCCTAGCTCAGGCACACTGATCTCCAAGTATACTGCGTATATAGTGTACATAACATACTGGGAGATCTGTCAATCCCTCATGGACATTGCCCATCATAGACCACCCTGACTGTCACTCCCTGCAATCACCGCCCACCACTCATGGACCACTGCACTCGATCATTGGCCCCAACCTTCAATCGCTGGCCCACTGCTCAGACCTCGCCCCTGATGCAGAGTATCCCTTCCCTCCTCTCCTAAGGACGTTTCCCCACCTCTCCCTGTCTGGTTCTGCCTGCTCAGGCCCTTCCTTATCAGGCCCCACCTCCATCAGCTCTCCCCCTCCCCCACCCTTGGCACTGCTTGATGGCTGGAGGACTCTTTCAGAGTGCCTGGTGGACACTGCCCGGGTGCTTGACTGGCAGTGCCATCCTCGCACCTCCCCATGAGCACAGCCAGGTCTATGCCTGGAGGGTTCCAATGGCCTTTAATCCCACCAGCGAGACCATCCCATCTGCCCCGCTGCTGGGGACCATCTGTGATCCTCAATGGTGAGGAACTCCATTGGTGAAGTGGGAAAGGTAAGTGAACCCAGATTCTTGTGTTCCGGCTTGCTACTGACATGCTAAATATGTCATTAATATTTAAATCAGCCTTGCGCAGTTCCCGTGCAGGAGGCTGATTTTGCTGGCAGAATGCAGCCGGTAAGATTGCAGTAAGATTGTAGGGTATGTAAGATGGGAAAGGGGGACACGTCTGAGAGGACATTAGAATAGTCAAGTCTCGAGGGATGGAGGTTTCGGCAGCACAGGAGCAAAGGCAAGAAATCATGCGCAAACCTGATTTTTCGCCTCTCACTCATTTTCCCACCGTGCTACACTGCTCGACCAGCACAGCAGGAAATGTCCTGCCCGTAGTATTGTTCCCAGAACTTATGTTGAGTTGCATTGGAACACTGCAGAGGGGTTAGAATGGCAGCAAGGTAGAGAATTATAATGACTGGCCATTGGAACCTGGCAGTCATGCTTGCAAATTGAATAGAGGTGTTTTACAAAGCAGTCACCCAGTCTGCCTCAGGTCATTGCCACGTAAAGGAAACCAACTATCAACAGCAAATGTGACATACTGAACTGAAGTGCAACTAAGTTGTTTCACCTGGAAGGATTTTCAGTTTCAGGATGGTGTAGCGAGAGGAGGTACCAGGAGAGGTGTTGCATTTCCTGCACATACACGGAAATATTGTGGGAAGGAGAGGATGTGTTCAGGTGATTGAGGAGTCATCAGTGTGTTGTGGAGGGAGTGGTCCCCATCACAATACAGAAAAGGGAGAGAAAGATTTGTTTGGTGATGGCATCCACATTGGTGCAAGTGGTGATGAATCACCCGTTGAATGCGGAGACTGATGGGGGATGGGGTGGTTGAAGACAGGAGGAGTCCTATCATTGTTCTGGAAGAAAAGGGAAGGGGGTGAGAGCAAAAGTGTGAGAAATAAACTGGACATGATTGAGAATCCTGTCAATCATGGAGTAGGACTACTCAGTTAAACAAAAAGAAAGACACATTAGAAGTGTTTATTTGGAAGGCGGCATCATCAGAATAAAGGTTTTGTTACATTCCTTTCTATGGGAATTCTTTATTATTTTATGTCTTTTTGCATTCCAGCCATTGTAAAGTAATTTGAATTTTTGTGATGAAATGAAAAATTGGGTTGGAACTCAAACAAAGGGAACTTTTTAAAAGGATTAACTCACCTTCAAATTGTATTTTGAAGTAAAGATGATGAAAGTGTTGAATGGCTTCAGGTGGCACGGTGGTTAGCATTGCTGCCTCAGTGCCAGGCACCTGGGTTCGATTCCCGGCTTGGCTCACTGTGCAGTGTCTGCATGTTCCCCCTGTGTGGGTTTCCTTCGGATGCTCCAGTTTCCTCCCACAGTCCAAAAGATGTGCTGGTTAGGTGCATTGGCCAGACAGGCGTCGGAGTGTGGCAACTAGAAGATTTTCTTAGTAACTTCATTGTAGTATTAACGTAAGCCTACTTGTGACTAATAAATAAACCTTAAATAGGTCCATATGTTGGGGATGAGGGTAAATCGTTTTAAAATCAGTAATGATGCAATGGTATATGGTGGCACAGTGATTAGCATTTCTGCCTCACCGTGCCAGAGACCCAGGTTCAATTTCAACCTTGGGTGACTGTGTGGAGTTTGTACGTTCTCCTGTGTCTGCATGGGTTTCCTGCCACAGGCCAAAGATGTGCAAGTTAGGTTGATTGGACATGCTAAGTTGCCCCTTAGTGTTAGGGACTAGCAGAATAACTGCATTGGGTTATGGAGATGGGGCCTGGGTTTTGGTGCAGGCTCAATGGGCTGAATGCCACCCCCCCCCCTCTGCTGCACTGTATGGATTCTGTAATTTTATGAATCCAAAGATGTGCAGATCAGGTGGACTGGCCGTGCTAAATTAGCTCACAGGGCGTGATTTTACCACTTTCATTCTAAGTGCTGAATCTGGGTGTAACGCAGATCCGATTTAGAAATCTGCTTTCAGAAACTCCCATACGTTCTCAGCCATCTCCAGTCCCATTCGGCTGTAGGTGGGGCTTAGCGAGGCCGAAACGATCGGAGCTCTGAACTGTACATGCGCAGTTGGAAAACAAAATTGAAAAAGCGTGCCCATGTCAGCTCACTCCCGGGCTGCAGAAAGCAGAGAAAGCAGCCTGGGAACAAAAAGCAGGAGCGACGGTGCATACACATTACTGTCCCCCTTATCCACTCACCCACTACCACACACATTACTGTCCCCCTTATCCACTCCCCCACTACCCACACACATCACTGTCCCCCTTATCCACTCCCCCACTACCCACACACATCACTGTCCCCCTTATCCACTCCCCCACTACCCACACACATCACTGTCCCCCTTATCCACTCACCCACTACCCACACACATTACTGTCCCCCTTATCCACTCACCCACTACCCACACACATCACTGTCCCCCTTATCCACTCCCCACTACCCACACACATCACTGTCCCCCTTATCCACCGCCCCCCCGCTACCCACACACATCACTGTCCCCCTTATCCACTCCCCCACTACCCACACACATCACTGTCACCCTTATCCACTCACCCACTACCCACACACATTACTGTCCCCCTTATCCACTCCCCCACTACCCACACACATCACTGTCCCCCTTATCCACTCCCCCACTACTCACACACATTACTGTCCCCCTTATCCACTCCCCCACTACTCACACACATCACTGTCCCCCTTATCCACTCACCCACTACCCACACACATCACTGTCCCCCTTATCCACCCCCCCCCTTATCCACCCCCCCCACCCACGCACATCACTGTACCCCTTATCCACTCCCCCACCACTACCCACACACATCACTGTCCCCCTTATCCACCCCCCCACTACCCACACACATCACTGTCCCCTTATCCACCACCCCCACTACCCACACACATCGCTGTCCCCCTTATCCACCACCCCCACTACCCACACCCCCCCTATCCACCTCCCCCACTACCCACACACATTACTGTCCCCCTTATCCACTCCCCCACTACCCACACACATCACTGTCCCCCTTATCCACCCCCCACTACCCACACACATCACTGTCCCCCTTATCCACCCCCCCACTACCCACACACATCACTGTCCCCCTTATCCACTCCCACTACCCACACACATCACTGTCCCCCCTTATCCACCCCCCCACCCACACACATCACTGTCCCCCTTATCCACCGCCCCCACTACCCACACACATCACTGTCCCCCTTATCCACTCCCCCACTACCCACACACATCACTGTCCCCCTTATCCACCCACCACCCACTACCCACACACATCACTGTCCCCCTTATCCACCGCCCCCCCACTACCCACACACATCACTGTCCCCCTTATCCACTCCCCCCACTACCCACACACATCACTGTCCCCCTTATCCACTCCCCCACTACCCACACACATCACTGTCCCCCTTATCCACCCACCACCCACTACCCACACACATCACTGTCCCCCTTATCCACCGCCCCCCCACTACCCACACACATCGCTGTCCCCCTTATCCACCCCCCACTACCCACAAACACTACTGTCCCCCTTATCCACCCCCCCCCACTCCCACACACATCACTGTCTCCCTTATCCACCCCCCCCACTACCCACACACATCACTGTCCCCTTTATCCACCCCCCCACTACCCACACACATCACTGTCCCCTTTATCCACCCCCCCCACTACCCACACACACTACTGTCCCCCTTATCCACCCCCCCCACTACCCACACACATCACTGTCCCCCTTATCCACCCCCCCACTACCCACACACATCACTGTCCCCTTTATCCACCCCCCCACTACCCACACACATCAGTGTCCCCTTTATCCACCTCTCCCCTACCCACACACATCACTGTCCCCCTTATCCACCCCCCCACTACCCACACACATCACTGTCCCCTTTATCCACACCCCACTACCCACACACATCAGTGTCCCCTTTATCCACCCCTCCCCTACCCACACACATCACTGTCCCCCTTATCCACTCCCCCCACTACCCACACACATCACTGTCCCCCTTATCCACTCCCCCACTACCCACACACATCGCTGTCCCACTTATCCACCCCCCCCACTACCCACACACATCACTGTCCCCCTTATCCACCCCCCCACTACCCACACACATCACTGTCCCCCTTATCCACCCCCCCATTACCCACACACATCACTGTCCCCCTTATCCACCCCCCCACTACCCACACACATCACTGTCCCCCTTATCCACTCCCCCACTGCCCACACACATCACTGTCCCCCTTATCCACCCCTCCCCACTACCCACACACAAAACTGTCCCCCTTATCCACCCCCCCACTACCCACACACATCACTGTCCCCCTTATCCACCCCCCCCCACTGCCCACACACATCACTGTCCCCCTTATCCACCCCCCCACTACCCACACACATCACTGTCCCCCTTATCCACCCCCCCCACTACCCACACTCATCACTGTCCCCCTTATCCACGCCCCCCACTACCCACACACATCACTGTCCCCCTTATCCACCCCCCCCACTACCCACACACATCACTGTCCCCCTTATCCACCCCCCCCACTACCCACACACATCACTGTCCCCCTTATCCACCCCCCCCACTGCCCACACACATCACTGTCCCCCTTATCCACCCCCCCACTACCCACACGCATCACTGTCCCCCTTATCCACCCCCCCCACTAACCACACACATCACTGTCCCCCTTATCCACTCCCCCACTACCCACACACATCACTGTCCCCCTTATCCACCCACCACCCACTACCCACACACATCACTGTCCCCCTTATCCACCCCCCCCACTAACCACACACATCACTGTCCCCCTTATCCACTCCCCCACTACCCACACACATCACTGTCCCCCTTATCCACCCACCACCCACTACCCACACACATCACTGTCCCCCTTATCCACCGCCCCCCCACTACCCACACACATCACTGTCCCCCTTATCCACTCCCCCCACTACCCACACACATCACTGTCCCCCTTATCCACTCCCCCACTACCCACACACATCACTGTCCCCCTTATCCACCCACCACCCACTACCCACACACATCACTGTCCCCCTTATCCACCACACACATCGCTGTCCCCCTTATCCACCCCCCACTACCCACAAACACTACTGTCCCCCTTATCCACCCCCCCCACTACCCACACACATCACTGTCTCCCTTATCCACCCCCCCCACTACCCACACACATCACTGTCCCCTTTATCCACCCCCCCACTACCCACACACATCACTGTCCCCTTTATCCACCCCCCCACTACCCACACACACTACTGTCCCCCTTATCCACCCCCCCCACTACCCACACACATCACTGTCCCCCTTATCCACCCCCCCCACTACCCACACACATCACTGTCCCCTTTATCCACCCCCCCACTACCCACACACATCAGTGTCCCCTTTATCCACCCCTCCCCTACCCACACACATCACTGTCCCCCTTATCCACCCCCCCCACTACCCACACACATCACTGTCCCCTTTATCCACACCCCACTACCCACACACATCAGTGTCCCCTTTATCCACCCCTCCCCTACCCACACACATCAGTGTCCCCTTTATCCACCCCTCCCCTACCCACACACATCACTGTCCCCCTTATCCACTCCCCCCACTACCCACACACATCACTGTCCCCCTTATCCACTCCCCCACTACCCACACACATCACTGTCCCCCTTATCCACTCCCCCCACTACCCACACACATCACTGTCCCCCTTATCCACCCACCCACTACCCACACACATCGCTGTCCCACTTATCCACCCCCCCCACTACCCACACACATCACTGTCCCCCTTATCCACCCCCCCACTACCCACACACATCACTGTCCCCCTTATCCACCCCCCCATTACCCACACACATCACTGTCCCCCTTATCCACTCCCCCACTGCCCACACACATCACTGTCCCCCTTATCCACCCCTCCCCACTACCCACACACAAAACTGTCCCCCTTATCCACCCCCCCCACTACCCACACACATCACTGTCCCCCTTATCCACCCCCCCCCACTGCCCACACACATCACTGTCCCCCTTATCCACCCCCCCACTACCCACACACATCACTGTCCCCCTTATCCACCCCCCCCACTACCCACACACATCACTGTCCCCCTTATCCACCCCCCCCACTACCCACACACATCACTGTCCCCCTTATCCACCCCCCCCCACTACCCACACACATCACTGTCCCCCTTATCCACCCCCCCCACTGCCCACACACATCACTGTCCCCCTTATCCACCCCCCCACTACCCACACACATCACTGTCCCCCTTATCCACCCCCCCACTACCCACACGCATCACTGTCCCCCTTATCCACCCCCCCACTACCCACACGCATCACTGTCCCCCTTATCCACCCCCCCCACTAACCACACGCATCACTGTCCCCCTTATCCACTCCCCCACTACCCACACACATCACTGTCCCCCTTATCCACCCCCCCCACTAACCACACACATCACTGTCCCCCTTATCCACTCCCCCACTACCCACACACATCGCTGTCCCCCTTATCCACCCCCCCACCCACTACCCACACACATCACTGTCCCCCTTATCCACCCCCCCACTACCCACACACATCACTGTCCCCCTTATCCACCCCCCCCACTACCCACACACATCACTGTCCCCCTTATCCACCCCCCCACTACCCACACACATCACTGTCCCCCTTATCCACCCCCCCACTACCCACACACATCACTGTCCCCCTTATCCACCCCCCCCACTACCCACACACATCACTGTCCCCCTTATCCACTCCCCCACTACCCACACACATCGCTGTCCCCCTTATCCAACCCCCTACTGTGACCGACAGTGCCCCCCTGCCCCTCCCCCCCACCAATCACCCGCAAAGTGGCAGCAGACACCCTTGCCTGCTCCCCCCCCCATGAGAGATCCATCTGCCCTTGTACCTGATATCCATCACCCTCCCCACCAGAGATCCACTTTACCCACCTCCCCCTCCCCCCCAGACAACTATTTGGCCTTGCTCGCCAACACCCACTCCCCACACAGAGAATGGTCTGGCCTCACTCACCCCTCCCACACCCCTCCAGACAATGATCTGGCCTCACTCACCTCCCCCCACCCCCATACAGAGAATGGTCAGGCCTCACTCACCCCCCAACCCCCACCTCCAGACAATGATCTGGCCTCACTTATCCCCCCCAGAGAACGGTCTGGCCTCACTCCTACCACCACCCCCCCCACTCCAGAGGAACATCTGACCTGCCTCCTCCTCCCTCCCCACCAGACAATGATTGGCCCTCTCCCACCCCTTACTCTCCCCACAGATATATCTGACCCGCCTCCTCCTTGCACCCCACTCCCCCCCCAAACCAGACGACAATCTGGCCTCACATCCCTCCCCCTCAACCAGAGAATGATCTGATCTGCCTCCCTCCTCCGCCCCACCACTGATCTGAGTCAGAGTGCCATTGGAAGCTCTGAACGTGCTCTTCAGCAGCTGGAGCGCCCGATTCAGACTTTTATTTAGCAGGTCCATTATAGCGTGATTCCAGATTGGCAAATGCAATGGTAAAGGGGGAAATGCTGATAAAGTTGGGCGGGCACTTCATTAATTGCAAATACATTTAAATCTTTGCGCCCATTTTGGGCATGAATCGAATTGCCAACAGTCCCATGTTTTGGTTAAGTGGCCATCTGTGTGGACATGGGTTCGGATCGCGATAATGGCCTCTCACCCGACTTTACCACGTTTTTGCTCCCGAAAACGGGCACGAGGTAATGATAAAATAGGGCCCACAGTGTCCAAATATGTGTAGATTTTGTGGATTAACAATGGTAAATGCACAGAGGAAGGATGGGCCTGGGCCCTGGGTGAGATGCATTTTGGAGAGTTGGAGCAGACTTAATGGGATGGGCCTGGGTAAGATCCTTTTTGGAGAGTTGGCACAGATTCAGTAGGCTGAACAGCCTCCTTTAGCTCTGTAGGGGTTCTATGGAGGTATTGCTCTAAGGCTGTGCTTGTTCATTACTTTGCTGGGCTTCTGGTTAAAAATCTGTTTTGTTTTCCATTTAATCGAGTCACAGAATCAGTCAGCACAAAAGGAGGCCATCTGGCCCATCGTACCTGTACTGGTTGTTTGAAAGAGCAATCCCATTATTCCTGCTTTTCTGTCCTGCTTCTATAGCTCTGTGGAAGTTTATTTTTAAGCATATATCCATTTAAAATAGTGACATAATCATATTCCATAGGAAAGGAATAAATCTACTTGTACTTATGTCTGTTCAAACTGGGATTTCCAGTTTGATCTAGGTGGTTTTAGCATATAGTCTGTGACACGCTGTGTCCTCTTGATGTCACCACTTTTTAAATGAATAACAACTGTCATTTAGGAATGAAATGAGAAGTTTTAATTACCTACACTGGAGCAAAGAAATTGTATTAATGTTCAAGTTATATATGGTCTTCATTTTGTTTCTGTCTAAACATATAAATGGTATAAGCAAGGAATTATCTCTGGTTATCCTGGTCTGTTTTTGATCTATGTGGTTTTGCTTACATCAGATAAAAATAAATATTGCTCCACTGGGTTTTGTTGTCGCAAACTCGAAGATAATTTATCTGTGGATATTAAATCTAAATGTTTCTAGGGGCGGCACAGTGGTTAGCTCTGCTGCTTCACAGTGCCAAGGACTTGGGTTCAATTCTGGCCTCAGGTCACTGTCTGTCTGGAGTTTGCACATTCTCCTTCTGCATTCTTTCCTCTGGGTGCTCCAGTTTCCTCCCATAGTCCAAAGATATGTGGGTTAGGTTGATTGGCCATGATTAATAGATCCTAGTGTCAGAGGATGAGTACGGTGAATATGTAGCATTACAGGAATAGGGCTTGGGTGAGGTTGTGGTCAGTGCAGGCTCAATGGGCCGAATGGCCTCTTTCTGCACTGTAAGGATTCTGTGTTATGTTTTTGTTTTAATCAGTTGGGTGTCAAATGTACAGAAACCTGCCACCAGTCTTGGGAGTTTTGAAATAAAGCAACAAAATATCTATCCTTAAGTTTCTTTTTGTTTTTATTCCAATTCAATCAAATCAATTCCAATTCAGAGTCTCAACAAGTTGAGACATTCCCAATCCAAGCTGACAAGACAGGGCTCTCACCTCCCGAGTTGGACTTGATCTATATGATCCAAGCTGATTGGAGTTGGTGTAACTCCTGTTCCAAGGCTTGATCTCACTTGCATCTTAGCCAAAAAGCCGAGATGCCACTTTTAAAAATCACTTCAAATGAAGCTAAAGTATAACCTAATGACTTCAGCCAAATACAGCATGTCGATACTACACTTGATCTCAGCCAATAGGCTGAGAAGCGATTCTGCTTGACAAATGATTACTAACAGGGGCAGTAATATCGCAAGAGATGAGAAGCCGGGCACAAATCCGGTTTTCTCGCCGGTTTCGTGATCTTGCCGGCTCACCATGTTGATCGCCCAGTTTGATGAGCTAGTAAAATCACCCTCTCGTTATTCCTGTTCCACCACAGCACTTATTATCAAAATGGGAGAATTCAGTCCTTAAGCTTCTTGGACTTTATTTTTAGACAAAACTGATCACCTGTCGTGCCCTCCACATTTGTCAAACAGAAACTTAGGTATAGATTGTTCAGGGAGGAACAGAGTGTCAGTTGCCCCCACTTCACTGAGGAGATCCTCACTGAAATCTGCCACCTGCTGAGGCAACAGAAGCAACTTCAGAGGAGGGTGAGAATGGTATTAGCGATGGCTATAAAGGTGATTATGGTGATGAATTCTCATATGTCTGACACTTTCAGACTGGACCAGTCTATTGTTGCAGCATCTCACAGTTGTGGATTACATAGTCCTGGGCATCTATAACCCCCCTACAAGTTCACTTGCAAGCAAGTTTTGAAGATCACAAACATTGTCACTAAACAACTGGAAGACATTAATTGATGGCTGTGACCTATGGAGGTTGACTGTTTGGAAGGGCATTAGAAGAAACAAGCAGAATGCTTAATTAGCTAAAAAGAGAGCCCAGAGTAAACAGAGGCCAACAAACCACATAGCTTCTCAACTCGCTGTCCTCCTTTGCAGCAAATGTGGCAGAGCTTTCCATGCCAGGGTGCAGGGTATCTTGAGCCACGCCGGGTGATGTTTAACACATAGTTGGCCAAATCATCGTCTTACGAAGCAAAAGGCATCCATGCCTTAAGACTGGTAGTGAGCCACATAGACCAGGAAAATTCCAAATTTTATCCCTTGTCTGAGTAGAATTGGTTGATCAGCAGAGAAGTGAAAAATGGCAAATTGATATTATAATTTTGCAGGGAATTCCACTTCTAATTATTGTCTATTAATCCCAGTAAGAAATGTATGTTTGTTGATATCTGGGGAAGATAATATACATATTGTAATGCCCTTCAGTGTCAGTTGGTCTATTGACATCAATTGTATGGGTCTGAAACATAAGAATGGCTGCTCTGGCATGATACTTGGAAACTACCAGTTTCTATGGAACCATAACTCAATATAATTATTTTGACTTCTGAATCAAAGGGTCAATTTTAATCCCGATTTCCAGGTGGGAATAATAGCTTCTTCCGCAACTTCAATTCCTGCCCCCTAACAACATGCCCCAACAGAGAAGTTGTACGTGAATAGGGTACTGACTGGAGAATGCAGATTGAAGTTGTGCAGTTTGCTGTATTTTTGCTGAGTTGAATGAAGGTATGCAAAGTGATATTCAAGTATCTTGCTTGGCCCATTAGTTTCCAGGATTTCTTGCACTGCTAGTGTGAGAAGAATAGTGTGTGAACTTTCCACCTACAATGGGGGCAATTCTCCCAAAAGCTCTGATCTGGTGGGAAAACTGTTCTAAATCCCGATTTGTTTTCTCAGTTCAGCTTCTCACCTGAATCTCTGCACTTTGTGCGCTGCAGAGGTCCCAATCATCAATACCATTAAAAACCCAGGGGAGCGGGGCCTATTCGCACTGGGGTCTGACAGTTCTGGAACTCTGCACATGCTCAGTGGCTCCAATCTGGCAGTCTCCTGTATGCTGGCCAGCTTGGGACCCTCACAGTGCTGCCCCTCCCACTCCCTCCTCCTCTCCTCCTCCCCACGCAGTCCAATCGTGGCCCCCATAGCAATTCGCAGGCCAACCCTGTCTCCATCCCGGAGCACCCCGACGCACAGCCCAACACCCCCTCTCCCCAGCAGTGATGACGATCCCCCCCCCCACCCTTTGCATCCCAGCAAATGCCCACCCCCAATCGTCTCCATTCACTAGGAGGCAGGCCCCTCTGGCATATCACTTCCCCCAGCCCGCACCAATTGTTGCCTTCCCTCCATCCCAGATTGATCCTATCTGCAGAGTGGCAGCAGGACCTTCCACCCCACCGATATCCCATAGGCCTTGTCCACAATAGGCCCTGTCCCCTTGGAACTGCGAATGCCTGGTGGGCAGTGCCAAGTACCCCTGGGCATGGGCACTTTTTTCCTTGGGCAGTACTGGGGACATAGGCTTGCACTGCCAGGGTGCATACATACTCAGGGGTCACCATTCCCCCCACTGCTTGGTCCCCTGAGGGGCCCCAGTTGCCTTCCCTTCATTCTGGCGGGTTCTCCCACTTGTTCTCCAAATGTGGGGAGCTATCTGAACCCTGCTGGAATGAAGTACTCTTGGCGGGATGGGAGAGTTAGTTGGGACCTGAAAGCTCCAAATAATGAACTGCTAAGCATACTTAAAACATATTTAAAAAAAATTCAAATAACTTACCTACCTTCCTGCCGGTTTCTAGCATGGTCTGACCGGCGACTGTTCTCTGGCTCTGGGAAATGCGCATGTATTCTTGGCGCATGAGCAAACCCCAGTGCAAGGTCGGCATCTCCCACTTCGACCCGCCAGAAAACTTGTGGGTCGCTATGGAAGAATCGCAACCATTGTTTCTCATCCACTTTGTTTGTCTTCCAAAAATTATGCGCTTTTTTAGTCCTGCAAAAAAGGAGGGTGAGAGCGAATGGCCAATGAAGATCGGCTTGTGGACACAGTGGATGTATTGAGAGATGTAGAAGAAATAAGACAGCAAAAGAATAGGGAGGTAATGAATGTGATCATGTAATGATGTTAGTGCATGTTGTTAAAAGAGGAAAGAACGAGATGTATTAGGAATGGGAATAGGAACGTTTGGTGTGTATAGTAATCGTGTAGGAAAAGATGTGATGGAAGGGAGGTGATAATTGAAAGTGTTTGATGAAGGGGTAGGTGGAGTCCAAAGATGTGCAGATGAAGTGGATTGGCCATGGTAAATGCGCAAGATTATGGGGCCAGGGCAGAGGGGAAGGTCTGGGTGGGGTGCTCGTTGAGAGAATTGGTACAGATTTGATGGGCTGTATTGCTTTTTTTCAGCACTGTAGTGATTCTGTGGTCCTGTTGATTGTTGTCAAGTGGTAATGAGAAAGGTGAAATGTTTACACATTCTTGCAGTTCTTGTGAAATCCTTGAATCTCCTGCACTGATCCAAGATCCAGGCACTGAACAGCCACCCACATCCACACCTGTCCAACAGTGGCTCTGGATGCTCCTTGATGTGTGTGGAAGAGTCTGGAGGGAGCCAGCATGGAGACAGCGTGCATGCAGGGCACTTACCTTGATGTATCTAGTTATGGGTTACCAATAAACAGCTTATGTTCAAACATACAAGCTTCCAAACTTCTTACTGAGACATCAAGCAAGTCTGCAGCGCATTAGAGTCTATTTATTATTTCACTTCATATTATATTTTAAATTAGGTTTTCTAGACCAATCCAGCTGAAATGTGAGTGTTTCCTTACATAGGAATTTCTCTGCATTAAAGTAACAACTAGAATGCATTCACAGTTGCCAAATATAAGGGGAACTTGATTAACTACCGGTTTAGAAACTAATCAATTCTTATCTGCCAAAGGCTGATGAAAATATACTGGTCTTAGTAATAAAGATAACACACTAAAATTTTCTTTCAGGTGAGGCTGACACATCATTTTGTTCATTGATAACCCTTCAATTAATTGCTATGAACAATGATTTAATGTTCAAAAAAAGCTGTGATAAGAAAATTATAAATAATAACATGAATAATTAAATGCAGGATATCACACCAATAGTGTAAGAGCGTATTAGATAACACAGTCTGCAGTGTGTTACAGGCAGTAACACATTGAGTGATTGAGAAGACGTCAATTTTGCAATGTGTTAATTCTTTGCAACATGCCCCACTTCCTCACTGGGGAGTGTAACAGGGATCTGTTAACTCTCAAAAGCAACGCTCACCCTTTTTTTCCACTGCTGTACTTCCTCAGGTGGTTACATGGTATTCATTTCCACAATTGCATCCTTGCAATATAGTTTTTTAAATTGCAGTTGTCATGATCACTACAAGATGAAGATCCAAGTAATAAATTTGTGTTGTAGTCTACATAATGTACAGAAATAGACATTATACTTGCTATCAAAATCTACAATTGGAAAGGAAAAATAGATCACATGATTTCCAAGACTGACATCACTTACTGATAAAACAGAATAACATAGCTCCTAAGTGTGCACAGAAATGAAGTGAGTACAAGGCGATAGTTGAATGAAATTAATTAGATGACATCACAACTTATTTCAGGGAAATTTGAAAAGCTCTGTTTTCCAAGTAAGTCAGACGCTAGAATTCTACCGCCCCACCTGCCTTGGATTTGGAGCAAGTGAGGGGCAGACAATGGGAAGGTCGGTTGATTTCGGAAGGGATTTTTCAGTCTCAGGTCGAGCCAGGCCATAAAATTCCACCCATTATATTTTAAAATTTCACCTTAATCAAGTGAATCATTAGGCTGCCCTTTGCTTTTCTGCTACATCCTGGTGAGCCTACATGTGATTCTGTAAATCACACCTTAGGAAGTAGTGTTCTCCGATCCCAAAATAACCCTTGCTCTGCCTGAAAACCCTTCTACTACACTTACCCACAAAGTCCTTATCCAGATTTATTTTGAATACAATCTTTACTTGACACCCCTCCTCCCTCAGAAAGGTCTTTAACTTTTTAAATCCAGATAATCTGGAGGCTTAACAATTTCTTCAGATCTTGTTCTGTAATATTTGGATGAATGGTAGTTGTTATGCAACTTGGTATTGATACTGGGAATCACAGAGGCTCAAAAAGGGAAAAAAAGAGTTTTATTTCCAAGGTGTATTCACTGCAGGCTGCTTGTTCACTCTCCTGCAACTTCCTGTGTTAGTGGCCTGTGATGCTACATCTGGTGACAGCTTGCATATATTGGTACACAGTGCTCATAAGACATAACGTATTAATAATTCTTCCCTCTTTAAATTGAATGTCCCCAACAAATTCAAACAGTGTAACATGAACATAAGCAAATAACAATAATCAATAAGTCAGATGGTTTGGAGTTCAATGCTGTTGGAATGGTAGACAGCGAATGTCTGGTGTCTCCTTATACATCTCTGGTGTTTTTGTATTTGTACGAACATTATCAGTGGTTGTTTTGACCGGTGTCAACGTTGTAACTAAACACTGACTCTGTGCTTGGTCTGAAAGTTAGCTGTTGTCTTCCTCAACAGTGTCTGTTCGTGTCAGGGTTTCAGGAAGGTTCAGATCAGGAATTTGTATAGTTGAATCTGAATTTTCAGTAGATTCCATTTCCGGCAGATCGGTTCTTCCCACCGACAGCTGGTCTACATGTCTCCTCCGAATGATGTTACCTGTGGTTTGGATGGGTATGAGACAGGTCCAGTCTGTGCATGGATCATGGCAGGAACCCATTTCTCTCCTGTGGAGTAATTCTTGACCAAAACTCCTTGTCCTTGGTGGAAGACACAATGTTTTGCTTTACCTTCCTGCCACTCTATCTGTCCTTGTTTTTTCCTATTGAATGTTCCTTTTGTTTCAAAAATGCTGAATGTAATTGTCTCTTCATCATTAATAATGCAGATTGTTGAATGAGCAGTATTCCTATACATCAGTAGGAATTAATTAAGGCATTTGATCAGGGAACTTTGTTCCCAAATTGCTCTTAACTTGTGTTTCACGGTTTGAACAAAATGTTCTGCCAGTCTGTTCAAAACAGGATGGTATTTTGCAGACTGAGTATGTTGAATACCAATCTCTTTCAAGAAACTATCAAAATTTTGTGAGATAAATTAAGGTCTGTTGTGATAGCCTAGACCATCAAAGGAGATTTGTGAAGGCCCATGACATCAGGTATATATATCCCAAATACATAATGGAAGACTAAAAGAACTTACACTTGTCCTTGCGGACTGTCAATCCGTAGTCTTCCAATCTTTGATGTGTGGCATCCAAATTCTGAAGATGTTCCTTTTTGTCTCTTCCAGTGACTAGGATGGCATCCAGATGGCACTGGACTCTGCTCAGTCCACTCGGGATCTGATTCATTGCTCTGCTGGAGCTAATATGATACCAAATGGCAATCTCCGGCACTGACCCACTCCTACTCAGGCCCAAACTCATTCAGGGCCCAACCCCTTGACAGTGTTATAGTGAGTGATCGATGGGCAGTGCCAGACCCCCAACCACCCGGTGGCTTCAGTTGATTCCAATCCATTTTCATATAATAATTAACTCCGCACCGATTTCTGGTCCAGCTTCTGGCTCCAGAAATGGGTGCGGAGTGATTACACATAAACCTAGTTCCAGAGGTAGGCAGAGGCCGTGATGAGCAATGCACCATGCTGGGAGAATCACCCCCCAGTTTTTTTTTAGGGTCTTTTTCTTCTCTGTAGATAAGCAGTTTCCATGCCTATTTATTGGTTATTTTGTCTGTGAGGTAAAGATATTTTTGTATATTTAGGATTTATTCACTACTTTCCTCATGTCAACTTCCACTTCAACTCATCATGTTCTTGCTTCTCAAAGTTCACTGCCCTTGTATCTGCCCCAAATCTCTCCTTTCCTGTAAGCACCTCAACTCACATTCATGACCACCTCCTTGTTCTTGTAATCTCACATAGTTGTGCAAGTTCCATAGTTTCCATCACAGATATGGTCATCTCTGATTACTTCCTTCTATGCTCACCACCCACATCCATCTCACATGCCCCAACCCTACCTCTTTCTAAACCCATCGCTGGAAAAAACTATCCCCCAACTAATTTACAATTACACTTTCAAAATCTCAATTACACAGTAAAACAGTGGCATAATGGTTAGCACTGCTGCCCCACAGTGCCAGGAACCTGGGTTTGATTCCGGCCTTGAGTCATTGTCTGCGTGGAGTTTGCACTTCTCCCTGTGTCTGTGTGGGTTAGGTTGATTGACAGTGGTAAATTGATCCTTAGTGGTAGGGGGTCAGTAAGGAAAATACATGGAAATACAGGGATACAGCATGGGTGGGATTGTTGTCTATGCAGGCTCAATGGGCTGAATGATCTTCTTCTGCACTGCAGGGATTCTATGACTTTATCTGGCTTTTGGCACTCTGATTGCCACAAAATTTCTGCAGCAACTGATTTACACAATGGCATTCACTTTTGATGTCTTAGTTCTCAATAAAATTATAACTGTCTCTCATCCTGACCCTTCCTCCTAATAAAACCCTCATCTCTGCTCCCAAAAATCCAAATGATGTAGACTTGGAAGGATGTGGTACAAAATTGGTTCAACCATCCACTGCCAGATCTAACTGGACCATTTAAAGCACTATCAGGTTCTACTTTTTTTGGCTAAAATTGCTCATTATTGCTCGATCTTCTTCCACCTTTTTAAACTCCTCTTCTCTGCTTCCCTCCACCCTCACCTCTAACAACAAATGCGAGGAGTTCATGGACTTTTGTGTTACTAAAATTGAGACAATCTGACCAGCTGTTTTTATCACTTTCCTCTCTTCCACTAGCCCATCATTTCAAACCTACTTTAGTGCACCTCCTTGTCTGAGATCGGAACTCTCAGTTCTTGCCTATCGCATCTTCTGCACACTCTGAGCTCATCTTGTCAATGAGATCCACCCCCCTGTTCTCTCGATCTTATTCCTACCAAACTACTGATCACTTGACTTCCCCTCCTGGCTCCTCCTTATTAGACAATATTATAAATTGTTCTCCTCTTCAGATGTTGTCCCTCTCTTCTTTAAATCTGCCATTGCCGCCCTCCCTTCAAAAATAAACCAATTCTTTACCCATCCATTCTTGCAAACTATTGTTTTATCGCCAATCATCCTTTTCTCTCCAAAATCTCAAATTCATTCCCATCTTTCCTGGAACTCTGTTTTTGAATCACTCCAATCAGGTTTCTAGCCTGCCACAGGATTCCATATTTATCTATCCACTCATAACCAGAATATCACTTGCAATAGCTTCTCTTCCTACTTCTGCTACATTATCTCTGGTGTCTTCTAAGGATTGATTGTTGGCCCCTCCTATTTCTCATCTACATGCTGCCCTTCAGTGGCATTATACAGGGGAGGTGTTCATTTTCACATGTACACTGACAGTACCCAGCTCTACCTCACCACCACATCTCAACTCCTCCACTGTTAATAACTTATCCGACACCCAATGCTGGATGGGAAGACATTTCATCCAATATCACACTTGATTCTGAGATGAAATTTCCATCTCATATTCATGTTATCTCTAAGAGTGCCATTTGTTCTCCTTTGTAACATTGCCCAACTTCACCTCTATCGCAGCTCATCTGTTGCTGAGATACTTAACCATTTGTTATGTGCAGACTTGACTATTTCAACACACTTCTATCTCATAGAAACATCAAAAATAGGAGGAGGAGAACATTCAGCCTTTGAGCCTACTTTGCCATTTATTTTGATCATGGCTGATCGTCAAATTCAATATCCTGATTTTGCTTTCCCCCCATGAAGAATTTTTTTCTTTATCTCAGTCCTAAAAGGTGAGTTATCCTCAAACCATGACCCCTAGTTCTGGACTCTCCCACCATTTTTCCTGAATCTAGCCTGTCTAATCCTGTCAGAATTTTATAAATTTCTATGAGATCCCCTCTCACTCTTCTAAACTCCAATGAATATAATCCTAACCAATTTAGTTTCTTGTCATATCATGGACCTGCCATCCCCCGAATCAACCTGATAAACGTTTGTTGCACTCCCTAAGATCAATGATTGTTATCAATGTCACCATTACTGAGACCAACTTCCCATTGCAGATTTATTGATTGAACTTAAATTTCATTAGCTGCCATGGTGGGTTTTGAACCCATGTTTTTCAGAGCATTAGCCTGGATTTCTAGATTGCTAATCTAGTGATGTTACTACTACGTCATCATCATCTTCTATAAACTTGGGGCCATCCAAAACTCTGCAACCTATGTCTTAACTGAATGCAGTTCTCCTATTCCCCTATCACCCCCTGTACTCACTGAACTATTATTGGTATTGGGCAGAACACAGCACAATTTCAACATTTTCAAACTCTCTACCTTTGTATAGCTGTTATTATGTACCTGGTCAAAATAAATAAGTCCTTTCAACATCCATGTAAACCTCCTCTGTACCCTCTGTGGTGCAATCACATCATGTGGTCATGAACCCCTGGTGTTGTGAACCCCAAAGAGTTGTGAATCTTTGGAATTGTGTATCAATCCATTCTTTACCCATCCATTCTTGCAAACTATTGTTTCATCTCCAATCATCCTTTTCTCTCCAGAGAGAACTACAGATGATCAGTTATTGAGTATATTAAGGTAGATCTCGACAGGATTTTGGATACTAGGGAAATCATGGGATATGCAGATAGTGTAGGAAGATGTGGCTGAGGTAGGAGAACATTCATATCTGATTCAATAGCAGAGCAGGCTCGAGGGGTTAAATGAGCTACTCCTACAATGTGTTCATGAGTAATTTGTGCTTTAAAATCATTATAAAGACGTGACAGGCACAATATGAATGCAAGTTCTTGTTATAAATAGTTGTGAAGATGAAAGGTGTTGTAAGGGTAGGATACTTCACTCCTTAATGCAGGTATATTGTAAATGTGACTGATGACAGCCATCCAGCAACTTGTCTAAGCAACTTTCCACAAGTTAAGAACATGAGAAATAAGAGTATATACCATGATTCCTCTAGTATCCAAAGTCCTGTTGAGTTCTACCTTGAGTGTACTTAACAATTGAGCATATCCACCTCTCTGTGGTAGACAACTCCAGAGGTTCACAGCCTTTTGGAGAGGGATATAATTGCACCAGAGATGGTGCAGAAGAGATTTACTAGGATGTCGCAAGGACTGAAGAACTTCAGCTATTGGATAAACTGATTGATTTTCTTTGGAACAGAGCTGGATGAAGGGAGATTTATTTGAGATGGATTCAATGATGTGGGGCCTGGATAGGTAGGATCTATTTCCCTTAGTTGGAGAAGTCAATATCTATGGAGCATTGATTTAACTTAATTCACAGAAGGGTTGGAAGGGAGATGAGAAGAAATATTTTCACCAAGATAAAAATCCAGAACTCACCGCTGAAAAGCAGGCAGAGGCAGAAAGCATCATCATATTTAAGAAGTTCTTGGAAATGCATTGTGACATACAAAGCTATGGACCATTGTAGAGATCTGAAGTTGCTTAAAATACGAGATACTTTTCTTCATCATGTGTGTATGAACATGCCCAAATACACAGAGCACAAGCCCTAATAGTGCATGTGATTATACAGAAGAACTCAAGTATATCTACTTGGAATTTCTCATTTGCTGTCTTCACAAGTTTTGAACAGAATTCAGTTAACTGCAATTCTAAGAGATTACACGTGAACTGTTACCACCTTGACTTAAAACTAGCGCTGATAAAGGATGTGTGGATTAATGAGAAAACCCAGAATTAGAAACTAAGCACTGGCGAAAGGAGGGTGGCAATGGTGATGGTTGATGACTCACCAGTTGACAAAGGGCAAAATTTCATATATTATGTCAACCTACTGTAGTACAGAAATATGAACAATGTTTTCAAATGGGGGTATTACAGTAGCAAGACTGTACAGAAGATTCATCTATCTGCCTGCACAGAATAGTCTTGAAAGATGGCTTGGGTGGTTTGGAAGACTCTAGCACTACATATACTATACATAAGTAGAAGTCTTTCGTGAGGTGTGATGTTATGGAGCAATGCTTATCTACACTAAAATCTGCTATTAGTCACAACACCAGTGGCATTATTATCAGAGATTTCAGTTATTTACAAACTTGGATGCCTTTGTTATGAATTGTTATGCTTTTCAAGTATGGTCAAAATTGGAAGGGTGGAATTCTGTAAACACGTTCAATGGCAGGCTCAGGGGACAAGGGAGAGAATGTGGTGGGAGAGTGAAAAGTGGCTTCATGCTAGCACGAATTTTCCAAGAGATCTGCCCACCATGGCAGATCACAAAACCTGCTGGAGGCCAGGGTGAAATTGATTTGCAGCCAACTAATAGGAGGCTGATGAAGACCACTCGTAATCTTCCAGCCATGCCCAATTCTTCATGATATCAGCAGGAAAATATGCCAATGCAAAACACATTTGGAATAACTTAACATGCACATGTCAAAACTCACCTGTACAATGCCTGGTGCTGCCTCTGGAGTTTGCAGTGGAGGCCCCAATAACTCTGCATCCTGGAACATGATGAAGGGAGCATCTGTAGTGTGATCCTTCCAGATTCAGTGCTCTTGAGAAATTCCATCATGTAGCCTCAGAATGTTCCTGGGGTCACACCTTCATTTTCAGGGGGTCCATCTTTTTCCTTCAATAGTTGGGCACATTTTCAATTTGACACTTGGATACAACAATGTACCAGGCCTGTCCTTTGATGGAAATGCGAATAAAATGCCTAGTTGCATTATTAATGAGTTTGGAGCTGGAAGGGTTAACATTTCAAGACAGTATGACTCTTCTTCAGAGCCTCATTGCAATGTTGAAATTGTACTTTTCTGCTGCTGCGTAACCTTAGTGGCTTCATAATGAAGAAACAAGCCAGACACAAACTTTTCCTTCAAGGACAATGTTCAATATATTTTGCATGATTTTCAACAGCAGAAGTTCCTCTTTTTTTACTATGTCTATGTCCAGATATTATTTTAATCAAAAGACTGCTGTTCTTCATTATTGTAATAAGTTTGAAGATTGGTTGCAAATGCATTAATAATTGACATAAGTAATAAAATTTTCTACTGAACAATAAATTCTCAGAAGACTTAAATAGAATTTAGAGGTTCTCAATATTTCAAAGTGCAGGTAAATTATGACTGACAATAAGTAATTATAACTTGCACTTCCAACCTATATAATTATTATTTTCACAACCCAATGTCACTGCTATATATTAGAGCTGGTTTCCACCCTCTGCTGCCTTTGTTGTAATTATTAGACAGAATTGATTGCATGTCATTGCGCTGGAGCCTCAGAACGAAGCAGTGTAATTTAATTTCCTGCAGCATTTCTGAGTTCTGCTGGGTGATGAGAGCAGGCAGCAGAATTAACCTCTGCCTGGTGGGTGGTTGCACATTGATATTAGCAACAAAGAATTGCACGCCAGGATTCTCTTCATTCAGCTGAAATTGACAAGTCTTTAAATGTCCACACATCAGCTTCAGTAAGTACAATCAGTGGTTGTGTTGAGACAAAGTTACTGTAAGGTAATTCTGAAAGTTAGAGGTGGAGGGTGGGGGACAGAATTACTGACAAACCGAGCTCATTTTCCCAGCAGATGTTGTAAGATGATGAAAAAACTGTGCTGCGTGTTCTCACTTTTTCTGGTAGTCTTATCTCTGTGCAAACCGAATTAGATGGTGCATCAGAATGATAAAAAAAGGTCACTGCTGGGAATGCATGTCGAGGAAGCAGGGCCTGAAAAAGCACGTTAACTGGATACTGGCTTCACCGGTCTAGAAACCGATTGTTCCTGCGGCCACATATAATGTGTTGTCAATATAATTATCAATTAGTTGCTTTCAAAGGCAAATCATTGGGCTGCTGCCTCGCTGATTATCTTTCCCACTGGCTAAAAGAGCCAACTAATGTTTAAAGAGATAATGGAAGAATTTTGATAAATATGATTTAATGTTTTCAGCTTTCTCATTCTGTCCTGCTGTCCTGTGTTAGTTGCTCTCTCATTTGTTCCTGTCACTCTGTCAGTTTCTCATATCTAACTGCATTCAGTATAGACTATATTTTGAACAAATGTAAATAGAAAAGCCATGATCGTTTTGGAAGGAGGGAGACTGATCTCTATTGCATCCTCAATCAGTTGCTATTCTTCTCAATTATACTTCAGCATTAGTTATCAGTCTATTGTTTAAACTTTGGAGCATACACTGACAATGGGTAAATTAGTATTTGAAACATATACTGGTGTCTGAATGAAAACATTTGTAATTTGCTAATTACAAAAAATAAAGTTATCTTTGTACTGTTCTGTGTTATATCAGGTTAAACATGGTTAAAATACTAATTCAATATTTGTACCTCACAATCGTTGCAATATAGTTATTCAGCCATAAATTAGATAGTGCTTTCCCCTTTTGGTGCCCAAGCATATGACATGAAAAACACACATGCTCATTCAGTACACCACCTGCCATATTGGGTCAATCTAGTCCACAAGCGGCAAAGGCACTTGTCAGAACTACTTAAATCACTGATTAAAATATTGAAATAAAGATAGTGTTCATTGATTCATGTGAACTCTGCCTAAAGGCAGGTCCTTGGCAATTGTCTTTTGAGGCTTTGGACTGATCCATTATTTGACTGTTTTGCTATCACCTTCTTCCTCATCTTCCAGAATAAGGAGGTAAGTCCGAAGACTATCTCAGCAGAATGAGAATTGAATCCACTCTGTTGCTGCAATTTTGAACTACACACTAGCTATCTAAGCTAACTGGCATCCATAATGAGACTCAGCTGAGAACCCAGACTTCCATTAGCATCTTTAACCACAGGATAAAACATGGCCAGATAAACAGATTCTTTTCCCCGGATCTATTTTGCCAATGGCTCAGTGTTAATTTACACATCGTAAAGAGGTGCCCAGTGCTCATGGTTTCTGCTATCGATACCTTAAATGTCTAGTGATTGGCATTTTTATAGGGCTGTTGTGACATCAGATCTTCAAACTGTTATGAATAGCTAAGTTTTAAACTTGCTACACATACCATTTTTAGTAGAAGGTCCATTGCTTCAGTACAGAGTATGTGCTGGATGAATGGGCATTGAAGGGCCACAGGTTGGCATGGATGATATTGTAATTGGGTGGATGGGTACGAGTTAGCATTGGGACATGGTTCAAGCTTCTTGAAATTATCTTTCAAAATATTCCCAATTCTGACTATGGTTCACAACTTAAATAAAGGCAAAATACTGTGGATGCTAGAATCTGAAACAAAATCAGAAATTGCTGGAAAATCTCAGCAGGTCTTTCAGCATCTGTGGAGAGACAAGAGAGCTTGGTGACCCTTCATTACAGCTGGATATGGTTCACAACTTCGCTGAAAGACTGTGAACTACATGTCATCCAGATGGCTGGACTCCATGAAAAATGGACAGCTAGGAAATATCAATGCCTACAAAGGGTACCCTGATCTTTAGAAAACTTAAGTTGGTATCGGGGCAGGCTTAAGCTGAGTGAGCCCACCCCACCAGCATGACATCGTGGGACCCACCCTCAACTTTCTTTTTGCCTCAGTCCAAACGTTCGATGGAGGATGACAGCTTCCAGCCCATTTTTCCAACCCATTGCTCCACTCTGCAGAAAATTTGGTAAATTCTGCCCCTAATTTTGGATAAGGCCAATTTTTCTCAGATGAGGAGTGATTTAATAAAAGTGGAATGCTCACGACTACTTGAAGGTGAATCAGTGTCAGAGCAGTGGAAGGCATTTAAAGTGGAGATTCAAAGGGTTCAGAGTACACATATTTCCACAAAGAAAAAGGATGGGACAGCCAACTCTAGAGCCACCTGGATGTCAAGGAACTTACACAGTAAGACAAAACAGAAAAGAAAGACAGACAGCACGATAGCACAGTGGTTAGCACTGCTGCTTCACAGCTCCAGGGACCTGGGTTCAATTCCTGGCTTGGGTCACTGTCTGTGTGGAGTTTGCACATTCTCCTCATGTCTGTGTGAGTTTCCTCCGGGTGGTCCAGTTTCCTCCCACAGTCCAAAGATGTGTGGGTTAGGTTGATAAGCCATGCTAAAATTGCCTGTTAGTGTCCTGAGATGCGTAGGTTAGAGGGATTAGTGGGTAAATATGTAGAGATATGGGAGTAGGGCTTGGGTGGGATTGTGGTTGGTGCAGACTCGATGGGCTGAATGGCATCTTTCTATACTGTAGGGTTTCGATAATGATGATGATGAAAGACTTACGTCAGGCACTGACAACGAGGTAAATGGTAAGAGTCATAGTCCCACATAAATATGGGCTGCTTTCCCTTTTGAGGGTAAGAGCTGATTGGCAGTGATTTAACCTGGGAATCACCACTAAATTAAGGAGAGCCTTCATGAATAACCTCAGCCACTACAGGAATTGAACTCATGCTGTTGACACCACTCTTCGTTACCAGCCACCTATCCAGCAAACTGAGCTAAACTCACCCCAACCAAGAACTCACTGTTACAGAAAGTCTAGAGAAGATTTGAACAGTGGAGGCAGCACCGACGCCTGCCCCACCCCACAACCTGGGCCCGCTCCCACCCACCTGGCAGCCCTGACCACCCACCAGCAAGCTGACCCCTCTGACCCTGATGGCCAGCCCCAATCACTAGCCTCCCTCTTTCTATCACTCAGCCCAAATATAGAGTGGCAGTGAGACCCGCCCACCCCTACCAATTGCCCTCCATCAGGCCCCACCCCCTTGGCACTGCCCTGTGCCTGTTGGGCAGTGCCAGGGGCCCAGGCTGGAACTGTCAAGATGGCAATGACAGTAAAAAGTCTGACAACACCAGGTTTTAGTCCAACCTATTTATTTGATAATATACTCGCAAGCTTTCGGGTTAGCCCCTTCGTCAGGTGAATGGAGAGTTCTGGCCTCAGACAGAGCATATAAAGCACAGACAGTTTAGAGATTACTGATTAGAATGCGAATCCTTACACCTAACCTGCTGTTCAAGACCTGAAGTGGCTGATAATGTGAGTGGAAGGAGCACTGATCACAGTTTAAAGAGATGTGTATTGTCTCCAGACAGTACAGTAAGTGAGGTTTTGCAAACCCAGGCAAGTCACGGGGGTTAAAGATAGTGCGACATGAGCCCAAGATCCCTGTTGAGACCGCATGAGGACGGTCTCAACAGGGATCTTGGGCTCATGTCGCACTATCTGTAACCCCCGTGACTTGCCTGGGTTTGCAAAACCTCACTTACTGTACTGTCTGGAGACAATACACATCTCTTTAAACTGTGATCAGTGCTCCTTCCACTCACATTATCAGCCACTTCAGGTCTTGAACAGCAGGTTAGGTGTAAGGATTCGCATTCTAATCAGTAATCTCTAAACTGTCTGTGCTTCATATGCTCTGTCTGAGGCCAGAACTCTCCATTCACCTGACGAAGGGGCTAACCCGAAAGCTTGCGAGTATATTATCAAATAAATAGGTTGGACTAAAACCTGGTGTTGTCAGACTTTTTACTGTGTTTACGCCAGTCCAACGCCGGCATACCCACATCAAGATGGCAATGCCCAGGAGACACCACCTCCCCTTATCCCTGACTCTCTACGGGGCCTGGATCATCCCCCTTCACTCCAGCGGGGTCGGGCCGCCAGCTCCCTTAATTGGGGAGCTATGCTAAACCCCACTGGAGTGAACAACTCCTGATAGGGAGAAAGAGGCTAGTGGAACCTAAGATTTCAGTCCCGGGCCCACTAGTTAGATCTAAGAGAGATGGAAATGCACATTAGCATATATTATTTAGCGTCATGCCAGAAATCGGTGCAGAGTTGATGGCGCTGGAAATCCGGCTGCCAGGGATGCACGGAGGCTGTGGCACCCAGCAGGAAGCCCACAAAATGGCCTCCGCTTGAGTCTCCCAGCCTGCTACGCTACTAAAGCACCACAGCGAAATGGGAGAATCACCCCCACTGTACTAAGCCTATATTTGAGGCAGTTTCTATGAAGTCATCCTCAAGGTTATCTGTACCAATTTGATTTGTCCAATCTTTAGACAAATCAAAATTGCCCATTATTATTGCAGTATGTTTCCTGCAAGGCTCCATTACTTCTTGATTTATACTCTTCCCTGCAGTATACTTAGTGTTAGGAGGTCTATAAACTATTCCCACTGGCGATTTTGATCCCTTGTTATTTCCTATCTCAATGTTTCTGATTATACATCTTGATCTTGGTGAATCAAGATCATTTCTCACACAATACTGATCTTATCCATCACTAAGAAGCTGCTGCACATTTATTTCCTTTCTATCATTTCAAAATATCCAGATACCTGAATATTCCATACGCAGCCTCGGTTCCCTTACAACCATGTGTCCATAATAAAGATCATATCACACCATTTGATTCTATTTGTACCCTTAATTTACCCAACCTTTGAATGTTGAGTGCATGCAAATCAAAAACCCTGAATTCTGTCTTTTTACCAATTTTCATTCGTCTGACCCTGCTTGCAAACTCTTAAGTTTGAATGCTCTGTCTATTCCTGTCACACTCTGATTATTCTCTGTATCCTATCCTGTACTAATGTCTTGTCCTTTGTTGTTAACTTTTTAAATCTTCCCGCACATGAACCCCTGCCTCTCATTCGTTTAAAGGCCTCTTTCCAGCCCTAGTTATATGATTTGCTAGGATACTGGTTCAAGTGAAGACCATTCGAATGACATAACTCCATCTTTGTCTAGCATCAGTAATGAATTGAAATCCATTTCTCCCACATCAATATCTGAACCACACGTTTATCTCTCTGATCTTAACCATCCTGTGCCAATTTTATCATGGCTTAGGTTAGATTCCCAATTTTATTTTCTTTCTGATTTTGCTTTTTTATTTAGCCCCTGGCTGCCCATACTCTCTTTGCAGATTGCTTTTCTAGTCCTACTTATGTCATTGGCACCTCAATGGGTCACGATGATTGGATTCTTCTACTCAAGTTTTTTCTCCATCCCCAAGGAGATGCCCTTAGCCCTGATACTGGGCAGGCAATAGCTATTGGAATTCACACTTATGGCTGCTGAGAACAGTATCGATTCCCCTAACGATACTCTCCCCGATTACAACTACATTGATTTTTACTACCCTTGTTTGAATGGCCTAGAGTATCACAGTACTGTGGTCAGTTTGCTCATCTCTCTGCATTTCCTACTCTCATCCATACGGCTGAGTAAATGTTAAATTGATTGGCCTGTTTGATTTGATTTATTGTTGTCACATGTACTTGTATGCAGTGAAAAGTATTGTTTCTTGCATGCTACAGAGACAAAGCATACCGTTCATAGAGAAGGAAACAAAGAGCGTGCAGAATGTATTGTTACAGTCATAGCAAGTGTGTAGAGAAAGATCAACTTAATGCAAGGTAGGTCCATTCAAAAGTCTGATAGCAGCAGGGAAGAAGCTGTTCTTGAGTCCGTTGGTACGTGATCTCAGACTTTTGTATCTTTTTCCCAATGAACGAAGGTGGAAGAGAGAATGTCCGGGGTGCGTGGGGTCCTTAATTGTGCTGGCTGCTTTGCCGAGGCAGCGGAAGTGTAGACAGAGTCAATGAGTGGGAGGCTGGTTGCTTGATGGATTGGGCTACATTCATGACCTTTGGTAGTTTCTTGCAGTCTTGGGCAGAGTAGGAGCCATACCAAGCTGTGATTCAACCAGCTTTCTATTGCGCATCTGTAAATGTTGGTGAGAGTCGTAGCTGGCATGCCAAATTTCCTTAGTCTTTTGAGAAAGTAGAGGTGTTGATGGGCTATCTTAACTATAGTGGCTGCATGAAGGACAAGTTGTTGGTGAACTGGACACCTAAAAACTTGAAGCTCTCAAACCGTTCTACTTCATCCCCATTTCTATATTCCCCACTATTAATTCCCCAATCTCATCCTCCAAGGGGCCAACATTCACTTTCAATTCTCTCTTCCCTTTTATATACTAATAGAAAGGATTGTTTGTTCTAGCTCAGTAGAAGGGGAGGTAACAGATGGGTCCTGCCAGAGGAGACTCAGATAAGGATTTTAGTGGAGCAGCATCAAGGGAATGATAATGAATACTAAGACACTGTGTGCATTGCCTGACCTGCCAGTCAGCCACCAGTTTTATTCTTCTCGCCTTTCATAAACAAAATGGTGTAACATCTGTGATTGTCCAGTCCTTTGACATCACCCTTGGCATCACTCCTATATCGAAGGAAGATTGGGCAAATCTGGCCAGCATCTCTGCAATTTCTACCTTACTTTTCTATCTGCCTTCGATCCACCCTTTCAGAGTATCTCACATTTTTGGAGTGATTCTTCCAAACATTTCTAAGTGTCAGATTCGGATGAAAACTGAAGTAAATCAAGTTGGGTTTTTCAGTGGGAGTTTAAAAAAGAATCTCCCGCACTGTGCACCGGAGGATCCACTCCAGGGATCAGTGGGTGGGGGCCTATCCCCACTGGAGAGGCTGGCAGCAAGTGCTGAGCGGCCCATTGTGCATGTGCCGATCTGTCAGCACCGAGATCGGTGCATGCCCGGTGGCCCCTATCTGTCATCCTCCCGATCACTGGCCAGCTCTGCGATCCCCACAACACCAACCCTCTGCACCTCCCCCACGGCCCGATCGCTGGTCTACCAAGCATGCCTGGGCCCAGCTTCAATCCACACACCACCCCGCGCCCCCCCACCCCCCCCCACCCCCACCCCACCCCCACCCCACCCCCCCCCCACCACAGCTCCGATCTCCCACCGCCCCTCCTCACCAGCAGTCCCAAACCCCCCACATTACCAATCCCCTCTGCAGTCACCCTCTCAAGCAGTTTGCCCACCCCCACCCCCTACCACCGATGCCTAATCCTGATCGCTAGCTTCCCTTCCTCTGCTCAATCCCAAAGTGCAGCGTGGCAGCTGCACTCCCCCATCCCCATCCTAATCGTGCTCTATTAGGTCCACTAGGTCCTGCCCCTTTGGCATTGCCCTTTTCCCAATGGGTAGAGCCAAGGTGCCCCTGGGCATTGGCATTTTGCCTCTTGCTCAGTGCCCAGGGCACAGGCTGACACTGCCAAAGTGCCAATGCTCAGCGGGCACCACTCCCCTGCCATCCGACCTTCGGGGGTCCCCAATTCCCTCTCTTCACTTCAGCAGTAACAGACCGCCAGCTCCCCGAAAATAGGGAGCTACTGTAAACGTCGCTGGGGTGAAGCACTCTGGCAGGTGGGGAAATGCCAGCGGGCCCAGCGACTTCAGTCCCGAGCCCACTAATTGAATTTAAAATATATGGAGATGCTCATTTAAATAATTTATACGTCTCCCCGTTGATATATGGCACTGAGCTGACACCGGCAGAAATCCGGCACTGGGAGATGCTATCGGAGTGGGATGCCCAGCATGGATCCTGCGGGTCAGGCACCACAGGAATCGTTTGGCCGACTACGCTCAACTATTAGCACAGCAGGATAGGAGAATCATACCCTTTAAGTTTGTTCTGGAGGAAGAACATTGAATATTCATAATAGGCTCTAATTAATTACTGATTTATATTGTTCAAGAGTCTGATCATTTAATTCATCAGTAAAGATGCTGTGAGTGAGCAGTTCAGGTGATTATCAACAATGAAAAGTTTCTGACTGGGTTGATTGTGTATCCAATCCTATTGAAAGCACAAATTGAATGTGAGGGGAAAAGATATTTTTAACTCAACTTGATGACTGGTTCTTTGTTAAAGCAGAAGAACACATCATGGTGTCATGGCAACGAGAACATGCAAGATATCCTCTTGTCGTGCACGTTTTACCTGACCACATCTGACTTAGTTTTCTCGTTGTTACCTTTAGTTTACATTTTTCTCCAACTTCTCTCTCTTCCTGTTTTATTTGTATAAAAGTGATTGCCACAATTTCCTTTCATTAGCAAAATTCACACAAGAATGGAAATTGGTTGGTTTTGAACAGGATTAAATTGAAAATGAATACAACTTTGCTGGATCACCTTATTTTCATAATTGACCATGCAGATTTAGGCATAACCGAGGAAGTGTCCAAGTGTTAATGGTGGAATGTGTGAAAGTGAAATCTGGACTGAAGAGGACACCTAAATGTTACATGAATGTTACAATATAGGGGAAAAAATTGTGAAAGGCTGTGAAAAGTCACAGAGGCATTTCCACCCATTTGCTAAATTTGAAGCACCAGACTAAAAAGAAAGAATCTGCAGATGCAGACTTGATTCCACAGGCTGCTGAGAGAATCGCACAAATCGCAATACTTATTTAGCTATTGGCTGGAGATATTTGTCTATAAATGGATGCGGATGCACCACTCCATAGCATTTCCTTGTGAGACTGCAGCATGCCTGTAATGCAATGAAGCAATTTGCCGATCACAGTCATCATTATCATAAAATCAAAGAGTGGTAACAGCCCAAAGGAGGCCATTTGGCCCAGTGTGTCTGTGTTCTCCCTGTGAAGGAGCAATTCAGTTTGTGCCAATCCCCTGCCTTTTCCATGAAGCCCTGCATTTTTTCTTTTTGGGCAATGATCCAATTCCCTTTGGAAACCTCGACTGAACCCATCTCCACCACACACTCAGACAGTGCATTTCAGATCCTAACCACTTGCAGTGTCAAAAGTTTTCTCTCCATTTTACCATTACATCCATTGTCAATTATCTTAAATCTGTACCCTTTGGTTTTTGATCCTTTTACCAATGAAAACAGTTCCTCCCTATTTACTCTGTCCATACCCCTCATGATTCTGAATACCTCCATCTAATCCCCTCTCAAACTTCTCTTCTCCAAGGAGAAAGGTCCCAACTTTTACAACATTTCTATGAAACTGAAGTTACTTATCTCTGGAACCATTCATGAGAATCTTTTCTGCACTTTCTCTAATATCTTCAGCTCCTTCCTAAAATGTGGTTATTTGTTATTTGTCAATATTCCGGTTGAGGCTAAAATAGGGTTTTGTCCAGGTATAACATAACTTCCTTGCTTTTGTATGCTATGCCTCTATCTTTTATTCGTTCAGTGGGATAGATCAGTATTTATTGCCCATCCCAAATTGCATTTCAAAAAGCGCATTTAAGAGTCAACCAAATTGTTCTGGATCTTGAGTCACATGTAGACCAGATTTCATTCCCAAAAGGAAATTAATGAATCAGGTGGGTTTTTACAACTATTGACAATTCAAATTTCACCATCTGCAGTGGTGGTATTTTAACCTAGGTTTGCCTTGGATCTCTGGATTACTAGTCCAGTGACCACTACCACATAGCCTCCTCCATCTATTTATCTTGATAAAGGCTAGGACACCATTTGTTTAATGAACCATGCTGTCAACTAGTCCTATAACCTTCATTGAATCATGCAATCAGGTTCCCTTGCTCCCGCATACTTTTTAGAATCGTACCCTCTATATTGTATCTCTGCATTCTTTAAATTAATCACTTCCCACTTCACTACATTAAACTTCATCTGCTACTTCCCCACCAGCCAATGACCTTTTGAATTTCTACACTAGATAGTTCACAATATTTGCAGGTTTCGCTGTCTGCAAATTTTGTAATTGTGCCTGCATACCAAGATCTATCAGGAAGCACAGGGATCCCAACAGTGTTCCACAGGGAACTCCAATATAAATATTCCTTCAGTCCGATACACAACCATTTACCTCTACTCTTTATTTCAATGCATGTGTTCACTCTGTGCTGCATGATGATCAGATGATTTAACACTGCAACTGCTTGTCTGCTGACACAGACCCTGAGAAACTAGATACAGTAACAACTAAACGTGCCACGCTCTGCCGAAGTGGTGTTACATCTTGGCTGGTGTACCCACTCAAGCTACATTGGCTTTTTCTTGTCAATGCCAGATAAAAGCATGATAGAATTTTTACAAGGCAGCATCCAATATTCAGATATCCAATAGTTGCCATCAGTATCCTATTGGATGAGGAGTATCCACTAACACCAATCACCTGCCAAAACAAAATATGTTCCACAGTGTCTGCTAATGTAAGCTCATGGCCAGAATTTTATGCTTCCCGCAAGACAGGAGGTGGGAGTGTAAAATTGCATGGACGGGATGCCCTCCAGGATCCTGCCCGCCACAAACCAGATGTAATTTCACAGTGAGGTGGGCAGAGCCTCAGGTGGAAAACCCATCCATTCTCCTATTAAGCTTCTTATGTCGGCATTTAATGGCCACTTAAGAGCCTTTTCCAACCAAGCCTCAATTTTTAGACTGGCGAGTGCTGGTGGGAAACTGATGGGATGGGAAACTGAAAAGGTAACAAATCTCCATCTCAGGAGGGAAGGGGAGGAGGTCCTCAAACTGAAGGCGCTTTCAGATTTGGGGTGCCTTCACCTCTAGGACCTGGGAGCTTTGGTCTTCCATCTCTCTGCCCCACAAACTGCCCCACCCAGCCTAGCCACTCCACACCAACGTCACCACAAATACCATACCCCAGGACATCTGTAGCCTTCTGCCCCCTTTTTACTATTTTCCCACCTTTGACCTTATTTGCTGTTTTTGTCATGTATGTATGCTCTGTCCATTCTGGTCATACATCACCTTGCAATGCTGTCATCTTTTGATTTGAAAGGCCATGAATCTCCTGTACAGAACCATCCTTCCATCTGTTTAGTTTGAATTGCTCTCTTCCCTAGTTATGGAGTTTGCAAGAACAATGGTCCCAGCATGGTTCAGATGAAGGCCATCACAACTGTACAGCTCGTGCCCCACAAACTAAAACACATTCCTCTCACACCAGCCTCTGAACCATGTATCTATCTCTCTCTTTTAGCATATCCAATGCCAATTTGCATGTGGCTCAAGCAATAATCCAGAGATTATAATCTTGGAGGTTTTGTTGTTTAATTTGGTGCCCAGCTCCTCAAACTCTTAATGCAGAACCTCTTCTTCATTCTACCTATGCCATTGGTACCTACATGGGCCACAACAAGGGGATCCTTCCCCTCTTACTGTGGGTTCCTCTCCAGCCTTGAGCAGATGTCCTGAACCCTGGACAGGCAACACAGTTGCTTGGACTCCTGTTCTTTGCTGTAGAAAACCCCCTCACTATACTGCCCCCCATGAAGACATGTTTATTCTGAATCACAATGATATCTAGGAGCTCCCACATACTGCAGCCTTGACACATCCTTGATATGTTTTAAATAATGAATTAATTAAATAGTTTACTTACTGATGGTGTTTTAATATATTTTATTAAATAACCACCAAGTTGTGTACTGCCTTGAACCATAAGGAGACAGTTGAACTTACCCACTTACTAGACTTCAAGGGATGAGAAAGATAGAAAAAATAAAGGGAAATAAACACCTCCTACCCCCGCTTCACTGAACTCCCCACTTACCAAACTCCAAATTTGTACTCTGAATCTTAGTTAATTCCTTTGCCCTTGCATGGAAGATTTTGAATATAGAGAACTGAACTGGGACTATGGGTCTGCAATAATCAGATTAAACTAATTACCTAATCAATTACTCAGCTCCCACAGCTGAGGGGATGGCACAGTGGCACAGTGATTAGCACTACTGCCTTACAGTGCCAGGAACCCATATTCAATTTCCGGTTTGGGTCATTGGCTGTGTGGAATCTGCTCATTCTCCCCGCATCTGCATGCGTTTCCTCTGGGTGTTTAGGTTTCCTCCCAAGTTTGAAAGATGTGCTTGTTAGGTGCACTGGCCATGATAAATTCTCCCTCAGTGTACCTGAACAGGTGCCAGAGTGTGGTGATGAGAGGATTTTCACAATAACTTCATTGCTGTGTTAATGCAAGCCTACATGTGACACTAATAAATATACTTTCAACTTTAAACTGCTAGAAAAAAAGAACTTAACCTGCTTACAAAGTATTTTCTAGTTACAGCAAATTACAGATTAAATTAGAGTTCAAAAGCAAATTTAAGAACAGGATTCACACTTTAAACTCCCTCACTTACCAAATTCCATAATTACCATTTCATGACTAACCATTTACTACCTTATATTTTTGCATCTGGCAAGGCAACAAACAGCATATGACTCTGACGTACAGGGAGTCTAAAGAGCTAGCAGTTTATCAAAGAAAACCAGTCAGACAGGAAACAACAATTTGTATTTCAACAGATTGTATTGGAGTTTGATTAACCAGTCCAGCTTTCTATCTTTAAGTACGATAGTTATATGGAAGACAGATGGATATGTCTGGTCCCTTACCTGCACAATTATAAAATTGAACTCTGCTTCTGGTCATATCACAGGGAAAGAATCACAAAAGATGTTTCCAATAGGTGGGATGAAGTTATTGTTCATTCTGAGGAGTATCAGTGATGGATATTTTACTTAATTATTTGTTGCAATCTTCCATCAGCATCAATTCTGTCTTTGTCCACAGCTTTGTTTCCTTGTGAAATGTTTATGCTTTTATAAAGAGCCTGTGTTAAAAGGATAGGTTGGAAAGAAGCACTGTCTCATAAATTGTAATTCTTGAGTATTTTATCATTTATAATTGGATCAGAAATATTTAGAGAAAATGTCTGCATTTCTTAGCATCAGGGGGATAATTATGCAACTATCACTAGCGGTTTTAAGCAATGTTTTGAGCCATGTGGCAGCTGGCTTGGATTTGAAGAAATTTAGTTGTTATAAATTACTTATTTCAATTGCTGTTTTATTCATACGCTGTTTAGTTGTGTTTGTGTTTTTCATAACTGGCTCGTGACTAAAGACCTGACTGACAGATGGTTTGTTAGTGTTCTTGGACTAATCCTAATGAAGTAGTTTTTCCTTCTAATTCTAACAGTGCGGGGTGTTTACCAACATTATTATTCAGTCGTTATGACTTTTTGAAATTTGTCACACTTGGCAAATCAAATACGCATGTTATGTTAACAGTCGCTTGGTAGTACAGACCTTTGATCGAATCAAACAACATATTCCTCTGGATCTTCATAATAGACAGAGGGCAAACTGTACTCAACCAGCCCATACTTGCAAAAGCCAAACAAAATGGATATGATCCTATGATTGGGCAGCACTTGCTGAATAATTGTGAATGTGCTAATAGCTAAATGAAGATCGAATTTAAGGTAATCAGTCAAGCTGGTAACATTCAAGCTCGTGTACACTTCCTAGAAGCAACATACCATAATACTCGGGGACCTGTTCCCTATAAACAGTCAGAATATCTTCAGGAATTGCACTATTTTTAACTATCCAGAACCATGAGAAGCCTATAATTCCCCATTGTTTTCTCCATTAGCCTTGGCCAAACAGAATCAACTTGCCAACAAATCAGCACCCTGTTTTCTTGTAATATAAATTGATGTGATTGCTTGAAATTTGGCATTCTTGTATTTGTCCTAATGAGTGCAAGACGAAAAGCTTTGGCAACATATCTCTCTTTTCAGCAATATACATATTAAAATGTCATGATCCACATCAAGATATATAACTTCTAAAAAGCGATTTCAGCTTCCACAAGATAACTGAAGAAATGACATAACAAGATTTCATGTTTCACATATCTGGCAGGGAAGAGTCTGTGATCAGGCAGATTGATCTCCCAGGCTAGGATAAGATCAATAATCAGGGTAGCCAATGAGGTTTAACCGAGGTGCCACCTAATGCAATTTTTCAAAACAATCTTGGCCTTTTGACAAAGATGAAGCATCAGATCAAGCCCAGGATGGGGTGCAATGTCTCATCTGGTCAGTTTCATCTTGTCTCTCTGTCTTATGTGAAATATAAATCGGATTTAATTGCAATTTGGAGTTGGATTGAATAAAACATTGAAAAACAAAACTTCACATTTTAAAACTTGTATTGTAACAAATTATTAAAACCGTTACTGATTAAAGACTATTTTCTCTTTGTTGGCAATTTAACTTTAAATGTCACACTCTCCATGGAATTACAAATCTGATTGAAAACAGTTGCGCCCAGTTTCAAAATATCTCTGTTTTCCCAATTCATTGAATAATAATGTTAAATGATTTCTCCAGGCATTTTCCTCAGTTCTTTGAGAGATTCTGAGAGAGTAGAAAAACTTATTCTGATGATTCTTCTTCCTATTGGCTATGTCAGGACTAATCTTGAAGGATCTTTAGATGACTGCAGGATACACCTCTTTGACTGAAGACTGTTCTCCTCGCTAAATATTTTTAAGACGCGGGTTGATGGGTTTTTGATAGGAGAGGGGATTAAGGGTTATGGGGAGAGGGCGGGAATGTGGAACTGAGCAGCGACAGATCAGCCATGATCTTATTGAATGGCGGGGCAGGCTCGAAGGGCTGGATCGCCTACTCCTGCTCCTATTTCTTATGTTCTTATGTTCTTATGTTCTTATATCTGGTTATGGTGCCTTGCAAAGCCAAGCAGCCTCTTCTCAATGCTGACCACGTAGAATCTCTACCATCTGACTGTGATAGTCATTTATTTACAAGGAAACCTGTAACCTGATCTCAAAAATTGTTTCCTCTTATCCACTTCCCCATAACAATATGAAAGACATTAACCTTCTCTCGAGGAAGAAATCCTAATTAGCTCCTTGACTCCATTTCCTTGCATCTTAGAAGTAAATGGAGAACTATAGTAAAATTGTTTACAATCCAATATCAAAAACATCTTTCTGGGACTTTGGGAGTCCCAGAGCCTACAAATGGTAAAGTCAGAGACTGCTGCCATCATCTTCAAGCACATGCACCTTGCACCTTCTCAATCAAACAATCTGAGCCTTTGATCTCTCAAAATCAAACCACCCAGGTCAATATCAGGCAGAATAGGTTGCATGTCACCCTTTATTTACCCTAAATTTTATGCTAAATCCCAATGTATAATAATTCAATACATAATTATAACAATATCCCAAGAGCATTTGTTAAATTAGATTACCTGAAATTGCAACATGCATGGTACAAAAACAATGATCATGGATAAATAGAAATACTTAAGTAATAAATTGGGAGTATTGGTTTCTACCCAATGTGAACTTGTGTGAATAAATTAAATTAATCTCTTGGCTTTGTTTATAAGTAAATGTGTTCATCATTAGCCAATAACAAATCTTTTTACACAATATAGAATTTACAGTAACTCAATATGGTTGAACTCATTTTAAAATTCATTATGAGTTTCTTGAAAAATGCCTTCAAAATTTCTAAGTATAACACACAAAGATGTGCACGTTAGGCGTATTAGCCGAATTGTCCCATTGTGTTCCATGATATGCAGGTTAGATGGATTAGCCATGGTAAATATATGGGGTTATGGGGATAAGGTGGGAGAGAGAGGCTAGGTAAGATACTCTGTCAGAGAGTCAGTGCAGAATTGATGGGTCAAATGGTCTGTTCTGCACTGTAGGGACCCTATGAATCTATAGTTGTTAGATTTTAATTGCTATGGAAGATGGCATGGTTCCAGTTCCTACTGGCAATTTTTCACCATGACAGACAGTAGTGCCCATATCTCAGGACTGATGCTAAGAAGCTGCATATATTAAGTGTATATACAATAACAACAGATTGCCTTTATGTAACATCCTTCGTGTAATAAAGCATCCCAAGGAGCCTCAAATAATGTCATCATACAAAATCTGGCATCAAGATACATAAGGGAATATCAGTACCTCATGGTGACCAATTGTTTAGATTAACTGATGGTTTTAAGAGGCGTCTTAAGGAGAGAAGTGGAAAAGTTTAGTGAGAGAATTTCAGAGCTTAGGACATGGGCAGCTGAAGGCATGGCCACCAGTGGTGGAGAAATTATATTCAAGGCTATGCAAGAGGCCAGAATTGAAGAAGTGCAGATATTTCAGACAATTGGAGCTTTGGTGAAGTTACAAAGTTGAAGTGGGCAAGATTAATGAAGGTGACATTAATCAATTAATGACAGTTGGGATTGGAATTTTAAAGCTGTGTCATTGTATTACTGGGAGCCAATGGAGTTCAGTCAACACAGTGAGTGAACAGGACTTGTAAGTTTGGATATGGACTGCAAAATTTTGGGTGAATTTAAGTTAACGTAGGGCGAAAGGTAAAATGCCAACAAAAAAGCATTGGAATAGTGACGTTCACAGTTAACAATGGCATGGATGAGAATTTCAGTAGCAGATGAGGCTTGGCAGTGGCTGAGATGGGCAATGTTACTGACATGAAAATAGAAAATCTTGGTGATGTAGAGGATGTGTTACCAGAACCTCATCTCAGAGCAAAAAGAACGTCAAGGTCGTGAACAGTCTGGTTCAGTACACACAGTGATCAGCGAGATGAATTGAGTCAGTTGTTCTCTTTTTCTCTTGAAGCAAGGAGGATGCTTGCCATGGAGTACATCCCATGTCAAGTCTTATAACTTGGGAAAGCTGTTGCACTGAAGCTGCCACACACAATTCTGGGTGTCCAGGAGACTGCCCTATTCTTACTGCTTGCCGTAGGAACGCACATTCTGTGGCTACCAAATCCCAGAGTGGACCACAAACCTAGAGCTCCCAACTCAGTGGTATGGGTGCAACCACTGCACCATAAGACCCCCCTTTTTTAGCTAGTGAACAGTCTATGGCAGGGGCTGTAGGCTACGGGGCAGGTAAGTCTAGCCAAGGATAATCAGACATTGGATGCACCAAAACAAGCTTTATAGGATCTCTCAAAAGTCCCAATGCAAGGGCTCTGTGAGAATTGCCTTGGCAGTTTGAAATTCCAGTTAGCAACTGTCCTTCTCCTCAGAACTCTCCAAAATAGTGTCTAATTCTGAATTTGAATTGGATACTTCAAAGATTTCCAACTCACTAGAATAGTTGCCCAGAAATTGTTGGACAGAAGATTGCTGGTCTAACTCGTGGATAATTATACAACTGAATCTTCAATCTCTCACACTAACCTCCCTGAGCCCCCAACTACATGTCATAAACCCTCTGACTCCAATCTGACCTGACTCGCTCTACCATCTGAATCCCTCTTGACCTCGCCTGACCAGCCCCGAACCTGACCTGACTTCCACCTGATCCATCTAACCACTCACCCACGTATCCACCTGCTGCCCTACCTACCTCATTTCCCCTCCCTCACCTTCGTAATAACCTATATATCTGCCATCCTGTCACCCTACCCACCTGTCACCCTACCCTTTCCACCTAACTGTTTACCCATGCTACCCTCTTACTCATTTACCTTACAGACTTACTTTCACATGAAAACAGCTTTGCGACATTAAACTCTATTTACTGGAAGATGGTAACTCCTGCTGTAAAAAGGTGATGTGGTTTCTGTGCAGAATCTCTGTGCTGCTCCCTATGAAGGTTGATGCATTGGCTCTGAGATGAAGAATCCTCCATCAGAAGACTGCCCTGAAGTATCAGAGGAAGGGAAATGTGCACTTTGTTGTCTGTCAGTAATAGAGATTCTAATTCTAGAACATAAGAAATAGGAGCAGGAGTAGGCCATCTAGCCCTTCGAGCCTGCCCCGCCATTCAATAAGATCATGGCTGATCTGCAGTGGATCAGTTCCACTTTCCCGCTTTCTCCCCATAACCCTTAATTCCCTTGTCTATCAGAAATCTATCTACCCATGACTTAAATATATTCAACGAGGTAGCCTCCACCATTTCAATGGGCAGAGAATTCCAGAGATTCACCACCCTTTGAGTGAAAAAGTTCCTCCTCAACTCCGCTCTAAACTGCCCCCCCCCCACCTTATTTCAAGGCTGTGCCCTCTAGTTCTGTTTTCCTTTCTAAGCAGAAAGAATCTCTCTCCCTGTCTAGCCCCTTCATTATCTTGTAAATCTCTATAAGATCCCCCCTCAGCCTTCTAAACTCCATCGAGTACAGGCCTAGTCTATTTAATCTCTCCTCATAAGCTAACCCCCTCATCTCGGTATCAGCCTGGTGAACCTTCTCTCTACTCCCTCCAAGGCCAATATATCCTTATGCAAATAAGGGGACCAAAACTGCATACAGTCTGATTGCCTAATCTGAACTAATGATTTTGACTTTCTTCATATCTGGTTGGAGGGCATTTCTCATCATCCAAGGTTTGGTGTCTGTTTTTTTTTATTTAATTAGAGATTTTGGAGGAGTTGATGTAGATTTGGAATCTGACATGCTTTCAGATAACCTCACTGAAGGACAGCATGTAACAAATAGGAGGAAGCTGAGGATAGATGCTTAGAAAACCCCAGAGACAAATTTGAGTGGTAGGAAGAAAAGCAATTGTAGATGTGAATCATAGAATCCCGACAGAGTAGAAGGAGATCAAATCTGCACCAACAAAAATCCCACCCAAGCCCTATCTCCATAACCCCACATATTTACCCTGATAACACTAAGGGGCAATAAGCATAGCCACCTAACCTAACCCGCACACCCTTGAACTCTGGCTACAACGGGGCAGCTGTGTGTAAAACATAATGGGGAATTGTGAAAGTGTTGTAGTGGAGACTGGAGGTCAAAAACGGTCATAATTAAAGGCTTCTTGCAGGTCGTGTGCAGAACAGATATTAAAATGGTCTCATCCTTGAATTATTGTAAAAGCAAACGTACCAAAAGATGGAAAAAGGAAGTTAAACCTAAGTGTTTTACTGAGGCTCCTTTCATGACAAATATAGCAGATAAAATATTAATAATTATGGAGCAGATTGAAAATTTAATAAAAGAGAGGAACTTTGCACTGTTTTTAAAGCATCAGCCACAAGGGAATCTTCAATGTCTGCAGGACTGTTGAATGCATCAAGCAATGGTTTTTGTAGGAATTGACATGGCGTTTTGTTTGTCACTTCATAAGGTGCATGGCACCCTAAACCAATGAAAAGAGTTCATTCCAGTCGTAATATTCTTAACTGCTTCAACACTGTGAGTATGGTACAGCCTTCTTTTGTAAGACTATTGATCCTTTGATGATGTACCTTTTTGAACAAACTTTATTTGGAAAAATGGGACTGCCAATTGATTAGCATTCATTGTCAGTTTAGATCAGGAAATTATAAACTCGACTTCATGTGGCTGAATTGATCTATTCAAGTTAACTGCAATGCAAACTGTAAAAAGCTTTGGAAGTTCAGTCTGGTAGACCTTAAGGTTAACTGTTGTCTAACAATAGTAACCATGCAATGGTTTTGAAGTAATTTGTTGATGTCTATTTTCTTTCAAGCAGAGCTACCCAGAAAGAAACAAACTTGTAAAACTGCCCTACCTCCAAAAAATCTCAGATAGTTTAAGGTACAACTGTTGTCAATATGACAAAAAAGGCATCAATTTCCGTCAAGCGATGAGATTGAACTAGTTGATGATATTGATTGAGGGAGGAATGCTGGGAAAACTACCAGAAGAACTCAATTTCTAATAGCACAGCGGATTACCTTTTTCCTTCGGTACTGCATTACAAAAATTGTTATTACCGGCTCAAGTCTGGAGTGTGGCAGATACAACAACAATGCAACTCAGAGTGAAAGTGCAGCCAACTAATCCAAATTTGATTAAATATTGTTTAAATTTGAAACAATCATTTCTAATGCTGTTTTGGCAGTCCAGCTTTTATACAATATACTTCCTGAACGGCTGTTTTCTTTCCCTAAAGGACTTTAATGAGCCAGGTGAGATCTTGTTGGGGCCAGGTTGACCTGGCCCAGCAAGATAGATGGCAGCATGTTGGACAGGGCAGGGAGAAGGTAGATGTGGAGAAGCAAAATTGTAGGAAGGGACCTCCGAACGGCATTGGACTAGTTAGATAACTCATTCACAGGTACAATATACATAATGGCCTCCTGTGCTATCAAAGTCTATGGGTGAGATTTTCCAACCGCTCATTCTAGCGGTTTCTTCTGGTCCAGCTGATATTACACCCTGCTGCTGAGTTTCAAGGTAGCGAGGAATGCATTCAATGGGAAATCCCATTGACAATAACGGGACCAGAAGATCCTGCTGTTGGCCAATGTTGGGTTGCCTCCCGCTGCTATGAAACACGTGGTGGGTTGCTTAGTAAACCCCACCCTCTGATTCTGTGGGAGAAGAAAATTATTTTTGATTAAGTTTTATTTTCTACTGTATTTTTGGCTACAGCCTACAGAGCTATGATGTCTTGGTCAGAAACCTGCCAAATCCCACCCATCTGGGGACACGTGAAGAATGGCTGTTCGACCATATTTATTGCAAATACGCAAGCAAATATTAATTACTGATTTGCCTGGTCATCTTCTACAATGAAATCACTTGACAGTCTAATGATGCTTTTTCACTTTTGGAGAATAGAATCCGATCATTAACAGAATTAAGCTAAATTAATTTAAGCCATTACACAGTTGTTTCTCAACCACATTATTACCTCAATTCTAAGGTAAGAATAACATGCTCAGTAGCTATGGGAAATTAGGCTCAATCACAAGTTGGCTCCAAAATAGGAAAGCTGAAATAATCTAAGGTTAACATGTTTAAGACAGACTCCAAATTCTAATGTGGAAATAGGCAAACATGTTCTCAAAATAATTCTTTTATGTATGAGGATGGGTGACTTGCAAATCAATTTCATCATCAAGTACAGCAATGCATTTTAATGATACTTTCATGATCCAAAACAAAAAGGAGGTTTGCAAATGCTTCCTCATAAAGGCAGGCTCATTATTATATAGATCAGAACATTAAATAGAACTTAATCCAACAACTCTTGTTCACAAATTATAGACAGTCAGAATCATATACTATACAAGTAGAAATATTGAAAAACAATTAATAGATTTTCCAAATGTTCTGTGCTTTGACAGACCTTGTGGCATTTCACTATTATTTGCTGTTTATGCAGTGAATGAATTAATTCCTCTACTTTCTGAAGGTACTGGGAAGATAATAAGATATACATTTTTTTTACAATAACCTAACACAATTGCAACACCCTCTATTGCCTGAGACACAGCAATTCAAAAAGCTATCGGAAACTCTAGTTACCCTATGGCATTTTCTTCACTCCTTCTGTATTTCATCTCTGTATTCATTTCCAGGTCACTTAACATGCCTCTGTCAATTGTAAGTAATCATTTTCCCATATTTGTGTGAAGAGAAAGTGTGAATTCAAGGTCTGAGTGCTAAAAGATGCTTTCCCTGAGGAGGATGCTAAAATAAGGCACACATAAATGCCAAGCAGCATGAAACATACCTCATGTCAGTCCAGAGTAGCTTAATGCACCAAGGCAAAAAATCACCTTTAATTTTCTGGTAGAGAGAGTAACATATCTTTACACCTCCAGAGAGAATTCAGCAGAATTATTAATTATTTATCTGTACATTTTTACATTTCAGTATGCATTTCCTTTTGGTAATTCTGAAGTGTAAATAATTGTATGCGTAAAATAAGAAATCTGTGGATTTCCCAAAATATTGAATATTAATCCCACAAATTCTAAGTTACTTCATAGAGATAATTTAACAATAATTATACAGAAAACAAGTTCTAATTTATCAGTAACGGATCCTTGTATTAATTTGACTATAGCAGAGAACACATTTTAGCAATTGTTAAATACGTAACAAAGTAAAAGTGAATTTATATTAAATAAATATTCTTGAGTTTGTCGTAATTTTGTAACATTATATAACTCACATTTATAGATATGCCCCAATTATCATATTGACTCAAATTGAGCTTGCTGCCTGTTCAGAATATCATCGGTGATTATAGCTAAACAGGGGCTTTACATCAATATAGTGTCCGGAGGAGAATTTTCACAAAACAAATATGCAAGATTGTAAACGGATAATGCTGCAAATATAGTCTGGGTTGCTTAATGTTACTTTTGATGAATTTGAGCTGAAACAATACATTTGGAGGGGATAGGAAGGTGTAAAGCAAAATTTGGGGAGAAATGTTAATCTAAAAAATCCAATTTTCAATCAGATACACCAAAATTCAATTATGCATGTTTTCCTGTCAGTGGGTCATCCCATTATCAATAGTGCCAATCACATATCAAATGCCTAGTACAATTGAACTAATGCAAAGCATTTATTTTGCTTAGGGAGCTGTGGGGGGAGGTGTTTGGGCCATTGAAATTCTCCAGGTCGCCACCCATCCAACCATCTCTGACATGAGCGTCATTAAATGGGCAACGGACAATAGCCAAATATAGACTGCCAGCCCTCCCCCAACTGAGGCCCTTAAATGTTAAGGGCCAGTTCCCACCCGAGCCTTACTTTTGAGGCTTGTGGGAAGAGTTCATTGCCTGGCAGGTCACCCTGCTCAGGTCTCAAGCGTAAAGGCCTTTCTCAAAAACCCTTTTTCCACTTCAGACACTTGTCACAAGATCTGCCTCACACACTGCCACTCCCCCCCTCCTCAAAACCCCTCACCCAATCCAAGGCTGTTCCCTACCCCCTGGCTGCTCCAAAAAGACTGAACCCCCCTCCTCACCTCCTTGGGCCTTACCTCCCCTGTCCCCATCTTCTTCATGAGTTTCCTTCTCATGCTTACAAATTCCATCTGCAATCAATGAAAGCTCCATGGAGCATTCCATGGCTGCAGGGTTGTTGCAATGGGTGGGAATTAATTTTCCACTGCCTTTTCAGGAGGTGGTCCAGGACACCACGACTGTCCAAAAAAGTCCTGCTCTTAGACACTGCAAGTGTTAACAAGTTTTGGTTAAACTGCACGCCACATACCTGATTGATTTTGTTATTCAGATGATGTGCAATTAAACAAATGTAATTGACTTCTCTTGTGTTGAATATTATTTGGATTTTTTTAATTGTAAATTTTACCATTAATTGCATAATTTCACTCCAGCAAAAGTGCAAGTCTCTCTGCATGGCAGTTCTGTGTTGCAAGGAAACCTGAACTGTTGCTATGGTTTGATTTTCTGTTTCCATTGGTAACCTAGGCACAAGATTTCATTCTAGAACTGTTATATTAGCACTATTATTTTTATTTATTGATTTTTAATTGCATATTTGAACTGAAATTTATAGATCATCATTATAAAGCACAAAATGGAGAAGGGGAAAGAAAATTCTGTAATTTCATTGATACTCCCTAGTATTTTCACTGCAGATTCAGCTGTGCATTTTTAAAAATCTATTTTACTATTTGTACCTTCACTGCTTATCACAGCTTCGTTAGTGTGTGGGCCCAGACTTATTTAACACACTTCTTCATTCCCCAGTTTTCCCTCCATCTGGATATATTCCTTCATACTTGCTGCAATGAGATGGGTCACATGGAAGCGCCTATGCTATTCAGACTTTGCAACTGTACACATTGGAGAATACACAAATGCAGATTGCTTAGTTATTGAACAACATGTCATTCCAACTCTCCAGTGATTTATTTTGCACCATCTATGGATCTTGCACTATGCCTGTATGCACAGCACACTGGCTTTATGAAGTCAGCTAACATGTTTTCACCATGGATCTTTTCCAATCGGATGGGATGACGGATGATTTGAGTGGAAGTGGCGTTTTTAAAAAAAATAATCATTGAAATTAGGGCCCTGAATTTTAGACCTTACCAGGGCCAGCAACAGAGAGCTTGCATTCTGGTTCCCTGGTTCTATCACATGCCCATGACGCTGTTGTTGAGTGGGAGGCTACAGGGATGCCTGACCACACGTGGCAGATAGCCAATCAGGTTCATTAAGGCTAGTTAAAGGAGGCCAGCCAGGATTTGCCAATCAACCTCCAGATTCCTTCATGCAACATAAGACCATGAGAAATGGGAACAGGAGTAGGCCATTCGGCCCCTCGAGTCAGCTCCACCATTCAATAGGATCATGGCTGATACAACATTCCTCACGTCCACTTTTTTGTCATTTCCCCATCACCCTCCATTGTCTTACTGATCAAAAATGTATCTTTCTCAGCCTTAAATGTACACAAGAACTCTACCCCCACGGCTCTCTGTGGCAAGGAGTTCCAAAAACTCTCAACTGTCTGAAAAAAGAAATTCCTCCTTATCTCCTTCTTAAATTGACACCCCTTTATTCTGAGACTATGCCCTCAAGTCCTGGAGTCTCCCATGAGGGAACATTCCTGTCAAGCATTTACCCTGTCAAGCCCATTAAGAACCCAATACGTTTCAATAAGATTACCTCTCATTCTTCTAAATTCCAATGAGTAAAGCAGGTGATATTCTTACAGCCTGGAGGTGGTCTCCTGATGTTAAGTAAGAAGCCAGTGTCCTTTGCAGGCCTGGAGGGCCTCCTTGCCTGTTTGATTGCAATAGCAACTACAGGCTGCCCGGTAGAATGGAAAGTTAGTGACGGGTCCTCCAGCTATGAGAGTTGATCTGTCTGCCTGTCATTCTTAATTGGACAGCAAGCCTGGCCTCTGGCCACTAATTGACCATCCCAATGAAAGATACACTTGATAATTGCAGTCTACGGACTGTGGGCTACTGACCCATGTTTGACCCTTACACTGGGCTTCAGAAGCCCACTGGGGAAATCCAGCTCCGTGTATGTACAGAGGAGAGAAATTGTTCTGTTTGATTGCATCATATAACCAGCTCTTTATTCCCTTGGACTGTCTTGTCTATTTAATACATTTAAACAGCTTTTGAACAACTTTAAGGCACCTTAATGCACCTTCATACTTTGACATAGAAATCGCTGCTGACTGGATAATGCCACATGACCAACAGTTCAGAGTGATTTTGACATGAGGAAGCTTTTGCTTTGCTCCCAGATAGGTTTATAATTGCTAAAACACAACATATCCAATCATGGAGGGACATAGTTACTCCTCAGTTGTGATAAATTATTGTTATTATAATGATATAATATCTTGGTCTCATTTTAGTCACAACTTCTCCAACCCAATTTTGATATTTTTTGTTACTAATGGGCTGCGGGTATATCCCACTTTGCTATCTGGTACATTCAAGTTGGGAAATTTGCTCAAAATTTGACAAAGCCAGTGCAAAAGGCTATGGACTTTCAATCTCTGCTTGCAGATGAAGTCACATCTGAAATCAGAATCGGACACAAAGCCAATCATGCTCCAGGTTTAATTATCCGGCACAGTGAGATTTTACTAATTGTGCCTGATGGCAATTTATGAAAGAATGAGCAAGATCTTATCGGCTCGACTCGCTGGTCGATCAGTGTGGCGAGCCAGGAGGAAAGAATGCGAGACCAAAAATCCAATTTACTGAGTATGGCTTTGAGCCCAAAAAGTGCACGAAGCGTATTTGCATAGAATTAACGACTTATATGTGGATAGGGGGTCTGGCACAGCTGCTTCCACCCTCCTGGAGAAATCACTGCTGTTCTGCAGCAGCGGTGACCAGGCACCATGGCCATGCCAGGGGGATCGGAGGCCATTGAAGCCACTGGGTGGTCGAGGGCATGACCAGGCAGTGCCCTCTGTTCATAAGTTGGCTGGTGACTCCAGAGCTGGAGGCCGTTATCTGGGTGTAATATTGCATTCCTCTTGCCAGACCGCAGAACATCATCGAAGCACTTCCTGTCACTCCCTGCTGACAACACTGCAGCTGCTCACCTCCTGTCTCACCGTCAGCCATGTGTACTTTGTCTGTCTGGTTCGGCTCCTCCTGCTATCCTCTGGTAAAAGGGATTCTGATATGGGCTGTCACTGCCTCTCATGACACCCCGAAGCATTGGTAAATTGTGAGACTATCTTTCCAGGAATGCCTGACATACTGATGCTTTGCTACCCTCCATTCTCTGCCGTGTCCCAAAGAATCTGACATAAACATTAATAGTGGCCAGTGTCTTTTAAATCAGGCCCACTGCATCTACCTGCTTCTTCCCCTCAGTGTCCGTTGCCCCGAATACACATCAGGTCAACACCTTGGAAACTGGAGGTCAGGTGCCGACACAGAACAGCATCACAAACTGGAAATGGTTCCACACTGGGATCCTGCTTCTGATATCAAAACCAAGGGTTAAGGTTTAAACCTGGTGTTGTCAGACTTCTTACTGTGTTTACCCCAGTCCAACGCTGACATCTCCACATCATCAAAAGCAAGCACAGCATTTACCAGGACCAGTAGGAACTAAGGAGGCTCATTCCCCAATTCCTGTATTGCTTGTCTGAATATAATTCCCGCTATTTCAAAGATGGCACAATCCGACAGAAGAGGGAAAGATTTGCAATTATATTGTGCTTTCAAATCATGCCATGGCATCTCTAAATATTTTTCAGCTAATAAAATTTTGAAGTTTCAACATAGTTATAAGAGTATAGTAGCAATCCTTTGCAAGATTCCATAAAGTGCAACCTAATATTGGCTGAAGAAATTATTTTTGGTAATTTTGTTCGATGGTAAATATTGGCCACGACACTGGTAGCAACTCCCTGCTCTTCTTCAAGATGGCACCATGGGATCTTTTAATTAAGAGGGCAGAAGGCATTGGTTTAACACTTCATCCGAAAGAAACAGCTCTGACACTACAGCACCTGAAGTGTCAGTCTACATTTTGTGCTGAAGCCTTTGATGTGTGAGCTGAACAAATAATTTTCTAACTGAGAGGAGTGAGTGCGACTAACTGCACCATGAAGTCTATTGTCTGGAAACTTCCTCCATTTTAAGCTGAGAAGTGTTGGCCATTTGCATGCTTTTTAAAAATAATCTAAGAAGCTAAGACATGAATAAAATATTGTCCCTGACCAATGCTTCCTAATATCTGCTCTGATGGTTGAATAGGGTTTCTGTGCTGCTCTGAAAAAGTCTGGCATGAGATGAACCACCTTCTACATTGCCCTGTATAAATATGGAAGCCGCACACTGTACTCTCTTGAGCTCTGTCAAAATGGTGGTGCCAAGCAGAAAGTTTAAAAGTGAACTTTCATTTCATTTCACATGTTATAGGGACACAAATCCATCATTAAATAATGTACTTTTTGACAAAGTAATAGTCCGCGCTATGCACTTGAAGCGTTAAATGGAGACAGTAATGAAGTAGAAAATGTGAAATATTGGTGACATACAGCATTGAGCACTCAGCACCACCTTTATTTTCGGACCTGGTACTGGCTGACATTATTCAGTAATGCACAATTTCTCATTCATTATTTGTTAGATGTAATTTCCATAGAAACACTGTCAAGAAGATGATTTAATTACAACTGAATGGATGGGTCTGAAAGGTTATCTAAATTAGATGTTATTGCCAGCTTTGCCATCATTCTTGCTACTTCTCCCTCTATCTTCGCCTTACATGCTGAAGAGTGCAAGTCTCTTGTGGCCTGGCTAATTAATTCATACCATGGTGAGAAAAAAGTAAGCATTTCTAAATTATTGACTAAAGGAACAGGGATTTCTCTTTAAAGCTTTTAGCCCTTCAATCAGCAGTCACTACAGCTTGCCGGAAACAATGGTGCTACTTCTGTTAATTGTTCTCCTGTGAATATTCTACCTCTATCAACAGCATTCTCCAGAACAATCAGATGTTAAAAAGAGTCGAATCACATGAGAATTTGCCATGATGAGTTCTTGTCTTTTTCTTTGGTGCAACAAAATCAACATTATTCTGGTACAAAGTCTGCTTTCCTGCCTCACCTTTGACCTTTGTTGTGCATTGTTCTACATTGCAACATCTTGGCTAAAATGCATAATTACAGTGATTGTGCACAGCATTATAACACAGGAACCTGTTATATGTAAGTACCTGAACATAGACTGTCAGACTATGAGGGATTTAAGTGTTAACAAGTCAGTCAGCATGGTAGCACAGTGGTTAGCACTGCTGCCTCACAGCGCCATGAACCCAGGTTCAATTCCGGCCTCGGGTGACAGTCTCTATGGAGTTTGCACATTGTCCTCCATGTCTGCATGGGTTTCCTTTGGGTGCTCTGGTTCTCTTCCATAATCTGAAAGATGTGCTGGTTAGTTGGATTGACCATATTAAATTCCCTTCAGTGTACCTGAACAGGTACCAGAGTGTGGCAATTAGGAGATTTTCACAGTAACTTCATTGCATTGTTAATGTAAGTCGACTTATGACACTAATAAATAAACTTTAAGCAAGAGGGACAGGATTCTGTGTCATTGCCATAGTCAGAAACTGAGTGGATAGGTGCTAAAAATAGTGTTGCCAATATATATGTGGCAGTTCCCATATCCTCCTTTTGGCCAGTGCCCCCAGAGGTTGGATGTGGGAGGTAGCCAATTAAAATGATTAATGGCCTGTTAAGGCATGTTAGCAGAAACCAATTGGGATTTGTCAATCAGCCTTCAGGTTCCTCGAGACAGGGATGTGTTTGGCTGCCTGGAGACAGCTTCCCAGTGGCAGAACGGGGAACACACTCCAGGCAGGCTTCAAAGCCTTCCCTGCTTACCTGAGCACAGGAGCAACTGCAGGATATCTTGTAAAGGACCAAGCCCATGTTTTGCTTATTTATTTGGCACCGTAGTATTTTGCAAGATTGTAGCGTTTAATATATTGTCCTCTGCTGCCCTCTCTGTTTTTTGTTAATTTTTTACTCCATCCTTAAAGTAAGAAGGCCCCGGGCATTGCAATTGAGGCGCCAGAGGGTGGCCCCGGGCATTGCCGGGGCAATGGCAGAGCGGAAGCCATTTCTTGCTTACTCCCAGAACAAATTCAAGGGGATGATTCTCCCATCCTGAAGCGCTGCTTTTGTAGCACAGTTGGCTGGGAAACTCAAGCAGACGCCATTTTGCAGGGTCCCTGCTGGGTGCCACACCCTGTGTGCTGGGTACCATGGACTCTATGCATTTCCAGCAGCCAGATTTACAATGCCACCAGCTCCATGCCAGGAATCAGCGCAGAGCTGCATAATGTGAATCCTCATTTAAATAGTATTGGCGAGCCCAGGGCTGAAATATCCAGGCCCACTAGCCAGGAGTGGTTCACTGCAGTAGGATCTAGTATAGCATTCCACTTGTGGTGAGCTGGTGGCCCAACTCCACTGGAGTGAAGGAGTTTGCAATTGAGGCGCCAGGGGTGGCCCCAGGCACTGCCACCTTAGCAGTGCTGGTCAGGTCCCCTGGCACTGCCCAAGGAGCAAAGTGCCAATGCCCAGGGGCACAAATTTGCACTGCCCCATGGGCATAGGCAGTACCAAGAGGGATTGAACGAGCGCGCCTAATGTGGGTGAGAGCAGTAGGGGTGGGAGGTCCCACCATCACTCTACAGTTGAGCTGAGTGACAGAGGAAGGGAGGGAGGCCAGTGATTGGGGCTGGCCATCAGGATAGAGGTGGAGGTCAGCTTTCTGGGGGATGTTGGTATTGCCCAGGAGTTGGATTGGGAAATCGGTGTTGCAGGAGGTGGGCAGGACTTGAAGGTAGGCAGGGAATGGTGGGGGTCGAGGCTGGCCTGGGCATGTTCAGGGGGCCAACGATCGGGCTGTGGAGGGATGGGAGGGCTGGCAATGTGGGGGTCACAGATCTGACCGGCGATTGAGCTGGTCAGTGATCAGGAGGCTAGCACGAAGGAGCTGCTGCCTATGTGCGGATCCCCGCTTTGACAGATCAGCACATGCGCAGTGGCCCACTCAGCGCTATGCTGCTGGCCTCTCCAGCGGGAATAGTGATTCACGCTGAGGCACTCTGTGGTGCACAGAGTGTGGAAGATTCATTTTGAAACTCCTGCTGAAGAAAAGTGTGATTTATTCAATGTTTTATGCAAATTTGACACTTTTTTGAGAGAATTGCCCCTCAAATTTCAATTGAATCTAATTCATGGTCCTCTCAGGAGAGACAAGCATGATCCTCTCTGTGTGAAGGTATAAATAAGGTTGTTCAATTATGGCTGCCTGAAATTTGAAGATTTGTTATCCTTGGTGCAACATGCAGTAGAAAACTAGCGACAAGCCTGGGATCGAACTTTATTTGATATCCCCTTTGAGAAATTGGGTTCACCTCTCAAACTTCTAAACTACAGGTCCAGCCCCCCAACCCTTCTTGTAAAATAATCTCCCATCCCAGCTTCAGATAATGGGTCTTTTCTGAATTGCTTCTCATGCATAAATATCAGTCGTAGACAACCTGTGGTCCAGGGGCCACATGCGACCCATTTGGATTCTGAGTGTGGCCCAAGAGACGTTTTGTTGATCATTGCTCATGCACAGAGTTGCCGCATTCTGCTGATTCGTGCCCATGTAATTTTTTTCTCACCAGCATAACTAATGTGATACACATGTGAATCAAGGGCGAGTGGAGTGGCGTGCATTCTCATTACACACATCATTGACTGTAAGAGCTGCTCACTCTCTCTGTCTTCAAACTGTTAATGTTTCTTTTGTTTTTACATTTGAAGTTGATGTTAGTTCAATTAACATGCACACGATTGAGAATTTTCAATAACTCATTGTGAGATGTTTGGCTTATATTAAATTCATTTATTCTTATTCATGGATTCATGGTTAGTGAACAAACTTGATTTCAATCTTGCAGCCCACTGAGATGAAGGAGGGCTACTCATGCGGCCCACTCACTAGCCCAGGTTGCCCACCACTGATTCATATCTTTTCATGCATTGGAAGCAATTCAGAAAATGTTCACTCATCTGAAGCTGGGATGGGTAATTATTTTATGAGGAAAGATTGGGCAGGCTGGACATATCATTTAGAAGTTTGAGAGATGATCTTATTGAAACATTGGAGGGACCTGACAGGGTGGAATGCTGAAAGGATGTTTCCTCTGGTAGGAGAGATTTGAACGAGTGGACATAGTTTAAAAATAAGGGGTCTCTCATCTAAGAAGGAGATGTGAAGAAATATTTTCTCTCAGAGGGTTGTGAGTCTTTGAACTCCCTACAGAGCAGTGGAGACAGAAATGTTTTTAAGGTGGAAGTAGATAGATTCTTGCCTAACAAAGGAGCTGAAGGTTACCAGAGTTAGGAGGAATGCCGAGGCCACAGTTAGATCAGTCATGGTGGAGCACGCTTGAGGGACTGAATGACCAATGGCCTGAAAGGCGTGCTGGTTGGGTGTATTGACCCGAACAGGCACCAGATGCGGCAACTAGGGGAATTTTGTGGTAACTTCATTGCAGTGTTAATGTAAGCCTTACTGTGACTAATGAATAAATAAACTTCAATTACTGCACCAAATTCATATGTTTGTATGTAGCACAGAGAAGATGAGAGTAATAGAGCTGAAGATAAATTTCCAATGCCCACAGTAAATAAGAAAGTTTGGGATTCACAACTTTAATTGTAGATACAGCAGCAGTTGTGACTGTTATGTCAGAAGACAAGTAGTCTCTAAGTCACATTCTCTTATGCAAAACTGGTGTCAAACTGTCTAGTTACTTGAATAACAGAAGACGATGATGCATCCTATTACTTGTCATTGAGAGTGCAGAAGAGAACAAAGTTTCCCCAATGGGAAGGAATTGGCTTTGAAAATACGGTTAAGCTGGGCTGAGTTATTTCCAGTAAAGATCAGTTCGAGTTCATCTGACATTGAAGAAGTGCTAAGAGAGTGCTCTTTGAGTAAGGAAGGTCAAGTGATAAAATTAGGCATCACAAGGACAATATACAGCCAACATTTGGCAAGGCTAGGCCAAGGTCTTCTGCACATTTATTTTTAACATATCTTCACACACAATTTGGAGAATTGTGGAAAGGTGGCAGATTATCAGTCTTTTGAACTGCACCACAAATATTCCTTCCACAGCCAGTAATCCTGAGATTTGAACTTGGAGCTTCTAGCCCAGATGCAGGGACATTACCATTGTACACAAGACCTATGCTTTGTTAGAAGCAGTAAGCAAAAAGCTGAATTAATTAGAAGGAAAAGGAACATTCAAGAAGGCGAAGAGCAGTGAATGAGTGGCATGCATCATTCAAAAAACAGATGAGTCCATTGGATTTGTTTCCCACAGGATCTGGGTTTCTGATCCACATTTGCACCTGACAGAAGGGTAAATCCTGCCCAAGATGTGGGTGTCATTGTCATGAGTCAGGGGTGAGGTTGGGAAGAACTGGACTAGGAGTTTTGCCAATGTAGAATCAAATATCTCCCTGTGGCCGCATCTAGCCATGTTCACTGAAAATACCTGGATGTGGTGTCCTTCTGAATGGGAAGCATATTGTGGAATTGCTTTGAGACAGAAGTGAAGAATACTGAAGGAAGAGATGCTGCATCTCAGAGTTGTGGGTGTGGACCAACTGATTCAGGGGCGCATAAATGTGCTGTTGCACTTGTGGTGTGTACACATGTTCCGATTCCAGTTACAACATATTACCGAGAAATTCATCACATTGTATTTACATTCTGTGATTCCTACATCAGTCACTCAGAAAAGGAGAAAATAACAGCAGCAAACCTGCAGGGCAATGGTGAAACCAGTTTTGCAGTTTTGGTCTCTATACTTAAGGAAAGATGCAGATGTGTTGGAGGCGGTTCAGAGGAGTTTGACAGATTGATACCTGAAATGAGTGGGTTGCCTTATGAGGAAAGAGCTTGTTTCCTTTAGAGTTCAGAAGAGTGAGCAGTGATGCGATTGAAATATTGAGGTTCCTGAATGGTCTTGACAAGGTGGACGTGGAGAGGATGTTTCCCCTTGTGGGTGAGCCCAAAACTGTGTAAAACTGTTTTGAAATTAAGGTCACCTATTTATTACAGAGATGAGGAAAAAGTTTTTCTCTCGGAGCGCTGTGCGAGTTTGGAACTCTCTGCCTCAGAAGGCAGTGGAGGCAGAGTCATCGAATATTTTTAAGGCAGAGGTGGATAGATTCTTGTTAAGCAAGGGAATCAAAGGATAGATGGGAATATGATATTCAAAACACAGAGAACAGCCATGATCTTATCGAATGAGGGAGCAGGCTCGAAAAGCTGAATAGCCTACTCCTGCTCCTATTTGATATGTTCTTAGGAAGCCTGGTGTATTTGTGGGCCCTACACTAGGGCCAAGAAGAGAGGTGAACGAACTAGACATTGGATCTTTGAAATGTATTAAGTAATTGCTCACAAAAAGTACTAACCAATTTTTAAATTACGCGCTGCATTTCCTGCATAACAGAAAATTTCAAAAGTACTTAATTGGCTGTGAAGCACTTTGGGATGGGCTGAAGTCGTGAAAGGCTGTATGTGCAATTTTTCTTTTTCTGGAGGCTTCAAGACATACATTGGATAGATTTTCATTCTGATGTCTCAATCCTGCCGTTGGGATGTAATATGAGTTGGGAATCCATAAATGCTTGGACGGGACCCAGAGGGCGACTTTGAAAAAAACGGGGCAATGAAGTGAAGTAGCTCCCTCCAAGTCCCCTGTCCAATTAAGAACACTGGGTATCTCCCAAATCTGGAGGGCTATTGGAAGGCCTCCAGTAGTCAAAGGTCAGCAGCTCCAGCATCAGAGCTGGACGCAATGGATCTAGATTGGAGAACCAAAAGTGTATCTCAAGATGGAGGTGCTCTCTGAAGGAATGTTGTAAGTCGGAATATATAAAGTAGTCACAGCTGCCAGACTGACATTGTGGACAGGGAGTTCTGGCAGTCACAGGTGTGAGTTGTGAAGGTTAAATTCAATGAGGTAATGATAGCCTCCCAGCTTACTACCAGAAAATTGCCTCATTGGTCTGGTTCAACATTGGCGGCCCACCTACTGGCTGAAAAACTCCAGGTGGCTTCTGATGAGTTGCCTCAATGAGCAATTTAATTGGCCTATTTGGCTACCTATCGCTGGCACGTCTTCCTATAACCCTCTTCTCCCCTCCCCCCCCCCAATCACCCACCATCCCCCAAAGCACCTTAATGAAAATAGCCCAGAGATGAGACTATGGCAACATACTGGCAGGAAGATCGTGGAAAATTGCAGGCTTGCCTGTATCCAGTCCCGCCTCAGTATCCCAATGAAAATTCAGCTCATAAATTCCAGTGCACAACTTTATGTTTCCTTGGTTGTCTTTGGTTCTTTCAATCTTTGTCCACCGACAATACGGATGCCTGTACGTTGGATACATGTCAGCTACAATTCTCACCAATTTTTATAGATGCACCATTGAAAGCATTCTTTCTGGTTGTATCACAGCTTGGTATAGCTCCTGCTCTGCCCAAGAATACAAGAAACTACAGAAGGTCATGAATGTAGCCCAATCCATCACACAAACCAGCCTCCCATCCACTGACTCTGTTCACACTTCCCGCTGCCTCGGCAAAGCAGCCAGCATAATTAAGGACCCCACACACCCCAGTCATTATTTATTCCACCTTCTTCCTTCGGGAAGAAGATACAAAGGTCTGAGGTCAGATACCAACCACGCAAGAACAGCTCCTTCCCTGCTGCTGTCAGACTTTTGAATGGACTTACCTTGCATTAAGCTAATCTTTCTCTACACCCTAGCTATGACTGTAACACTACATTCTGCATTCTCTCATTTCCTTCTCTATGAACTGTATGTTTTAATCTGTATATCGCGCAAGAAACAATCCTTTTCACTGTATGTTAACACATGTGGCAAAAATAAATCAAATTAAATCAAATAGATTATAAGATCCTCTTATCCTGTTTCCCACTCATCGCTTACAAAAGGACCATTTCTGAAAAAATATTACATCCAGGACAGAGAACCTTTATTTTTGGGAATTTGCCATATTTACTGGTTCTGGAACATTGATATGACTGTTGTGAATACTCTATAAATCAGTTTTGAATATTTTATTCAATATCCTTAAGATTTTGAAATCTTTGCTACATTAGATCCTGATAAACCTGGAACTAATGTATCGAGCAGTAGAATGACTGGGTCAGGTTTTCTCCAAACTTGGATAAAAGCATTCATTGATTCAGAAATTCAATTTAAACAAAAAACACTTAAGTAAAATATGCTTCATGGAAAAATGCATCGCTGTCTCCCTGGTGAAATTTGACTTTGGATTTATGGTTCTTAATGTGCTGAACATTCACATTCAGAAAATCCTGCAATGTTTGAATTAAACATTTGCCTTTGTTACCCCTTAATTGGTGATTTTGTATTATGTGAACTGCATTCTAATTCTGAAACAGATTTGTATTTATAATATCAATTAAATCTGTTTTTTTGACCTACCGTACACAAAGATTTTTTCAAAATGGGCTGATAGGTTGATTTCTAATTTAAAAATGATTATCCTTGGATATTAGGTAGTGAACATCAAATATCAAATAAAATGCACTTGATTATCAGTCTCACCCTATTCATTTTACAAGTCATTTCACAAGGATCATAACTGCTTGTCAGTTTTTTGAGTGCTGCACTCAATCATTCCTCAGATCTATTATCCCCTGTGTCTCCCTCACATGCTCTATCATTGCAGTGTTAATGTAAGCCTACTTCTGACACTAATAAATAAACTAAACTAATTGTCAAGTATCAGGGCAAACTTGATTGAGATCCAAGAATTGTAATAACTCTCTCACCCTGTACACCAGCTATTAGAATCCATTGTGTGTCTCCAAATGATTGTTCTTTCCGTGAAATGCTTTCTTATCAGGCTGCATGTTAGGGCTGATTTTTAACTCAACAACCCACTCACAGCAGGGGAGGCTAGCAGTGCAATGTGGACGTTTCAGCAACGCACTTGTTAGTAGCTTTACAACAGCCACAGAATTTGCATCAGACTTTTGGATTTTCCAACCAGTTGGTTTGTGCCGGGGTGATAATTACCCATGGCAGTGTGTTTCAGCCGGACTGCTTCTGCAAGTATCAGAATGGAAACATTCCAAAAATGGCAGAAATAAGTCAGCAACTGAACAAATGGAGGGTCCATGCTGAACCATGAATCTCAATTGTTCCCTTAGACATCATCCAATAGGCTATAAAGCTAATAGGTTCTGTTCCCTGATGATGAGAGGAAGAAAGAAACCACGGAGAACAAGCAGGTATAGGTGGAAATGGCCAAGGCAGTCAGTGACAGGAATGTGCTGCCTTAAGATGCAGGGCTGTGAAAGGTGTAATGATCTGATCAGGCATGTGAAATGAATGTCATTCACATTCAAGTGCAAACCCTATCACTCAGCTTCTCTTGCACATCATTCTCAACCAGCACACTTTTGCAGATGCATCCATTCTTGCTTGAAGAAGCACCTCCTCACAATCCCATCTGACCAGCCACCACTGACACTCATGCTTACCACATCCAGTGATCCTCATAGTGAACTCCATCCTGTCAACATATTCCATAGCTCATACTCATGGTTGGCAGCATGATGCCACAGTGGTTAGCATTGCTGCCAAAGACCCGGGTTCAATTCTGGCCTTAGGTGACTGTGTGGAGTTTGCATGTTCTCCTATATCTGTACGGGTTTCTTCCGACATTCCAAAGATATGCAGGTTAGATGGATTGGCCATGCTTAATTGCCCCATAGTGTGTCCTAAGACGTCCAGGTTAGATGGGTTAGCCACGGCAAATGTGTAAGGTTATGGGGATGGGGCAGGAGAGAGATCCTGGGTAATATGCTCTGAAAGAGAGTTGGTGCAGACTCGATGGGTTGAATGGACTCCTCCTTCACTGTAGAGATTTTATGATTCTGGTTGTCTACTTTCTCCCTTTTTGGATGAAAAGAGCAGAGAACACCAGGGAGGACGGAGAACCAGGATGCTCCTTCTGTCATAGCTACCCTTCCAGCAGCAGTACAGGAGGTCCTGAAGGTTACCTGGATTTCTGCATTCCTGGCTATTGATAATGTTGAGATGGAATCACCCAGCTACCTGGTAACAGAGTTAAATATCACACAAACATATGATGTACTCTTTTCAGTTATGCGGAATTAATGTCAGCAACCACTGAAATATGACGATCTGCACAATGATGAATTAGAAACCTCTCACCTTGTCACTTGTAAAGCATGTCATTTCATCTCCCGTAAATCCTGCAAGAGCCCTTGAACGGCTGCTGCGAGGAAAGGATGATGATTCCTCAGAGGAGATCACTCACTCTGAGGCAGCATCATGAAAAGACTCACAAATACCTTCCAACAGCTCAGAGACCCACACTTTGGAGGTGTCACGAAGGGAGCTAGCTGGATTGTCACATGGTGAAGAACATAATGATGTCTCTGACCTTTGCACTGAAGTCTGTATCCATGGAAACAAGCTGCCACCTGCATGGAGCATTAGACATGGCATTCTATTGAATATACACCTGCCCAAATCCAATGGCCTACACACTCAGTATGTTAACTTTGCTTAGTAGAGGAAAGAGCTGCCTTGTAGTACAGTGAAGTTTCCTCCAGCTCTTTGCTAGCTGGAAAGTGTGAGTGGGTTATGAGAGGAAAGATGAAGAAAGGGCAGATGTGAGGATTCTGTTCAAAGTTCTTGTGCTCATTAGGTTTTGCAGCCACCACATCAGCCTGGGCTTCTGGATTAATAGTGCAATGGCGTTATCAAAATGCCACCATCTTCCATCTCTCTACTGATAAGAGCAGTACTTTTCTCAGGTCTGTCAGCCGTGGCTTTGTCCATGAGGGTGTGCACCTTCCATGCGCCATTGGGGACTTATGTCTCTTCACTTATTTGAGATTGACTAACAACTGCATTGATGGGATCCCTGACAACTGTGGCCTGCTGGCTAGGGAAGTGAATCAGAGAAGGTTTAGGCCACCTTTTCTAGCTGCTTCCTCATACTAGCGAGGTGAGCAGTGTAGTCCTAAAGAGGGCTGCTCAGTGCCTTAGGGAGCTGCTGAACTCCATTTCTGCTTTATTCCAGTGAAAAAACCATCCTATGGCCTGAGCCACCTGTGTGCAGGTTTGTGACACCAGCTCTCAGTGAATCTATATCTGATGCTATGTTTGCCCATTGCCAAAGGACAGGTAGATGAGAGAAAGATGATGAACATGATTTGTACATGAAGTGGATTATAGTGGGGAGAGTTACGTACTGTCAGCCTCACTCTCAGGACCTATATTGATCGAGGTGAACCTTGATGACTGAGTTCCGAAAGCCACGGATGGCAGGTTCACCTTGTGTATATTCACAATCCCTTATGGATGATTAGTATCGGATACAACAAATAAGCACAGGGATTTATATCATTGTAAAGTTACGACATGGTGATGCGTGTTGGTGAAACAGGTGGCAGCATGATTAAGTACAGGTATGGCATGGCCACAGCTCATGCTACATGGCCATGAGATGACCTTCAACATTTTGATCAAACCACAGCAAAGTCACAGCATCAGCGAATTTTGAAAATACAGTGTTGTGACTACAAAGAAAAACTTTAAATACACAGCATGAGCCCATGCACAAGTGCAGAGCTGGTAAGCAGACAGGTTTTGCATGGTCAGATTTCAATGCATAACCTGTTAATTGCATGAATGGGATACAATATCCACAAAATTCCCTAGGTTGAATTAGGAAGCAGCTGATATACCATCCAAATTCAAGATGTACAAATAGTGTAAGGAGCTGTTGTTTCTTGACTCAGGCATGCCTTAACCAGACAAACAAGCCATAAAACATTGCCTAGTGATGGGGATTGAAGGTCGACACAGGCTGAACATACCAGAATTAATAGAAGGATGCTCCAACGATGTGGACAGCATTGGAAGATCTGTTCAGAATCAGGTTAAACTTCCACATCCATTGGATAGAATTCATGTCATTTTGACAACAGCTACAGAATCCATCAACCACTTCTCCAGCGGATGCAGACAAAAGGATATGGACTGTGATCTTTCAAATGCAGAGTCAGCAGACAGAATTGTTGAGTTGATGATCACGTCGACTCCCATGGAAGCCTTCCAGAAAATCTACCAGACAAACCCAAACCATATAGATTCAAACAGCTACTCAAGGATGGATATAAGTACAAAGCAATACTTTCAGGTAGACAAAGGTTACAGGTCCTAAGCACAACATCAATTGTTGCCGCTTTCACTAGAACGCCCAAACATAGCAAGACTTGTAGAACATGCGGACCGCTGCATGCACCAAAGAAACACCAATCTTTCACAAATTCTACAAGGTGTATGGCAGTAAGAGTGATTGGCAGTGGCAATGCACGAGAGCAGAGGCTGATCCAGATGCAAAGAACTGTGCACTGATCCAAACTGATCATTCACGGCAGGTTCCTTCAAGCAATACGAATGACCATCCTGTAGCTTGTCAGAAACATAAACATGAGATGGTTGGCAAACCAGAAAATGACACTGATGTGCACAACGAGGCGATGAGCAGTGAACACAAGTTTCACACTGTCAATTGTGTGAAAAACATAAATGCTGTCAAATGTGTGTTCCTTAATCTCCAATGTCAAGGACTTCCAACAAAGGTAATTTATTCCCAAACTCAACAACTATATACAACAGTTGCACTCTGCCTGTACTCCCAGAGATAATTCCTGCACTTTCACCACGTGACATCTTATGTGACATCCCACATGGCCCCCCCAGCCTACATCTTCCCCATTTAGTTGGGACATCCGGTGGCATGAAATGTAACAGTGTACGTCATCGGAAATTACGTACACATCATTGCATGACATACATTTAACTGACAATGCATATCTATTTACACTTGTATATTGAGGCACAGGTTAGGTTGTGGCAACTGGTACATACCCACGTGTCTCTCTCTTGACTGACCCTCCTTTCTATTGGAAAGAAAACTGAAATTCAAAAGTCGATTCTAGGCTAAGTGGTAAGAAAGCGCTGGAATATTGTGTTTGGCTGCTCAGGCACGCTGAACATGTGATTGCACGGTTAGTGATTGTGGTGACATTTCTGCCTACACTGTTACTGACATGGGGCATTTCATCTGAATGTTCATCAGGTGCTGCATTGGCCTCTGTAGAAGATTGCAGGTCCACTAGTGCAGGCGGTTGATGCCACAGTCAAATGAGTGAAGTATTTTGTTATCAGTTGGCATTGGTTCCACTTCTTGCAGAAAGTGATGGTGATTGTGTGCATAGTGGGCATTGACTGAGGCTATCACATAGCATTACTGTGTACCAGTGACAGTTGGTCATGGCCACGTGTGGTCTGAATCCTAACCATTTGACTGGTGTTAGAGGGCAATGTCAGTGGGCATCTTGATTTGGTGCACTTTGCTTCTGAATCTGTGTTGCATGAGAGCGTCATTCGCGTTGGTTTTAAATGTAGGCTGCAGCAGGGCCTTGGCAGTAGGAATCATGGTCTTTGTGTGCCTGGAAAAATGTTATTGTGTTGACGAGAGGAGACCTCATCGGGGTGGATTTTGTAGGCTGAGGGGTGCAGCATAGTGGTCTGTGCAATCACTTACACACTTCTCTAGAAGATGCTTGATTAAACAAGCCGCCTGTTCCATCAGACTGTTTAACTGTGGATATAAGGAGTTGCTTGTCATGTGGTCAAGGTTCCATGTGCGCACAAAGTTGCATAAGTCAGCAGAGATAAATTGGCGAGTGTTGTCTGTCATGAGTCTCTGTGGGATGCTGTGTGTGGTGAAGTGCCTCTTAAGCTTGATGATTACTCTTTCAGTCATCAAGTTTGGCAGCTAGTCACGTTCAAACCACCAAGAATACAAATCCACTAAAACTAAATGTTGTTTACCATTACACTCAAAGATGTCAGCTGCTATGAATGACAGGGGAGGTGCTGGGCCTCCTGTAAATGCAACAGTTCCTTTGCTTGATGTGGCTTGAGTGCATTGCATGGTGCATATCTGGCGATTTCCCTTTCCATGCCTTTGTAAATAGAGGGCTAGTACAGTCATTTCTTGACCCTAAATGTGGTTGCTTCCAAATCACTGTGTGTAGTACCTCTGAAGGGCAGTAGGGATAACAAATTGCTGGCCATGCAGTATTAGCCTATCCTGTACAGTAGTTCATCTCTGATAGCGAAGAATGTGCAGAGCCCCTGTGATGTTCCTTGAGGGTTCTGGATAGCCCTTCATGATAATGTTGTTCAGTTGTCTGCATGTGACATCCTCCTACAATTGCCTGTTTGAGTTCCAGAATTCAACAAGGGGGCAGCACCTGTATTGCTATAACACCTATGTCTTCCTCACAACTTGCCTGATCTGTAATCAGTACGAAGGGAGTAGCCATCAGCCAAGTACAGTTTCTTGCCATGTTTGTAGATGACACTGAGGTCTTCAAGTTTATACTAATATATAGCTATTAATAAACGAACCCACAACATGTTTACTCAAACCTGTTTGTTGCCTTTTGTCTTCAACAACAAGTAAGCTCTCAAGGACTTACATCATTGTAGTAACATGACAGTGGCCATTTCTAACAAAAGAGACCTAATCATCTCGCCTGATGTTCCATAGTATTACCATTGCTGAATCCCCCACCATCAATATCCTGGAGGTTACCATTGCCTGGAAATTTAATTGGACCATCCATATAAATACTGTGGCGACAGAAGCGGGCCAAAGGCTGGAAATTTGTGGTATGAAACTCATCTTTCAACTCTCCATCGCCTGGCTATCGTCTGGAAGTGCAAGTTGGCATGCAGCTCTCATAACACTCAAGAAACCTACACCATCCAAGACAAAGCTGCCCAATAGATTGGCACCTTATCCACCACCTTAAACATTTACTCCTTCCACCATCTGTGGCAGCAGATTTTACAACATGATTCACTGCTGTGAAGCATCAAGGTGCCTATGACAGAGCCTTCCAAACCCATAACCTCTACCACCTGGAAGGACACCTGGTGCAGACATATGGGATACCATCACATGCGAGTTCCCCTCCAAGTCACAAAGCACCTTTAATTGGAACTCTATCACTGTTCCTGCACTGTCGCTTGGTCAAATCCTGGGACTTCCTTCCTAACTAGGTATACCTACACCATATAGACTGCAGTGATTCAATAAGGTGACCCCCAATCACTTTCTGAAGGTAAGTTAGGGAGGGGAAACAACTGGGCTTGCTAGCAATGCTCACATCTCATGCATGAGAAAGAAAGAGACAAATATCTTTCTTTTGGCTTTTCAGTGTTTTTTGTCTGTGA